>NC_132988.1:10837500-11462500 GCF_048564905.1 Vicugna pacos | reverse complement strand
CATGCACACGACAAGACCACTTTTCCAATGGACTTGAGGGTGTCAGATGCTTCCTCAGGGAAATGGGCATACTTTCCAAGTCTGGTTGCCTGTAGGGAACAGATCACACTGACTCTCCAACCCTGCTCCATCCCAGAGTCTGAAGCCATACCAGTCAGCATTCCCAGTAATGTCCAATTTCAGCTCTAGGTCCTTTCTGGCTAGCTTGTAAATTGCCCAAATTGTGTTAGAACCTGTCCAAGGCCAGAGATAGAAATCTCTTGAAAATGGTCCAACTGACAATGCTAAGGAGAAAAATGGGGAGAGAGGTGCATGCATGAAGTTTAGAGGCACATGACTGCTGAGCTTGATCTGACTTCTTCCTTAGAATTGTAAATGATTCTGCATGGAGACAGTGGCTAATGGGAGAGCCAGGGACAGGAGGGCGGCAGCTGACAGTCCTGGGGCAGCCCAAGACAGGGCTGGTGAGAAGTCCCTCCCAGCAATGCTGGGTCAGATGGAGCTTGGCAGACCCCTGGTATGTCCCAGCATGGAGGTGAGGGAGGGCAGGTTGGAAGAGTGAGTGATGTAAGTTGGGGGATGTTAGAGGCAAACCAGAGGAACAGACTTACAGCAGGTCGTCAGGAAACGTGGCAAAGCAGAAACAAACAAGGAGGCAGCTCCAATCACATTTTGAATCATTAATACTAAGTTGCATATCGAATCATTTTGGATTCTGAAGACTCCACAACCTGCCTAGTCATTGGTGGGATGGGAAGTGTTTCGCCAAATCTGGTTCCCAGATCAGCAGAATCAGCATCACCTGGGAACTTTTTAAAGCAAATTCTCAAACTCTACTCCAGATCCATTGAATCAGAAACCCTGGGGGAGGATCTCACAAGGTGTGTTTCCGCAGGCCCACTAGAGGATTCTGGTGCACACTAAAGGTTGGAAACCACTACTTTAGAGCACTTCTTCTCAGATTTTAAGGTGTACAAGAATCACCAGGCAATCTTGCTGAATGCAAATACAAATTCAGATTCAGTAGGTCTGGGTTGGGGCTGAGATTCTGCATTTCTACTAAGCCCCTCGGTGACGCTGATGCCGCTGGGTCATAGAGCATATATATGGAGGTCTTATGGTCAGAACAAGGCCCAGCACCCATGGCTTGGGTCCCAGGGGCAGAAGGGATGCTTTCCTACATGACCAGAGAGGGGAATAGAAGCTCAGTGCCTTATGAGTGATCAGGGCAGAGCCCCAGGTCATGGCATTGCTTTCCATTGAGGCAGGTACTTAATGGCACAGTTGGGAGAGAGGCTGAGCTGGTAGGTAGTGGAGTTGAGAGTAATTACCTTTGGCAAATATTTGCTAGATCTGGTCTTGTGGGGAAGGACTTTGGGGTTTTTTCACTCAAATTTGTTTCTGGGGCTTTCCATGGAAGCTTTGTTTTTGTCCTCTGGGATGTGTTTTGACTTTTTTTTTTTTTCTGGAAATGAAAATTGGAGAAAAATTGGCTTGAAAATCCCTCAAAAAAGTTTATCTAGTAGCTTTAATTGGAAAGGGAAGGGTTTAAGGTATGTATAGGTAGCCAGTCAGACCTTTTTACTTCAATTTCTGATCAATTAGTTGCTTAATGCTGTACTGAAAACGAACAAGACTTAGTAGAGTGAAAGGGAAAGACTTCTAGGCAAAACCCAAACTCACATTGTATTTTCTTTTGGCAAGGAGATTTGTCTTCACAAATGAATGAGAAAATACATTAGATGGCATGGTCCAGCATTGACCCTAGTAGAGACAGTCACTGTGCCTCAATGAGTGACTGAAGTTGGGAAGGTACTGAAGATATCTGACTTCCTGAGTGACCGGAGGAATGGGGTTGGAGTCATGCTTATATAAAAGACAAAATGTAAAATAGATACACAACAAGTTTCTTCTGTAGAGCACAGGTAACTGTATTCAATATCTTGTAGTAACCTATAATGAAAACGACTATGAAAACAAATACATGTATGTATATGTATGATTGAAACATTATGCTGTACACCAGCAATTGACACAGCATTGTAAATTGACTATAGTTTGATTAAAATAAATAATAAAACAAAAGCAAAAACAGCAGACAGACAGAATGTCCCTTCAGTGGTTATTGCTTTATTTAAAAACAAGAGAGCTTCTTTGTTTTCTCCATTCTGTAAAAGTTAAGTATGTACTTTGTTCTTTCAGAGAAAAGCAAAGACAAGAACATCATTCTTTCATCCTCAATTTTTGTGACTCTGGAAGGAATCTCTCAGACTATTGAATTACACAGTTCTAGAAGGGATGTAGATTCTTCTCTAGGCTAGTGCTACAAATAAATATGAATTGCTCAAATTTATGTTATGGATTTCAATCTTGTGTGAACCTAGCCTTTAAAGTGTTATGATTATTGCTAAATAAAAGCAATATTGGGAGTTCTGACTTCAGGTAAGAGAGCTCTCAGACCATAAAATTGGAGAGCTGCAATCTCAGGGACCAAATTGTCTTCCTTTCTCATTGCTTCTGAGTATCTCAAAAATAATAAAAATAAAAATAAAAATAAATAAATAGAAAGATGAGTTTTTGAATTTAAAAAAAATTTTTTTTGCAATGTATATTATATATGTGTGTTTGTTTATGTGAATTGTCACATTCCACAAAAAGTAGCAAAGAATTTATATGGAAGTAAATTTTAAAAGACAGCCTAGCTCACAGCTTAAAAAGAGCTATTCTGTCTAAACCAGTATTGGTTCTACTAATATCACCATGCGACAAAAGTTGTAATAATTTGGAGGATGTGTTTTACATTGAGCTACATACCTAAGTCAACCCATCCTTCTAAGGGGCATAAATGATTAAAAGGGAACGTTGTAATGACACATGTAAACAAAAATGTGTGTGTTTTTGTGACAAGTGGTAAAAAAATATTTATGCTAGTTTATAGTCAAAATCTATTTTGAAGGAGCCTGAAATACCAGGAAAAATAAGAACAACAGTAGTAAATTAAATATTAAGTGGTAACAAATTAGATAACTTAAAAGAAAGAAAAAATCCTAGAAAACACAAACTACTGAAACCGACTCAAGAAGAAACAGAAAATCCGAATAGACCAATCACAGGTAAAGAGGTTGAATCTGTAATTTAAAAACTTCACGGAAAGGAAAGCTCAGGCCCAGATGGCTGCATTGGCGAGTTCTATCGAGGGAAGAGCTAATGCAGTCTTTTACAAATGATTCCAAAAAGTTAAAGAGGAAGGAACGCTTCTCAACTCATTTTGTATTTACTTTGATACCAAAACCAGGAAAAAACAACACAGACCAATATCTCTTATGAATATGGACACAAAAATCCTCAAGAAAGTACTAGCATACCGAATCCAGCAACATAAAGAAAGGATTATATACCGCAACCAACTGAGGTTTATCCAAAGAAAGCGATCAATGTAGTAAACTTATATTAATAGAATAAACGAGAAAAAACCCCACATTTATCTCAATAGGTGTGGAAAAGCATTTGACACAATCCAGTGCCTTTCTCAATTAAAAAAAAAAACTCATCAAACTTGGAATAGAAGGGAACTCCCTCAACTTGAAAAAGGTCATCTGTGAAAAACCCTCAGTTCCCATCATACTTAATGGAGAGAGACTAGGTGACTTTTCCCTAAGATCAAGAACAAGACAAGAGTATGTACTCTTGCCCCTTCCAGACAACATCATATTGGAGGTTTTAACTAGAGCATTTGGAGAAGAAAAATATATAAAAGCCATCCACATTGGAAAGGAAGAAGTAAACTATTTTTGTTCACAGATGATGTGATCTTATATATGGTAATCTAGTAAGTCTCCTAAATATGTGAACTAATAAAAAAGGTCAGCAAGTTTTCTGGATACCAAGATCAACATATAAAAATCAGCTGTGTTTTTATACACCAGCAATTTCGAAAAAAAAAATTAAGAAAATGATTCCATTTAAAATAATATGAAAAAGAATAACACACTTAGGAATAAATTGAACAAGAGAAGTGAAAGCTCATATTGAAAACCATAAATCCCTGTAGCCAGAAATTCAACACCTAAATAAATAAAAGATATCCCATGTACATGGATCAGAAGATTAATATTAAGACACAAATACTTTCCAAAATGATCTACAGATCCAACGTGATCCTTATCAAAATCCCAGTGGCCTGTTTTCGCAGAAAGCCTTTGATAATGAAATTCGTATGGAGATGTAAGAGACCCAGAATAGTCAAAACAATGGTGAAAAAGAACAAAGCTGGAAACTCACACTCCCAATTTCAAAACTTATTATAAATCCACAGCAGTCAAGACAGTGTGGTGCTTACATGAGGTTAAACAGAGAGGTGAACAGAATGGAACTGAGAGTCTAGAAGTAGGTCTTTATATTTATGGGTCAATTGATTCTCAAAAAGGGTGTCAAGGCAATGGTCTTTTCAAGAAATAGTTTTGAGTCAACTGTTTATCCTCATGCAAAAGAACCTCAACTAGTTTCTTACACCACGTGCAAAAATTTACTCAAAATGGATTATAGAATAAAAGTTAAGAGGTGGAACTATAAAGCTTTTGGAGCAAAATATAGGAATAATTCTTGATGAGAAGGATTAGGTGATGATTTCTTAGATGTACAAGCAACCAAAGGAGTAATAGATAAATTAAACTACATCACTTAAAAAAACTGTGCTGAAAATGATGAAATCAAGAAAGTGAAAACCCAGCCCACAGCATTAGAAAAAAATTATTAGCCATTTACCTGATAAAGAACTGATATCTAAAAATACATGAGAAATTTTAAACCTCAATAATAAAAAGACAACTCAATTAAACAGCGGCCAATGGATTTGAACAGACATTTCTCTAAAGAAGGTATACAAATGGCAATAAGAGCATGAAATAGTCTGAATAGCGTAAGTCACTAGGTAGATACAAATCAAAACCATAATGAGATACCACTTCTCACCCACAAGGATGGCTATAATAAAAAAAGGCAGAGTGTTGACAAAGATGTAGAGAAGTGGGAACCCCCACAAATTTACTGATGGGACCATAACCTGGTACAGCCATTTTGGAAAACAGTTTGGCGATTCCTCAGATTGTTTAACATACCCCTAGAAATGAAAACACCCATTTTCACAAAATCTTGTACGTGAATGTTCACTGTAGCATCATTTGTAGTAGCCAGAAATCGGGTACCACTTCAAACTGACAAATGGATAAATAAAAATGTGATATCCATACAATGGGATGTTAGTCTGCAATAAAAAAATGAAATAATGGCACATGCTACAATACAGATGAAACTTGTGAAAAGAAGCCAGCCACAGAAAAAAACACATATTGGCTCCATTCATACAAAATGTCTACGATAGGCAAATTTATATACAGAGAAAGTAGGTTAGTGTGCTTAGGGCTGTGGAGCTATGGAATTGGGGGGTGATTGCGAATGAGGACAAGGCTTCTTTTGCGGTGATGAAAAATTTCTAAACTTAGGTTATGGTGATGGGCACATATCTGTGAATAAACTAAAATCTTTAAAGTGTATACTTTAAATGAATGATTTCTATGGTATGTGAATTATATCTTAAAAAAGCATTTAAGAGTAAATATTATGGCCTTGAGTTTGGAAATCTAAGCTGTACACTATGTAATAATTTATCTTCTCTTCCTGTTTTCTTTGTTCAGTTGATAGTGAAACAAATGCATTCTTTTTTCTACCTGCAGGTGGCCAGCTTCGCAGTTAGTTCTCCTTCCCATGCAGAGCTTCATTTTTAAGGCAAAAATCTATAGTAGGATGAAGAAGAAAAGGCAATATTCTCCAAACACCTGAAGTCTGATTCCAGTGTATGCTTGGTGCCTGGTGTTCCAAAATAAGAGGCTCCTTGTCTTCAAGAAGCTTTTTTTCTTTACATATTATGTAACACATTAATTAGGGCTAATCAGCAGTGGAACCTTGACAGTCTAATCTAGGAAGGTAAATATGATTCTACAAAGAGTTGTACTATAAGACTCGAGTTTGGAATGCTGTATAGGAGAAGTGTATCTCATTCCACAGATATGTTTCATTGAAGAGGCAGAGGCATAATAACTCAGGAAAAATAATTGCAAACCTTCCTACCATTCTTTCCAATTTGCATGGCCCCATGGCCAAACACATCGCCTTGCTTAATCTTCTCAACATCCCTGTGAGGATAGTATTTGCATCCTTGGTAGCCAATATACAGAAGTGGCAATGGTGATTATACACCAGTATCTTCTACTCCAAACTCTGGGCCACTTTCACAAGTACATGGAAGTTGTGGTTCTGTGAGATTTTCTGTGGAAGGATATTGAAGACAACTTGGGAGAAAAGAAAAAGAAAGTGATCAGAAAAACCTTACTGAGGAAGTAAATTTGAGCAGCCCTGCCACCTTCAAGAAATGGGTAACTCTTTTCTCCTGTAGATTACAAAACCATCGTGGAAGTACCTTGTGATTGAGGTAGAAGACTTCATCTATTTGGACATCTACTTAATGGTTCATTTTGCTCAGTGTAGAGCCTTTGTTTAATTTGCTGTTTTCCTCAGCACACAAAGGGAGCAATAAATGGAATTGCTCCTTGGTTTTAATTCTGAGCAGTAGCATAGTATAAGGGGGAGTGTGGAAATAATAGGAACTGTAGAAGTGTGACCATGTTATCATTGGATAATTCTGTCAAAAAATGAATGTGTTGGGCATCGGCCATAATCTGAGACTTGGAAAAGCAGGTTTCAAAAAAATTCAGGGAGAGGTTGTATAATTCTGTAGCCAGAGATTCTAAAGGGCAGGTGGATACGGAAGATATGGAAAGGTCTAAATAGGCAAACTTTTGAACCTAAAACTTGAGTTAAAAGAAAAAGATGGAAAGTTTCAAGAAATCATCACACCTTCCCTTGGAGTTAGGAGAGGATTCCTTCTAAAAGTGGAGGGTGGCCCTCAAATTAAGGAGGATACAAAATCATGGCCTGGACCATGACAAAATGCCAGAGAAACACAGCATCAGAACGAGCTGGCATTTTCTATAAATACAGGAGACATTGAAAAGGGGTATTTTTCAAAATAGCGACTGAATGAGAAGAATGAGAAAGCTTAGAATTCCTAACAGCAACAACAGAGCAGTAAATAAATAGGCTCAGAAAACAAAACCTCCCCTCTCTGGCCCATGTCCGTATTTCCTGTGACTGAGGAAGGACTTGAACTGGGTAACCAGGTCCAGCGAGAGGCGACCACTGGAAACTCAGGAGCGGGAGGGAGTGTTTAGGCCAACGTACAATGAGTGGGCTTGGGAAGTGGAAGAAGTGGGGTTTGTTCATAGACTGAGCGTTGAGAGCACAGGGCAGGCAGGCCACCCTTTGGTGGCGCCCAGACCACATGTGAGGTCTGTGATCTGTACTTTAAAGGGAAAATGAGAAACTAGAGCATGTACACATGTTTTATTTTCTTGACAGAAAGAGAGTTCAGGGAAGAGGGACAAAATCATCTCTGGAGTCCCTTCCGGTGCTAAGACTGGCCTTGAAGTTCCCTCCTCCTCCCCAGCACCACCCTCTTCCCAAGTCCTATCAAAACAATTTCCTTTTCTCCAGGGCTGGTCTCCTTGGGTGCTTCCCATGATGGAGGGGCTGGCTTTGGACCTGGACCCTGGTGTGGAACAACCTCGCAGGTCTGAGAGCCAAAGCCAACCCCACCCACCCCTGACTGCTCCGCCGCATGACCTGAGCCAAGTTGTTTTTCTCTGCATCTTGTTTTGCTCATCTGCAAAGTGGGGATGATAATATTGACCTCAGAGGACAGTGGGGAGGATGAAATGGAATCCCACATCCAGAGAAGTCAGCCCGGTGCTTGACACTTGGTAAGAGACTAGCCAGAATCACGTGAGGAGACATTTTATTTTGAAAAGAATCTACCAGGAGCTAGTCCACCAGTACAGAAAGGTCAGGCAGCCAAACCCCCTTCTCTTTAGTACTGCTTCTGCATATCCTCCCTTTTAGAAACCCAGTGGCATTCAGAGTAGGACAACATGTCCAGAACAAAACAAGGGGATGGCCAATCAAGGGTGTCTTTGCTGCAGAGAGAGTAGAGCTTAGTGGTAGAGTGCATGCTTAGCGTGCACGAGGTCCTGGGTCCAATCCTCACTACCTCCACTAAAAATAAATAGATAAATAAATAAACCTAATTCCCTTCCCCTGCAAACAAAACCAGAAAAGTGCCTTTGCTACTCACTAAGCAATTTCAACTCACCAGATCTGTATTAATCTTTCCAGAGGGTTGAGTCACTCCTTACCACTACAGGAATGGAGTCAATGGGGACATTCTCATCTCCCCCTCCCTCACCCAATCTCAGCATTGACATTTATTAAGGTCGTGGGTGCTGACAGCCAGTCCCTTACATCCTCAGCAGTCCCAAGATTCACAAAGGCAGGAGGGGACAGAATTCCTCAACACTTACATTCTGACCAGAGCACTAAAATGTCAAGGACCGTCCTGACCACTGACCAGCCCGAGTGCACAGGAGAGGCTGACAGGGCATCGTGGCGCCGGGGCCTGGGGAGGGAGTGTCCCGTGCCGGCACAACACACCTACCCTTTCAAAGCAGAAGTGTTCCACGGGCCTCTCGGACGCCAAGGAACTGTTGTAGAGTAGCATTTTAATGAGCTGAGTGTAAATACATTGAAAACACATGGAATAAATGCTCCTTGAAATAAACATGGATTTTTTAAAAAAATGAAGAGGAAAGCAAATGCTTTGGCAAAACACATTTTGGGTTTTTTGAACCCCAAATATTTGAAAACTGTTCAGGCAATCTTACTCAATCCAGAGTGCCAGTTAGCTCTCCCGTGGTGACTAATAATACATACGAAAGTGGGAAAATTCAGCATATTTCTCCGGTTATGGCATTTCATGAAAGATGCAGATCCTTCTGGAAGGCTTTCAGAGAACAGCTTTGAAAATCCTTCAGAAATGAAAGTTTTGAATTTTGAAGAGAAATGAGAGGAGTTAAATATGTGTGAATTAATTAATGAAAAGTGAAGGAGTAATTAGCTGTTCCATGCTTTTTTGAGGGGGCAGTAGTTAGGTTTAATATTTTTATTTATTTTTCTTAAAGATACTAGAAGACTGAACCCAGGACCTCATGCACTTTACTGAGCTATGCCCTTCTGCCTTTTAAAAATGTTTTTTAATTTTATTTTTTATTTATTGTTTGTTTTTGATGGGGAGGTAATTAGGTTTGTTTATTTATTTTAAGGGGATCTTGTGCATGCTAGGCATACACTCTACCACCAAGCTACCCCCTCCCCTTCCATGCTTAATTTAAATACTGAGGTGCTTAGCTGGGGCCCAAACACTGAACAGTTATGCTTATGACTCGAAAAATCACAACTAATCTTATTTACAAAGACAAAACCAAAACCAACTGATAAATGAACAAAACAAAAACCAAACCAAAGCACACCAGATCAAATCAAACCCCCCAAAACTTTATTCCTAGTCCTCTGTGCGTTGGGACTTGATGAGAAAGTGGAACTCCCTGTGAACCTGGGAGCGCTGAGGCCCAGAGCACATCTGCCTATCGTATGCAGCACCTGGTCTTCACCTTGACCTCCGAGCCCAAGAGTACAGGCCCCCGGAGCCCTCCCTGCTACCTGATCAGAGGGCGTGCTGACAACTGAGAGTCCCAACCCACTCCCGTTGGCCAGCCCCAGCCCTGGAAATCTTGGGGCATTCTGAGTTAGGTCACCCTAAGGTCCTAGCTGTCCTCCAACCACTCCCAACCTCTCTGAGAACTGATATCTCATGGGCACTTGCTGTCTGATGGCTGTCAGCTCAGCTCTAAGTTAATAAACACAGTGTTTGTCAACAAAGTCTCAACATCTCCCAGAGGCATTTGCACTTTAATAGGGGACTGTTACTAGACTTCAGACCCCAAAAGGAATGGAGATAGGATGGTAAAATGCTAGGAGTCAGTGTACCTATTTTATTTTATTTTATTTTATTTTATTTTTTATTGAAGTATAGTCAGCTTACAATGTGTCAATTCCTGGTGTACAGCATAATGTTTCAGTCATACATATACATACATATATTCATTTTCATATTTTTCATTATAGGTTACTGCAAGATATTGAATAAAGTTCCTTGTGTTATACACTACAAAGTTGTTTATCTATTTCCTATATTATAGTTAGTATTTGTAAATCTTGAACTCTCAGTTGATCCCTTCCCACCCCTTTCCCCCACCCTAATAACCATAAGATTGTTTACTATGTCTTTGAGTCTGTTTCTGTTTTGTAGGTAAGTTCATTAGAATCTTCTTTTTTCTTTTCTAGAGTCCACATATAGGTGATATCATCTGGTATTTTTCTTTCTCTTTCTGGCTTACTTTACTTAGAATGACAATCTCCAGGTCCATCCATGTTGCTGCAAATGGCATTATTTTATTCTTTTTGTGGCTGAGTAGTATTCCATTATATATAAATATACCACAGCTTCTTTATCCATTCAACTGTCTATGGACATTTAGGTTGTTTCTATGTCTTGGCTATTGTGTATAGTGCTGCTATAAACATTGGGGTGCATGTATCTTTCTAAATTAGAGTTCCCTCTGGATACATGCCCAGTGTGCTTATTTTAGAGCAAGAAATTCTCTCCTTAGATCCTAGCACCTGCCATCTAGCTTTGTCCACAGCTCTCTGGGGCAGAACACAAACTCATCCTTTCCCTTCATCCTGCCTGAGTTGAGGATCAGCTCCCATAGTGAAAAGGGCATCTCCCAACAGCAGAGTCCGGAGCCTGGTCTGAACTGATGGGATGTTAACACAGACTTCTATAGAACTGAGACCACTGACGTCACCATGGAACATCTCTGGGCCAGACTCTGCCTTAGGTCTGACCTTACAGGTAAGAATTACATGCAGGCCACTGTTTAACGGAGGAGGCACAAAGGAATGGGGGCACAAAGGAAGGAGAACTTGGTTCTGCTTTGGGCAGGAGAAGTTTCATCTTTCTCCGAGCCCAAGGTGTAACTGAGCAGGACCCTGTGGGGCCTTCCAGGGTCAGACCCATCTTCTGTGTCCTCTGCTGCAGCTCCCTTCTGAAGTACCCAGATAATAGTAACTCATGTATATTTCCTGAGTTTTTCAGATGCTGAAAACTATCACCAAAGGGAAGAAACTGACTACTTAATGATCAAGAGCACGTGGCCCCAGACCGTCTGGCGCCTAGAGGTTGATAGTGTTGACCACCCTCTTCCCTCCACATCAACCAGTCAGAGGATTGTACACAAGTTGATCGTGTACCCTGCGACCCCTCTCCCTTACCTGGCCTTTAAATAAGCTTGCTGGAACCCCTTGGGGAGTTCAGGGTTTGCTTGGGCATGAGCCACCCCGTCCTCCTTGCTTGGCCCTGTGATAAAACTTTCTGTGTTGCAGACTCCACCGTTTCGGCTTGTTCGGCCTCACGGTGTGTCGGGCACACGAACTTGCCGTCAACAACAAAGGTATTCATCACACACTGCTGGGGCTCATTCCTGCTTCCTGCACTACTCTATGCTGTCCTCATATGCACACTTGGGGGCTTTTTCAAATTATAAAACTAAGTTGAGTTCATGTTAGAGGTTTTCAAAATTACAAAAAAGGCACAAAAAATGAACCAGAAATCACTGGTGATGCCACCATCCCTGGAATCACAGTTAAGTGACATTTTATGCTCTTCTAATCTTTAATCTACACTTAGGGATTCAGTTTTAATGAATTGACAATATACGCACGTATATAGGTATATATATGCTATATATGTGTGTGTATATATATACTATGGCTTCCTAGTCTTTTATCATATTATGAGAATTTTCCCACATTGTTAAATAGTCTTTGAAAATGTTGTGTTCCATAAATAGTTTGAAGGGTAATAATCAACAAAACTGAGCTTTATGACATGTTTAGATTTCAGCAAAATCTTATTATTCTCTTTATTAAACACAGACTTATTGGGAAAAGAGTTGTAAAACCGTAAACATCTTAAACACAAGAGGCTTGCACTGAGCAGTATGTAACATTTTAGGATGAGGCATCTTAAGGAAGAAGGTTGGAAAGTACTGTGTTTGGTTGACCTTCATTCACAGAAATTTGAAACATTACCAATTTTCACACCAGCCATTGTTTCGTGATTTATCATCTTAACAGTGTTTCAAACCCCTTGAGGCGATTTTAGGCTAAGGGTCTTTAATTGGTATTACATAATAGGAACAAAGAATCTAGTGTCTTATTATTTTTAGGAGAATCTGTATCTTTTCCCCCTTGGATGTCAGGATCCTAGGGAACAGTGAGTGCAATACAAACAAAACTAGATTTGCTTGAGATTGCCTCCCTCCTTGCTTAATGAGCATCTACACTATTTTATTTTCTAAGAGAGAGAAACTCACATTTCTGAATGCCTGTTGGTCTTACGAAGAGGAGCTTCCTGGTTTTCTTGAGAGCATGGATGCAGCCAGGCGCTTGTCTGAGACAAAGCTCTGTGTATAAATTACATGCTTGGAGAACTTCCCTTAACGCTTCAGAGTATTTCAATCATAGACATAAACAAGAATCCCCTGGAAAGCTTGTATTCCAATTCATTACATTTGGAGTGGACCCAGGGACCCTTATTTTTAACAAATACCAGGAGATTCTAATGTCCAAGGGCCACCCTTTGTGAAACACCGCCTTACTGAATACAGGGCCAAATTCTTAGCATAAAAGCCCCTTTTAGTCTGGCTCAACTCTGGTGTCACCAGACTCAGCTCCCAGCACCAGACCAACCCATTCTGCATCACACTGGTACCCATTCCCCATTCCCGCCTCCCCAAACATCACTCGTCTCTTCTATGCCTTCTTCCCTTTTGTCAAGCAGGATGGTTAGCCTTTCCCTTCTGGGCTTATTAAAATCTTTGCCATTAAATATCTCCTCTTCTGTGAAACTGTATCCTGTTCTGCAGTAGAGTGATTTAATTCCTTCTTTGGTTTTAGACTCCTGCTACTCTTATATACTTGCCACAGAATTACTTGTACATTTGTTTTTCTGCTAATTGGAAGTTGTGTATATATATTCATATATGTATATATATTCACACATACATATGTATGTGTGAATATATATACATATATGTGTATATAAATATATACATAAAATTTATCTCATCCTCACATCTCTATTATACGATTATTATTCCTATATTGAAGCTGAGAAAACTACAGCTGAGTTAAATTAATAAACAGATGAATGAATACAATGAATATTTATTGTATATAGAAATTGAGCCAGGGCAGCAGTGGGGAACAGTTCCTACTTCTGAGGCCAGAGACTTGAAAAACATGAGAAATGACTATTTCATGGGATTAGGAAGAGAATGGAACACTGCTAATTCAGTATTTGAAAGAAAACTATTTTCAAAACTCTGTTTTAACTTTTTAATATAGGTTACATAGAAATTATAGTTTAAAATCATTTCAGAATTTTCCAAAATTTTATTTTTTTATTAAAGTGCAGTTGATTTATAAGCAAAGTGATTCTGTTATACTTACATATATTTTTTCAGACTGTTTTCCATTTTAGCTTATTACAAGAAATTGAACATAGTTTCCTGTGCTTTAGAGTAGGTCTTTGCTGTTTATCTCTTTTATATATAGTAACACATGTCTGTTAATCCCAAATGAGGAGTTTGGGGTTGTTTCATAATTTTTAAAATACCTACTCAAGTAGAAACATTCTGCGGAAAGCTTTGGTTTTGTCACACAGTGTGCTCCTTTCCAAAGATGATCTTCGTTGCCCTGGACAGCCCTCGGGTCAGGCTGCAGGGAGATGCTCTGGTCCCAGACGTAGTGGCTTCCTCAATCCCGCACACACCTCACTGTTTCCCCACCTCAGAGCCAGCACCTATGTGAGCCCCTCTGCCCAGTCAGTTCTAACTCATCCTGCAAAGCCCAGGTCAGAGGGGACCACCCCTAACGTTTTCAGGGCTCAAGGCTAGAGCACAGTTGGAGGTTCATCCACTGTAGACAGGATTTGCTGTCTCAGACCCCTCAGAGTTCCACGCGAGGGTGCTGTGTCGTAAGGACAATGGCCCTTGGCTCCTGCCCAGTAGCCAAAACCTGATTTTCCTCTTTCCCCATCCTTGGTTCCTCTGCACATCATGAAAAGACTTGTAAACATCCCCGTGAGCACCTCAAGGTCCAAGCATGCTCACACTATTCCAGCAGCCCCCACTGAGTACACTTGAAACCTAGGGGTGTTCACACTCGCCCGCAGCTTCCCCTTGGATGGCAGTCCCAGGGCAGAGGCCCACACCAGCCTTGGAACCAGACCCGAAGTGCTTTGTGTGGGGTCAGCTGAGGTCCTTCAAAGTCCAGCGACCCCCACTCCTGGGCTCTCAGACATCTGCCTGTGATCCCTCAACACATCAAGTACATTCTTTACTGGGCATGTTTCCCCTAACAAACTAATAGCCCCAGGTAGTGCCTAATCTCACCATAGCTCAGGCTGCCTTGTCCCAGCCCACCTTATCAGAGTCATACACCCCACCGCCCTTCATGGACCCTAAATCTCTTACCTCACCTACAGCCAATCAGAGACCTGTGCACAAGCCGATCAGGCACCTTGTGACCCAACCGCAGTAACCGGCCCCCGGGGCTCACACGGGCTCCCCTCGTCTGTGTGTTCCCGCTGCTGTCTATGGCAACCCACCCCTAATGAACTCCTTTCCTATTCTCATATTTTATCTCTGGCAAACTTTTACCAACCACCGCGTCACTGCCTGGCCCCTGTTGTGCCCCACAACACTTTGGACAGGGATTCAGAGGCTCAGAGCACCCTGAGTCTGGGCAAGGACAGGAGCGTAGGCTCTTCTTAAGTGCAGACTCAGGGACTCCTGCCTGGACCTATGGGTGATACTGAGAGCAAACACCCTTTTCTCTAAGAAATCTTCCCTCACCCCCAGGCAAGGCCGATTCTCCAGTTCAACTTTCACAGCCCCTTCCAGTTCTCTTTGGAGCACTTACAATGATCATTAAATAATCCAGTTTAATGAATTATTGTTCAATTGGTGGTATAAGGTCTAACCCCCTTACTAAAAACTGAGCTTCACAAGGATGGAACCGAATCCGCGTTTTTGTTCCCTTGTATTGACGTTGCCTGAAACAGTCTGGCACGTGAACGATGCTCAGTATGCTCCCGTTGAGTGGATGAATGAGAGGAAATCTCGCTGAAATGTCTAGAAATAGTTAAGGCCCCGCAAAAAGTGTTATGGAAACTCTTTTTCACTTTTTCTCGAACAGTTCTGTTATTATCACCATCAACAGATTTACAAAATAAAAGCTAAAGTTTTATGACAGATTTTCCAGCATTTTGGTTCCAAAGATAAAGTCCCCCTTGGGGCCCGTAAGGATGAAGGATTTAGATAAGATTCCAAGACAACGGGGCCACACAAATACGTACAGTGTAAACCCTGATGTCCATATCACACTATTCACAGCTTCTTTTTTTTCTGGAAAGTAACAAGGTTAGCATTTGAAAAATCAAACTGGAAGTAAAATGAATAAAATATACCCTCCACAGGGTTGCATGCAATTCTGCTCAGAGATCTTCATAAAATCTTGAGGGAAAAATCTTTTTTTCAAAGAAAAACAGCTCTGGGTGGTGTTTGAAAATTCAGAAGGCAGCTGGAAGCTATGCCAATGACAACTGTAAGTAATAACATGGTATTAAATTTTATTTTCCATTTTTAAGACTGGATTTTTTTTTAAAACCACCAGGTATGTGGGATTATATTTCTAACAGACATTCTAAAAAAAAATTATAGTCTTATTTATCTTGGTTGGTATGAAAACCTCGATCTTCAAGGGTAAGGTTTTGATTCACTGAGGGATGGGAGCCTTATGGACGAAAGCCTGGATGCCACAGTTTGGGTTTTTAGCTCTTTCCAAAGTTTTTGTTCTGCTTTTCCATCTTGCTGATTCGTGGACAAAAATGACCTTCTAAAACTGAAAATCTGTTCTCACTTGCAGCTTGTGCTGCAATTTTGAATGAACTAGCAGAGACAGTATTGGAGATACATCACTTTTCCTCCCAAAATCACTGAGATGACAAGGCCACCTCAGCCTGGGAGCCCTGTGGACAATGACTACCATGATTGAATGGAAACCATATTCCCGGCCGTGGAAATCCAGAGTGCTAGTGAAACCAGAACGCTTCCATTAGAACCTGAGCAACTTCCCAGGAGCTTAACAAACTGCTGTCCTCTATTGCCTCTGGGAAAGAGCAGACAGCAGACACTCATGTTCTCAGTATTACCAGTCGAATCAATACCTCATATAGCAGAACACTGTCACTCACCTGTCACACCCCCTGTAACCCAGGGCTTTTCAGCCTCAGCACAATTGACGCTTTCAGCCAGATAACCCTCACTCAAGTTTTCTCCTTTGGCTCCTGCTTTAAAAAAAAAAATGTAGGTATCAGGGGAAGAGTATAACTTAGTGGTAGAATGCATGCTTAGCATGCAAAAGGTCCTGGGTTCAATCCCCAGTATCTCCATTGAAATAAACTAACAAACAAAGAAACAAACCTCATTACACCCCCCCAAATCAGCAGTAATAAACAATCCTTAAAAAATTTTTGTAGGTATTAAATTTACATGAAACATAAAATTTAGCATGGTAACCATTTTTAAGTGTATAGTTCAGTGACGTTAAGCACAGTCCCCTCGTTGTGTAACCATCATGGGTGGAGCGTGGTCAGCCATCTCCAGAACGCTTTCATCCTCTCGAACTGAAACTTCATTCCCATTAAGCACTGACTCCCCATTCTCCTCTTCCCACAGTCCCTGGCAACCACTTGCCCTTTATAAATATCTAAACATACCCAGAACCTTGAGGTGAAAGTGAGGTGTGGAGGTGGGGGGTGTGTGTAGTGGATCGCACAGGAACTGGGTGTTTCCCATTCCACAGCCACGGTCTGTGTGGCTTCGGGGATGAGGCTTCAATCCTGCCCAAGCCATCTGTGGACTCTGCCACGTGAGGCAGGTGGCGCAATGTTCACCTGCCTTGGTGTCCTCATCTACAGTGCGGGGTTGATCAGAGGCATGTCACGTAGGATTCTTATGAGGATGAAATGAGTTAATAACCACAAAGTCCTAGGGCTGCTCCACACTCCGTCAACTCCAAACTGCACAATGATGAGAACTAGAGCACTTGCTGATATTCGGCTTAAAATCTGGCAGTGCTGTTTGTTGAGATGCACAGGGCAGACGCTTAATCCCCCTGTCCTCTCCTGGTTACAGTCTAACCATCTCTCACTTGGAGCATGATATATTAGCTACGTGAATTTGGATTCTGTTTCCATACTCCAGGATCAGAAGGCAAAATCAACAGCAGACTTGGAATGTGATTCAAATACGTGCCTTGCGGACAGACGTGATTGCCAGCCCCTCAGCCAGGAGACTCAGTGCTTATGAATCACGAGATGTTTCTGTTGTCCTGCAGGTGCTGAAACGCAGACTCCAAGCCTCACTTCCTAATGTGAGCCCCGAGCACACAGTTTCTCTTCTCCACCTTCTTAGTACTGTTTTCTCCTCTATGGTATAATTTAAATAACTTAATTTAGAGCTAGACAGTTATAAGGTGGTGATTATTACCTAATATCATGATTTCACAGATCTGAATGCTGCCTCCAACCTTTCACTGCTTATGTAGCCTTAGGGAAGTTCTTGGCCTCAGTTTCTTCGTCTGTAAAATGGAAATAATCATGGCTCTTGTCTCATGGGAGAAATAATGAGCTTCCAAATCTAACATGCTGGGCATGCGAATACTGCCCTTCTTCTCAGGCTAGACATTTGTCAGATGAGATCAGAAAAACAAATCAAGTTTTCTCAAGGAAATGTTTGTGGGTGATTTAGAACTATGTATTTGTTCTATGAACCAAATTGAATACTACTTTAGAAAGAAGGCTTCTAGAGTTTAAAAGAAATAGCCCTCAATGATTGTTTATTATGTACTAGGAGCTGTGTTAATGATTTTGCAGATATTTCCTCATTCAAATCTTCAGGTAGTTGACCTAAGAGAAGGTATTATTATTTCCATTTTGCAGATGAGGAAACTGAGGCAGAAGGGAGGCTAATTAACTTGTCTGAGGTCACAGAACTGGTAAATGATGGGATGGAATACAGTTTGGTCATATTCTCGTCTACTATGTAACCATATCTCTGCGCCAAAATGTTAACTGATGGTACCTGGCTATTCCATGGTGAATAAATGATAAATGATGAGAGAGTGCTCTCACACTGTGTGCTGCTCTACTAAAATCCATATTCTAAGATTCATATATTATCTTTTAAAGGAAATCTATTCACTGGGTGCCTGTAGACTGAGGCTAATTTTTTTTAATTGAAGAATAGTCAATCACACTGTGTCAATTTCTGGTGTACAGCACAATGCCCCAGTCATGAGACTAGTTTTACTTTTTCGTGTAGAACTTAAAATTAAATGCAGTATTTGGCCAAAACTAAAACGAAATATGTGAATGATATTAGCACTATTTTTTTCCACCTTGAAATTTAATGATTATAGAGTTGCTCTTTGCCAATCTTTAGCTTGATTTCTGCTCACAGTTCAAGCTCGAAGACCTAATCAATACCTGTATGTATTCATTGTTGAGTAAACCTTCATATTTTGAATAAGCAAAACTGGTTAAATTTGAAAAGTCCACTATGAGATGGGCACATAACCAAGTTATAGCTTTAGGAAAAAAAAAACAAAACCTGATTGCTTGTTGCTTCCAAATTCTTGACATGTGTTCAATGTAGAGAGGTGCCCTAAAGAAAAGTGGAGGGGCAGGGGGATTGGAGGAACCTTCAAAACTGTACCATATATGATCTATGTCATTTGCTCTTCTAAACTGTTGTTCCTGGCCAGTGTCAGTGAGCTGCTTTAAGTGGTTTAGCATGTTTGGTTGGCTGTACCTATGCTTACAATAAACAATGCATCCGGCTTTCTCTTTACAGTGATGAAGACGTATCTGGAAGGACATCAGAGTCATTAAATTCTTTCACCCTTTTAGGACAGTGTCAGTTGAGATTCAGAAATTCATCAAGAGTGCTCAAGGTCTGAAGAAAATGCAAGCTGTTGAATTAACACAAGATGTTTGCAATGAGCCCGAAGGAGAAGAGGTGCTATGTGCGGTAACTTGTTAAAAATGTTATCTACTGAGCTTTTTACACGGATTTTCATTGTAATATCTAGTGAGTTATATTTTTAAATGATACAATTCAGTCTTAAGAATGACAGGCAGTACATTGTGCAAGAGTCTGCCAGGAGGAACCTCAGGTAGATTGGGAAGCACAAGGCAAACTCATTTTTCAAATGATGAAACCTAGTATCAAAGGGCTAGTTTGAATTTTGCTGCTTTGGAAAAAAGAAATAATAAACTGAAAATGTCCATACATATTACAGTTGAGTTATCTCAAAAACAGATTTTTTTTTCAGGAAAAAAATTGCAAAAGTTGATTACTCGGTTGTGTGAGAATCTTTGATTCTTAAGATTGATCAAAAAAAAAAAAAGAAAGGAACTTTTAATAAGTAGGTTGGGAATGCCAAGTTCATGGTGTCCTTTCAAGCTGGATAAATCAGGAAGAATGCTCTTTACCCAGAACGGGATGGTCTTTTGGAAGAGAGGCTAATCAACCTAGATTCCTGCTGCTCGGCATAAACATCAAAGTTCCTGTGGCCGTTCATAGACAAGAAATCCATTTCCATACATTTGGCCAACTTTTTGGCACCTGGGTAAAAAGCCTTGAGCAACCAAAAGCCTGGCTTGAATTGTATTAAAATCTTACAATTGGAGCGGAATGGATTGAGTCCTTTGATTGGGATGGGCTCTTAGTAGACGCATGGTTTGGAGAACTTTCCCCATTTGTCTCATTGGAAAACTTGCTGTTTTCATCTCTCTGTCCAGCCGGGGCCCTCTCTCCCCACAATATTCTTTGAAGAACATGTAGCTCTCCATAAAACATCTAGCAGAGGAGAAAAAAAAAAAAAACCACTCTTAGTTTCACAAACGCTTGTCAAAATGAAAAAAAGCAATGTAATTTCATACCAAAAGTTTGCTTCCTCTTGTATCTAAATTTGATTAGATGTGATCCTAATCAGTAGGTAAAACTGAGTGATGATAACTGGCTGTTTGTTAAACTAATTAATAGATGAAGATCACTCCGCCAAGCAGTCCCACAGAAATCCTGCTGCACGTTTCCAAGGATGTCTGTGCTTTCCATTTATTCCCAAGGAATTTGAGGGGAACCATCTATTTTTCTTTTCTTCTTCTTCTTCTTTTTTTTTTTTTTTTGCCAGTGGTTTAGCTAGAATTAAAACTAATAACCTCTTGGCCCAATGCTTTTGCTCAAACTTCTGGGAAGCACAGACCTCTGTTGTTCAGGATTGCACACGTCTTCCAGATTCTCAGTTGGGGAAAATGCAAAGTCTGCACTCTGGCCTTGGGCAGTGGATCCCTGGGCGTGGAAATCGGC
Organism: Vicugna pacos; assembly: GCF_048564905.1. NCBI lineage: Eukaryota > Metazoa > Chordata > Mammalia > Artiodactyla > Camelidae > Vicugna > Vicugna pacos. The sequence continues at coordinate 11,441,933 of NC_132988.1, read as the reverse complement.
GCCTCAGGTTTTCCCAACAGCACCAAAGTCCTCCACAGGTCAATAACTTCAGAAGCTAACCTCTTTCTGCAAACCACACGATGGAATGCATTGTGCAATGTGATGCAAATGCATCTCTCAGGGCCTTGCCTCATTGATCAAGGCAGTTATTTTTTTTCTCCCCAAGTTTTTCTTTTGAAAATTTCCAAACTACATAAAAGATAAAGACTACTATAATTTTAAAAATCCATATATCCTACATCCAGAGTTATCCATTAGTCACACTTCTTTCTTATTCATCCATTTATTTATATATTTTTACTGAGTCATTTGCAGGTAGCAGACACAATGACATTTCACCTCTATGGACCTTATAATGCATCTCCTGAGCATAAGGACCATTATCACACACCCCCAAATTAACCATAAGTCCCTTATATCATTTACCATGAAGCCCACGTTTAAATTTCCCCAATGATTTCCCCAATGTCTTCTGCTGTATTTATTAATTTACCTGTGTAGAATTCAGTCATGATTGATGTGTTACATTTGGTTGTCTTTTCAGTCTCTTTTAATCTAGAACAGTTCTCCCACATTTCTGTTCATTCTGTTTGTTTGTTTGTTTTTGTTTTCGTGACAGTGACTTTTCTGAAGATCCCAGAAGGTTATGAAACAGTCTACATATGAATTGGCCTGATTGATTTTTCATTGTTAGACTCAGGTACGTTCTTTCTCAAGAACGTTACTCTGGTGCTTTAAAATTCTTAATGCTTTATACCAGGAGGTACATGATGTCAGATTGTCCCACCACTAGTGATACTAAGGTTGGTCACCTGGGTAAAGTGGTGATCAGAGTGAACTCTCCATGGGGAGGTACATTTCCCCCTTCGGGATTAGTAAATAAATCTGTCGGGGAGAATACTTTGACTGTGTGACTTAGCTCTTCCCTAACTTTCATCTTATACTCGCTTGTTCTATCAATAATTCTTGCCTGCTGCCATTATTCTTGGTGATTGCCAAATGATGATTTTTCCAATTCTGTGATTCCTTCTTTGAGATTTTCTTAATTCTCAATCTTGCTTCTTCTTTAATATCATTATGGATTAATTGAAAAATTCAGTGTCTTCTAACTCACTGCCATTATTGTCCCTTTTGTCACTCAAAGTTTCCAAATCTGGTTATTGGAAACTAACTCAGGAAGGCTCCCATGTTTCTTCGATTTGTTGCCATTAGTGTTTGAGCACTTTGTTGTTTTCTTTTCCTTGCCCCAGACCCAGCATTAGCTGTCACTGTAACAACCCATGGTATCTTATAGTGTGGAATGATGTTTAAAAATCAGTATCTAGACACTAACTCAGTTTATTTCTATTGGGATGTCATTATTTCCAGCTGCTTTAGGTAGACAATGCCAGAATGCATATAAGTCGCGAATTCATATTAATTTCAATCAAAAATGAAAAAAATTACAAAATTTTTACTTCCTTTAATTTTTAATTTCTTTAATTTTGTATTTATACTTCCTTTCATTTCAGTCCTTTCTGTCCTGAATATATCCCACAGATGATGTAACATCACAGACATTGTATTTCCAAGTAAATTCAGTCGTTTTCTCTGTTTGATTGTGTTTACAGTTTTTAAGTGGATTTTATTTTACACACAGTAAAATTCAGAGGTCTATGAAGCTTTTGCAATGGTTCACAGTCATGCAGCCACAAGACCATCACTCTGTAGAGCATCTCCATCACGCACTAAGTTCCCTCATTCTCCTTTCTGTTCAGTCCCCTCCCCACAGCATCCAGCCCCTGGCAGCCGATGATCTGTCTTCCCTATGTTAGCCTTTTCCAGAATGTCGTTTAAGTGGAATCATACGTTGAGGGGTGCTGAGTCTGGCTTCCCTCACTTAGCACAGCACATTAGTATAGTGCAGCTTAATCCACGTTGCACAAATTAGCAGATCCCTTTTATCACTCCTTTTTATCAATGTATGGCATTGTATTGAGGTCCCACACATTTAAAAAAATCTATTTAACATTTAGACATTGGCATGATTTGGTATAAAACTGTCATTAACATTTGTATGGACAGAGACGTTCATTTCTCTTAGGCAGATAGCTAGGAGTGAAATTGTTGATTTTGTTGAAGTTAAGTGTGTTTTTACCTTTATAAGAGATGGCCAAACTATTTTACAAAGTGTCTATTTCAATTTGCATTCCTTCCAGTAACGTGTTAGAGTTCTCGTTCTGGTTGCTCCACTCATCCTGGGTCCTCATCAACACTTATTGTCAAAATTTCATTCCCCTCCTCCCTCCCTCCCATAATTCTGCCATTACGATAGTTATCAAGTAGTATCTCGTTGTGGTTTTAACTTGCATTTCTCTAAAGACTAATGATATCAAGTACCTTTTCACATTTTATTTGCCATCTGTCTATCTTCTTTGGTGAAGAATCTATCCAAATATGTTGCCCAATAATTAAAAATTGGCTTGTCTGATTTCTTACTCCTGCATTTTGAGAGTTATTTATATGTTCCGAATAACCTGTCCTAGTCAGTTATGTGTTTTGCAAATTTTTTCTCCAGGTGTATGTTTTATGTTCGAAAAGTGTCTTTTAAAGAACAGAAAGTTTCCCAAATAAGGACTTTTAAACATATCATCATTGACATCTCAAGAGAAAGAGAGATTCCAGTCCTTTTCTGATGTGGGTTTGCATTAGAAAACCTCCACCATCCATCAGAGCCATTAGAGACAAGAAAAAATATAAAGTATTTTAGAGTAAACATTACAAGAATGTGCGTTAACTTGGACAGAAGTGACTTTTGCTGGTGTTGACACCCTGTCCAAGAACAAGTTTTATCTTTCTATTTGTTCAAATCTGCTTATCTGTCCTTCAGGCATATTTTAAACTCTCCCACCCTGGAGGCTTCAATGATGACATTTTATAAAGTCCTTATTTAGGAACATGTTACTAATAAAGACTAGAAGTCCCTGAGTTCACTTTTTCGCCTTAGTTGGCACCTCTTGCAGGTCTAGCTGTGAACTGAGCTGGGCTACCAGGCAGGACTGACACTAGGGGCTTCCTCCCTTTCTCCCCGATGCAGAGCCCTGACCCGGCAAGCGGAGAGGGGGTGCCGGTGCCACAGTCTTCAGCAGAGGCTGCCCCAGCCCCGCCTCTCCGGGTGGAGCCTGGCTAACCTGGCCCCTGGGTGAATCCCATCCGCTGTTGTCCAGCACCGTTAAATTCAGTTCAGAGGTAAATTGGCAAAACACTTTTACCTTAGATTAATTGCATCTGAGTACCCCCCTTTCTCCAGTGACTCTACAGGGCCCCTCGTAACCCCCACCTCCGAGAACTGTCATGATGCACATGGCCCAGGGAAAATGAAAAGATCACCAGAGTGTTTCAGAAAACCAGGAGGCGCATGGGCACCTGGTGCTGACCTAGCGATTGTGGTTAAAGAGATTGTTTGCACATAGATTTACAAACAGGGAAAGGCCTGGACAGGGCCAGCAGAGGTATGGGGGTGCGGGCGGGGGTGAGGAAGGGATACTAAGGGGGAAAGCCAGACGACTGATCCCAAGGGGCTCCCTTGTGTGAATCGCCTATGGTCTGAAGTTTGAGCTTCCGCTTTGCAGGCTCTGACACAGGATTGCTCAGCAGAGAGAGAGCAGGACTCCATCTTCTCAAGACAGCCTGGCGTTCACTGGGTCACAAGGCTGACGGTATGACCAGACACTAGCGTGTTAATCTGTAGTGAGAACGCACCTGCGGAGAGCCGGGGCTGCTGTTTCCAGTGCGGAGTTAGGCTGCGGACGTGTCCTCCGCACCCCGCCGTCGGGGGAGGAAGTCAAGGAATGAGAAAACCTTCTTGTAGAGTTGGGTCCCCCTCCTTGGCAGGAGACTGCCCTTTGTGTCATGACACACAGAGCTGAAAAGGAGTACGGGTATCTTACTTACAAACTGACAAATCCTAGGATGAAATGATTCATGCTGTAGGAAGATTCCTCTCACTACAAAACAGCAAAAGGCCCTCTTGTGTTGTGTAATAGGTGAGGATGTCAGAGTTACAAAAAGCAGACGCGCAGGAATTGTATAACTGTAGGAACTTTGTTTCTGTTAACTCAGTCCCCATTTCCCTGGATGGTAAATGACAAACTTGTCAATTTAAGGTAGTCAGTTGCTCTTGAATTAGAGTCAGCGCCTTTGAGTAAATACTCAGCCAATCTCAATTCTTCTCATGCTAATTCTTTCCTTTCCCCCTGGAGTTAGGAAACAGCCTCTGATCAGGCCTCTGTGCCTGGCCTTCCCTGGGCCACCTCGTCTCAGCATCACCTCCGCTCCTGCACACCTGCAGGGGGACCGCAGACCTCCCTCTCCCTCCAGCTGCCTCTAGCCACGCAATGGGTCTTCTCCGTTTCCTCTTTCTTTGCACCGAACCTCCCTTTAGGACTGTCCCCTGCTCTGCTCTGTCCTCTGCCCTCTGGGGGGTGTGAAGCTCCCTGGTGTTGGAATACTTGGGGTGCTTCGAGGCCTTCCTGGATCACCAAAGTGCCTCTTGTGCCCATGATGGACTCAACCACGAAGCTTCTCTAAATTTCCCTTTATTCATTTTTCTCTCTTTAAGGTTTTAATTTTTAAATTTATATCTTTAATCGTTTGTAAGCACACTGGTTTTAAAACCTCCGTTTGTCCTCCCGGCCTTTGGTATTGCTTGTTCTTTTGCATTAACGTCTCAACAGAGTGATTTATATTCTCATGAGTTTTGTAAATTTTTTTTTCTTATTGTGAGTGCATCTTCAATAGATTTTTCTCCCCCAGCACCCCCTCACTTGCCCCAACCATAAACTTTTCTTTTTTGTTTTTTGGTGTTTTTTTTATTTTGTTTTTGTTGTTGTTGTTGTTGTTTAATTTTAAAAATTTATTTATTTATTTTTAAACCACAAACTTCTCAGCTTGGTGATATAGAATTCCGCGAATCATGTCAGTGTGGGCTCCTTACCCACACAACGGCAACCTTGGGTTTTTGATTTCTCAGGGATGACTTTTTCAGAGCATCAACTTACAAACAGAAGGAAGCTTCCTCTCTCTTTCTCAAGCCACTGGGCTTTCCTCTCCAAGATGTGAGCACTGCTTCAGGGCTCTGCATCCTATACACCTGCGTGCCTGCATCCTTGTGCCAGGAGATGGCGCTGTCCCTGAAATACTGAGGTGCCAGCAAGGTCATGACGCTCCTTCTGCACGCTTCTTAGAACTGACCTCACATTATACAAGACATGTGAGTGGCAGCAAGGTAGTCCATGGTTCATTCATTTGATGAATATTTGCGAAGACCTATGATGTGCTATGTTCTCCATTAGACTCTGGGGTTCCAAGGATGAGCCCAGCTCCATGGAACTTAGAGCTTTTCAGAGAAACAGACAGTGCCAGAATCATCATATCAACGATCTACTCTTACCATCCCACACAGCCTCCCAAGGAAGGAGACAGAGAGATCTTAGGGCTTATAAGCAAGGAAGTGCCCTAAGTTGACATCTAAAGGGTAGGGAAAAGTTAACCAGCTGAAGGGGGCAATGTTCCATGAGGTGGGAATCCTCTGGCTAGATTAAGACTGTGATTCCTAAACCAAGTGGTTTTCCATTCTGACTGCCTAATACAATCACCTGGGAAGCTTAACATAAAAACGCCTGGCTCTGTCCCCAGAGATTCCTAGCTAATTGGTCTGGGGTGAATCCAGGCAACTGTATTTTTAAGAGCTCAGCCAGTGACTATGTTGTGTATTCAGAGTTGTAAATACTGGGTGACCCATGCCAGCAGCACCTGGGAAATTGTTAAACACACAGATTCTCATGTCCACCCCAGACCTATTGGACGAAAAACGCTGGGAATGGGGCCCAGAACAAAAGCGGGCTGCACCCCTTCCCAGCGAACCTCCCTGCAGCACGTGTTGAGAAATAAATATATAACTAAACTGGACTTTCAAATAATAGAGGAAGGCCCACAAAGTTGTGCTCTTTTGCTGTGATGACTATTTTAGTGCTTTTTTAAAATTTCCAAATATGCTCTGAAGGCTTTTGGCTCATGCTCTGGTTGCTTAGGCTTTACTGGATAGAGGAATATGCTGAGTCTCCTGATAGGGGAATAAGCATGAGGGAAACAGCTTGTGCAAAGGGCATGGGGCAACATGGGTCATTCACAGAAGTATAGGCTTGGAGGAGCACCGCGTGACTCAAAGGGAAGATAGTGCCACAGGGGACTCAGACACTGGGAAAGACAAGGCTGGGGAAACAGGCCCTGAGTGGTATCTTTAGGTTTGTATTCTGCAAATATCAATTTGGTTGTTGTGGGCAAATTGGTCTAAATGGACCCAGAATGACTGCCTGACTGCGGTCCATTCCAGGCACTGTGAAGAGTGGTGGGGACTTGCTGAATGAGTATTCCGGTCCTTAAACACTGAGGGGCGGGATCTCAGGTGGGATGGGAGACTGAGGCTTTATGGAAGAAGGATGATGGAATAGTGAGGCTGGGAAAACAGCACAAGGGGGACTAGCCAGCAATGAGCATGGAAAATACATCTGAGAATGAAGAACAAATAAATCACGGACATTACCTGGGGACCTGTCAAATATTCCCAGCCTCACGTCCCCAGTATCCCAACCCAGTGTGTCCACAGGGAGGCAGAGTTGCTGTCCTGGTCACATGCTGTCATGTGACTTTGCCAGTCGGCAAGGTTTGGGGACCCCTGAAGAAGACAGAATGCCATTGAAAAGGTGACTGATAACCAAAGGGGGAGCAGGTCCTTGCGATGGCCCTAATGATGAGTGATGGCAACACTGTGCAACTGGGGCAGGGCTGCTAAGGGAAGGGTCTGGCATTGGGAAATGTGTGCCGAGGTGGTTTTCATCCTGTGCCCAGAGTAGAGTGGAAAGTCTACAAAATTTATAAACTAACGCCCGTGTGTCTGTCCTCTGGGATGACTGCAGTATCCAAACATCTCCATAATAGTCTGAAAAGGTCTGAACAAGAGAAACAAAACAGGCAGCTGTTGTCTTTAAAGACGCTTCTGGACCAGCTACAGTATGTTAAGTTCTGGAGAAATCTCCAGCTCGCTGCCAACCAGCCACAAAGCAGCTCCAGCGCTGAGGGTGCAGAAACCTCCTCCTGCCCTGACATCTCCAAGTGCTGGTCTCCTTGCCTTTAGATGGACGCCCGCAGAGTTTGTGGAAACTCACTAACATTTATTGTGCGGCTAATTCACATAGTCGAGTGTTTAGTCCGGTAATTCATCGTCACATAGTAAACTATCAAGGGCTTTTTAATTCTGACTTCACCAAGGTCCGGGAGGATGAGTTGCACAGGTGAATACTGATGGACGGGGCAGTGGCAGAGAAGAGGGGAAGCAGGGTACCGAGGACCATGTTGGTTTCTGTCCTTACAGGAGTGACACTAAAGAGGGCCGGACCACAGGCAGGAAGAGGAAACTGGGATTAGAGACAAGGGGCAGAAGGAACCACCGTGTCCAAAAATAAATGACTATGAGTTTCTCCAAGGGCTTGCCCCGCCTGCCTGTGATCACAGGAGTGTGTGTAACTGGTTCCTTGGTCTCACAGGCAAATCAAAGTGTTCTGGGGCCTGAAGCGTGTACGATTTTGGAAGCCCTCTTTGAGAAAAAGAATAAAAATTATGAAAAGATTTGATGCGTGAGTATTAATTTATAATACTATGACCAACCACAACAAATTATAAAATTCGAAGAAAATAATGGCTACATTACAAACTCCAAGAAAATTGTATAAATTTTCTTAATTAACTTCATGACACACCTCTAAAATACTTTTTTTCCCTACATTTTTGGTCCGCGTACTCTTAAATCAGCCCTTCTTATGACAGTGGTTTTGTTTGATCGTTTTTTTTATTGAGAGAAAAGATAAGTAACTTAATATTTCTTCCAGCATGGTGATCAGCATTTTTATTATTATTATTGTTTCCTAAGATTCTTTCAGCTTCACAGCTTGCTAACGATATTGTTATGTAAATATTGAGGATTCTGGTCAAATTTGGAGAAATCTCCATCAAGGCTCTTTTACATAAGAATGGTAGATTTCAGGTTATTTCAAGTTTTACTGGGCGAGGACTGACCTAAAATTCTTTTTAAATTGTGACTTTTAAAAGCCAGTTTGTTACTATAGCCTTATTTTAGTTTTTTAAATTTTACGAGTGTGCTGATATTCTGCTGTACTGCTGGGGCACCTTCTGTTGTTAGTGACTAGGTTCTTGTCGCAGAAGGAATTCAGAGATGAGACACAGAGGTTAAGAAAGTAAAGTGAGGATTTATTAAGGGGTGGATGCTGTACTCTCAAGGGGAGAGCAGGCAGGCTCAGGTGAGCGGCTGCCCTGAGTTTCTTTGGCAAGTTGGTTACAGAGAGTGCAAAAATGAGTGGGCGGAGTGTTCACTGGGGAGAGAAGGGTTTGGGGTCGTATTCCCTGATGTTCATCCCAACTTCACCTTCCCGAATGGAAGAGGGATTTTTGTCCTATTTAGTCTGGATCAGAAGTGTCATGGTGTCGGTGCAAGATGGGTACTTCTAATTAGCAAGGCTAATTTTATTTAAATGAAGGCATAATGAGCAGAAAGTCCCATTTGGACACTGGAGATTCCTGCCTTTTCTTACCCTCCTTTGTCTGCCTCCAGCCCACTTGTCACCCCCAAATGTGTGACCGCTTATTAACCCAGACATTCCTGCTTTTCTTTCTCTACCCCGGGGCCCCTGTTGTTTACATGATGTAGGGTTTCCTGCATATGGCCCCTGCCCCTCCTTTTTGCCCAGTTCCTGCCATTTGGCCTGCGTCCCCCTTTCTCTGCTCACATCTAGCTGTCGGCCTGCTCTGACACTTCTGGGTGAGAGAAGATGCAGGTGAGGTCCTTAATACTTAGCTCCCTTAGATTTACAATAAAACTACATCTGATTGGTTCATAGACTTGTTCCTTACTGCTGGGGGAGCGGTGCGAGAAAGAAGACGATAAATACTAACGTTTGCTGAACAGTTTAGATTAATTTCCAGGTTCATTTTAGCCATTTTATGAGGTCCTACGAGTGTCCCCATTTTACAAATGAGGTAACAGATATTCAGTGAGGTTGACTTTGTGAAGCAGGGACCTGGAATTGACTGACGTGTTCCAGTGGTCATTCCCTCCCTACACCGCCTCTCCCTTGTCTTTTGTCTTCATTGCTTTGCAGGAATTTTGTCCCATTCTTGCAAACCAAACCGAAATCTCCACAGAAATCTACATGTGTCTGCTAAGAATAAAGAATAATCACAGCTATTTTATGCATTTGGCCAGAAAAAGAAGACACTTGCTTCTTTATAAGAAACTTTCCACATCTTGACTTGAAGTCTCTGTTTTTATCCCTAACTGATAGGGAAGGGTCCCAGATTCAAAATCCAGAAGGATCACACTAAGTCCCATCAGGGTCTCTGCAGTTTTCAAGTCCAGAGATGTGAGGCCCAGAGCCTGGGAGTGTTTGGCAAATGCGGTGGCCTCACAGGCTAGAGCTGTTTGGTGGGATTGTCACGAAAAAGAGATTGTAGACCATCTGACTGAATGCTAATGGATCGGTCTGAGGCAGGTTTTAAAAATAAACAGTTTTATCTGCTCATTACAGAGTTAACAGGTTCCGATCACTCTGGCCCTTTCTTTTCACTGAGCATGTGTTAGCGGGGCCAAAAAAAAAAAAAAAAAAAAAACCTAACTGCGTTGGAAACTGGTTTCAAATTACTTGCAGATGGCTGGAGGCAGATGAAAGCCAGTGTAGAGGTGTTCCTCATTCTATTCTCTGGTCCCCAGACCACGGGGCCATGTGCTGACACTTGGATGCTTGTTTTACAATATCATTTGACAAGTGGGATTTATGTGTCAAAATTGCAGCTAAAGCCAAGAAAATGTCAGAGTCAGCAAAGAGAGGCAGCATGAGAAAGGGGGAGGGGGCTGTTTCTGGAACCCAGGAGTAGGTGAGCTGGACGGTGCCAAGTCCTCACTGTACCAAGCACACAGGGAAATTAACCTGGCTGCCAAAAGCCGGCGATCTGTTTGGTGTGTTTTGGTTCAGTGTTGTTACTGCCTTTTTCATTAAGGAAACAATGCAATAAAAATGAGACCTTATTCCCTGAATGTATTAATAAAGATAACTTCTTGATTCAGGTCCCAAACCGCTGGAGCCACATTTCATTTGCTGCATTTATTGTCCAGAGATCTAATGTACTGAGGTGCTCAGGGCCACAGCAACATCAGTGGAAACCCTGCCAGAAAGGACGAAAGATGAGATTCCTCTTCTTTCTGGGAATCTCCAAAATGTCATAGGAACTAAATATTCATCAATTCTTCTAAACTGAGTTCAACTTTCCCAAAGGTTTTCATCTTTGGCTATTTTTAAAAGGTAGAACACATCAAATTCTTAAATCGTACCTGAAACTGGTAGAGTCTCCTCTTAATGCCTGCATGAGATAAACTTCCTTATTCTTTCTTTTTTTGGTGTGGGAGAGGAAGAGAAGGTGAGAGATTGAATGTTCAAATTCCCCCGAGCTCCATGCATTGCGGGCCATATTAGGAGCATGTGTGCATTAACTTCATAAACTATCGGATGACACGCATCTTTATTTAGACTCAATCAAGGAATATGATAAGCTATGCAAAGTTATTTCTGACACTGGGCAAAATAGCCTTGCAAAAAGGCACTGTTCATGGGGCCAGCCCAGCCTGGCTCCGAGGCCATCGCCCATTAGCTCCAAATTCAGGAAAGAAGTACAGCTGTGGACATCGTGTCATGTGCCAAGTGTAATATGTAGGTTATGAACAAGTCACGATAAAACACAGTAACAGATGGCCTATTCTCTCCACTCCACCCCCCTCTGTGGATGAAGGGCCTCCAGGGTCACAACCAACTGCCTAGGGGAAGCCTTAGGAAGTCCGAGTGTGTGCTCCCTGCCGCGATCTAGCCGAAGCAAGTACGCAGGGTCTCCTTCCCCTAATGTATGGGTTGTTATTTTTTGTCTAGTAGCAACCTAGAAATAAGTCAAGAAACATTCAAATGAGCACTGATATTTATTTGATAAGCAAGGGACAAAATACTGAGATTTATTTAGGGGGTGTCATATCTTTATATTTTCTCTCAGCCATCCTATGTGAAATATAGGCTGTGTTTTGTTTTGTTTTGTTTCCAGGATCCTGGGCCATCAAAGTGTCGATTTTTTCTGATGTGCAGATGGCTAAGTAATTTCTTCCAGTGGAAATGGTGTTCATGGGGAAAATGTCATGTGTGCAGTCGTTGCTTACTTAAAATAAGTTCTGGGAAACATATCTGGAGCTCATAGGTATCAGGAATGTCTGACCAAGCGACCCCAAAGCTGACTTGTTGATTTAGAAATTTTGGAAATAGAAAAGATTGGGATTTTGAAAAATTCCCACTTCATATGATGTCAGTAGGTTAACTATGTGCTGTTAACTGCTGAGAATCAGCATTCCATTACTGGTGGAACTAACAGAAATCACCCACGAGGAGACTGTGCAGAAACACAGTGCTCAAATCTAACACGTACCAACATTTATTTTTCCCTGAGCTCTGTAAAGATGATCCATTACTAACCAAAGACATTAATTTTACTGACGTACAGACTTCCTAAACGCATGTGTGTGTGTGTGTGTTTAAAATTTAGAGAAAAATAGGATGAGACATTCAATTAGCAATTGAAAAGAGGGAAAGAGAAGGCTTAGCTTCTCCCAGTGAAACTGTTACCCCAAAAGGGGAAGGTGGCCCAATTCTTGTCATACCCAAAAGATAAGAATTCAGATGAGAGACAAAGCATTGTGTAGTGAAAGATTTTAAAAGATTTATTTAGGAAAGGAAAAGCACACCGCCAAGAACAAGAGATGGGCAGATCCAAAGGCAAATGGCAGTGGTCCTTGTTTGCCCCCTTCTCTGACACCCTCACTTGGAGGTGGTCTCTTGATTGATTGACAGCTCTTGCCCCCGGAGTGCTCAGTCATGCTCGTCCTCTTTTGCACATGTCCTTACCCATAATGCACACAGGAAAACCCATGGAGTGGGGGGCTAAACCGAAGTGCTAATTATATTACAATGAGCACTGGGTTGTGTCCGGTTAGGTCCTTGTTGCTACAGCACAGTTGTGGCTGTCAGGTTCTAACCAGTTTCTTGCTGGCTCTCATTTAGAGGAAGTAAAGCCCCTTTATGCTGAAGGCGGGCATACCACCTTTTTCTGAACCATCCTCCCTCTCCTCCACCGATCTGCCCAGTGCCCCTACTTACTTATCTAACTACCGAACAAAATGATGGTTTTTAATATCTCCAAGCAATAAGGAGGTTTCCCTTATTATTGGAATGGAGAAAGCCCAAGTGTTTGTATCTAAATAGCTTCATTTTTTTTTTTGAGAGAGAAAATTAAAAAGGGTTTGGCTGTGTGAAGATATATTTATCTGGAGGTGGAGAGGTGGAATTTGAGGGTATTTATATCACTGGGCCCTTTTTTGGTGTCCTAGAAGATGAGGTCATCTCTGCGCATGATGCAAGGGAAGTGAAAGAGCTAATCTGAGGACTCTGCCGTGTGGGGGACAGAAAGAGGCTGAGGATGAAAGGACTGATGAGGTGTAATTAAGATCCAACTGAGGGTGCAACTGATACACATGCGCCAGTGGTTAATTGTTACAACTTCGTTATATTCTCCAACTGAACTCAGCAGGTCAGGAACAGAGCAAACGGATATGCTGGGGTTAAGTGAGGGTTATGAATTATTGGCCCCAACACTCAGAGACCATGGCGGTGAGGCACTCAAAGATGCTGGCAAGGATGCGGTTGAGATTATTGACTATGGGGTCCAAGATGGGCAAGAACTTTGGAGCCAAAAGAAGTTTGGGACGGGAGGGAGGCAGAGTGGGACTGGAAAACTCACAAAAGGTATTAATCGTACGAGAAGTAGAAGAACTGGAAAAAGACACTGCAGAGTGAAATCTTACTGAGACAGCAGTTCCTGGCAGTAGCAGTGTCTGTACTGGGGGCCTGTGAACAGAGCGATGTGTAGGAATGGGGTGAAAAGTCAGAAACCACGAGGTGGGGAAGACGCCTGAATCATCCCATGAATCATCTCATCTAGGATGATGTTAAGACTCTGGCTGAAGAAAATATCCATGTACAAATGTGAACAACTTAGCTCCTGAAAAATTGTTGCCTTTTTTTATTTTCTAAATTGTTGGTTAATTAAGCTTTTAAAGGATCCTAAGAGTCTGGAAGGTCCACCAGAGAAGACCGTCAGGCCAGCACTGAGCAGACTGTGTCCGGAAGGCATCCGGAGGCAGCAGGGCCCAGGAACTGGAGCTGTGGAATCTTGGTGGGGTCCTGCTGTTGACTTACCCGTGTAACTGGCTACATAACAACCTCTCTGGGGCCCCTATCTGTGAAATGAAAGGTTTGGTTTATGTGGTTTCCCAGGAATTTTCTGGCTCGAACTCACATTCAGTTTCAGTGGAATATTTGTTTCTAACCTTTCCCATGTTGCTGTCGAGTTAGCCTAATTGCTACCTCTTCTGCACTGATTTCATTCTGCCCCGTCTCACCCTCAGATGACTCCTTCTTTCCACTCAGCGATAACAGTCTCAACGAGCTCAGGATAATTCCCCCCAACTGCCAAAACTATTTCCAAAATGCAAACTTGTGGCTGCTGATTCACGCATTGCTTGAGAAGCACTCTGTCTTTGTGACTGGTTTCCCACATGCTCCATTACATCCAGAGACCAAGCTGTCAGTGAAAACTAGGGATTATCAGGGGAAATGGCCATTGGTGATGTTCTTGTGAGACTTAAAGAAGTAAGAAAGATAAAGATTTCAAATCACCAACATCATAATTACTAAAGAGTAGAACATTAGTTAGATGTGCATGGCCTCTGCCCTTGGGTACCTTAAAATTGAAAACACTCCAGCTTAATGCCAAACATATAAACCCACACTAAACACCATGAAAACATCATCTTGTTGAGTGAATAAATAAATAAATGGTTTAGGAGTCAACGGATACAACCCAAGGGCTCTCATTGAGGCTTTGGGTCTCACTGCAATGTATGTTTGGAGTTCATATGTGTAGGGCCACCACCATGGAATAAATGAGAAGATAAGCAGAAAGAGCGCGGGATGCAATAAGAGACATTCTCAGCACAGTGCCTGAAAGAGCTCCCCCTTTCACAGAGCTGGATGCTATGAAGACACAGAAGGAGCTGATGGGAGAGGGAACTGGGTCAGTAAAGTTCCACAGTATCAAAGACAAGATAGTCTTGAGGAGAAGAGACTGGTCTACAGAGGAAAATGCCTCAGGTGAGTCAAAGAAGATGAGGACTGAAATAAGTTATTGGATTTGTCCATTAGGGGGCCATGAGAGTTTCCATGGAATTTTGGGGCAGGATGCAGACAGTATGAGTTTACATAGCAAATGACTGGAGTATAGTTGGTACTTCTAAGACCAGACTATTCTTTCAGAGAGATAGGGAACAAAATTTGGTACTTAAGGGGGTAATAGAGATAATAGAGACATTTGGGGGAAGAATAAAGACTTGGCCTGTAGTTAAAATAAAAAGGAAGATGGTCAACAAGCACATGAAAAGATGCTCAGCATCACTAACTGTTAGTGAAATACAAATCAAAACTACAATGATATATCACCTCACACCAGTCAGAATGGCCATCATTAAAAAGTCCACAAGTGATAAATGCTAGAGAGCCTGTGGAGAAAAGGGAAACCTCCTACACTGCTGGTAGGAATGTAGTTTGGTGCAGTCATTACGGAAAACAGTATAGAGATTCCTCAAAAGACTAAAAATAGACTTACCATATGATCCAGCAGTCCCACTCATGGGCATATATCTGGAGGAGAATATAATTAGAAAAGACATATGCACCCCAATGATCACAGTAGCACTATTTACAATAGCCAAGACATGGAAACAACCTAAATGTCCATCAATAGATTAATGGATAAAGAAGACATGGTATATATATGTATGTATATATATAATGGAATACTACACAGCCATTAAAAAGAATAAAATAATGCCATTTGCAGCAACATGAATGCACCTGAAGATCGTTATTCTGAGTGAAGTAAGCCAGAAAGAAAAAGAAATATACCATATGGTATCACTTATATGTGGAATCTTTAAAAAAAAATAAGGGACACAAATGAACTTATCTACAAAACAGAAACAGACTCACAGACACAGAGACATGGTTACCAGCGGGTAGAGGGGGTGGGAAGGAATAAATTGGGGGTTTGAAATTTGCACCTTTTGGGGAGTGATGGAGAAGTTAGCTATCTTGGTTGTGGTGGTGGTTTCATAGGTATACACACCTGAAATATGTGTAGTTTACCATACAGAAATTATACCACAATAAAGGTGTTTAAAGTTTTTTTTAATTAAAAAAAAGAGAAGAATTGATAGGCAGCAAGGACACTGAAGATACACAGAAGAAGGGGAGTACAATGGATGAAGCAGGAAATGGGGGAGAGAGATGAGATTACAATCGTAGGTGAAGGAAGGAGAGGAGGGGATGGTGAAGAGATTTTTGAGGTTGAGGATGAGGCTGGAGGATGTCAGCCCAGAGGCAGATATATAACTGGCCAGTAACATTTTATGTGGAGAGTTTCTTAAAGATTCCAGGCACAGGAAGAGGGGAGAAGAAGCAGAGGGACATGATCAAAGAGGTAGATGTAGAAAATTCTAGAAGCAGAAGAATTAGAACAAGTCATTGACCTACTTCTCTATATGCCCAAAGCTGGGCTGGAAGACATTGTTTCACCTGCCAAACAAGAAATAATTTTCCAAAAGGCAAGAAATGATTGGCACAAAGGTTGATTCCCTCACCTCTGTTACCATTGCCTCCTCTACTGTGGGTAATATGTCGGAAGGACAGGGGGAAAAAATTGTTGATTTCTAGGAAAGATTTCGGCCCACATATTTTCAATTTTACTTTGACTGTTCTTGACTCTCTCCACTTCTATATAAAATTTAGTATCTGTCAATGTACACACACACGCACATGCACACGCACACACACACACATACACCAGCTTGGATTTTGATTGAGATTATATTGATATATACTGTGATATATAGCATGTATTAGATTAATATGAAGGTATAATTCCAGTACTGAGTGTTCCAATATGTAAACATAGTATATCCATAGTATTCAATAGCATTTATTGGATCTTGTTCAATTTTTCTCAGCAATGTCTTGTAGTGAAGTGTGGAGGAATATGTATAAACATGTTTCTTTAGATTTCTGACAATTAAGTGTATTATTTTATTTATTTATTAATTATTATTATTATTTATTATTTCTCTTTATTATTGAAATACAGAAGTACATTTAATTTTTGTATATTAATCTTGTATTTGGTAATCTTGTAAAATGTTTTATTTATTAATTTTATAATTTTTAAATTTGTAGGCTTCTATGCATGCCCCACTGTCATCTTCTAAAGACAATTTTCTCTCTTTCCATTTATTAAAACTCTTTATTCTCCTTGCCTTGTTGACATGGATAAGACCTCAAATACAATGTTGAATAGAAGAGGTGACATTGGACATCTTTGACTCATTCTACATTCTTTAAGATAGCTATCAATATGTAAAAATTAAACATGATTTTTGAGGGGTAAATACTCTTTATCAGAGAAAGAAAATTTTTGTAAATACTCATCCTGTTCCTGGTTTGCTAAACATTTTAAAATCATGAATTGGTATTAAATGATGGTAAATATTTTTCTGTATTAACTGAGATGACTATATAATTTTTCTCCATTTTTCTGTCAATGGGTAAATAACATTGTCATTATATGTTTGTGTATATATGATATATATCTGGATTTAATTTGCTGGATTTTAATATTTCCATTTAAAAAGTTCTTAAGAGACAGGCATATACTTTTTGTCTATTGCAATGGCCTTAGATATTTTGAAGTCACAGTTTTAATGCCCTCATTAAAGATGCAATTATTCTCTTCTCTGGAAGAGTTTGAATAAGATTAGTGTCATTTCTTTCCTAAACATTTTGGAGAACTTACCTCTAAAACTAGGTGGGATTGGAGATATCTTTGTTTGTAATTAAAAAGATTTTTAATGACAGATTCAATTTCTTTAATGGATACAAGAATATTCAGATTTTAAAATTTTCTTCTTGCATCAATTTTGGTAAATTGTGTTTTTTTAGGTATTTGTAGACATTAAACTTCAAAATGTATTGGAATAAAGTTATTCATAAAGTCCCCTTATCTTTTTAACTAATATACTTTATACTTTAGAATAGTTTTAGAGTTATAGAAAAATTGAGTAAGTATTATAGAATATTCCAATATACAGCCACACATAGTTTCCCTTATTATTAACATCTTACATTAGTATGGCACTTTGTTACAACTAATAAATTAGCATTGATTTTTATGTCTCTCTGGCTTCCTTTGGTGTTGACTGTCCTTGTTTTTGATGACCTTGACACTTTTGAGGAGTGCTGGTCAAATACAGTATAGGATGACCCTCTGATGGGATTCCATTATGCCCCAGATATTTCTTATTGTTAATCTCTCTTTCTAGAATATCTATTACTCCATCTTTCAGTTCATTAATCTTTTTTACGCCCAAACTGCTGTCAAGAGTATCTATTGAATTCCTTATTAATACCATTGCATTTTTCACTTCCGTAATTTCCACTTGATGTTTTCAAACATATTTTAGTTTCCTACTGAAATTCTCCATCTTGATACTTATTTTCTTAAATATATTGCCACAATTGAAAGTCTGTGTCTAATTCTTCAATAATTGGGTCATCAAGTCATTTTTTCTTCTTCTTTTTGGTCCCAGTTTTTAGTATGCTTGACATTTTTTGAGAAATAGACTCTATTATTTAGAGAAGTTTTAGGTTCACAACAAAATTGAACAGAAAGAAGAAAGAGTTCCCATATAGCCCCTGCCCAACCTGCTGCCCCGCCCCCTCCTCCCACAGCTGCCCTACTAGCAACATCCTTCACTCGAGTGGCACATATTTTATAATCAGTGAACCTTATTGACACATTACTACCATCCACAGTTTAGTTTATTCTTGATGTTGTACATTCTGTGGGTTCTGACAAATGTAGAATGACATATACCCATCATCATAGTACTATACAGAATAGTTTCACTGCCTTAAAAATCCTCGGTGCTCCACCTGCTCTTTCCCCCCTCCCCCCAATGCCTGGCAATCACTGATCTTTTTCCTGTCTCCATAGTTCTGCCAGCATACTTGGCAATTTTTGAATGAATGGAAGACTGTGTATGAGGAAGTAGGGAGACTGAATGGCACTTCCTTCTTCCTGAAGTGGGCGGGGAGGTCCTTTTATTCTTTGATGGGCAGCTGTGGTGGGACAGACCACCTCAATCCAACCAGTGACCAGACTGGCTTGAAGCTGAGTTCCAGTGAGGCTTGGTCAACTCTTGTTTTCCTCTGCTCCTAGAGTATAGATTTCTAGAGGTCTCACTGAGAATCTGGGGTGTTTGCTAATAGTCCTTTTCTTTGGAAGTTTCCAAAGTTCTTTGTCTCTTCAGTCCTCTGAGACTGCTGAAAATAACACTCTACATTTCAGAAACTTTTTTGCTTAGTTACACAGCATTTTTTCCCTGAGTAGATTAATATTAAGCAAATTCCTCTGGGCAGAAAGCACTAAATATTGGACTTATTTCTTTGCACTTTCCTTTCTTGGCCCCTTAAGTCCTAGATGCCTCGGCACCCCTAACTATAAATGTTGTCTTCTGAGCCCAGAAGTTTGCTTAAAGCTCTTGAGTTTTCAGCCTCTTGTCCGGGGCTGATTTCAGCAAGTGCCTCAATTCGTAATTTGTTTCAAGGAATGTCAGTGCACCTTTCTTTCTTCTGAGATCTTGGCTCATCAATCCTAGTTACCTTAGTAGTTCTTTGATGACCTTCAGGAGGTCAAGAGAATTTTTATATGTATTTTTATCCAGCTTTTCTAGTTGCCTCATCAGAAGCCTTGGATGCTGAAAGCTACTCCATCTTAGCCCAGCGAGCTTAAAATTTGATAAATGCCATGATCCATTTCTTTAAAAGTTCTGTTAGAAATTTTACACTATTTTTTTTACTCCTTGAACTGGTTTATTTACTCATTTTCACTCTACTTTCTCCACAGGTTTTCTATGTAACTTAGAATCCTTATGTAATATAATTTTAGACTTAAATGTCTTTTGATTGCTGTATAATATTTTTCTTAAACCAAATGAGCACACAATATTTTTAGAATTTAATTTTTTTGACCAACAGTTTCTAACCCTCTAAGTCTCTAATTAAATGGGTCTCATTTCTGTCTGCATTTTGAATTACCTAGGGAGCTTTAAGACTTGCTGCTGCATAGGTCCTACCCCTATACTATACATTATTTAATTGGTCTTCGGTGCTTTGTTGTTACGGAATCTTTAAATCTCTCCAAGTCTTTATAATGTGCAGCCATTACTGGCAATCCTTGCTCTAAATGTTAGAAAAAATTTCCTCTGCTTTGAGTAATTATTGGAAACTTAGTAGGTGTACAATTAATCACGATAAATTAAATATGTTATAAATTTTGATGACCGAGAGTTCATAGACACCAGTATTTCAAATTGTACCCTTGTCATTTCAAAGGTTTTCACACTTTGTGGTAATGCATCGATAGAGATTAAAGATACGTCTCTCTTTCTAGATGGGTAAGATATGCCTTTTTTAAAGCTTAATAAGGGCCTTTGTGGGAGGAGAGGTGGGAAAGAAGTACCTTCAACCAAAGACACATTCTCAGGTCGATCAATACTAGGAAAGAGCACAAATGCAACTCAAGATCTACAGCTTGAACGTCTTAAAGCTCTCCTTGCCACACACCCATGGGAAAATCTTTCCTGTCCCTCAACTCAGGTCAGGGGTGCACCCCAATGAAAACCATTGTTCTTCATCATAGCAGATAATGTTCCTTTTCCCCTTCAAATTAATTCCCCGCCTTCTCCATATGCTCTCTGCGTCTGGAGGCTGATCTAAATAGATAATACTATCAACCTTTCTTGCCCTCTGGCTGCTGGTTAGATTTATTCAGTGAGCTAGGGAGGAGAGTGAGGTCAGGCTGTTTGTTTTCCAGTTCCCTTTCAGCAGGGTTTTCCGGGGAAAGCTGATTCTCTTGACTCAAAGTCCCAGGTCTTTTTAGGTGACCATCTCCCTATGACTTTCTCCTTCTGGTTGTTAAATAGTTGCTCTCTCCTCTTGTCCCCTTGGGCCTAGAGCAGGTAATAGCCTCGGGGCAGTTCACTATCCCCTGTGATGTCCTTACACCATTTGAAAATAGTCTCTGTATTAAATTCTTCTTAAATTATTTTGATTTGCACATATGTGGTGGATACCTCTAGGGAGAGAGGAGCCCTTGGTATGACTCAGTGGCTTCCACAGAGGTTGACTGGGATCAGGGATGTCACAGAACCAGGGTTCTAGTTCCTCGTCTTCTCTAATAACAGAGCACAATAGCTATCTCTTTTTTTAATTAAATTAAATTAAATTAAATTTTTAAAATTGAAGTATAGTCAGCTTATAATGTGCCAGTTTCTGGTGCACAGCGTAATATTTCAATCATACATAAGCATACATATACTCATTCTTTTCCATTATAGGTTACTATGAGATATTGAATATAGTTCCCTGTGCTGTACAGAAGAAACTTATTGAGTATCTATTTTATATATAGTAGTTAGTATCTGCAAATCTCAAACTCCCAGTTTATCCCTTCCCACCTCCTTTACCCTCTGGTAATCATATTTGTTTTCTATGTCTGTGAGTCTGTTTCTGTTTTGTAAATAAGTTCATTTGTCTTTTTTCTAGATTCCACATATGAATGATATCACCAGGTCCATCCATGTTGCTACCAATGCATTATTTTATTTTTTATGGCTGAGTAGTATTCCATTGTATAAATATACCACAACCTCTTTATTCAATCATCTGTTGATGGACATTTAGGTTGTTACCATGTCTTGGCTGTTGTAAATACTGATGCTGTGAACATTGGGGCACATGTGCCTTTTTAAATTATGTTTTTCTCTGGACATACACTCAGGAGTGGGATTGCTGGATCATATGGTAAGTCTGTTTTTAGTTTTTTGAGGAATCTCTATACTGTTTTCCATAACGGCTGCACCAAACTGCATTCCCACCAGCAGCATGGTAGAATTCCCTTTTCTCCACAGCCTCTCCAGCATTTATCATTTGTGGACTTTTTATTTGTGGCTATTCTGATGGGTGTGAGGTGATACCTCATTGTAGTTTTGATTTTCTCTGAAAATCACAATATCTATTTCTGACCAAACCTCAGCAGACAAACCTGGTATTCTGACTCTGTCAATATACAGATCTCAGATAATGAATGCTTCAGCTGGACTCGTTCAAAACTCATACAATGAGTACATGGATTTTCTGCTCTGGATCATTTCCTGCCCACATCTTTATATGCTTGGTGAGTGAGGGATAATTTGACAACACCAAAGGAAGAATGTCAGACATACACAATACGTACAGTCTTCCATCACCCATTTACCCCTTATTTATATACAATTCTGTCTTTTGTTGTTCACAAATTGTTTCTTGAAAGTTGGTCTCCTCTTTTTAGCTAGATTGTAAGTTTCATGGGGACATAAACCACAAAAGTAAATTCATTTGCAGTTGCTGTCGCCTGAAAATTTTCTACTCAGCTTGTTACCGAGTCCAAACTCATACTGCTCACCACAAAACAGGCCAATAAACTGGGAGATGAGGTGGTGGGGCAAGAAATAATGGCCTTATTTGGAAAGCCAGCAGACCGAGATGACAGCAGACTAATGTCCTGGAGAAAGAACCATCTTCCCCAAGACAGAATTCAGGCTCTTTTTATACTAAAAAGGGGAGGGGATGTGGTAGGTTGTTACAAACTTCTTGCTGTCAGAATCCTTTTTTCTTGCAGCTGTCTGGGCAAGTCAAGTCATGATATTCCTGTAAATCTCCAACAAGACAAATGTTATTCTCTGTTCTGCAACTTTTTATCTCTACATGAATGGAGAAGTATTATACCCTTAAAGGTCAGACCCTTGAGAATGGGCTCTCCTGTCTATTTCAGGCTCAAGGCAACGTTCTTTCACAAAAGGTGCAGAACCAGCATGACTGAGCTCAGGAAACAGAGCCCAGGGTTAGAGCCAAAGGAACAGATGTAATATGGAGTCAGATTTGTTCTTTCCTGTTACAAGTTCTCTTCCTGCTCACTTACCTTTTGCACATCCAACTTGGTGTCAAGCTTATCCAGTGAGTTCTTCACTTCAATCGTTGCATTTTCTTTGTACATTCATTCATTAACGAAAGTATTTATTGAGTTCCTAATTCATGCTAGGCATTGGATTAGTTGTAAAACTGAACAGAGGATCCTGACTAGTGTTAATTAAATGAGTTTAATGATAATTGATTTTAAAAGATTGATTAGTTAAAAAGGATTGTATGCTCTTATTCAGCTTTCACAAACCCCATCTACGCTCACTGTGACTATCAGAATTCTTGATTGAAAAATGATACAAAATAACTCTGGGTAACTTAGGCAGAAAAGGAATTAATTGGGACAATACTTCATAAATTACAAACTCAACCAACAGTCTGGAGAATTAGCTGTAGAATACAGGTAGACACCTAAGGAGGCTGGGCAGGAGCAGGTGAGAATTAGGCAGAACACACGTGGGGAACAGACAGCTGTCACAGCACTGATGATGGACACCTGATGTATCATTGGACCCTTGACCCCGATGTCTCTCTAGAGACGGGAGATAAGAAGCAAGCACTTCTCCTACCTTTGGAAGCTGTTGTCAACTCTCTCTGCTCCTTATGCCACACTCACTCCAGACCATGGGACACCATGGTGATCATCTGTGGAGGCGAATTTAGGTTCCTGCCAATTGCTAGGGACTTGGGACAATGAAGGTATTCGGGGCTTCTGAGAGGTGGCACGCCACTTCCAATTAAGACCCCCACACTGGAAGACTTCCCAAACATGGGAAGGAAGGCCACACGCTTGGAAGGCCAAGAAATGCTCCTAATTGTCCACTCTGTTCATAACGAAGTTTGCAGCCAACACACAGGCAATGGAATTATGTACGGGTAAACGACTTAGGAATTGCTGAGTATTCCAGACACTCATGGAGGCAGGGTTTTCATGATAAATATTAATGGCTTCTCCAGGAATTGAGCTATTCAGGAAGAATTTGTCATTGTTAGTTCACAAAAATATTTGTCAGGACACAACAGAGCAGGGCTAATTCGTTCACTCATTTCCATAAACATTTACGGACCACATGTTAAGCGTAAGGTGCTGGGAGGTAGGGAAACGTGGCTGCCCCGCCTCCTGCCATCCCAGGGTCAGCTTCCAGCCTGGTCTTGGGGGCTTTACTATAATTTAACCCAATCTCTCTCTCTCCTCTCTCTCCTGTCTCTCTCTCTCTCTCACTTTACTTAGTGCTTCTCTTTTTCTAACTAAGAAAAGATTAGTTGATGGTACAATGCAGAAAATAATCCAATGTCAGAAATTTCACTATGAAAATTTTGAGTAAAAAGCATTAAATAAACCCAAAAGAGTATTCTGGCTAAAAAGATGAGATAAAAGCGGAGGAGATACAGCTACTAAGCAAAAAATGTGAAAGCCCTTTTATTTCCCTTGTCTCCTACGTCCAACATCCACTCTATGTCAGCTTGAAGGTAATTCCATAGAAACACAACCACCACAGCTGTCAGTCATGGAGAAGCTACTCCATTCCGTGGTGCTCTTTACTAAGCCCTTCGGGTACATTATTTCACTTGGTCTTTACATCAGTCCTATGAAGTCACCAAGGATTCTCATGCCCACTTGGTAAATTAGCGAACTGGTTCTCAAAGAGAGTAGGGAGCTTACCTGGTCACACAGCCAGTAAGTATCAGAGCTAGGAGCCAGCTTTACCTGAGTTCCAAGCTGTGCTCTCCAGCCTGGCTCTACACAGCTTTTCATTTAAAAAAGCAAACAGGAAAGTTTAAGGAACATACCCATCTGGGAAGTGTTTCTTACACTTGAAATAGACATCTTCTCTGTCGGTGGCCCTGGGGTCAGCCTTGGTAGGAGGTAGCAAATGGGACGTTTCATTTTATTTTCGAGTTGCATGTGTGTAAGCTCGTTTCTTATAAGAATGCTGATGACGTTATTTTTGGCCATTAAGTGGTGGTCAAGCAAATGGAAATTAGGTGTTTTGTTATGGTAGTAATAACCGCTATCTTAGACATCTTTATACAGAGACCTAAGCTCGATGAAGACGCAGCCAAGAGGTTTTTGTGAATGCCTGTGGCCAGCCATAGGATATACAAGGTAAACTATAACCAAGCAGACCCCTGATTCTTGGTGTAAGACTGCTTTTGCTACGAATTCACAATGTCCAGTCTTTTGTCATGTAACTATTACTGGATTTTGTTTGCAAGAATCTTTTAAAATTGAAAGAAAGGCTGAGTTGTGGACTTGACTTTATAGAACACCGCACGTGCCAGAGCCATTTCAAATCTTACCTCATTTCAAAATGCCTTCGTGGCTGGTTTTATTTTTCATTTCTTTCCCTTATTTTAGATCGTTATAACACATTTTATAGGTCAGTGTCAAACAGCAAGACTTCACCAGCGTGGGGACTGTTGCTGGAAGTCATGCCAGAACACACAACTGTAATCCGCTACGTTAATGGAAAGGCAGCATTATGGCTGGCATTTTACATATGTGAAAATTGTGAAAACCCACAAACCCAATTCCTGCAACACACAGAAAAAATAGCCCCGCTTTCTCTACTGTGAGCGGCCAGCCGACATGCTGTTAACAACTCCTCTCGTGGGTTAGGAGACCCTTGCTAGTTCTCACTTCAATAAACCATAAACTTTTGCATGCGCCCTAAATACCAGAGGGCTTGCAGTCATTTTGCTAATATCTACGTGCACTGGATAGGCATCCATGCCGTCGGAGACCAAAGCACAAGACAAAATGTTGCTCCTTTAATAACTGTACGTTTTGATGCAGTCAACAGCTGCTCCATCCCCAGGAGAGCAGCAGCACGAAACATGGGGCTTTCTAGTCCCATTTGAGTTCCCTGGGTGTTCTGTTTACAGCTACAGTTTCCACTTGTGCACAAACCTCCCGTCACTTTGCTGAGCAGGGTTAGTGGGGTAAAACGGCAAAGGAGCGGTTCTCAATTTGCTGCACTTGTTAAAATCATCTGGAAAGTTCTTTAAAATCCTGACACTTGGGCTGCATGCAGACTCATCCCTTCGGAATCTCTGGAGATGGGACACAGGTGTTGGTCCCTGTTTTGGGATCTTCCTAGTTGGCTATGCGCCCAGGTGGAGGGGCTGCTGTGAGGTATCTCTCCCCCGCCCCCTCTTTTCTCTCTCTGGGCCGCTTTGTTTTCATAAGGTCCTTTCCTTCCCTCTAAATTCCCTAAACTCCAAAATGATTTTTTTTCCCTTCATAAACTATTTCACAATAACATGAAAGCTTAATGTTCTCCCTAAAGGAAAATGACCTCCTTGCCCAAGTGCCCTGGACCCTGACTCCAGACCACCTGACCTTTGCCAGGTAAACCTTCACTTCCAGCTCGAGGCAGTCTGAGACCTTCTGTGCTCATCCACAGGCATGGCTTTCCCACTGCTGGTTCCTTCCACTGCCTCCCTGTCTCATTGACAATCTACATCCTCAACTTGTTTGCATTTATGCTCCATTTTAAAATCCACATCATACTACAATTTTCATTTGCACCTAATCTCCTTGGTTCCTAATCCTTTGCCTGGCCTCTTATTTATGATTTGTACCAGTTCTCAAACTTGATTCTTAACTCTCATCCGAAAGACTGCCTTCTGGCTTTCCTCCTTACCTGTGATGCTTACTTGTCTCTGATTCCCTTGCTCTCAGGCATTTCTGGAAACACCTCCCTGCATTCAGCCTGTCCCACAAGACCAAGATACAGAGATTACCTGGTAGCCTCTGATAAGCTCACTCTGCCCCCCAAAAACACTATGGACAAAGTCAGTGTCCCTTCAAAAACAAGGTTATTGTATTTGCTACCCACCCATACTTAAACCACTCAAGGGTCTGACTTGTATTTTGAATGGAGGCATCTGTGCACAGGGTTGCCGTGGCATTACCTGTGGTTGCCCTCACACTTTCGAGGAAATGACTGTTGCAAAACACGACCTCCATACCCTGCTTACCAAATTGATACTGAAGGACAGACTTTTGGGTGAATCAGAAAAGGCAGCTTTATTTCTTTGCCAGTCAAGGGAGGCCATAGTGGGCTAATGCCTCTAAGACTGTGACCCTACAGGGGAGAGAAAGCAGGGGGGTTTGTAGTAAAATTTCAAGAGTTCAAGGGCCAGAGCTAGCTCCCTTAGGAATTGCATACAGAATAACAAATTGTTGCAAAGTTATTCTTGTTTTTGCAGGTGCAGTGGTCCCCTTTCCTCTGCTGGTTATGAAGTTCACCTCTGGCTTTAGGACTCTCTTAATATTCTTGTACATAGAATGAAAGATGCCTAGGAAGGGGCTCCATGGAAAAGAGCTCTAGAGAAAACTTTGTGCAGTTTAAATTCAAGTTGATAAATGCTTTTAGCCTGGAACCTCCTGCTGAAGGCTGAGGCTTGTAGCTCAAACAACAGGATACAAGGAAACCACAAGGGGTCAAGAGGAGGGCACTGGGAGCAAGATCAGGGCACTGATCATGACCCCTGCATGCAGCACCACAAGTGGGTTGGGCAGACTACCTAAGCCTCCCTCCTTTCCAACCTAACCTTGGTCAGCAAGAGCATGAGAAAAACCCTTTAAACCACTATTCAATTAAGCAGTTACAAATACCATTATAGATATCAGATGGTCACCGATGACAATTAGGTCCTCCTCAGTTACACGATGTGTCAACACATACGCACTTTAGGAAACTATCTGTGTCTCCACACAAAAGGATGCGCTGTGTGTGTGTGTTGGGGGGGGGCACCAGTGCATGAATCTATCTAGATTCTAAGTTTGTTATTTTAAAATATTTTTAGAGATTTTAATTAGGAAATAACATATGCATTCTATGTTCTTTCCATTCATTGATAAATTCTTTAAGTCTTAACCAATTCTGTGAAAGCTTAGCAAAAAGATTGAGGATGCATTTTGCATTTTAAAGCCCCATCTGTTTTCCCATCTATTGAAATGGAACAAAAAAAAAAAAGGAAAACCCCACTTGTACCATTTTTTTCCCAAGAGGTCACATTATTTTTTGCCTTTTTTTCCCAAGTGGCCTTCTGAGGGCACAAACATAACACAATTTAGCCTCAAAGCTAATTGGAGTAAAACTATTTATAGTCTGAATAAAATATTTTTATAGACTTAAGTAGCATAAAAATCAACAGTAAACAGCTGTACTTTTGTGAGAAATGAGAACTGAGTCTACAGAACTCAATCACTGATTCTCTTTACTGCCTTTTAAAATCAGCACATTTTCACTATGAGAGGTGCTCAGTTCTTTCCATGGACACCCTACCCCATGTCTCAGCTCTGCTCCTTCACTGGGGAATGTGCAAGGGGGAGGATGTGAAACAGAGATAATTGCAAAAACATGGGCCTTTCTGCTTCAGCTGCCAGCTTTCCCACCCTGAATAATACACTGGAATCTCAAGTTATGTATAATTCTTTGTGAATAAAGCATAGGGTTATTTTGAAGGAAAACACACAAAGAAAAAGTGATTTGTTGGAAAGGGGGGAAAAAGCTACTTTTCTCCTGTTGTCAGGGTTATTATCAACCTTTTTGTTCTTAACCTTTTTTCCCCAGTATGAGATAAAGAGAAGTCAAAGTGAATTCATGTGTGTGTTTTTGGGGGCAGAAAGGAGATGTGTGTTAACACTTCCTTTTTGATTCTCCATCATCAACTCCAGCAGCTGTGGCTCTGCAGGGCTGCCCAAGCCCAGCTCTGTCCACACCACCACCCTCAACCTCCATGGCAGCCACTGTGGGCAGGCACTGACATGCCAATGTGCTGATGGTCACATTTTCCATCAGCAGTATTTAGCCATTTGGCACCATCCTCTGGCAATTTTGCCGACTGCCTTGGAGTTGCCTGCAGTGTGATCATGTGTTCCTCACAGACCGCCTGGGTGACTGTGATGCTAAGAGGTATTTAATTCTTCAGTGTTTAACATAAAGACTTAAGTTACCTTTGTCTGTCAAAATCTGTGCACTCTGTTTCTGAATATGGTCCTGAATTGCTTTGGGTTTCAGGATAGTGCAATTATTCTGTTCTGATTAATGAAAAGTGGATTTGAAAATGAAGTACCAGTTGTTCCCACATCTGCACTTTTCTGCAGAAAGAGTTCCCATTGTGTAATTCAGGTCCCATGCCTGGCTCTTCTGGCCCCCATTTTCACACCTGTTGAGAAGGGGCACACACAGGAATTTATCATTTAACTGGAAACACCTATGTTTACAACTTGACAGCTATAGTATTTACTATTTATATTGTATTTATATGATTATAGTATTTATGTCTGTTAAAGTGTTTTTTGCTCCATTGTTGACTCTCAAGTAAGGGCATGGTTAAACCAGTTTCTAAACAGTGACTTTCCTTTTTATAAATCTCATTAGTTTAATGTTCACTATAATAAATGCTTCCTGTTAAGTGAAGCATCTTTGGGAAGTCTCATGGAAAATAAGAAGTATGAAAGGGCAAACTCACCCTTCTTGGTGGGCAGTGGGGGTGGGAACTCAACCACCCTTCTTTGCCTTTATTGCACAACTAGTCAGTGTTCTGCAGAAGGGGCCCCAGGAAGTTTTCCTAAGCATGCCTTAGGTAGTTCGGAGGCTCAGGTAAGGTGCACCTGGTCTTTGATGCCCGAGGGAAAGGATGAGTGTATCATCACCAATTGGCTAGGGATTTATTCTGCAGGAATAATCTAAGCATAGGGAAAACCAGAATTAATTAATAGCAGGTCTGAAAGCTTCCTCTCAGATTGGTACTTAGTTGCTGAAATCAGTCACTGAGCCATCTGAGGACGCTGGAAGGGTCACATTCAAGTTCTCCACTTATCAACAAAAGGGTTTCTATTCTATTTGTAATTATCTCCCACAAATCCACCCATGAATTTCCCTTCCATCTAAGT
The DNA here is from genome assembly GCF_048564905.1 of Vicugna pacos. NCBI lineage: Eukaryota > Metazoa > Chordata > Mammalia > Artiodactyla > Camelidae > Vicugna > Vicugna pacos. The sequence goes on along the minus strand of NC_132988.1, from coordinate 11,412,701 downwards.
GTCCACATCAAGGATATCAAATAAACAAGGATTAAAGAAAGTCAGAAGGAAAGGAAATTACAATGAATTATCAAGAATATTCTGTGCATTATTTTTGAGGGCAACGCATGACCTGTGTGGGGGGAAAAGGACCCACCAGAGAGAACCTATGGGGTAGTTCCATTTGGGCAATAACTCTGATTGCTCAGAACCACCCCAGTGAACTGTGTGATGAAGCTGTGAGGCAGGAGGCAGCCAGATTTCTCAAGTGTGCGGTGACTTCCATCGAGGAAATACACTGCTTGGTACTCGGGGCAGTGGAAAGCGGAGGACCTCTACTTGAAGTGCTCCCTATCTTTCCTAACTCTGCAGTGATCTTGTGAATTGGATGATTGTGTTCCTTTAAGGATGTCTGCCAAATAATTAGTCTCAATGCTGACAAAACATGGCCTCCTTACCCCACTTATTGAATTGAGACTCAAGAGTTTTGGATAAAGAAGAAAAGGCAGCTCTATTTCTTTGCCAGGCAAAGGCACTCACAGTGGGCTAATGCCTCTGACTGTGAGCCTACAGGGGAGAGAAGGCAGAGGGTTTTATAATAAAAGCTCAGGGCCAGAGCTAGTTTCCATAGAGATCACATACAGGACAACAAATTGTTGCAAAGTTATTCTTCTTTTTGCAGGTGCAGTGGTCCCCTTTCCTCTGCTGGGTATAAAGTTCCTCTCTGGCTTTAGGACTCTCATAATATTCTTATACCTAGAACAAAGGATGCCTAGGAAGGGGCTCCATGGAAAAGAGCTCTAGAGAAAACCTTGTGCAGTTTAAAGGTCAGGTTGATAAATACTTCTAGCCTTTTAAGCAGGCTGAGGCCTGGGACCTCCTACTGTAGGCTGAGATCTGCAGCTTGAACAACAGGATACAAGGAAACCACAAGAGGTCAAAAGGAGGGCACTGGGGACAAAAGCAGGGCACTGAGCATGATCCCTGCATGCAGCACCAGCATCACAAGGAGGTTGGGCGGACCACCCAAGACTCCCTCCTTTCCAGCCTAACCCTGGTCAGCAAGAGCATGAGAAAAACCCTTTAAACCACTATACAGTTAAGCAGTTACAAGCACCAGTATAGATATCAGATGGCCACTGATGATGACAATCAGGTCCTGCTGAGTTACATCAATGTTCAAATAAACCTATACTTATCTAGAGGAAGGTGATCTTGTTGCTAGCTGAAAAACAAATGCCTTTGGAGGTTTTTTTTTTTTTTGGTTCTTTTACACTTGTTTTTCTAGGCACCAACAAAGCCAGAAGAAATTCCCTAATGAAGCCAGAGTCTGTCCATTAGCATCCATTTAAATGATGTCTTTTCTTTCCAAACTCACACATTCTTTACTGGTGAGTGAATAGACGAGAATGTGACATCCTTTCTGCCACCCTTCACATTAAGACACATTCCTTCTACTCTCTTAATAGTCTTGACATAGGCTAAGCCTTCCAGAGTTCATTTATAGAAATTCTAAATTCATGCAAATGCATCATTTTTCCAGTGAATTAAAGAAGAGAAACAGAGCATAGAAATAGAGCTGCAGGGAAAAAGCTACACAAGGACCACCCTGAAATGGTGTAGAGATTCAATGTCTGTTTCCAATAATTGGTTTCTAGGAGGTGAATGAGTTATGTTTACAATTCCAAAGGAGAAGAGGATGGAGAGGACATCTGCACTGAGTAGGGTAGGTTGGCATAACTTGTGACAAGTTGTGACCCCTGTTTGTAAGTGAGGTCAGGTATGTTTGCATAAAAATAGTGATGAGCCTTTGGGTACAGTGGTGCAGTTGGGCAGACAGGATGGAGAAAGAGAGAAGGGACAAAGGAGAGAGTCAGAGTGTGTTGATGAAAACATCTAGGGTGGGAAATCCTGGCTTTGGGTCTAAGCTCTGCCAGATAGTAGTTACTTTGGACAATTCATTTCTGCTCTGTAGGCCTCAGACTAGTCATCTTTAAAATGACTTTCATTATACTGCTGATTCTCAAACTTTTGATCTAAGGACCCTGCCACACTCTAAAAAACTGAGAACTCCAAAGAGCTTTGATTTACACGGGTTCTATCTATTGATAATTACCATATTAGAAATTAAAATGTACAAATCTTTAAAACCTTTATTCATTTATTTAAAATAACAAACTCATTTCATCTTAACATAATATATGATTATAAAAATCATATTTTCCAGAACAGAAATAAATTTAGTGAGAAGAGTAACACTGTTTTGTACTTTTGCAAAATTTTTCAATGTTTTGACTTAACAGAAGACAACCAGATTCTCAGATCTGCTTCTGCAGATTGAATCTGTTGCAATTTCATATATCATGTAGCCTCTGGAAAACTCCACTGTACATGCACAAAAGAAAGAGTGAAAAAGCAAAATAATGGCTGAATATTATGCAAATAGTTTTGACCTTGTAGGTTTCTAGAAAGGGTCTTGGGAAAGTCTGTTTGCTTTCCCAAGACATAACAATACTGCTTTCTTTGTTTTATGTATGAAAGGTACACATCAAATTTTTCATGACCGTGCACCTATTCCTTCATCCATGATCTTCAGATTTTTGGCAAATAGGAGGGGTCTCCGAGGTGCCTCAACGGCCCCCCCGACCCCATTCTCCTCAGTCATCCAGAGTATGCAATGGAAACTTCATAGGCCATTTCTGGCTGCTCTCTTGGCATTTATACCACACTGCCATCTCCCCCATCCCTTTCCCATTTTGTAATCTAGTCCCTTGGAATAGACATACGATGCAAAACCTGTACCTCTGCCTGCGTTACAGGATGGGGAAGCGTTCTTCATCCTCTTGACCTGAGGGCATCTATTTGCTTTTCCCATGATGTAGAGGAGTGAATATGGGCTTTAGAATTAGGCTTGAGCTGAAATCTAGTTCTGCCATTTATGTGGCTGTGGGCACATTAATTAATATCTTTGATCCTCATTTTCCTTGTTTATAAAATAAGGACAATTTATGTGATTGGTGTATGGATTAAATGTGATAATGTATGTATTTCTTGTGAGACTTATGGTAGTCATTCAAAAATGGTAACCATTATTATTAGACAAGAGCATTAGAATTACTCATAAACTTGGGAGAAAAAATAATAAAAAAAGATTCTTTTGAGAAAGAAATGATTACTTTTCACTGTTCATTTGTTTATGTGAAGGAATTTCCATTAGTTAGTGTTCTCCATCTTTTTGTTTTGAGGATCTTGTTACATTCTTATAAGCCCTTGAGACCACTAAAAGAACTTCTGTTTATGTGGGTTCTAGCTACTAATATTTTCCATATTAGAATTGTTTTCCTTTCTTCATTTTTAAAGTCTAATTTACATTTATCCTGAAAATGATAAAAAAGTAAAATTTATACTTTTAAGTTTTATATTTAAATCTATGGTCCATTTTTGAGTTAATTTTTGTATAGAGTACAAGAAATGGATCAAAACTCTTTTAGGGAGGTGGCACATGGTAATCCAATTGTTCCAACACCATTTTTTGAAAAGAGCATCTTTTCTCCATTGAATTATCTTTTCTTCTTTGTTGAAAATATATTTTCACATATAAGTTGGCCTATTTTTGTATACTTTTTTCTGTTTCAATGATCTATATGCCTACCTTTCACTAATACTACACTGTCCTGATTACTGTAGCTTTATACAGTAAGTCGTGAAATCAAGCAATGTGAGTTCTTTATTTTTTCTTTACAAAATTAGACTACTAGTTCCTTTGAATTATCATATATATTTTAGAGTCAACTTTCCAATTTCTACAAAAAAAATTATTCTGGGATTTTAATTGGAATTGCATTGGATCTATTAAATAGTTTGTGGAGAACTGATATTTTTACATCATTTGATCTTCCAATCTGTTGACATATTTCTTGATTTATCTATGCATTCTTTGATATTTTTCATCAAAATTCTTAAACTTTCAGTGTATAGATTTTGCATGCATTTTCTTAGATTTATACCTAAGTATTTTATGTTTTTGGTGCTAAAATCAATGGCTCTTTTAAAAGATTTCATTTTCTGATCATTTATTACTAGCATATAGAACTTCATATAATTTTGTACTTAGATCTTTTGTCTTGTGATTTTGCTAAACTCATTTATTAATGCTTGGAGCTTTTTTCCTGTTTTGTTTTTTTTTTTTTATAGATTCTTTGAGATTTTCTACATAAGACAAACATGTTGTCTATGAATAGAGACAATTTTATTTCTTCCTTTACAATCTACATACTTTTAATTTATTTTTCTTGCCTTATTGTAATGGCTAGGACCTATATTTTGATATTGAATAGAACTTATGAAAGCACACATCTTTATTTTGTTCTCCTTCTTAGGGAAAAAGCATTCAGTATTTCTCCATTAACTGTGATGTTAACTCTAGGTTTTTGTAAATGACCTTTATCAAGTTGAGGAAGTTTCTTTTATTAACTTATTAAGAGTTTTTATAAAGAATGGATGTTAACTTTTGTAAAATGCTTTTTCTGCACCTATTGAAATGATCATATGGTTTTTACACTTTCACTTGAATTACATTCAATTATTTTCAAGTGTTGCACCAGCCTCACATTCCTACAATAAACCTCACTTGCTCATTGTGTGTTATCCTTTCTACATATTTGGGGGTTTAATTTACTAAAAGTTGTTAAGAATTTTTGTTTCTATTTTCATGATGGAAATTGATCTATACTTTTCCTGTAATGTTTTCTTCTAGTTTTGGTATCAGGTAAGCCTGACTTCATAAAATAAATTGAAAAATATTCTCTCCTCTTCAACTTTCATGAAGAATTTGTGTAGAATATATATTACTTATTGGTAGTAGAATTCACCAATGAAGCTATCAGGTTTTGGAATTTCCTTGAGAATAGATTTCTAAATACAAATTCAGTTTGTTTAACAGGTATAAGTCTAATCCAGTTATCTATTTCTTTTTGAGTGAGCTTTGGTAATTTGTGTCTGTTATGGGTTGAATTATTTTACCTCAAAATTTGTATTTTGAAGTCCTAAAACTCAGTACCTCAGAATGTGACTTTGTTGGAAAATAGATCTTTTCAGATGTAATTAGTTGAAATGAGGTCATACTGGAGTACAGTGGGCCCCTAATACAGTATGACTGGTATCCTTATAAACAGAATGTCACAAAAGGGAGGAAGAGGAAGACAATGTGAAGACACAGGGAGAATACTGTGTGAAGATAAAGGCAGAGATCAGGGTTTCCTGGGTGGACCTGACGTAATCACAAGAGTCTTTTAAGAGGGAGGCAGGAGGTCAGAAAAGAGAGAATGCTACACTGCTGGCTTTCAAAATGGAGGAAGGGACATGGGGCAAGGAGTGTAAGCCGACTCTAGGAGTCAGAAAATGCAAGGAAACAAAATTTCCCCTAAATCCTCCAGAGTAAACCCAGCTCTGTGGGCCCATTTTATAATTTTGACCTCCAGAACTGTAAGAGAATAGATTTGTATATATTTTTTAAGCCACTAAATGTGTGGTAACTTGTTACAGCTGCAATAAGAAACTAATACAATATTCATACCTTTTGTATTTTTCCGATGGTTGCTTTAAGGTTGATAGTATATGTATTTAGCTTATTATAGTCTGCATTCAAGTAATATTATATAAATTCATGCACATTATAAGAACCTTAAGATTTATATTTCTGTTTCCCCTATCCCAGTCTCTGTCCCAGTGTTGTCATGCCTTTTTATTTTATATTTGTTATAAATCCCACCATATATTGTAGTGATTTTATTTTAATACACACTGTTGAAATTTAGACAAATATATTTTATATTTACCCACATTTTTACTATTTCCAGGAATATTTGTTCCACCACGTACATGCATATTTCCCTGTAGTGTTATTTCTCCTCTGCCTGAGGACTTTGACATTTTCTGCAATGCAGGTATGCTGATGATGAATATTTGGGGGTTTTAAATATCTGAAAAAGTCTTTATTTTTAAAAGGTATTTTTCCTCGTATAGAATTCTAAGTTGCATTCTTTCTGATGATAAATACGCTTTCATTTTCAATATAAACCATATTATCTAGTGTTATTGCATGTTTATTTTTTTTTTTGATTGGATGCAGACATTGTGAGTTTTACCTTGTTGGCTATTGGATATTCTGACATATTTAAAAATATTTTTGAGCTTTATTCTGAGATATAGCTAAGTTGTTAGTAAATAACTTGACACATTTGAGGTGGACTGAGGTGCATTTTTAAACTTTGTTAAGTGTGAATGAAACAGCTTTTATTCTAAGGCTAATTTTGCCCCACTACAGATACCAAGCACTTCTGCCCAGTGCCTTACATATTACAGTTTTTTTTTTCATTATGACTCATGGGAACACAAACTATTCCTGGTCATGTGTGAGCCCTGTGGATTATTCCGAGTGTTCCTTTTAGGTAGTTCTTTTCCAGTGTTGTGTAGTTTTTTGTTTGTTTTTTAAGCCATGTACTCATCAGTATGCAGCTGAAGATTTGAAGGGGCTCTCTGCACATTTCCTGTGTTCTGTCTCTGGGCAGCTTTCTGTTCTCCAGTACTCTTCACTGTGAACTCTAGTAACTCTAGCCTTCCTAAACTCCCAGCTCCACTTTCTGAACACAGAGAGATCACTAAGCTCCATCTAGATTTCTTCCTGTCTGCCTTGAGGCCCGGAAATTCTCTCAAGGAAGTAATCTGAGGCAATTGTTGGACTCTCCTTGTTTATTTCCCCCCTCTTAGTATCACAGTCCTGTGATACTTGTCCAATGTCTAAAATCATTGTTTCTTTTCTTTTCTTTGTTTAATTTAAGAGGGTATTTACGTATCCCTGTTGCTTCAACTTGGAAGTGAAGTTACTTTACATCAGAAATTAAAAATAAGTTATTTTTTAAATGTTTATTTAAATACAACAATATTATACTTTTACTTACTAACATAAATAACATATTTTTATAGATTTTTTGAAACTTCTTAACACACACGTGCATTTAGAGAGTACACATTCCATTAATTCCATTCACACACACACACACACACATAATGATAACTATGTAGATTTGGTGGGTAAGTTATTTAGCTTGATTGTGGTGATCTTTTCAAGGTACATACATATATCAAAACATCAGTTATACACCTTGAATATACATAATTTTCATATGTCAAAGTTATCTCAATAAGGTTCTTCTTAAAAAACACAGGCAAGTGGGAGGAGAAGGAAATTAACTATATTTTCCTGGACAAAAAAGCCCATTTAGTACACTTCTGCTTACATATCAGGATGTAATAAGCTGGGAGAAAGATGCTCTCATCCTTACTATGAAAAAGATCCAGGCTGACTCCTAATTTACATCTTATGTAAAATTAACTCAGAGTAGACCATACACATAAATATAAAACACATAATTATAGAAATTCTAGAAGAAAACATCAGAGAATTTGTGTGACATTTGGTTTACCAGAGAATTTTAAATACAACACCAAAGCACAATCCAAAGAAGAAAAAAATGATAAATGGGGCTTACACAAAAACCTATATGTGAATGTGCATAATAGGTTTATTCATAATTGCCCAAACTTGGAAACAACAGAGATGTCTTTCAATGGATGAATGGATAAACCAATTGTACATCAATACAAAGGAAAACTCTTTATTAAAAACAACACACCATTGATTCATTAAAAAAATGGATACATTTCACTCAGTAAAAGAAGCCAGACCCAAAATATAACATTCTGGAGAAGGCAAAACTATAGGGATGGAAAACATATCAGTGACTGCTAGGCATTGCAGTAGCGGGGAGGGACTGACTATAAGAGAACAGCATGAGAGACATTTAGGAGTCATTTAGGAACTATTCTGCATAGTGTCTTGGTAGTGGACTTGTCAAAATCCATAGAACTATACACCAAAATGAATGAATTTTATTGTATGTAAACAAGTAGAAAATCAACAAGAATACTGGGAAACTCAAGATGGAATATAGATTGTGATAAGTATGTTGAACTACATTACAAAATGTATGACATAATGACAATGAAGAACGTACGGACCAAAGGAGCTGGCCTAACTTTGGAAACTGTGTTTACTGGATACTGTGATGCCAAATACAAAAATAATTTTATGCAAACACTGTATTTTAGTTGGTACATTTGTTTCTCACAGAAGTCTGGGTTAGAAGTTCTGAATTTCCTTTACATGTATATTAGAGTTGAACAAATTAATAGCCAGGTTTCTCACTGTAACAGAAAGAAATTATAAATAAGCAAAGGGGAGATTCTAGAATGAGCCATGTGCTGCTGGATTGGATTTGGAGGTATTCATATGAACTCATGTGTTTTAAAAAAAATAGATGGTAGATAGATAGGCAGACAGATAGACATGAGTTAGTATACATACATATATGTTTGCTTTAGTGTCTAAAGGCAGTGACACTCTCACAGCAATGAGCACTTCCAGCACTCAGAGATCTTGTTTTCTAGATACCTTCTCTAGTAAAAAGGAACCAGGGTTCCCTGGAGAACTGATTGATTCCAGGGTTGGAGCAGAAAAAGTACAAAATGATGCTTGAACATTTTGTAGTGTCAGAAAGTAAAGAAGTCTCAAAGGACCCATGAGCCAATATGAAAGAATTCCCAATGGCCAAAGATGGAACAATTTGAGGAGTAAAATAATTAATAATAATATTTTATGCAATCCAAAGAATAAAATAAATGTCCATGAATCCATACTGATATAAATAAATACTTGAATAAATAAATATGTGAGGGGTAAAGAAAACCATAAGATTATTTAAATTAAATTTTAGATGAAATTTGAGGGAAATAGAAAATCATCATTAGAACGTCACAATAATAATTACTTCTGGGAAGATCTACCAACAAATGCTGAAATTAGTTGACAAAAGTTCAACTAGAAACAAGGTGTCTGTATAGACAAAATATGTGTTGAATACAAAGGGAAAGTAGTAACTTTGCTGGAGAAACCTGCTTAGATGCAATCTTAACCAAACAATAAAATTGATCATTACCAGTAACAAGACATATGGCTAAGATATATTTCCAAAGGAGGGCACTTCACTATCTCTGTGGCATTCTTCCCCCAAATCCAAAATTCCAATCCAATCATGAGAAAATATCAGACAAACCTAAACTCAGGGACATTCTCCAAAATACCTGACTGTGTATTATTAAAAAATACCAGGGTCATGAGGACAAGGAAAGATGAAGAACCATCACAGATCAGAGGAGACAAAAGAAATATGACAACTAGTGATGTATCCTGGATTGGATGCTGGATCAGAATAAGGATATTAGTGTAGAAACTGATGAAATCTGAATAAATTCTGAAGTTTAATTCATAGTATTGTACTGATGTTAATTTCTTAGTTTTGATCACGGCATCATGGTTACCTGAAACGTTCACAGGAGAAGTTGGGTAAAGTGTGTACCACAACTGTTAGCACTATCCTTGTTGCTCTTCTGTAAGTTTCAAATGATTTCAAAACAAAAAAATTTTCAGAAGCTAAAGAAACAAAGTAGTGAGAAAAGCGGCCTTGTTTCACATTTTTGAAAAATCTATTTAATGAATGCCTTAATGAAAGTCAGCTGTTTTCTGAATTTCACATTCAGTCTGTTGCAATACTGTGTGTCATACAGCTTCTGGAAAACCCCACCATACACTTGTGTGAAAAATGAGAGTGAAAAAGGCAAATAACAATATCATTACAAAAGTGATTCTGACTTTGTGGATTCCTGAAAGGGTTTGTGGATCCCCGAGCCCTGGAACACACTCAAGAATCATTGCGTTAGAGTAACACTCTTAAATGCTCTTTACCACTCAACGGTGATCGGTGACTTTGGGAGACAGAATTGGGCCTCTGCTTTCTTCTTGAGGAGATGCCTGCCTGCAGAAGGTTTATGCTCTGGGGGTGAATGTTTAATTCAGAAGAATGCTGTCAACCCCATTTTTGGCTGTACCTAAACTATATTGAACAAATGGCTTTATTACCACCAAATTTGACTTTCTGATCTCTATCTACAGGAGCTCTGCCCTGTATTTCAGTTAGTTCAGAATTCAGATTGGGACCAGAAGTGTTATTTCCTTTCTGAAGTCACAACGTGAGCTTTGTGTGCCTCGGTGACTAGCTGTAGCCCACAATTGAAGGACAAAGGAGGCCAAAGTGGCAATAAACAGGAAGTGATGGGGAAAAAATGCCCGGAGTGTTCTGGCCCACCAGAGAAATCCTTGGATTCTTTCTCTGAGCTCACTCCAGCCCAAAGAATGGCCTATTCTTTGTGTGATATCTGTAATGCTAGATGCACTTAGGTTCAAAAGCATTAATAACAAAGTAAATGACTATCATATGTGTCCAGTTATAAAACTTCTCTTTCTCCCATGACAAAAGCTCAGCTGCTCATTTTCACTCTGAAGTTCCAATTCATCTTCCTCTCAAACTAACTTCTGGGGGGAGATGGCCGTTTCAATATGGCATCCTATGAATGAGAAACGAAGGCCTGGCAGCTCAGACGTGTAGCCCCTTCCAAACTCAGAAGACAGCCGCTGCCCACAGAGTTGATAATTACAACGTGTTCTAAAATCCTGCTTTGTGCTGAATTTTTGAGGTACCTCTGAAACTAAACTTGTACAATCTGTTTCTGTTTTACCATAATTCCTCTTTAATTTGTACTCCACTAATCCAGAATTTTACATAATTGAAACACCACTCCTATGATTCCTATTTAATAGAAAATTGAAAAGTATTTCCTTATTGAAAATGTTTTGGACCCATAAAATAAAAAATCTGTTCAAAGCAATTTTTTATTATTTCAAAATAAGACCTGAAAGATTAAAGAAAGTTTTCTTTTGCCTCCAGGTCTAGCAATCCCCTTCCTTATAAAAGTCTTTGGAATTTTTAGTGTGAGCCTATTAAGAACCATAACTCCTCCCCTTAATTCCATTTATAAATATTCAATACTACTTTATCTGTACTTTGTAAAAGAAAAAAAATTTGATTTCATTAAGAAATATTCTGTAAATTAAATTCTCTTTAACTAGTCTTTTGGTTTAATGATATTTTGCTACAAAAGAAAAATGTGTGTACATGGTGCTTATAATTATTTAGTTATAAGTAATTACAAATGAATAATGCTGCTGACACATACAAGTCAAAGGACACTTAGACAACATATTTATTCCCTGATTTTGGTGACACAAACATTTATGTCCTCATCTCTGAGGCACAGAGTTTCTTGTATAGTCACCCATTTTGAGATATTTAGAACACTTTAAAATTTTGTGCCCATTGCAAAAGCTAACACTAATGGTTTAACATAAACCATTAGTGTAACTTGAAAGGTTTTGTGTTAAAAAAAATTACTCAGTTTTTATGCTTCAAAAATGAAGATGTTTCTATACGCCTTTCACGCATCTCAAGTTCTTGGGGGCTAAGAATGATTTGAGAAATGATCAGTATCATGTTACAAAACCACTTGGAACCTGTGTGAATCAATTACCTTCTTCCTTTTCCTGATTTTGAAGCTGATTCTGAAAATGATGAAATGTACTTATACACCATACTTTAAGTGTCTGCTTCGGACTATTTCGTGAGGATTTTTTCAATTTTAACTCCTTCGGTACTAGAAGTCTCTTCCCATTACCAAATCCCTATGTACAACATTGTTTCATTCCCAAAGAGAACACCCCCTTTGGGGGCTCCAAAGTATTTACTCTATGAGGACAAGTGGCTTCACTAAAAGAGACAACTGGCCACGTGTCAAATGATGACATTTCAATGCACTTGTTTAATTTGGGCCAAAAACAGACGCAAAGTTAAACAACCTGAGCAAGTAAAAGGCAATTGAAGTTGACCCTTTTAAAATAGAGACAATGAGCATGAAAAATCAAGATGAATACATCACTTCAATTTCATGGGCACTGCAAATTAAAAGCAGGCCACTGCCATTCTGCTTTAATTTAATGAATAAAATGTTTTCATTGTCTCAAAAACCAGTTTACTTTCAATAACATTCATGATATATTTTTCTTGGTTTCTGTGGCTCTTCGGAAAAGCACCAGCGAGAATTGTTGGCTATGGAAAAGACAATTCACTTAGCCATTTACTGGGCTACAGAGGGTGGTAGAAAGCAAGTCTCTCCAGATCAATTGCTATTGGCCATTAAACATACATAGTGCTTCTCTTTAGGCTAAATTTATCCAGCATGTTTGTATTTCAGGATGAAATCTGAAAAGTGACTGATGGCAGGGAGACAGGATAAGATCTATTTCACACCAGATTTGCCGTTCAAGCTAGCTTGCGAACTAAATATTTCCAAGAGAAGTTTTCATCAACTTAGATTGGACCAAGGCTTGTGGCCACAGACCACAGACACTCTGCCTCCCAGCTGGCTTCCCCTATCAGTATTAGTGCAGTGGGGCTGTCAGATTTCAGCAGGATGAGGTGGCCAGAGAGTGCATCTGCTCCGCTGTGCCTCTGTTCCTACCCATTCTCCACACTGCTGCACCCTCACCCCCAGCAAAGGCTGACGGAGCAAATGTCTACAATGGACGGCATTAGTGAGGAAGCCCAGCAGAGGAAAAGAGATGTATACGAAGCTAAGCAGAGTCACCCTTTGAGGCAGGGCCAAGCCCAGTGCTTCCTGAGACTCTTCAGCACTACTTCCGGTCTTCTGGAAGCTCAACGGACATGGGTGATCTTGACACAAGCTAGATAATGGTAGAGAACAATGGATTGCAAGTGTTTTCATGAAAATACAGGGTTTCAGTCCCCTGAAGCTTTGTAGAAAGTATACAAGGCTGCTGACAAAAGAGACTATCTTGAGAGCATGTTATTTAAAAGAATCTTTGGATGCCTGTGATAAGAGAAGAAGCCCCTTGGAGAAGTTCAGCTGTTCCTTCCACAGGAAAGCAACAGGAGGCACAGTTTGGGCTCCTGGATATTCCAGAAGCTGAGGAGGGTCATAGATGTCACTGACGCTGTAAGAAGGTCACAAAGGTAAAAACAATAAGGACAGCAAAATCTTTTTCTGTTCCTCAGCCTCCCTCCCTGAGTGGGGCTCTTAGCCACCCTCCTTACTAACCTCCCTTCCCCATTATTTCCACCCTCGATTCCTCTGTCTTTTTCCTCTGCTGAAAAGTTTCGGGAACCCCTCCGGGATAGTAACTAACTTTGACCTTGAATAGTTGATTGCATGGAGTATATGTGGTCAACTTTATTGGAGTACATAAAAATGATGACGACTTCCTCAGTTATTTCAAGTCCCCCTAGCTCTGCTGCTGGTAAATCAGAGCGATCCCAAGAGTTACAAAAGGAGAGAAAAACAGGAATAAAAAACTGGGAGGTACAAAGGTAGGGTGGGGGTGGTGGCAGGGGAAATAGAAGCTGAGAAAGCACACAACTCAACAGACATAGATTTAAATCCTTTTTGTTATTAAATAATTATATGATGTCAAAGTAAGTGAAGCTCACCTGTCCTCAGTGAGCTCACCTGTCTACTGGGCAAAATTTCACTACAGCTTTTTTCTCTCAGAGTTATTGACAGAATTAACCGAGATAATACTAAAAACACTTTGGAAATAAGAACCAAACAAATGCAAGGTGGCATAAAATGCCATCTCCAAAGGAAGGCAGTAAGACTCTAGAAAACATTTTCTAAACTGCATTTTTCAACATTGGTTTTTTTTTTCCCAGTAATTTACGCCTTCAGGGAAACCAAAACTGAAAACAGCTCCATCTCATCGCTCATCTCGTTGACTGAGAGCACCATTTTCTGCTCCTTCTTAACACATAGATACCTTGCTTTCATCAGGAAGAGCTCTTGCACTCACGCCCTTAGTTCAGTTATGCTTTGTTCCAGATAGTCTATGTGATTACTGTGGGCAACTTCTAACTACATCTTCTAACTGCATCTGTAGCATTTTTAACTACGCTGAAGGGATGATTGCAGTCTGAAAACGAGAGTGGGTAATTTCAAGGACTTGTTTCGGAAAAGCAGGGGATGGAAGCAATGGAAATGTCATGAAATCCTTTGTTTCAAGTCAGTGCATTACCAAGTTGAGGGCAGGAAGAAGAGATAGGGAAAGAAGAAAGGAAAAGGACCCTACTACAGGAGAAATCACAAAAACTGGGGCAGTCAAGTAAGCCCAATAATGATAGAAATCAAAAATAAGTTGTGAGGAGATCAAGGAAAATCATGCAGGGGAGCAGAGAAAAAGCGCCATGGGAGGAAGCTGATAATTAAAAACACAAAGAATGAAAATGGACCACAACTGACTAGGAAGATGAAAGGAGAAAAATGGAAAAAGAAAATGGTTTTGGTAAAAAGATCATGATAGAAAAAGGAAAACACTTCCAACAAAAAAGCAAGTTTTTTAAAAAATGAAAAGATAACTCAAGAACAAAAAGGGGCCCAAGGAGATGTCTCAGACTGGATGACAGAAGAAGAAAACTATAACACAAAATAGGAAAAGAAAGAAACAAAACATATGGGGCAAATAAATTGAGCCAGAAACACATGAAAAAAAAAATCATAAAATATACCTATTTTATTCAAACACTGATAAAAGGATGGAGCTCTGAGAGTAATAAAATGTGATTCACTATTCCACCACGTGCTCTTCTATCTCTGTTGGCAGCTTCAGCATTGCTAATTTTTTTGAGTGACAACCTCTTGTCTTTGCCATTTCCCCCACTTTTTAAAGCTTTCCCTCCCTGGGGGACCACATATTATTCTTATAGAATCAGTTTAAAGAATGCGTCAAGAAACTATGGTTTCAAGGCTTAAGAAAGTGCTATTCCAAAATTTCCTCTAAGCTGAAAAATATTAGAAGCATTAGATCAAATGGTGGTCAATATCTAGGATGTGGTCCAACAGTTTTATATCTGTGGATGGTAATAAAGGCAAGTTATAGTGTATTTGGAGGACAAAATGAGATCAGACACTTAGAACATTGTTTGGCATCTAATACATGTACAATAAATGTTAGTTACTATTAGCAAAATAAATTTAGTTTATATCAAATCAGATGGCACTCTGAAAGTAACTGAGGTATAAAATCAAGGATGTGTGGCCAAAATGTGAAATTTGACTTATGAGTCCCATGCCAGAAGATGAAGATTACAAATGTAATCTCAGTAAAAACAAAAAAATCCAGAAAGAATCCAAGAATGTTTAATTATTACACGACACCTCTACTCTAGACAAGCTGATATTAGGTTTAATTAGTAAAGGATGGACTATCAAACTCTTAAAATGACCCATGAGGCAACATGAGTTCTCCAAAGAAGTATTTCAAAAATATGTTATAAGTAAATTACTGATGTCCTTCAAAAACTAAAAATGCATAAGCATAAACAATTAGTTGATAAAGTCTACTGAGAACTTCAAAAGGCTTTTGACAAAGTTTCACATAAGCTATTTTCAAAATCTGGTCATGTTTGTAGTGAAGAGTCTATGTTATCTTATAAAGGGTTTGGAGATAAGAAACAAAGATATAGATAAATGATCTCTTCTCTGAATAGAAACAGGTAAATAAGAGAATTCTATAAGGATTTCATGAATTAATACCTTGGAAGAGAGACAATAAAGGAAAATATTCATATTTGGGGAAGATATTAAGCTATTTGGGGTAGTTGAAATAAGAATAGACTTCAGAAAGGTCTGCTTTATCTTTGATAATAAACAGAAAAACTGTCAATGGTGAAAAGTATAAGGCATTGTATCCCTATATTAAAAGAATCCAAGCCAGAGCAATGGGATTCTAGGCGCTGGTAATGGAGGAATAGCTCTTACTGGGTCAAATATCCTTCAAATAACAACTATGAGCTCAGGAGAAAATATAACAACTACCTGAAGGCACTGGAGAGCAAACAGAATCAGGCAGAAACTGGAGAGCAGTCTACTCTTGGAAGGAAGACATGGCATGGGATAAATTTCTCATTTTCTCTCAACTTGTTTACCGGAGAGCAGATCCCAATTTATGCCAGATGGGGAGGCTAAAACTTGACCAGAAAATCCAGTTCTACAGGCTTAAATAACCAAAGGACAAGTTTCAGGGGGACCACAGGTGCTAAAAATTGAAGAGGAAATCTCAGAAAGGAGAGAGCCATGGAGGAGACAACCTATATTCTGCATATAATTGTGCTTAAATCCCTGGCTGATCCCTGAACTACACATGTGTAGGGAAGGCTTCAAGCAGCCCAACCACTGCTAGAAGAAATAAATTAGATTTCTAATGCTTCACACAACACACAAAAAAAGTTTATAGATTGAGTAAAATCAAGAAAATTGCCTGATAAAACAAAGTTAATATTCTAAAGAGGGACATAAAAGAAACCAAAACCTGTACACTATATCATTCACAATATCTGAGATATGATCCAAAATTACTAGACACGTGAAGAAATAAGAACACTTGACCAATGCTCAAATAAAAGACAATCAATGGAGACAAACCCAAAGATGACCCAGATGTTGAAATTACCAAGATTTTAAAGCATATTTTTAACTATACTCAACACTATAAAGAAATATATGCTCAAATGAGTGACTAGCTATAGAATGCCAGAGAGAAATAGAAATTGTTGAAAATAATTAAATTGAAATCCCAGAACTGAAACATTAATATCTAGAATAAAAAAATCCACAGGGTAGGCTTAAGAAAAGATTGGAGATGACAGAAGAAAATGCTAGTAAACTTAGTTTCATATAAACTAGACAATCTGAGGAATTGTATGCTATCTGTTAAGAAACCCACTTAAAGTATAAAGGCACAAATAGTTTAAAAGTTAAAAGACAGAAAAAGGCTATAAAATGCAAAGCTAATTATAGAAAACTTAAGTGGTTATGTTAATATCTAACTTTACTTCAGAGCAAGGAATATTATCAAGGATAAAGATCATAATGATTAATGAGTAATTTCATCAAGATGACAAATTCTCAATGTGTATGCACATAATAACAAAAATTTAAAATGCATGAGGCAAAAATTGATAGGGGAAATAGACAAGTCTACATTTATACAGAGATCTGCAAAATGCACGATTTTTTCAAGTGCTCATGAAACACTAAAATAGACCATATTCTGAGATTAAAAAACAAGACAAAACAACCCTCAATAACTTCTTAAAAACTAAAATCATAAAAAATATGGTTGCCCCCATGAATTTAAACTAGATATCAGTACTAGGAAGATCAGGAAGGTATCTGACAATGAAAATCAAAGAGCGCACTTCTAAATAACCCCTGGGCTATGGTTTGAATGTTTGTGTCCCTCCAAAATCCATGTGTTGAAAACCTAATGCCCCTAGGTGATGGTATGAGGAAGTGAAGCCTTGGGGAGGTGATTAGGTCATGAAGGCAGAGCCCTCATAAATGGGATTAGTGCCCTTATAAAGGAGGCCTCAGAGAGCTCCACTCCCTCTAGCCCTTTCAACCATGTGAGGACACAACAAGAAGTTGATAGTGTGTAACCTGGAAGGAAGGGGGTCTTCATTGGGACCAACTATGCTGGCAACCTGATCTTAGTCTTCCAGCCTCCAGAACTGTTAGAAATAAATTGCTAGGGGAGGGATAAATTAAGAGTTTGGGATTAACAGATACACACTACTGTATATAAAATAGATAAACAACAAGGACCTACTGTATAGCACAGGGAACTATGTTTAATATCTTAACCTATAATGGAAAAGAATCTGAAAAACAATATATATGTATAACTGAATCACTTTACTGTACACCTAAAACTAACACAATACTGTAAATCAACTCTACTTCAATTAAAAAAAGAAAAAAGAAAAAAAAAAGAAGTTGCTATTGTTTTATAAGTCACTTAGTTTGGAACATTTTGTTGTAGCCACCTACGCAGACTAAGAGTTAAAGAAAAAATTGGAAAGGAAATTACAAAGTAATGCAAATTTTATGAAAAAGAAAATGTAACACATAAAATTAATGAGATGCAGCTAAATTAAGTGCCAAGAGAGAAATATACAGCATTGAAAGCTTACATTATAAAAAAGAACCATCTTAAACTAATAACGTTAGAAAAGTTAACCCCAGAGTAAAAAAACATGAAGGCAATTATAAAGATAAGAGCAGAAAACAATGAAATAAAAAACAGAAGACATATTTTAAAAAATCAATGAGACAAAAATCTACGAAGCTCTGGCCCAGCAGATCTTAACCAAAGGTGATTCTGCCCACCCCAGAGGACATTTGTCAATGTCTGGAGACATTTTTGATTGACACAAATTGAGAGGATGTAATTGCTACAGGCATTTAGTGGGTAAAGGCTAAATTATGCTGCTAATACCCTCTATGCACAGGACAACTCCCCACCACAAAGAATTATTTGGCCCAAAATGTCAATAGTGCCAACTTTGAGAAATTCTGCTCTATCCACACAGTTCAAGGAAAAAGAGAGAGAGAGAGAGAGAGGAAAGAAAATGACTAATATCAAGAATGAGAGCGAAGATATCACTTCAAATTCCACAGACATTAAAAGGATAATAAGTAAATATTATTAACAGTTTTAAACCAAGTCAATTTGACAACTTATGTAAAATGGACAAACTCCTTGAAAGAAGCAGCAAACTACTAAGGCTCATTTAAGAGAAACAGACATGCTTTACTAGTCCTATGGGATGAAAGGAATCAAATTCATACCTTAAAACCTTGACATAGAAAAACTCCCGCATCACTAAACTGGGGAATTCCTTCAAATATATCAGGAGAAAATCAAGCCTGATCCATGTGAAATTTTGAGATATAAAGGAAGAAACGTTTTATGATATCATTGCTGTGATACTAAAACCAGATGTACACATTAAAAGAAAACTAATATCTTTCATGAATATAGACTCAAAATTCTTAAGAAAACGTAGCACTAAATCTAGCTATGTATCTAAAAAGGTAATATATCATGATCAAGTGGGGTTCATCCTAGGAATGCAATGTTGGTTTAACATCTGTAAATCCATCAGTATAACTCACCACATAAACGGACTAAACTACAAAACCACGTGATCATCTCAATAGATGCAGAAGAGCATTTGATAAAATTCAACACCTATTTATGATTAAAAAAAGTTCTCAGCAAACTAGGTATAGAAGAAACCATTCTCAATTTGATAAGTGAACACCTGTACAAAACTCACAGCCAACATTATATTAAATGATGAAAGACAATATTTTCCCAGTAAGATCAGTAACAAAGCAAGAATGTTCACTCTCATCACATAAAAAACAGCTTTGTATTGGAGGTCCTAGTCAGTGCAATAGGCCTAAATGAAAAAATAAATAAAATTCAGATAAATTTGAAAAGAAGCGAAACTTTTTATTCACTGATGACATAATTGACAATGCAGAAAATCTCAAGGAATCTTACCCTCCAACCAAAACAAAGTGAGCTTAGCAAAAGCATATGGAAAAAAAATCCATGAAATTATTCTTGCTGGCTCTCATTTAGAGGAGGTAAAGCCCCTTTATGCTGAAGGCCATCTTCCGCCGTCTTCCGGACCATCCTCCCTCTCCTCCACCTTATCTGCTGGGTGCCCCCACTTATCTAACTACTTAACACTTCCACCCCCTTTCCACCTCCACAATAACAAAAGGCAAAATAAGGTGAAGAAAATAACTGATGTTAACAGCAAAATGTATCCATCTCCATTTTAAACAGTCCAAACATTGTGAGAGACTTTTATCACATGGTGGGTCAGATCCTGTCACAGCGTGACTTTTAAATTTATTGCTAAGTTCCTGAACCCAAGTGAGCAAAGAAACCACTTCTAAGATCCTCTGATATTTTAGGACCACAATTTTGATCAATTGATGCTTCTTTTTGCTTTGTTACTTCCCTCAAACAGTCCAAGTTACTTTCCCATTCTGGAAGCTGTGCCCTGAGGCCAGACTTGTTTCTAAGCTTTTTCTCTCTATCCACCCCTCCCCTGTGGCCATCAGGGGCAGAGGGGCAACAGGAATGGGCAACGGGCAACAGAGGGGCAGAGGGGCAACAGAAGTGTTCAGGAGGGCAGTGCCCAGTGAGCTCAGTGGGCTGGGGTCAATGACAGGTCTGAGGGAGATGAACTTGACCGTGTCCATCTAGAACTGCCGCTCCCTAGGGCCTTTGAGGTCCTCTCCCTGAAGGTGAGAATGTTTTCCGGCCTTGATGATGAGTTTGTCTGCAAACAGAGGCATAGGAGCTCCAAGTTCCATGAACCACTTCCCCCTCTTCTTGGGTCCATGAGAATACTGTTAGGGACAGGGTTTGGAGCATGTCTGGGTGCTCTCACTGAGGTCCAACCACCTTCTTGGAGAACAGGGAAGGCCTAAATATCAAGGACTGTACATAGAAGTGGGCAGAATGTGAGGGAAAAATGAACAAGAGCCTTATCGTTTGGGTGCTTAGATGATGGGCCCAGGAAACAATGGACCCCCCAGACCACCAAGCCCAGGGGCTAGAAAGAGGAAAGAATGGGCAGGACCAGGAAGCAGAACTGGCAAGACTTGCTTGAGATTCTGACACCTAATTCCAACATAGGTGGAAAGGATTTTTTTCCCTTATCACCAGTTCTCTGGACACCAGTGGGGTTTCTAGATTTCAACTCAGTTCTGACACTGTCTACCCAGAGGAAGTGTCAGATCCCACAGGTTAAGAGCTTAATTCTGAAAAAAAAAAAAAATTCTGCAAGACCGCCCCACCACCACCCAGTTGAGACAGCTCACAAGTCAAGGTCATCACCTGTGCCTCTGACTGACCGGCTACTGATGGGAGGTTCCAATGACCCCCTCCTTGGGTTCAGTTAATTTGCTAGAGCAGCTCACAGAACTCAGAGAAACACTTTATTTACTAGATTACCAGTTAACCATGAAATAATATAACTCAGAAGCAGCCAGCTAGAGGAGATGCAGTGGGCAACATGTGGGGAAAGGGTGAGGAGCGCCCATGCCCTCTCCTGCACGCCACTCACCTTGTGTTCATCAACCGCAGTGTGCTCAGAATTCTGCTCTTTTGGAGGCCTCATTACACAGGCATGTTTGATTAAATCATGGGCCATTGGAAACTGATTCAACTTCCAGCTCCTCTCCTCTTCAGGGAGGTTAGTGGGTGGGTGGGGAGGTAGGACTGAAAGTTCCAACCCTCTAATCGGTTGGTTGGCTCCACTGGCAGCCAGCCCTCATCCTCAGGTGGGGTCCAAAAGTCACCTGCTTAACATAACAAAAGCCAGTTATTGCTCTCATCATTTAGGAAATTCCAGGAGTTTTAGGAGCTCTGCGCTAGAAACAGGATGAAGACCAAATATATTTCCTATTATATATCACACACTCATGCACAACTCTGCTACCTACAACAGAGTCCCAATCCCTGGGCTCAACACAGCCCCTGACCTTCCTGGGAGACCATGTGACTGACCTATGCTCACTTTCTTGGTATATAAAGTGGTAATTTTGTAACTCATTTGTTAATCTCTTCCTGGGATAATATACAAAAACTAAGATGTAGAAATACTTTGCAAGCAGATGAACTAAATAAATATATCCAGAGAATTGGCAGACTCTGTTGATCCTTCCTACCCTCTTGTTTGCTGAGCTTTGGAAGAGGACTTGTGGGCAAACATCCTATTTCGCATGTCCCGTCTGGGAACAATATATTAAACGACTTAACAACATTTTAATCGTGTAACACAAGTCAGAGTATTTTCTTTATAGGGTGACAGATTAAAAAGAAATAAAAATGACAATGCCCTGATTTAGGAGTGGCATTTTCTCCAAAGAAGTCAGAAAAAAGCTCCAATCTCAATTATGATCATCAGATCTTGTTTGCTAAGCAAACAGCGTGTGCTATATTCTCAACAAAGATGCTTCGCAGACCCAGACAGAGAGCAAGTAGACAGACAAAACCCCTCAAACCCCAAAACTGACCCTGTGGTTGAAAATGCCTGAGATGGCCTACATTCAGTCTATGGAATGTGCACCTCTCCTCCACTATGACTCGTTCTTGAATTCTTTCCTGTGCGAAGCCAAAACCCTCACTTGGAGGGGTGCAGCCTAGGGACTCGCCTGGGACCTGGGACACAAACATCTTCTCGGGGCCCCTTTTTCCTGAATCAAAAGCACAGTGATCCAAACTGCTAGGAAGTGACAGCACTTTTGAGGAAAAGCTATAAAATGGTGGTGAACAGGGTCAGGCCCAACAGCCAGCTAGAATTTAGGAGAAATCTGAGGACAAGGCCTCGATATGGTCATTGGAGCCGGGGTACAATATGAGGTGTGACCAAGGGGAAGCCAGACAAGAGCCAGTTACAGAAAATGGGTACAAATCCCAGAGCACTGGTGTTCCCAGCCCCCCAGGCTAGAATGATGCAGGGGCTGGAGACGGGAAACCACAGCACAGGGCTCTCTCCTCGATGCGCCTGGCACCCAATCAGGTCACTCAATTCTCTGAGGTGGTCTCAAGGGGCTTGTGAGTTTCCAAAGCATCCTGAAGCTCTTTTGTAGAGATTCCTGCATGTCCAGCAGCTTTTTTTTTTTTTTTTTTTTTTTTGGTTTCAATTGCTTCTACTTTATGCTGGGTATATTGTCCTGAAACAATGAAACAGAACAGATAACAGTATTTAATTGTGAAAACACTCAATGGCTGACATTAGAATGTTGCTCATCCTTATTTGTCCGTCCATGTGGTGTAATCTGAAAGAAGTAACTTACACCCATCACTTAACTATCCCCTCCTCAAACACTGCTGCTCTCGTGGGGTACTATGCTCCATTAGTCCAAGGGAGTATTTGGAAAGGAAGACACAGACAAGGGGTTTCATAAACATCACATAGCAGGTCTCTTCTCTAGGATTCCTAGCTGTTTCTAAGGACAATTTTATTTATTTAGTCTCATAGCATTCTCTGCTTTTCCTTTCAGAAAAGGAAGATATTTAATAGTAATATTTCTGAGATGGAAAAAGCTGGGAGAGCAAATACTTGCCTTTGAAAAAATCCAAACGCAACCATTTAGAAAAACTGTGTCTCTTTCTAAATTTCGTTACTTTTCTATAGCCTAATGCCAATGGTGAATACTTGAAACTCTTTAAAGTGGTGTTATAATCTGTTGATGAGGTTCAAATGGTGGCAAAATTAGTTTTTGATTGTGTTTCAAACAATAAATATTTCCGTGAGGTATTTGCAGCCCTATAAAAACTTTCATTGCATCTCTTCTTGAAGGTCTGTAATTCCTGGTTAACACTGATTACATACAAGGAAATGCTCTCCCAAGACATCCGGCCTTGGATCAGTAAAAATTTCTATTCATTATTATCTTTGTTCCTAATGGATAATGACTTGAGAATATTAACTAACAGTCTATTAAATGAATAACATGTGACTCCATAAATTGTCTTAAATTAACTCATTATCCTAATTGTCCCTTTGCAATGAACAGTGATAATAATAGTCATTATTATCAGTATGGACTTTTAAAATGATCTGAAACTAATGTGTTATTATGTCAGTTATATCTCAATAAAAATAGAGAAGATGGATAAATTCAGGTAAATTAAAATAATAACTTCTGCTCAGCAAGACACAAAAAGAAAGTAAAAAGGCAAAACACAACCTTGAAGAACATATATTCAATCCACATAACTCACAAAAATGTCATATGCAGGGTTAAAAAGGAACTCTTACAAACTAATAAAAAAAATCATCTTCCAGAAATGGGTAAAATGCATGAATGCGCATAGGATAATAAACATACTGGCCAAAAAACATGCAAAGATGCTCAGACATATTAGCAATCCAAAAAATGCAAATTAAGACAATCAATTAGATATCATTTTACTCTTACTAGATTGGCAACTTTAAGGTGTCTGAAAATACCAAGTGTTGGTGAAAGTATAAATTGATACAACCATTTTAGAAGACAATGTAGCATTATCTCATAAAGCTTCAGTCCAATGCCCTCTAACCTAGCAATTCCACTCCTGAATAGAAGCCCTCAAGAAATTCTTAACATGTGTCCCGGAAAATATGTGCAAGAATAATCATGTCATCGTTTACAACAGCAAACAGCTGGAGATAATCCAAATGGCAACACGAGTGTTGATAGCTTCACACATACCAATAAAAAGATGAACTAATGCTGCGTGAATGACACAGCTTGAAGGAATTTTAGAACATAATCTGGAATTAGTAAAGCAAGTTGCAGAAATGGAAAGCAGTCTAATGCTATTTTTATAAAGCTCAGAGATAAGCAAAGCTAAGCAAATATTTATGTATGTCTATATACATATACATGAAAATATATTTTATTAAGTCAGAGAGTGCTTAAAACAAATTTCAGGATAGTGTTTGGCTCTGAAAAGACAGGATAAGAGAGTCCCACATAGTAAATTCAACAATCTAGGTCTTAATCAGAGTAAGAAAAACTGATCTTTCATTTCCAGTGAAAATAAATTGTTGACGTCATTGCTATGGTCTGAATGTTTGTGTCCTCACCAGTTTCATCTGTTGAAAACCTAATGTGCCAGGAAAGGTGGTCTCAGGAGGGGAAAGAGTGGAGGCTCTGGACTGATGGGAAGGAAGTGCTGGAGTGCCTGGGGATGGAGACTGGCCAAGGTGGGTAGAAAGATAAGACATATTTTATGGCTTTGCTTGGCCACATAAGACTTGAAGCAGTGAAGATTAATATGTAAATTAGTATTTATATAACGCCAGCAGGAAAGTAGGCTATGGTACTGGGTACAAGTGACAATTTCTCATTCTATTACTGTCCAAAGGTCTTGTCTTGGAAGAAGGTGAGATTGGCTACAAGCTATAACCTGCCTTCTCTCCGGGGACTTTCTGTGGTCTTAACCTTGACTAAAGGGAGCCTTTCCTGTGTCCTGTTAGGTACTAGCACTCCAGAAGGCCAGTCTTCTCTGAATTCTGATGGATTGATCCATGTCTCAATTAAGGAGATATGACAACAGTTTAGAGAACGGGGGACCCTCAAGGAGTTAAGTAAATGAACTTACATGAACTTACATAATTAACTTACATGACTGGCTTGTCAAATAGCATCACATCAGCCTCACAGGGTGCAGAGGTGAGCAATCTTTCCTCCTAGACTCCTCCTTCTTTCCACCACCCTGGGCAACTTGACACTTAACTAGTATTATCCAGCTTTCCTCTCGACACTCACTTCCTGTGAGTGCAGAAAGTTCTGCTGCTTATCTTTTGTTTTCCTTTCTTTTCATCTCAAAACAATCTACTTAATTCTTAGAAAAGAGCTTCTAAGGAGGCAGGGTGTTAGGGCTGATGTGAGGTGATGTGGAGCGAGGACTGGAGAGGAAATCAATCAGCAGAGCTGCGTGTGAAAGTGGACACAAAGCACGTATCCAGATTTTTGGCTCACACTTTTGTACATCTTGCTTACAGGAATCATTTTGAAAAGCAAAAGAAATGGAGAGCTAAGACATATTATTTCATCTGTAGGGTACTACCTCAAGCCACACTGGGACTGACATCATCTGGGCCTCCAGAGAGAAAAATCTACAAAAAAAATGAATTTTTGTGGTCTTGTTTAATGTCTGAAGTCATAAAAATGAATATCACCACCTCTGATTGAAGCAGAAATTCCAAGAGTCAGCTTCTCTCTGCCTTCTCCCAAAGCCACACCTGTGTGATAAATCACTGTCAGCCCCACGGGTCCACCAATAACATTGATATCAAGAACAGTGAAGATGTGATTTCAGGCAAATGTGTCCAAAGAGACATTCCAGTGATAGACACAGGAATCGTTATTACACAGACCTAGAGGGACTGCAGGCATTTGTTTGTAGATGGAACCTTCAAGTTGTCTCTGCACGTAGACTGGCCTTCTGAACTGGGATGGGCTTTTTCCTTACCCGTCCCAGCACATCCTTTAGTGCGTGCTTATGTTTCTGGAATCACCACGGGCACACTGGGAACCCACTGCCTGCCAGACGCTGATTGTGGGCTTGTAAAGATTCATCCGCTAAGGAAACTGGGTCTTGCTTGGCCAAAGTGAATATCATACCCTTTCTTTCCACCCACCTCTCCCTGAAGGAAACCTCATGCTCAAAAGAGCCAGTAACCCCTAAGCATCCCTTTTCCTTTAAAGGAAAGGGACATGGAATTGCACAAATGTGACACTTCCCTATTTCCAGGATGGTTATATCACCCTTGTAAAACTGTTTTCAGCATACAAAGCACTGTCGTATGCATTTTCATATTTTTCAGCTTCCTTACATTATTGTGGAGGGAAGATGCAGGCGACAGCTGTGCTAGGATGGAACAGCTGTACGTATAAAGCTATGCCAAGGAGCAAGGCACCCACGCCAGCCTCTTCATTAATTGAGGCAACAGAGTTTGGGGAGAAGTATCAGATTAGCAGCATGCAGCTAAGAGAACAAATTCTTGATTATAGTTAAAATTCCCAGAAGGCTCAGGTTTTTCCTGGGAGAATGATGCCAACTAAATAATGGGATAAACTTTCTACTGCTACCCATACCACACAAATCTCCCAAATCTGTATTCCTTTGGAGACATACCTTCTCTTATTCATTTTACATAGGGCAAGTAAAAATGCAGACATGATTGGGAAATCAAGGACTCAGCTTCCAACAAACGCAATTAAGGCCACAAACAAAACTACACCTAATTACGAAGCTGGACTGTGACTTGATCATTCCCTGGGTGCTTTCTATGGGGTCACTTACCAATCAGAAAATGCCACATCACATTCATCACAGAAACAAGGGGCTCTTTTACTCCATATTTAAATGTGAATTTGAAAAACCCTGGGCGCTCTCGGGTTCTGTGGTTCACCCCAATAATGGCGTGCAGTTACATGATTGCCTTCACTCTCCTGGCATTCTTTGTAATGTGAAAAGAAAGAAGAGTCACTGGCAGAAGATGCTGATTAAAGCACACTTCCTGAAAAATTTTCCGCAGCACTTGAATGCTCAGATTCACTGCCACACTATTTTGGGGGAAAGTATTCTCCTTTAGAAGACAATTCACTTTCCCGAATTTAGAAGTGTGAACCTGGATGAAATCAAGGTTTTCCAGAAAAATCCTCTTCTGTGACACTGATATTTGTAATCAGTACTATATATTTTTAACTTAAAAATCTTCCTGACATCTCAGGTGTATGAATGTATTTTGCCAGATTTGCTTCAGAGTTTTTAAAATAATCTAATATTGTAAATCCATTTGACAGCCCATGCCCCTCTCTTTCCAGTGGTAAGCACCACTGTGAATCTGTCTTTTTTCCTAGGTATGTATTTATATTAATCTACATATATCCTACATACGTATTTATCAATAAAGAATTTATATAGCATTGTTTTGCATATTTTAAACTTTCTGTAAATAGTATCAGATGCTATAAATTACTCTGTAATATAATATCTTAAAGACTTATTGATAAAAATAGCTCCAGCTCATTCAGTTTAGCTGCTGGATAATATTATGAATATACTAGAGATATTTACCAATACTTATTTTGAAGGGAAATTATATTGTTTCCAATTTTTGCTTTTAGAAACCATACTACAGTAAGCATGCATAGTTATGTCTCCTTATATGCATGAGGGAGATTGTCTCTAGGGTATAAACCTAGAAATATAATTCACTAGGTTGTCAGAAAGATTACCTTCAACTTGACTACTGCCAAATTGCTCTCCACGATGGCTATAACAACTAACAGTTTGTAAAAACTATGAAATTCCCGCAAACATCATATGATCTGTAATCTTGCCAACATTTAGTACTGTCATATTTTTATATTTTTGCCAATCAGGTAAGTATGTAATAGTGTATCTCATTGAGCATATATATGCTTATTGGCCATACAAGCTTCCTCTGTAACTTTCTGTCCAGTTTTTTTTTTCTATTAAGCATTCACTTTCTTACTAATTTTGTAAGGTATGGATAGTAAGCCTTTTTTCATGATGTATTTTGCAAATGCCTTGTTCTGGTTATGAATTCTTTTACAACTTTGGGCATTTGGTATCTTTGTTTCACTATTCATTCTTCATTTTAAAGGAATTCTATTTGTCAGTCTTTTCTTTTGTGTTTGTATGTTTTGTATCTTGTTTAATGAAGTCTTCTTTACTCTAAGGTCACAGAGATATTCTCCTATATTTTCTTCTCCAAGTTTAAAAGTTTGAATTTTCACTTCAATTTTGTATTATGTGAAAAAGAGATCCAATTTCATTTTCTTTTTTTTTAATGAATTAGTTCAGCACCATTTATTAAATTATTCACCCTTTCCTTATTTAGCAAGCCATCTTCATGTGACATTTCCATACATATGTTTATTTCTAGGCCTCTCTAAGCTATTTCATCTCTTTATAACTGGTGGGAAAAAAGTGACTCCTCCATCCCCACCCTTTCTTTTTCTTCGATGTTATCTGTTATTCTTGGGTCTTTCCTCTTCTATATGAATTTTTAAATAGCATTGTCCAATTCTACAAAAATGTACATTGGCTTTTTGAACAGCATTGAGTTCATAGTTGAATTCATAGATAATTACTATCTTCAAATTATTGAGTATCTCCTTCCACTGTATACCTTCATTTAATTGGGTCTTTTATTTTCTGCAATAATTTTAATTCTCCAAAAGTTCTTCAATGTGTTGTTAGATTTATTCTTCAAAACTTTATGGTCCTCATTGTTACTGTGAATGAGTTTTTCTTCTCTTACATATTCCAATTGATTATTGATGGTATGTACGGATGTTAATGACATCTGAGGCTGATCTTGTATTCACAACTTTCTGAATTCTCTGTTCGTTCTCAGAATCCCTGTGGAATCTCAGTATAGGGAACGATATTGTCTGCAGATAAAGACTGTTTTGTCTCTTGCTTTCAAATGTGTACCTCTTATTTCTTTTTCCTGGTACTACTGCATTATATACAAGGACAAGTACAATTTAAATAGCAATGTAAGAGATCTTTCTATCATTCTTGATGTCAATGAGAATGCTGATTCCAAAACCAGGTCTTATAATGACTTCCAAAGGCTAAAGTCTCTGAGTAATATTGGGATATTGTAGAATAATAGTAAGTGGTGGGCAAATGGGTTGAGTTTGCCTTCATAACATTGAATATTTACCCTTCAGATTTTCAAGTTCTCCAGCTTACTAACAGCCAAAGTCCCAGGTGGTCAAAAACCTATCTTTGTCCATCCTTTTCGATGGGAGGAAGCTCAGAAGCTCAGTCATCCCTGATTTGAAGCATTTAGCCTAGTTATAGTTCTCATCTTATGTAAGACCTTTTTAGCACCTTCCCATACATCCATGTCTAGCAATGCCTGCTTCCTGGAGTAGAGCAAACCCAAACTTCGTCCATGCACACTGCATTGAGTTTATATTCTACACTTGATTTTTTTTCCTCTGGCATATACACTCTGAAATGGAATTAAACAGCTTGTAGGATAAAATATATTCATCTTTACTAGAGATTGCCATGGAGATGATTATCTTGTTTTTGAAACTATGTCATTTTTATTTTTATTTTTGCTTCACACATTTTATCTCTTGCTACTTGTTTGCAGTGGAGACTGAAGCGATACGCAAATTTTCAGACCCATTTAGGCAAAAATATTATTGGTTCTATTTTTAAAATAATTTTTATGCAAGAAAAGGTGGGAATCAGAAACATTATACTTACTATGTGTCTGTAGAACAATCCCTAAGTTATCCATCTCCTGTGACTACAGACCCCAACACAAAGCAAACCACCCGTGTAGTTGCCATAGGGCTCATTTGCTGAACAAGATCACACCTCTTAAAGAATTTTTAAAATGGAGTTAATAGAGGTTTATGATTGTTTAAAAACCAGACATTATTTAGGAATTTTCCAAGCATGAAGCAATATAGCAAAGGAGTTAAGAGAAGAGCTTCTAGTAACACCACCGAGTTGGATTCCAGGCTCTACCAATTATATTAGGTCTTTAAGTCATGGTTTCCTTATTGGTAAAAAGGGATCATATTAGTATCTACCTTAAAGGGTTATTTTGAAGAGTAAACAAAATATAGTATACGTAAAACATTTAGCGCAATATTTGGCACATAATGAACATTCAATAAAATTTAGTTATTATTTAAGTTCACAAAGGTTAATACATTTCCCTTTTATATGACCCATAATCTGACAATAATCTGAAGACTTTTATTTTCATCACTTCCAATTTGTCTGTTTTATAACATTAAGCACCTATGCTTTCATGGAACATGAAAGTAACATGTAGTAGAGAGATTTCCCAGAGTTTTTAGATAAGAAATAGGAACTATCATTTTAAATAAATTAAATCAGAAAAAGAAAAAGCAAAACTTTATAAAATAATCAAAGTTTAGTAAGTTTTGTCTCATTGTTGACAATTACTTTAATATTCTAGTAATAGGCAAATTATTTCCATTACATTAGCTGAAGAGAAGAATGAATGATTGCTTAGAAATGACAGATAAAAAGAAATAAGGTGACTAAAAATGAAAAATTAAAATCCAAGTTTAAAGACCAAAGATTCGGTTCTAACATCATAACATTTTAACCTGCTTAGAATACAAGCAAACTCTGCTTTGTGAAACAGCACTTAAAACTGGTAAATTCATGATTTAGCTAATAAGACACATTTATAAATTTAGTTCTGTAAGTGAACATGCAATGTGAGAAATAGCACCCAATTTATGGTGTTATGGTGATAGACATCTGTGCATTTCGGGAATTGGTCTTTTTCCACTAGGTGTTTACCAGTCACATGGTCCCACCTCTCCTAACACAACATTGAACATGGGACCAGAGAACCCAACCTCTTGAATATTGCCATTGGTTTAGAGATTTTTTTTGCCATGCAGAACGTTTTTTAGTCAATGTTTTAATCACCCATTTCCTTTATTGCTTCTGGATTTTGACTCAGAGAGATTTTTCCATTTCTAGTTTATAAAGGTATACACTCAGATTTTCCTCTAGTATTTACTTGTATTTATTTATATGGCTTATCCTGGTGTGTAGTATGAAAAATAAATCAATTTAATCTTTTTTTTTCCAGATGGCTCTCCAGTTATCCCAACATCACTCAATAAAAGCTTCTTTTCTTCACTAATTTAATGTGCTGCCTTTATCCTGTATTTCCATATGCACTCAGTTCTTTGAAGGTAATGTATAATTCCTCTTTGAATGTTTTGACTATTTTTCCTTTTGTTTTACAGCAATTTTACTGTAAGACACTGAGGTGCCTGGTTATGGTTTTCTTTTTATTCATCACATTTGAAGTTTCTAGCACATTTTGAATTGTGATTTAATGTCAGTTTTGGAAGATTCTCAGCCACCATCTTTTCAAATATTGCTTCTGGCCAACTCTTTCCGTTCTCCTTTTGGGATTTCAATTACACATATGTTAGACCTTTAAACCATATTTCACACATCTCTTATTCTCTTTTCAGTATTTTCAGTATTATCTAAACATTTGTCTTTTAGTCCATATATTTTCTTTTGATTTATCTTCTAATTTACTAATACTCTCTTCACCAGTGTCTAATCTGATGTTAAACATATACTGAGTTCTTTATTTTAACAACTTTTTAAAGATATAATTCATGTACTATACAGTTCACCTACTTAGAATGTCTAGCTCAATGGTTTTTAGTATATTTAAAGAGTTGTACAACTATCACCACAATCAAATTTAGAATATTGGCATAACTCTAAAAAGAAACCCCATACCCACTAGCAGTCATTCCCCATCTTCTTCCAACACTCCTAGTCCTAGACTCTGCTAATCTGCTTACTACTTCTATATATTTGCCTATCTTGGACATTTCACATAAACAGAATCACAGCAAGTGTTCTTTTGTGACTGAATTTTTTCACTTTCAATAATGCTTTCAAATTCATCTTTGTTGCTGAATAATAATACATTGTGTGGCTATACATTTGGTTTATCTATTTATCAGTTAATTGACATTTGGGTTATTTCCACTTTTAGCTATTATGAATAAAGTTGCTATGGCCTTTCATGGACAAATTTTTGTATAAAAATATCTTCATTTCTTTTAGGTATAGACTTAGGAGTAGGACTGCTGGGTAATTAAGGTAACCCTATGTATGTTTAACTTTTGAGGAATTCTTGGATTGTTTTCCATAGAGACAGACCTACTTTACATTTCCATCAGCAATATATGAGAATTCTAATTTCTCCACATCCTCACCAATACTTGCTATTATCTGTATTTTTATAGCCATCCTAGAGAGTGAAATGGCAATTAAATTCTGTAATTTAAAGTTCCTTTTCTTTTTATAGTTTAAAAATAGTTTTTTTTATAGTTTTATGATAGTTTAGTTTACAGTTTTTATATTTCACTTTTCTCCTGAAGTTCTGAATTTGGCATCTAATTTCTTGAACAGTTACTTTAAAGTCCACATGAGATAATGCCAATATATGAATCTCTGTATGTCTGTTTCTACTATAATTTTTCTTTTACTTGTGATCGTGTAAGCCTTTTCCTCAGTACACCTAGCCATTTTGGATAATGTTACGGACATTGCCAAGGTTCTGAATAATTTTATTCTCTATAGGGGACTAAATATTACTGTTGGCAAGCAGTTAGAGTAGGGAAAGAGCACAAATATGTAATTGATTTTATTCAGTTTGGCTACAGACTTTGTGAGGGCTTGCCTTTTCTGATTTACCCTTACTTCTGGGGCAGCCTTCTGGGAGTTCCAATTTATTCACTAGTGTATTTACCAGACCCTTCCTCCTTGGTAGGCCTTTAACTCTAATATTTGTCCTCATAACATTTCCAGTAGCTCCTTTTAGCTTCTCAACCTCGCAGCTGATGTGTTTCACTCAGCCTCAAGAGGGTTTTGAGACACAGTTTATCAGGTATACCTCTCTGTGTTTCTGTTCTCTCCA
Source organism: Vicugna pacos (assembly GCF_048564905.1). NCBI lineage: Eukaryota > Metazoa > Chordata > Mammalia > Artiodactyla > Camelidae > Vicugna > Vicugna pacos. The sequence continues at coordinate 11,379,774 of NC_132988.1, read as the reverse complement.
GGGTCAGGATTCTCAAGCCTTCACTGTCTTGGTAGTTCTCTGATGCCTCTCATACACTTATATATATATATAAAAAAAAAACCTTTCTTTTTCTCTTTCTTATTCTTACTCAGTTTTTTACTTATTCTCAGCAGGAGAGTTGGTATACAACACGTTAATTCATCATTACAGAAAGCCTTCACATGTACTTGGATTAATTTCTGGATTTTCTATTCTGTTCCATTAGTCCAGTGAGTCATTTTTGCCATAATTTTTCTAGTGTGTCTTCACTCTGCTTTGGTACATCATTCAGCAAATTAAGCCTTTTTGGTTACAATATATTGTATACTGCAATTATTTTCTGTTGCTTAGGTTTTATTAAGATGGGTTTTCCTCAGTTTATAAAGTTACCATATAGGAGTGGTGACAGATCAGAATAGCTTTCTTAGATTTATGGCTCTAGGACCCCCTCTTCTCTTGTTTTTGCAAATTATTTATAAATAAGAGATTTTTGTACCTTCTACTTCCTCTGGCCCCCTTTCCCCCTTTGTATCTAAGACTTCTTTCCCTTTACTAGTCATAGGAATTTGAATTCTACTTTTGGTAGGCTTAGTATGTGGTTCTGCTCCTCTAGAAGGCAACTTGGTTGTGTATTTCTGAAAGCTCTGGGGGCCTGGACACACCAGCATAATCTAATTTCACTTTAGTCTTTCTACATTGATCTACAAAGTGGGTACTCTATAGTCCTTTCCCAATTTTGACAGTTATTCTCAGATCTGCCTGCAAGGTTTCTCTTCTGAGGATAGACCTTTCCTTGCATAGGTGAGTACTTGTTGGTGATACACTGTTCTCTGGCTCAAAGAAAATTGCAAATTGCTCCCCTCTGTTATTGCCAATAGTTGGTCCTTTTGCTTTGCCTGTTCATATTCTGGAATTTGTAGGAGCGACTTTAGTTTTTATGAAAAGTGTGGTCCATGAGCTTATACTTTCACTGGCCCAACTGCTCTGTTTCATAAAGTCATTTGAGAAGATTTAAACATCTACACTGCTGTTGCTATCTTGCCCTGACTAGAATCTAAACCATTGCTCTACTTAGATTTTGGAATAGCAAACTACCCTGCTCTTCTGTTCTGTCCCACTAGTTTGTTTGTTTGTTTTTTCCTAAGAGTTGTTTGTTGGAGCTTCTTTCTTTTTTGACTCCTTGGTCCTTGTCCTAAAGGTCAGTCCCAAGATCGTTTCTCTATTTACACTTACTCCCCAATCATCTCATCCAGATGACTTAAAATATTATCCATAATCTGATGACTCTGCAATTTCTCTCTATTGTCCTAAATTTTCTCTTAAACCCTAGACTCGTGTCTAGCTTTCTCCTTACTCATATCCAATTCATTATCAAGAACCAGCAACACTACCTCCAATATATATCTTGACTCCATTCACCTCCACCTGCAGCCCTCCAGCTGAGCTACAATCATCACCAGCTGAGATTAGCACACTAGCCAATTGACTGGGGTACTACTACTGCATTAACCTCCTTCTCACCTCTACCTTGGTCTATTTTCTATAAAGTAGTACTCTTTAAAAATGTGAATCAGATAATATCCTGGGAATAAAGCACCAATGACCTCCCACAACACTTGGAACAAACTCTGAAGTCTTTTATTATAGCGTACAAGGCCCGACATGATCTGAACCCTAGTTACTTCCATGCTCTTATTTCCTGCTACTCTTCCTCTCACACTAGTTCTCGGCCACACTGGCTTTATAGTTTTCCAAACACTCCAAGTGCCCCTACCCCAGGCCCCTTGTACTTGCTCACATGCATCTTCAATGGTTTTCCCTCAGATCTTTGCATGGCTCATTCACTTCATTCAGTTCAAACAGCATCATATCAGAAACCTCCCCTGAAGAGTCAATCAAACAGTACTGCTCTCTTCCCCCACAACCTTGTCAACGTCTTCTCTGTTTTCCTTTGTATCTTTAAGAAATGTTCTTCCTATAACTGCACTTACTATTACTTGAATAAATATTTTTATTGTTATCTCCCTCAATAAAAAAGGCAAGTGCTGTGTATACACTGGCTTTATCTACTCTCATTTCTGTATCTCCAGAGCCCAGATCCATGCCTTGTCTGCAATAGACACTAAGTAAATATGTGTTGATTAAATCTATGAAGTATTTCCCTGTTATTATTTCTCGTAACTTGTTATACTACTTTTTATTGTCGTAAGTTCAAATGCATCACTCTACCTTTGTTTTATATTTTAAAAGGGTCTTTCTCACCTTTATTCTTTGCTTTTCTTCCAGGTCTTGTGGCTTCATTTTACTCATTGGTCCAGCTAGAATTCAGTTTATGGTGTGAGAAGAAATGATGTCATATTTACCACTTCCCCCAATCCTCCCGCATGCATTTTTTAAGTAACCTGTGTTTTTTATATGTCACTTTTAATACATACTAAATATATGCACATATAGAATTTTCTTCATAATCTCCTCATATTGTTTTTACTTTAAATGTTAATAAATTTTGATGTAAGCATTCTAGGCCTATCTACAGAACTATATTCTCTTCTCATATTGATAGAACTTTGTTCTGCTAGCCATAGGGTCGTCATGGTCTAATACAAGATATGAAATTAAATTAAATTAAGCCAATATGCTAGGTCATGTAATGCTACTATCTCAACAATATGCTTTTGAATGTCATCTATAACTTGTTTCTATTATGTCTTAAACTCACAAGAAAGGTATGCATATTGTGAGGGAGAAAGAGGAAACAAATCAGATTAAAGAAGGAATTTCTAGTCATTTGCCTTTATTTAAGAAATTCTTTATTTTGATAGCATCTTTACACTTGCTTTCTCTCTCTCCTGTGATTGGCTAACATCATAGAACTATGTTAGAATTCACACCTACAGGGGTCGCACCTCTGTCCCAGCCCTCGCACTGTGGCCTCTCTCTGCCCATTCACATATGTACTCACTCATTCTGAGAAGCATCTGTATTTCATAATACAGGTGGAGACCAGGCCTCTCCCCTGAGGGCTTACTGTGTAACAACGAAATCCATGTCTTTAGTTTTCTAACCAAAATAATGCCTTCTCATTCAAGAGATGCACTTGTGCATCTGCTATTTATTTGGTACGCTTTCCCCCTCTCTATTACTCACTTCACAGTTTTGGTTTAGCAAATATATCGGGTGAAATGAGGAAAATTATATAGACCAAAACAGTAGGAAGCGCTAAATTGTCATTAAATAGCCAACTGCAAAATAATTTACGTCACTGGAAGTCAAACAAAATTGCCAAAACTTGAGAACAAACTATCAATTTTGCCTATATCGTGGTTTAAGAGTGATATCAAATGTAAGATTTTAATACAAAATCCCAATTATCAAGCAAACACTCATTTTTAAAAAGGATGGGCTACCAGAAAAAAAGAGTAGGTCCTAAAATTCCATATTCTGTCCCAACTGTCTTCTGAACTTCCATTATGTGGTACGTACGTAAAATCACCTACTTAAAACTGTGGCTCGTGCAATGCCAAAGTTAGGACAGTGGGGGTTAAGGTGAGGCAATCATTCCCATTCTTTTATTCTATAATTCACCAAAAATACCCACCCCACAACAAATTCAAGTGCTTATGGTCAAATGTATGCTAGTTCACTGTCGCCTAGCTGTAGGTTCACAACTTGATAAACTTCAAGTTTCAGATGATGGAGGGAGAGACTTGAAAGGAACAGATAGGAAGGAGGAGAAAAAAGGTTCCTTAAAAACAAAAAAAGAAAAAAAAAGGCTCAATCCCTCAACAGGAGGAGCCTATGAAAGGTAAGTGACTCGGCAAAACCTTTATACTTAAACATTAAAAAAATTTTTAAAAACAAGTCCTTACCCTTCTCCTTCTTGTGTTTCTCTACCCATGCCCTAAACTATTCCTTTTTAGATTTAATCCTCTATTTGCTCTTCCATCCTTTGATCCTTCTCTCCTTCCCTCCTTTCCTTCCTCCATTTCATAATAAGTAAGAGCTACTTTCAGTGACTCACACTGGAATGCAGAGCTTCTGCAACTTCCCTAATCCTGGTATCCTTCTTGGACAGCATGATTATCCATAAAAACTCTCTCCAGCAATGACCGAACAGATGACTCTATACTTTGGAGCTCAACTGAAATAAACTCAATGAGATTGTCCGTAACATCATTGGAGAATCCACTAACCATGTTCACGCCCCATCCTTCATTGCTTTGAAGTGGGTTAGTGTCTTAGATCCTTTTAGTTTTGTCTTGTTTATTGTAAAAATTAAGGTACATATAAAATGGCAAAAAAAAAAACCAAACCAAAAGTAACAAAGCAGATGCTTGGGTGGAAATAATTTTTAAATTATTAATTCATTTTCATCATGGTAACTTCTGGAAAACATAGCAAGGGGGTGCTCTGAAACTGAGGGTAAAGGCTCTGAGAAACACAGGTCCTGTCTCACTGGACATCTAACGTGGGCCAAGTGTGCACACGTGGCGGCAGTCAATAGTTTACAGTGCATTTTAGTATTTTTAAAGAACAGTTAAATGATCAAATCCCTAAAGATGCAGCATTTTCCCCTTTCTTTGCCCAGGAATCTGTTTTGGAAGCCAGTTCAATGATTACTACTAGGACATGGAATTTTGATATCCATTTGGTCCTGATTTACACCAGTATTTTAAGGCTGCCAACAAGAAAGTCCAGAATTTTAGGCAGCCAAAATTCCACTAGAGACAACTGTCTTATTTTATAGCTTATGAATTTGGGGCTTAATATGATTTTCCACTAACAAGTTCTGTACCCCCTCCAGAGTGCTAAAGCCGGTGTGTAGATCAGCAGAGTAACACAGAACACATGAGGCAAGTTAGTATTAAACTTGAAGGAAAACTGTGCAAATTATATTGTTTACTTAGGGAAAGAGCTCTCTAGTTGAAAGGGCTGACATATGATTTATTGCAAACACTTAACCAGCATGTTCACATCTTCACTCTCAACCCCATTGTAACAGTCATTTGGTGGTGGTGTGGCATTTGATACAGGATTAATGAAGTCATCAATTAAAAATCCACTAGATGCTAGTAAGGAATAGTTCTAAATACTTCATGTTTTCTGTTTTTATTAACTGTCCAGAAAAAAATGCAGAATCCTGCCCAGAATGAGTAATAAAATCACAGGCAAATAACTTAAGGAAGAGTTAGACAGTCAACTTTTTAAGCATAAGTAAATGAAGAACCTGGTTAGTTAAAAACAACAACATTTTCTTGGTTCCTAGAAATAGTTCTGTTGCAAAACCAAACTTCCACGTATACTTAGGAAAGGAAATCAGTACAGCATTTCTTCATATGCTCAAAGTACTCTTTCGAAGGAAATCAAAGAGAGGATAAATATTGGAATGCTGAAATAGTAATTATTATTATTTTTCAAGAAAAACCATGAAATCTTCCTCCCTGGATGCTATGAAGAAAAGGAGACATGCATCCAACCTTTAACATTTAAGTATTCCATGCCTAAATGACTTGCCCTAGGATTCCAGGCTTGTCTAAAAACCTTTATGTTTCATACAATTTCTAATATACAATTGATAAAATCAGCATAGGAAGTCTTAGAATTATTTATCTCCCTGCTTCCTACAGTGTTTTCCAGTCAAGAGAAATCAGTTATCTTACATAATTTTACAGATGAGGCTTACTGAAGGAAAAAAAAAAACAACACACACACACACACAACGGAAATATTTCTATAGCTGAATCCCACACTAACCACTAAGAAAACTGCACCACATGCCCTCTGGATTGGACAGTAGAATCCTAAGCTCTTATCCAAAGCCTGACCATGTTGCCTACCCTGGATGATTTCTGGACCATCATCAGCAGGGTGTGTTCTACTTTCCTGGAAGTGATAAGAATCTTGGATGGATTCTCGAGCTCACCAGACAGAAGGAGATTGCATAATCCATGAGCATCACACAACAGCACTACGTTTCTGAAACAGTAGCTGTACAAAACAGAATTATTTTAACCAGGTCACCAAACTGCTCCACCTAATGACAGTTAAAACTAAATATCATATGAATAAAGGGAAGAAAGACTTCTGACCTCCATTCTTAATTTTTATAGTAGAAATATTTATATAAAAAAATCTTCATTTCAAAATATATTGCTAAATTACTCTATGAAATTCATTATTAGCTAATAACATAATTTTATCTATGCAAACCTATGTAACTGACATTGAGTGGATAAATTATTTCTCACCAAAAGTTACTGTATCTGGAGGAAAATTAAATGAAGATATATATATATATACAAATTAATCTTCAGAGTTTAATGTCTGTACCCAAACCAAGTTACAAGACAGAGCTTTGAAAAAAATCATTCTATTTCTAAAGAAGCCCAAGGAAACATGTCTTAAGTGGCAGCCAACCATCCATCTATTGCTTTTATCAATACTTGCCCTCTATTAAGACATGCATTTCTGGTTAATCAGGAATAATTTTTGTATTTGGCACATGAGCAATTTCATTCTTAATTTCTCATCAGATTTCCAAAAGACAGCATATTAAATTTGGGTTATGGCCAAACTCCACAAGTTTGGTACCTGGGGCAAAGTGGAGACCTGCATCTCTAATGTATCAGCTCTGCAGAAAACTGCTTCATTTAAAAATTTGTTTATCCTTCCAAATTTCCCCTCTCTGTTACCTTCTGTCCTACACTCATTATTCAGTCTTCACCAATTTGTCTTATAAATAGTAGTATAATCAATCAACTGTCATGTGGCCAGAATGCAGTGTACTTTACTTCCATTTGTTTTCCTGTAAACATTTTGGCAATCAGTCAAGTTCATCATGTCCTTTGGAAATGTAACCATACAGAAAATCAGGTATGGCAGAATACACACTATTTAATATATATATATATATACAGTCTTGAGTCCTGAGAGCAAAACATAAAGGTTAAAAGCCAGGGTAACTTGTCATTAAGGCTGGAATAAATTTGATAAACTTAAATGAGGGGGTTCTAAAAACCCAGGCTAAATTATACCACTCACTCGTAGATAAATGAACTCAGTCTCGAGAAACTTGCTTGGGAATGTTTCGTCCAATCATTCACGACTGAGGGAGAGCAGGAGCTTGACATCACAATTGTTTTATATTTGAACTTCATCTGCTGCTTTAAGTTCATGGCGGGTACCCCTCAGCTGTGTTCCTAATAACCCTCCATCCGACAGCAGTGGAGTCACGACGGGGGTCTGTGCGGTCAGTAGGGAAAGGGATGGAGAAAAACTGGGAGTCATGGCTTCCGGCAGAGAATTGTGATGGTAGTGAATGGGGGAGTGTGGGTATTTCTGAAGTACCTGACCCAGGGTTATGGTTGGCATTCTTGGTGGCACTGCTTTAATCCCAGGCTGGGCTACTGCTGTTATTAAAGGTGGCGGAAAAACAAAAGATTTCTCTTTTGGAATGTCAGGCATATGTAAATGCTCATCCTTTAGTTTTGCAATATCATTAAATACTGAGGCAAGAGGTTGGAACTTGGGTTCCCAGCTGAGGAGACAATCCCAGTGATAGCTGCTTCTGACATCATGAGCAGAGTTTCTCTGGGCTGAAGGAGCTGCACATCCCGCTTCCTGATCACCCGAAATAAAGGTGACCTCTTTTCTGATATCAGCCAGGATGCCTTCTTTTCCCTCTCTCTTCTTTAGCGGCGGGAGTAACACGTTATTTTGAACATAGGTTGTGCCACAGCCTTCTCCTTGGTTTCCTTCCTCAAATGGATGGTTGGCGTCTGCTATTTCAGCGGTGACCACCACATCAGTTTCTCCAGACAAACAGGAGAGCTGGTCTGAGTCCCTTGGGATTCCTGAATCTGGTACCCTGGACTCCCGATCACTCAGAGCTGAGTCAGAGTCCTTTCTGTAAGGGTGATCATTGATCCTCTGGATTTCCTTATCTTCTGCAGTTTCTCCTTCCACAGAACAGTGGCCACTGGAGTTTGAGTGCCTGTACAGATCTGCAATGTCCTTCTCCACGATTCTTATTAAACTCAACCATTCAGGCATGGAGTCCACGGGCACCACCTCATTCCCGTGCTCATCAGTGTCCTGCAAAGGCTGGAGCACGCTGGCTTCCCCGGCTGGTCTCAAATGGATATCCAAGGATGACGATGTTTTCTTTTCTTCACAATTGCTTACTGCATCTTTTGGTTTATGTCTTAAAATCAGCACCAGGAGAATGGAGATGAGTAACAGAAATGCTAAAAAGGAGACTATGAGACTGATGGAAAAGCTGCTAACGGATCCTGCTGAGTGTTTTCCTTCCAAGGAGAAAGACACATTCACAAAAACAGTACACGATGCAAACTTGGAGTCTGGTTTGGGGCCACGAGCAATTATTTTCATTTCAATGGTGTCTTCTTTGCTGACTTGACTTTTTATTAGGGGAAGGGCTCGACTCAAATAAATATTTCCAGTAGTTTTATTTATTGAAAAGAAAGGAGATGGGGTTTCGAGGGAGTAAAGAATAACTCCGTCGATACCAGCGTCTCCATCTGATGCTTCCACTCTGCCAATCAACTGCCTTACATTTTTCTTTTCGGGGAGGTTGAAAAAATATTGATCCTGAGTGAAAATGGGTTCAAACTCATCTATTCCTTCAATATCCACCCAAACCATTATGGAGGCTGTGGAGTCCCCCTTGTCTTTTGCCTGAACTATGAGGCAGTATTTTTGGTCATTTTCATAGTCAAGGTCTTGCTTAGCATGAATATCCCCTGTTAAAGGGTCAATGAGGAAGAGATCATGGCCGTGAGGCACCTCGGGAGGGACAGAGCAGGGTGATACAATAGAATAGGTCAATTCTCCATAAGGACCTGTGTCAAAATCCAAAGCGTTTACAGAACAGATGGTGGAGAAGACAGGCCGATTTTCAGGAACGACACAGTTTAAGTTGGGGAACATAAACTGAGGTGCATGGTCATTGTCATCAAGGACACTGATGAACACAACTGCAAAAGAAAAATGCTTCTTTTCTTTATTAGAAGCTTGGACGGTTAAAGCGAATTTTACTGTTTCTTCATAATCCAGCGGTTTGATCAAATAAAGAACCCCACTTTTTCCTTCCAAGCGAAAATGCCCCTTCTCATTTCCAGAGAGCAGGTAGTAGGTGATTTCTGCGTGCGAAGCCACGTCGCGGTCATTTGCTGAGACCACAGTGATGGGACTCCCTGGAGGGGTGCTTTCTTTGATGTGGGCGTGATACTCCAGGCTGCTGAACGTAGGGGGGTTATCATCCACGTCGAGTACTTCTATTGACACGGTGGCTGAGGAGCTCAGTGGAGGGCAGCCGTGGTCAGACGCCAGAATGACCAGCTTGTGACTGGCGGCTGCTTCTCTGTCCAGGCTGTGATGCAACACCAGATAACCAACTGGCTTGTAAGAACCCTGGGAATGAATGAAACTCGTCTCCACGTGGAAGCTGCTCTGTGAGTTACCACTGATGATGGAATATTCAACGTGCGTGTTTTCACGGGTCCAGTCATGGTCAATGGTTGAAAAGGTGACAAGTGTGCCTCCAACTGCGGTGTCTTCACTCAAGCTAAGGTTATAATAGTCTCTTGCAAACTCAGGGGCAAAATCGTTCCTATCTTGTATTTCTATCTCCACTAAGGTAACAGCCCTCAGGTCAGGAATTCCGCCGTCACTGGCTTCAACAAGAAATCGAATGGTTGATTTTCTATCCAGAAGTAAGACAGGATTGATGGTAAATATTGTGCCTGAAAAACAAGACATAAATTTTCAACACGGTGAAATAAAATTTTCATGTTTCTTTTAGTCAGCAAATATTCACTAATATGTAAAATTATTTGTTTAGTTGTGTTAAAGTGACAACCAAGAGTAACTCCAAGTAGAAAATTTAAATTACTACATTTATACTTTTGTAACACTTAAGATTCAGAAATAATATTCACTCTATTACATATGTGTGCTACTTGAAGATGACCTTGCCACAAATTTTTTTCAATTTTATTTTTGTATTTTATATAAAAGTAATTTTATATTACTTTTTAAAGAAAATGTACTCTTATTTAATAATGTATACCTCAATCTATCACCCACAGACACATGTATAGAGACATTCTGACATAAAGATATTTATTCTGAAAACACTGGATGACAATCATTCTAGTCAAATGAAAGTAGTCAATATGATCATGTAGGTTACAACTATTGCTTAATTCTAGAGATGTCTTTCCTAAAGCTCTTGGTTAATTCAGCCAGTGGATTTTTCCTCTATTGATGAAATATACTTAATACATTTATCATTTGAAATATAGAAATATATAATTTGTATATGTCTGTAATGGTATTTTTCTAAGGTAAAGACGTGTTTTAAGGACCATCTCTAAGAAAGAATACAAAATGCTATCATTTAAATGCCACATTTCAGTTAGAGTGAACCATGAACTAAACTGACTGGGTAATATTTAATATTTTAAAAAGATTCTAATCACGAATCTGATAGAGTCTTATTGTGAAGTTTGTTGATAATGCAGAGCAAGGAAAAGTACCACCACCTGTGTGGGGACATCGCCTGCCTCTTCCTGTCACAACACTCCGAGGGCCTCAGACTGGTGTTCTGTGACTAAATTCTCCCTTTAGGTAATCCTGAGGTTCTTTTTTTAAATTGAGAATATAACTGGCATAAAATTGTATTTGTTTCAGGTGCACAGCATAAGGGTTCAATATTTGTGTATGATGCAAAATGATCAGCACAGTAAAGCTAGTTAACACCATCACCCAGAGGCTAACTTTTAAATCAGCTCTCGCTCGTGAAATGACGCAGTGGTGGGTGGAGACGGGGACACCCAGTGCGACAAGTCCCAGGCCCTGCTCTTTTCTGGAGTGTGCTCTGCTAGGAACAGGGCTTTGCTAGTTGTTCATCTTTATCAAACTTAGCTTGAAAGTCTACTCCCTGTTAACATTTCTCTATACAATGCTTAACCTTTCTACCCTGGATGCATCTACCTGCCTGAATCCATTTCATAACCGCAAATGTCTTCATCTCTGATAAAAATCCAAAGAGCCTTGGAAGGCGTCAAGTACACCAGAACATCCTCAATGATTTTCACTTAGGAGAGATGCTCAAATCATTTTCCTTTTTCAGTTTTTTGGGTCCTTGTTGAATATACGATGCCATGACTGAACTTCTTATACTTGGCTTGGGAAAAAAAAAAGCTTCCAAACTCTGGTAACATGAAGTCCTCCATTCTAAATGAACACCTTCAACTTCATTTTGATTCTTGTTGGGAACTGGGATAATTCACTGGCCTGATGACTGGTGTTTACTCTGTTGAGGTCCCTGAACTTCTGCACATGTGCCAGAATTGAATCAACTCCTTTGGCTTTCCAGCCATTGAGATGTTGGAGGAGAGAAATGGAACAGGGATTTGCTACCACAGCATTTGATGTGAAGAGAAATAGGAAGGGGGTGTCTATGACACCAGTGGGTTGGGGGATGTCCTATTTTAGACACATTTGGAAAGGATTCCTTCCGGTTTCCAGCCTGTAACTCTAACCTATGAACACTAAAGCCACTCCAAACAACTCACCGTTTGTAGGATCAACTGAAAATGCCTTAGAAGAGGGAAGGATCCTATAGGAAATGTTCTCGTTGCTTTCCACATCTGTGGCTGCCACGGTCAGCACCGGGTACCCCACAGGCACCGATTCAGGAACAGTGACCTGGGGGAAAAGGAGAGAGATGGACATTGTGCTTAAAGGCTGTAGCTCTTTTCATGAGCGGGACACGAAACCATTTTATTCATTTTGCTTATGGAAAATACAGAGAACCTGACTGTGTTAGGTATATTCACTTACAGCGTTGACATAGTAGGAAGATTATATTAGTAGTTCCAGAAGTCAGGAAAACAACATTTAAAATTTTTCATTCAATTTTAATCTTTATTATGAAAAAAATTTCCTTCTGAATTATTTCTGCATGGTAGAGAATAACTAATATGTTCACTAATGTATTATTACACTGTACACTGGATAATTGTGTACACTGGATAATTAACAAGCCTTCACAGATGACCATTACTGAGGTTAGTTTTTTCTCCTGTCTTTACAGGTCAATCTTGCATTTGTCACATTCAAAAGTCCTGGGGCCAATTTTCAAGTCCTTAGCTGAATGCGGTTAATTGTCCTTACTTCTGTAAACATATACTATGCTCCAAAATCTACAATTTCCACTTTGCAGTTTTCTTCATGATTCTTTTCTGCAAAATGTTAATCAATATATTGAAAAACATGCCTAGGAAAGAAAAAATTTTACCAAATGAACTGCAGATAATCCAAACTCCCTGATTGTCTTATCTGTGGCTTTGCAAGTATCAGGTGAGTTCCAGTTATTATAAACAACTAGATCCCAATCCCTCAGCACTGGAAAAATGGTGACATAAATTCATATGATGACATGTGATACATATTTAAGAAACTGAATGACAGAGTCAATCCCGTATGTACTTCTATCCTCCATGTATTGAACACAAAACTCTCAGCATCCTCTGAGGCAGGGAAAGCAGTGAATACTGTCTGTCGAAATCAGCCTGTTAACAGCGGTAGGTTGACATCACTCCCTAGTCTTTTTAGTTTGGGCTACGATTTCAGCATCTCTTTAAGCTCTTTACCTGGTAAGAGTCTTGAGAAAACACTGGTGCGTTATCATTGACGTCCAGCACACGGACGATGAGTGTCCCCTCGGTGTGATGCACCAAGTCAGAAATTTGAACCTGCAGCTCATATTCAGTAGCTTCTTCAAAATCCAGCGTTTTCACTAACACCACTGCTCCAGTGTTCCGATCAATAGCAAACTTGGTTCCAGGATTACTCTCTTTGACGAAACTGAAGATGAAAGCTGGATTCGAATCTACATCATGAACTGATATCCGAGTCACAATTACACCAGGCAAAGAATCTGAAACAGTCAGGACCAATGTCAGTCTCCATTAAAATTCATCCTTTGAAATACTTTTCTTTAATAGCTCAATCCAAGCATTTTTATTTTAAGTTCAACACGGTTTGCTATTTCTTGGCATGATTTCTCATACAAGACTCGTGACGAACAAACAAAAAGGCTGAAGAATTTATAAGCCCAATAAAAGTGAAAATTTACCACTGAGTAGGGAATTGAGGAGGGAGGGTAGATTCAATTTTTATATTACACTTTTCATCATCTGTTTATAACACAATTCCAGGACCAAGACACATTCTAAGCCACTATCTAGTTTCTGTATCCAAATCATATATTCATGGGGGATGTGCGTTGGGAACGTTACCACTCAAAACGTTAAAACAAAACGTACAATTTTGAGAAGTAGGCCAGATTCAAACAAAAATATTTGGATACTGAAGTTAGAGATAGATATTTAGTTCCTTGTATTTATTTTTGTAAAATAATTTCTTCTGAGTGGCACATACTGGTCCTTTCTCTTAAAATCTGACTTTCAAAATTATCAAAGTTATCTATAGAAAGTATACATCATACTAGTAATGAAATCAGATCTCTAATGTTATCCACCAAAAACAAACTCACAAAATAGATGACACGGTAGATGTCTCACATGCCATGTGTGTTCTCGAGCCTAAACCGCCATGAAAAGGACTTTGTTTTGAAGCTGATAGGTACGGTGCAGGTGTATAGAAGATGCCAAGACCTTCAGAATAGTTCCACTGTGTGTGAGAGTCCTAATTTTCCTCTTTCAAGTCTGAGTATTCCAACCGCATCTGACCCCATTTAGCATGTTTTGATTTATTCAGTTTGTCCTTATGCTGTATTTACACTGGGCACATTGCTGCATTTTGATTCCAATGCATGTGCTTTAGAACAGTACCTTCAGTAAAATCCAATGAAAATAGATGAAACAAGCGAGAGGCAAAACTGAGCAATTTTTTTTTATTGGTAGGCTATTTTAGAATATTTAAAATATTCGTAGATATCCTTTTATGGAGAAGTTTCTGGAATACAGCCCTCTGTGAGATGGGATGTTTATAATTTGTTCAGAAATGGAACATAACAAAATGTTAGGCACACTTTAGGAATATGTTGGACATTAAGAGTGAAAGGACAGAGGCCACTGTTTGCAACTTCAACTCTAAAAAGCTGGGTTGGGTTTGACCAACAGTACAGCTGCTGACCACAGGCAGATTTGAAATCACAGACTGCTGAGTCATCATATAAGCCAGGGACCCAAACAATTAAGATTAATCAGCATATTGTGTAAAATTCTGTATTTCCAACCTCTACCATTTAGATGTAAAAATTTTCTGCAATTGTTGACGTTCAGTTGAAACTAGAGGAAAATGATAACTTTGTGCAAGGAACACCCAGTTCCTCCACTTATGACTTATCATTAGTGTCCTGCACAGACTGACAGTTATCAGCCCAAGAACACCGCTTCCTCGCAGGGGAGCTTCAGGGTGATCATCACAGTCAACAGAAGATGCGTCTTCACGGAGTGAAGCTCACTTTTGAGAAATGTCCATACACAAAAAAGAAGCTATGTGGAGTGGTGGTTTGACCTTGGGAAACTGGCCTCCCGCTGATTTGTATGCAAATCCCAACTTTTAACATTTAACTTCCTTGACATTCGCTATTTAACTTTTGACCATCCGTTTTCTATTCTGTAAAATGAAGGCGAAAACTATTTATGTTGTGGTTGTTGAGAATCGGTACTCATAACTAACATAGCACCTGGTTGAAAAAAAAATGGTAGATAATAATACACAAGTTACTCAAAACCACTATGTTGAATCACCACACTTACTTTCTGCAATTTCCACTGCTTCAGAGGGGAGAAATTCCGGAACATTGTCATTTGTATCAGTCACCTGTATCTCAATCACACTTGTACCAGAAAGCCTGGGTCTCCCTTTATCTGTGGCTTGCACAATCAAGCTGGTTTGGAAAAGAATTGAGGAATGTTATCCATCATCCAGAGAATAAGAAAACAACATGAATATCAAATATCCAGTTGAAAATTTAAAAATGAGCTGACTAGCTACTTTTATTTCTCCCTCTGGCTTTTCTAAATGGCATCACTTATAACTTATTTTATAAAATGGTAGCCTGAAATTGATCTATTTTTGGTATATTTAGGGAATCAAATCCAGTGAGCCACCAGGGGGTCATGAAGTGTTGAAAACGAATGAACTCTTTCTGGGAGACACAGGGTAAAATCCAGTCCTTCCCTACTGAGAACAACCTAAAAAGGAAAGCACCAAAACCTGCTCTTTGGATAAGTGGACTGCCTCCACCCCGCCACACATGGCCTGGATATTGCTACATATTTCCGTTTTACTGCACCAACAAAACATAGAGCCACTAAAAGATTGCTTTGTATTGTTTTTTTCAGATCCAAACTGCAAGTCAATCAAACCTGCAGAATCAGAACTGCAGAAAGGGCACTGCCAGGAAGAATACCCATACGACAGATGTGTAATTGGCTAGGACTGTAAAGCAAAGTTCAAAGTCCATGATCTGCACATAGTGATCCAATCTCTCTTGGATGATGGTACAACCAGTTACTCCAGCAACCAACTTAGAAACCTTATTAGCATCTTCAGCTTCTCCCTTTGTCACCACCTTGAAAACACCCAACTAGTTATAAGCCTTATAGATTTTATTACCTGAATATCACCTGGATCAGTGTCCCCATCCACTTCACTCCTACCTTCAGAGCCTCAGATGGGCTGATCGGACATCCTGCTTTACAGGAACTGAAAGGTTTCCTGGCATGGGACTTTATTATGTTTTTAAAAGCAGGACAGTCCCAGACAATCTAGGACACACTGGTCGCTGTAGCCCCATCCCCTCATCATTACCTGGCATGCTGTGTGTTCATTATATCTTTTCTCCACTGGAGTGCTTCTTACTCACCAATCTTCCTACTGCAAGTCTCATCCGATTTCTATTCATCCTCCACATTCAACTGTTCTATCTAAAATCCCGGTTTGAAAATCTGACTCCCTGTTTAAAACCTTTCTTTGGCATTTCGCATCTGCAAGAGGGGAGTCTAAGCCTTGAGCACACAGGCATGACCTGCTACGGCCTGGCTTCAGCCTGGAGTCCCGTCCCTACGCCCTCACATCTCTGTAAGCCCTCGCTGGCCTCTCGTCTGATTTCGTGTCCCTCTCTCTCCATCCCACAGAACCTGGTACATTCTTCCTCACCCTGTCTTCTTAATGATTTATTTGTCTGCCTCTCCCATTAGTTCTTTGAGGGCAGATGTCTAGCCTTATTTGATTTTCTTTAGATACATGTTGAGTGTTGGTTTCTCAAAATTTATCCAAGTTCATAAATGGATTAGAGGCCAGAGCCAGGATTCCAGCCCAGGTCCTGGTTGACAGGAAAGCTTGCATTCATCGATGCGATACTCTTCAACATGCCTCTCTTACTGTGTGTATATCACACCCTAATGTGTAATCATTAGCTTTGCACTCCCCTCTAAACACGATGACTTCCAGGAGGGTAGCTGACTAATAAAGCAAGTTGTCAATCGGAAGATGATCTCCATTTCACCAGTGGAATTAGTATCAGTCAGTTGGTGATATTATCTTTTGAGAAACTAGGTCATGGAAGTGGACGCACTTCTACTTTCTTTTCTGTTGTTAGCTTACCTGATAAGTGTTCTTTATCGTCCCACTTTAAATTTTAAAATGATGTGAAATAAGCATTAACCTTTTGTTGGGCTGAATTCTGCTTAATAGCAAATGATCACCGCTTACCTACCATTCACAAAGCACACAGGCTGCCTTCTGCACTGTTGGAAGCTGGGACATCAGTAAAAACAACTACTTGAATTTCATATTTCCTGAGTCTAGGAATAATTCCCCATGGACAGTTTGTTTTGTTAGCATGAACGTAAGTCAGGTACATATGGAAAAATTTTACTAAAATAATCAACTCATAATGTTCTCTGCCCCTGCGGCGTGGCCCTCCCCAGTGTCATACTGAAGTCTCAGCCAAGACATCAAAGTTATGGCTCTGTGGGCTTTTCCACTACAGCCCTAACCGCCCTTATTTTCATAGTGTTATGATTTCAGAGGTCCTATGTAATGCCTACGTCAGGTTAAAAAAGTGAGAGTCTTTGATAAAGAGAGACATACGATTCAATTTCAAAACAAAAGGACAAGTAAAAAGTTTCTCAGTGGCTTGAAGAACAAATGAAAAGTAATGAAAGTGGATCCCCTGAGATTCTACACATGACTTCTATGAGACTTCAAGTTTTCTGTGACGGCTCCTTGGCAGTCTTTGTATAACTATTGGTTGTGGCCAGTCCAACTGGCTCCGTGTTCCAGGACTGCTGTCCTGATTAGGAAATCAAAAGAGACTCTGCATGAAACTGACCAGATGAAACCAGTCTCATTCTAGTTCAGAGCTTACTTCTCCTATCTCCCAACGATGGGACGCTTCTTTTACCATGTTAAACTTTAAAGGAGACTTCGACCAGGTAGGGTCTTTTCTGACTGCCTTAATACTGAAGATGGTGGTAGAAAAATTTTCAAAACTCTCTCTCAACACTATGTTAAGTGTCTCCCAAGAGTTAAGTGTTTTCAGCCAGCATCGTAACACCTCTCAAAGGAAGAGCTCTGACTTCTGGCTATATCTACACAAGTTTTATTTCCTCTTCCTCTGGAGATTCTACTCTGATGACGGCAAAGGAATTTAATGTAAGGTATATGTTAAGGCTAAAAAGAAAATGGGAGAAAGTATTAGTGAGTGGAATGGGTGAGAAGTTTCAACAAATTTCGGGAAAATGCAAGCAGATTGAGGGATAGTTACAGATTAGTGGATCAGCAGAAACTATGGAGTAAAAGGTATTCTGCATTTGGAGGGAGATAAGAATGAGAGAATGAGTGAGAAACAGATTTGACCCCACATACCCAAGGATAAGCTCAAAACATGGCAAAGCGCAGTGTGAGATACTGGGCTAAAAATGGGGATTTCAAAATTGTAGAATAGACAAACAAGATTATACTGTATAGCACAGGGAAATATATACAAGATCTTGTGGTAGCTCACAGAGAAAAAAATATGACAATGAATATATGTATGTTCATGTATAACTGAAAAATTGTGCTCTACATTGGAATTTGACACAACATTGTAAAATGATTATAAATCAATAAAAAATGTTAAAAAAGGAAAGATTATTTTAAATTCAAAATACAGAACAATCAAGTCCCCTTGCCCATTTCTCTTCAATCCCAGGCAAAAACTATGTCCGATGTTCATACTCAGGGTGAGCAACACTGAGAGACTGTCCCAGGAGAATAAAAACCCCTCCCAAAGGGAAAAACAAACTCTCTATACACTGTCATTTGTATGTCATCCTGCAAAGTAGTCAAGTTCCTCTCTGGCTCATCTGAAAGCCAAGTGTGCTGGTCAGTGAGTTCCACAAGCCCACAGAGAGATTCTGACTTCACTGTTGCCTTACTCAGAACCAAGGATCATTAGTTACTTACAGAAAGCCTCCAGCATGGAAAAGAGAGCATAAAATAGACAAAGGGAAGAAACAGACCCAAAGAAAACAGAGATCTTGAAAGAGCAAAAGACAATGTAAAAACAATTCTAAGATAATGCATAACACAAGAACACAATGCTATGGAAAAGCTGAAAGATGAAGGAAGAGCTTTTGGAAATTAAAAAAATATATATATATTATATATATAATATATATATATATAATATATATATATATATATATATATATAGTATCCCAAAAATGTTTAACTAAAAAACAAAAATAGAGAAAGTTTAGAAGGTTATAATTAAGTAAATCTCCCAGAAAAATAGAACAACAAAAATAAACCCACACACAAGAAATGGAAAGTAGGGAATGAAATATCACTGACAAATGATGAATTCTGGCAGTCCAACATTTGATTGTCAAGAGCTTCCTCATCACCAGGCAATGGTCTCTCTCCAGTTGTGGACCTCAATATTATAAACCTCAAAATGCTTACTCAGCCTTGTTTGAAATGAAAAGAAATTCTAGGTCACAATGGCATTCACTGAGAAATCAACAGAGGAAATAATCCTACCACATGTTTGAAAAGGAACACTTGAAGGCTACCATTTTGGCCCTTGTTTATGGACAGAAGGTTACAGCATTGAGGAGGACTTGCATTCTGGTGATGGCAGAAGGGAAGATGAACAAAAGCCCTGTTGGAACACTGGCCAAATAAGGCAAATTTGTGATTTGAGTTGAAATCTATACATGTGATACTTCTTTTTATCATAAATTATAATTCCTGTCTCTGAAATTTACGGATGCTACCTAGGACAGGAATTCATAACCATGAAGTTGTTTGATTTCTGGAACCTGTGGTGTTTCTGGTACATATTTGTTATAGGACATTTTATTTCCTCACTTAATCTGTAAAATGTTTTTGTCAATGCAAGTCAATCTGTTGACTTGAGTTTTCAATTAACCTTACAGTTTCGTATTAATCAACCTACAAATACAGTAGTGTGTACTTTATCTTCTTAGAAAACAATTTGGGACAAGTCTATTCCCTGCAAACTCCTTAAAATAAGGAATATTTTTTGCAGATTCTAATCCAAACACATTCTGAAAGCTTTTTCTTTCGTGTAGTCTAGCCTCTCTCCTTGGTTTCCATGAAACCACCTTTTCCAGGTTCTGCTCCTATCTTTCTAGTCCATAAATCTATTTTGCTGGCTGCTTTTGCTCTGTCTGGCCCTCAAATGGTGATAATCCCCTAAATTCCCATTTCATATGGTCTCCCTAGGTAATTCCATGTTACACATCTTCCCTGGATGAATCCCAAAGCTAAATCTTGAATGAAGATCTCTTTCCTGAGCGCCAGATCATTATTTTTAATTCCCAAAGATGTATCTTTATTTCTGCTCTTGCACTGGCCCTTCAAACTCAAAATGCCCAAGAAAAAAAATCCAATCCCAGTCGAGTCTTCTTCTTGCTTTTCCCACGTGGAAACTTCAGAAGCATTTACTATTTCCTCCCCTTGTTCCTACAGATTTCATGTCTGAATCAATTAGTAAGTATGACCCCTCCTTGAATCCCCACAGCTTCATCCCCGTAACAGACCGCTCACAGCTGTTGTTTAGCTTAACCAGTCTGTGTGATGCTGGTTCTCTGTCCTGCAAGACATCATCACTAGACGTCTTTTAAAAATAAAGATCTGAACATGCACTCAATGCTGATAATTTTATATAGCTTACAACTAGAGTACAATTTCCAGTATATGGTATATAAGGTCCTTCAAAACTTGCCTGCGACCTACCAGCCTCTCTTTTGTTGTTTTGCTTTGTTTTTCACATCACAGGATGAGATTCCCCGCCCCAGTTTTATTGAGATATAATTGATATGCAGCACTGTATAAGCTTGAGGTATACAGACAGCATAATGACTTGACTTACACATACTGTGAAGTGATTACTATAATAATAACTTTGGTTAATATCCATCATTTTGCATAGATATGGAAAAAATTTTTTTCTCTTGTGATGAGAACCCTTAAAATCTCCTCTCTTAACAAATTTCGTATATACCATACACAGTCATCATGTGGTACATATGGAAAAATTTTACTAAATTTACTAAAAAAACATCCCCAGTACTTATTTATCTTACTGGAAGTTTGTGCTTTTTGCCCATCTGTCTCCTACTCTTCCACACCCAGCCTCTTTTTTTATTACCCCACACTCGGCAGCTTCTCAGGTGCACTGTACCACTTGTTACTTCCAAATGCACCGAATGCTTTCACATATCCATGCCCTCCCTCATGCTTTCTGCCTTGATGTCGTCATGCCTGGAACGCCTTTACTCCCTTTTCCACGGGAAACAAGCAGACTGGGGGTCCAATTCCAGCCTTGCTGCTTATGAGTCATGTATTTTGGAAAAAATAATTAACATTTCAGCCCATTCGCTACCTTTAATATATAACTGCTTTTTTATTATTTCTTGCACAGTCATAATGAGCGTTCGGTGGAGTATGAGTTTAGCATTGCTCCTGGCAATAAGTGCTCTTTGACCTTGAATATTTCTCCTACAGAAACTGAATTTTTAAACACTTAACTCTTATTTGCCTATGACCTTTTTGTTGTTCACTTTAATTTAAAGTCCCTCAAAAGACTAAAAAATCTCGGCCCTAAAGTGTTACAGGACTCACACTAATATCGATTACCAGCTTAAATAGTAATAAGTCTCCCCACATCAGTAACAAGTCAGGGAGAAGAAAGCGGTTATTCAAATCCCACTTTTGCAGCTCACACCTAGACATATGGCCTGTCACAACTGCTGGTTGGAACTTATTTGCTATAATTATTTTAAGTTTCGAAAGTTTTTTTTTTCTGTTTTGTGTTTTGTAAATAGACAGGTATACACCCTAAAGATTCATTCACATGATACAGTAGGAAGCCCTCCCTGCTAGGACCATTCACACAAGCAAGAATCTCAGTTCTACATTTACTAGCTGTGTATTCTTGGCAAACAGCTTTATCTCTCTAAGCTTTAGTCCCTCACTCTGTAAATCTTAAGTCTGTTATGACAATTCAACACATAAAGCAGGTGCTCTATAAATGGAAGCTATTGTGATTACTAATATGCTTTATTATTATACTAATTATAATTATTTTATTATAAATACAAATATAATTATCATTACCATGTGTATAATATATAACATATAATATATAATTATAACATAATATAATGATAATTATAAATATAATTATTACAAACAATAATTTTAAATTATTGCTATAAAGGGACTCATGTGCCTTTATATCCCCAGTTTCATGCTTGGTAACTAATTTTTAAAATTCAGAAGTATCAGTCAGACAGAACTTAAGGTTTATTTTATTATCTGTCATCATCTATCCACTGAGTTTTCCTATATGTGGTTAATATGAGAACTAAAAATTATCTACTTTTTATTTAATGCATTTATACTGAGTAGAACCATAACTGACAATATCTTTTCCCTCCTCATTTTATATTGTAAAACAGAGGGCCAGAATTGGGAAAATCTTCTTCAATCAGACAAAATAGCAAAATTCAAAAGGTTAAGAAAAAGTTAAGTGTTAAATGACACCATTTCCAAAATCTTCACTAAAGGTAGAGCAGGCTGGGGGAAATAATTCTATTTTTCTCACTACCTGAAAGATTGGAGAAAGAACTAGAAAGGCAGAGAAGCCACACATAGTGGAAGAGGGGGAAAACTTAGAGAGACGGAGGTTCAGATTGTTACTGTGGTGACACTGGGAATAGCCTGTGTGTGTGTTTGTGTGTGTGCGTGTGTCTGTTACTTTATCTCTATATCTGTGACCATGTGTGTAGACTTCAACTTCTCACAGTCCCTGCTTCTCCCAGGAATTGAATTCTTCACGGGGACTCAGAGAGGGGCAGTTTAAAATATTGGGACCAACTTAAATGTTGGGAACATTGAAATGATGATGCAAATAAGAAAAAGCTTAAAGACTTATTATACATGGAGAACTACACAACATTGACTAAGGAAATTAAAGAAGACTTAAAAGAAAATGGAAAGATATCCCATGCTCCTGGATTGGAAGAATCAATATTCTTAAAATGGTCACACTGCCCAACACAACCTACAGATTTAATGCAATCCCTATCAAATTACCCAGGACATATTTCACGGAACTAGAACAAATCATATTAAAGTCTTTATGGAGTCACAAAAGACCCAGAATTGCCAAAGCATTACTGAAGAAAAAGAAAGAGGCTGGAGGAATAACTGTCCCAGACTTCAGACAATACTATAGAGCTACAGTAATTGAAACAGCGTGGTGTTGGAACAAAAACAGACATATGGACCAATGGAACAGAATAGAGAGCCCAGAAATGAACCCACAGACTTTTGGTCAATTAATCTTTGATGAAGAAGGTAAGAATATACAATGGAATAAAGACAGTCTCTTCAGCAAATGGTGTTGGGAAAACTGGACAGCAGCATGTAAATCAATAAAGTTATAATACTCCCTCACATCATACCCCAAAATAAACTTAAAATGGCTTAAACATAAGACAAGACACAATAAATCTCCTAGAAGAAAACATAGGTAAAACATTATCTCACATACTTCTCAGCAATGTTCTCCTAGGGCAACTATCCAAGCAACAGAAATAAAAGCAAGAGTAAACAAACGGGTCCTAATGAAACTTACAAGCTTTTGCACAGCAAAGGAAACAATAAGCAAAACAAAATGACAACCTATAGAATGGGAGAAAATATTTGAATAAGATGAAACTGACAAGGGCTTGATTTTCAGAATATATAAACAGCTCATAGGACTTAAGAAAAAAACAAACAACCCAATCCAAAAATGAGCAGAAGACCTAAACAAGCAATTCCCCAAGGAAGACATACAAATGGCCAATAGGCACATGAAAAAATGCTCAATATCACTAATTATCAGAGAAATGCAAATCAAAACTACAATGAGATATCACCTCACACCAGTCAGAATGACCACCATTCAAAAGTCCACAAATGATAAATGCTGGAGAGGGTATGGAGGAAAGGGAATACTCCTACACCTCTGGTAGGAATGTAATTTGGTGTACCCATTATGGAAAACAGTATGGAGATTCCTTTAAAAACTAAAAATATTAACCATATGATCCAGCAATCCTATTCCTGGGCATATATCTGGAGGAAACTCTAATTCAATAAGATACATGCACCCCAATGTTCATAGCAGCACTACAGATAATAGCCAAGACATGGAAGCAATCTGAATGTCCATTGACAGATAACTGGACAAAGAATTGCAGTATATATATTCAATGGAATACTACTCAGCCATAAAAAATAAAATAATGCCACCTGCAGCAACATGGATGGACCTAGAGATTGTCATTCTAAGTGAAGTAAGCCAGAAAGAAAAAGAAAAATACCATATAATATCATTTATATGTGGATTCTAAAAAAAATGAGACAAACAATCTTATTTTCAAAACAGAAACAGACTCACAGACATAGAAAACAAAGTTATAGTTACTGGAGGGGAAAGGATGGGTGGTAGGATAAATTGGAAGTTTGGGATTTGCATATACTAACTACTATTTACAAAACAGATAAACAACAAAGTCCTATTGTATAGCACAGGGAACTATCTTCAATATCTTGTAATAACCTATAATGAAAAGAATATGAAACTATATATATATGATATATATATATAAAAACTGAATCACTATGCTGTATGTGAGAAATTAATACAACATTGCAAACCAACTATATTTCAATAAAAAAGGAAAATGTCATTCAGCCTTCACTGTTTTTAAAAACAGCAACATCAAACATTTGCAGTGTCTATAGCTCAGAAGGCATTTCACAAATATTTCTAATGGCTCCCATTTAGGACTGAATAGCATCACACTTGCAAGAACTCTTAGAACTAGAAGGGACCTTAGAGTTCTTCCAGCCCAATCACATTTTCCAAATAGCAAATGCTGTCTGCTACTCTCTCAGTGAACCAAGGGTGATCCTAATTGGGGTCAAAGGGAAAACACATCTTACAGCTAAGCCGTATGTAACAGGAAGTCATGTCCAAAGCAACTCTGTGGTCGGAAACAAAGCAGAATCGCTGGTCAAATGGATCTGAGTCTGGAACATACCGGTAGGCATGGGTGCCCTCGTAATCCAGAATCGCGTTTGCTGTTAGCACACCGCTCAGTGTGTCCATCTGGAATGCTTGCCCTTGGTTGCCGGAAAGAATGGAATACTCGACAAGGCCGTTCGCCCCGCTGTCCTGGTCTGTGGCGAAAACCTGTGAGGAAGTGACTCTTCCATTAGTTAAGGATTAAATCTGCAGGTGGGTTAAGCCTCTTTTTTAGAGAAATGCATTGAAAGAATCACATTGTCAAACACACTTTAAAAACAATGATCGATGTAATATTAGTCAATGGCTGAAGTTTACATTTATAATAAATAAATAAAGAAGATTCACCGAAAGAATTTCCAAGTAATTTTCAGTAGGGCTACCACATGTTTTGAGCTAAATGAAAGAAGACCTAGATTTGGTGCTAACAAATTTAGACCTTGATGATTTATTTAATGAGCTGTACAAGTATTAGTGTTGTGGATAAAACAAAAGTCCTGTATCATTCTCTGGGGAGATACATTATTTAGTCTGCTTTACATTTTAACCACAAAACTAATTCTATCAGTGGATTCAAGATCTCATTTCAGAACAAGTTGACAGATTAATTTTTCTCTATTTATTTTTATCTTCTATGCCCCTCAGCCGTCGCCTGGGCTCACATCCCCAGTCATCTCTCTCCTGGTCATCTACATTGATGTCCTAGTGGGATTTTGCTTTTAGCTCCCTCTCCTTTCAATTTATCCTTCACCCTGCAGCTCGAGTTCTCAGGGAAGCCAGAACCTCACACAGCCAGCTACTTGGTACAGAAAGGCAGCAATTCACAGCACCCTTCGAGATCATGAGGAAGAGAAACTTACCTGCATCTGGGCAGAATAAAGTCCATCATGTCCCCTAGGCTGTACACTTAAAAGTGTTACAGTAGTAGGCCCCCTGGGAGGCGGATCAGCCAGGGTTCTCAGGGTGCTAGCAACACAAATCCACTGTGGCTAACTTCACCAGGAGAGAAAGGTAGCAGGATAGCGTCCAGGTGACGCACAGGAACGTGAGTGACTCTGGGGCACAGCTTCTTTGAGTTGACACTATCAAGATGAATCAGCTTTAATTTGTCTCCTTCCTGGTGACCTACCACCCAGGATTCAAATTCTGGGGAGAGAAAGTCTATAGGAGGCCGAGGGAGTTGACATCACCTGTCGCAAGGCCTTGACTGACAATCTGAGACTGCATCTGGCAGTGGAGGGTCGGTTCCTACAGACATTGGTGCCTACAGGAAGCTGGGGGACTGTAACCAAAAGGAAGGCGCATGAGCCGTGTGGTAGCAAAAACCAAGAAGTCCAGAGCCTTCTACATTCCTATTTATCTGAACAGGACACAGGGAAATGGCAGCTCTAGTTTCCTGGAAACAAAATGATCTAAAGATATGAAGAACGAAGTTCACTGTATCCGTCCCTGCCTGAGCCCTCTTGAAATGTCTACCACCCGAAGCACCGGTTGGGCTCTCTCCCTGTTGGGTGTGCCTGGGCGTTAAGGGCCCTTCACCTTCATGTATTACACTTGAGGGTCTAGCTCCACCCAGGAACCCGGCACATATGACAAGGTGCAATGCAGCAGCGCCCCCGTGAGGGGTCCTCTGTGACCAAGGACGCCCCTCGGTGGCGCTGGGATCCCTACTGAACAGGCATCGCTGGGCCGGGGTGCCGAAGACTATATAAAAGAGAATGCCCTCACCTTCCTCTTAAAGTTACGGCTGAAACGAGAGTAAAGGCACAAGCCTTCTGGAACAGGCTGGAACCTGGAGCAATCAGGCTACCATCACACAGAATTAATCTGCAAAAACAACGCAGGGAATTCTGGGGCACAGAGCTACAACTCCATGGTCTTGTTTCCCCCAACAGAAGGGGGGTCTGTGCATCTGAACTGGACAGGAGTCACACAAAGGTGTTGCTCTATGTTCAGGTGAAGGCAGCACAGTCAGTAAAGAATGGGTGGAGGTCTCAGATCACCTGGCTCCCTGTCCCCAACCAGCCCACAGAGCAAGTTGGGAGGTGCTGGTTCCGGGCAGCAGGGTTACAGAGGCCAAAGGGAATGTTCCTTACGCTGCTGACTGGCAGGAAGGGGGTTTTATACTCATTTCCCGTGCAGATTCCCAAGAGCTTGTGGGTGTCCTAACGTCCAGGTTCTTTAATTCAAAGCATGAAGGGACTGGTAAACACAGGCATTCGTCCCGAAGCAGGGAGAGAGTCTACCAAGGATGGGTGGGTTTAAAGACTGAGCAAGGCCACCGTGTGAACAGATCCTCTTTTTCAGGACATGGAGTCTTTTTCCTGAGATGGGGCTGGGCTTGAAAGCAGCATATCTGTGCCTTTCACGTGAGACGTCTGCAAATCCAAACAAGAGAGGCCTCCCAAGTGTCTGTGCCTCCATGTGTGCTTGCCTGGCTGCAGCTCCACCTGGCAAACGTCTACTGGCCCTTTAAGACTAAGTGTAAATATCATTCTTCCGTGAAGACTCACACTTTCCTTCCAGGAACAGTTTATGTCTCCTCTTTGCTCTCCTGACATTAAATACACACTTCTACTGTAATATTAATAATATGCATTTAAATTATATACTTTTGTGACTTCCCCACTAAATTATACACATTTATAAGGGGAGCCAATTTTTTTTTTTACTCCTATTGACTCCCTGCGAGCAGGGTCCTTAGAGAAAGCAGGTGGGCACTAACTGAGCATGAAACGGATAGAGGAAGGAGTGAACTCAGAAACTCGAGACTTCCTTCAACCTAAGGTTCCATCCCATGTATCAAATATTGTAAGTGCCAAGAAAACATTTAAAGTTTAATTCATGTCCTGGAAAAAGGCTTTAGATATTTTGATGTGCACGGGTTGATGAGAATTCACACACGCACAACGCGCTTCTGTTACCTGTATGATGGGATCATGGTAGAACTGGCCCTCAGACACTGACACTTGGTAAACGCTTTGCTCAAAGCGTGGTGAATTATCATTCACATCTTGGATGAAGACTGCTACTTTGCTGTAGGCTCTGTGCCTCCCACTTTGAGCTACGACAATGAGCTGAACTTCACTTCTGACTTCAAAATCAAGAAACGTGGGTTCTTTCACAGTGAGTTCTCCTATTTTGATTTCCAGAGAGAAAAAAAAAAAAAAAGAAGATGATTTTATTTTAAAAATTCCCACAGATCACCTTTGATTCATATGCTCACATGCTCACCTGTCCCTCAGTGCCTCCCAGTGGCTGGAAAAAGGTGAGAAAAGGCAGATATTTACACGGGTCAAACAGGCAGGGAAGGAAAAACCATGAAATACCTGAAATCTACATGCTCTCTTAAATCATTCCTCTGTCTCCAGACTTAGTCCATCAACATGTCTGCAAAGGCCACCTTTCAAACATCTCATGAATCCATCTCCCTCTTCACCCCTGTCTCCCTCCTCCGAGTATTTGGTAAATGCTTTGCTCACAGCATGAATTATCATTCAGCTTTTCCCACTTTGTCCCTCGCATGAGTCCACTCGACCGGTCTACCCCAATCCAGTTCCCATTCCAAATTAAATAATGGAAAAAGACACCGTGACTGCCCTACACAAAACCTTTCAATGGCTTTCACAGCTCTTACGGTAAAGCGCAGCATTTTCAGCCTCCCCGGGACCCACTTGCTCTGGCCTCCCCACCTGAGAAGCCTTGTCCTTGTCTTTCCCAACGTTGCTTTCTCTGCTCCGGTTGGGACACTCATACCCATTCTGTCTGCAAACACTCTTTCCAGAGTTCTCCTGCATGCACTGCCGTCCACCTGGAATTGCCCCCACCTCTGTGCTTCTTCGGGGATCGTTCCAGACCCCTCAGCCTCAAAACCATCACCATGTCTGCCTCCAACAGACTTTCCCAAAGGGCCTGCATGGCCTTTGTTCACCTATTTCTGCCGAGTAACCCCTCTTGGTTTAGAAGATTCACAAGGTGAGGAGAATGGTTGCATCTCTCACACCATCATCTCCCCAGTGCCCAGCTCAGGGTCTGGCACATGGACGCCCCCAGTAATATCTGTTATACCTTCAGATAACAAGTAGAACCAGGTGAGGGAAACTGACCCCGGGGTTATGCCCTGCACGTTTTTCCCCCAGATTAAGAAAATTCCTCCCCTTAAGGTAGGAAGGAAGGGGGTAGAACACAGCCATTAAAGGAATGACACAGCAATTAGCACCAAGTTGGTGGAGAAGTCAACTCCCAGCAGACTTGGAGCCCCAAGATGGCAGAAGACTCGACCTCCAGTGGACTGTAAGCTTCATTATGCACATTGTAATGTACTAGCATGGTGAATGACACTCCCACATGCACCAGGACAGTGCTGAGGCTGACCATGAAAGGTCGAAGAGAGGGTGGTAGCCCAGTTCCTGGGAATCCCAGCCCCTTCCCCAGAGTAGTTGGAATAATCCTCTCACTTGTTAGCATATGAAAACTAGCAACACCATGACTCATGGCTTTTCTCTCTCTCTCTCTCTCTCTCTCTTTCTCTCTCTCTCGCCTTCTGAGACAGCCTACACTCTGTCTATGAAATTTGTATCTCTCTGAATAAATCTACCTTTACTCAACTGTGGCTCACACTGGAATTCTTTCCTGCACAAAGCCAAGGACCCCCATTTGGTAGCGCACGTACCAGGGACTCAACCAAGACCTGAGACACAGCCATCCTCTCGTGCCCCCATTTTCCTGTATCGCCTTGATGTAATTTCCTTCTCTAGTTTCTACTGTTTTATTTCCTCCCTTTTACAATTACATGTCTTACTGAATTTG
This sequence comes from Vicugna pacos, assembly GCF_048564905.1. Classification (NCBI taxonomy): domain Eukaryota; kingdom Metazoa; phylum Chordata; class Mammalia; order Artiodactyla; family Camelidae; genus Vicugna; species Vicugna pacos. Next base: position 11,350,301 of record NC_132988.1, on the reverse strand, counting down.
TTATTATTATTCTACTGTCATGATTTATTTAGTTCTCACTGTCAGAAATTCCATCGAATAGAGTTTGCTGAGTGGGCACTGACTGGGAGTTTGAAAAACCTGAAGCCAAGCATAAATCCTAGCCCTGGCTACTTAATTTAGGTAAACTACCTGGCTCCACCACTACTAAGTTGGTCACCCGCAGTTAAGTTATTCAGGTTCCATGAGCTGAGTCTCATCTTCTGTCAAACAGGGACATTAATAATGGCTTCACAGGGCTGCCATGAGATGTGATGGGTGCACGCTGAGAAAGTTTCTTTGCAGCAGCATGATGTAGAGTCTGGTGGTCTCCCCATGTCTCTCAACTCCTTCGTCATCAAATATAGATTTAATACTTGCATAAACTCTGAATTTTGAAGGAGAACATTTAATAGCTATGGGCTATTAGACATTTGATCTTCTGCTGAAAGGCCCTGTACTGTTTCTGGAAATTTGGCCTGAAAGCCAGTGATTGCTCTATCTGAACCAGTTTCCCTAGAAACCATCGTAGGCCAAGGAAACTTCAGACTATCACGTACTTACCTCGATGCTAATAGCAATCATATCCTATTCTAAAATTCTGACTTTGGCATTGAGTGTTTTTTGGGGGGTGGTTATTGCTTCTATTCTGTTATTAAGAAAAAAATATTTATATTCTATAGGGCGAATTCATTATACTACCAAATCTAAAACGTCATACATTCACTTTCATCTGTGGTCATCAGATTTACTTATCAATTCAGAAAACCAAGTTACTTTTACAGACCACAGTCTGATATTACCAAAATTCCTGACAGAAAATTTGGAGTAGATTTAAGTATTGGGCAGCTGAAAGAATCAGTATGATGCATTTTGCTGAGCTGGTAATGAAAGAAGATGGTTTTCAGAAATCTCCGGAACAAGGGCTGAGCCTACCCCTCTCCCCTACAAAATGGCAGAGAAGCCCCAGGCCGAGGTGGGTCCAAAGCGCTCACCTGGAGCTGTGTCTCCACCAAATAGGGCCTTCAGCTTGCTATCGTGATCTGCTGCTGGTAGTAAAGGGGAAATAAAATCTAAACGCAGCACTGAATTGCCAGTGTCACTTAGTAGAAAGTGTGCCAATTATAGTGCAGATCAAAGAGGAGTTTTTTAATAAAAGGCTTGTGTTTAGGCTTTGATAATTGGAATTTTGCACTTGGACAGGGCCTGCAGTTCTAATGCTTTCCTTGTTGGCTTTTATTTTTGGCATAATAACTGGCATATGCTGTGGGAGCTGTGCAAGTAGAAAAGACAATAGCCAGCCTGTGAGATGATTCGAGGCTGGCCCACCTACCAGGTCCACATTTTGCCTTGCATGATGTATGTATGTTTTTCTCGGAGACATCGAAGATTTACTGTCACCAGTGAGATGAAAGTACCACTGGGCTCTGTCTAATGGTCTGGGCAGAAGTCCATGATTTCCTTAGAGTAAGCGCCTCAAAGATACCAACGTTTTGCTCCTTCTCATATGCTAGTGCGCCAGATAGATAATAACTTGGGAATAAAACTGTAGTAATATTCCCCTTCTGATATATGTACATGTATAGCTTTTGTCCAAGTTATAAAATACACATCAAAATGAGATTAAGATTCTTCAAATGCTAAATGCTTGATAGCATAATCAGGTTCCTTCAGTCAGTTACAAACTGTGCACATGCATATATATATACACACCCAAAGCAGAATGTGATAAATATTTATGTTATCCAAAAGCTTTTAAACTCTCTCCTCTAAAGCTACATCCTTGAAACATTGAAAGTTTGATCATTTTGTTTTACGTCAATCTACCAAATAATGGAATGAATGCTACCATCTGTTATTTACATAAATGATGTTTGGCAAACTCCAAAATTCCTGCTGGTTTAAACAGTGAGTAGTAGACGTTTTTAAGTTATAGTGGCATGAGATTTGGATGCAAACATAAACCCTTCATTTGTGACTAGGGAACAGAGGGCAAACTTGAGCACAACTGGACAGAAAACACAGTTCTCATCAGAGAGCCGTTTAATCATAATTTATTAAATCAATAACTAATGTTTTTTACATTTTTACCCTAAGTGAAAGTGATAACATTAGAGATCAACTTTACTGATTTATCATAATACCAGTTTTCTATTTTAACTGGCAAATGTTTAAAAATATATACCTCAATAAAACCTGTATTAGACACTTTCAGACACAAGTTTAATGAGGCAAAGGAGGCATGAAAGATCAATTTAATACTGTAATTAAAGGTTTTTAGAAATGTTTCTTGAGAGAAGTATGATAAACTGTATACTGGAATAATCCTTATGATAAAAGCAACTAAAATGCTTGCTAAATTGTGTGTCTGTGTGATGAAATGCATTATTGTGTTGGTGCAGTAGTAAGGACTCCTCAGAGGACAGAAAAAAATAAATGTAAACAACGATCCAGGGAGGAAGCAAGCACTGATACCTTGTTTTTGTTCTAAGGGTTTCTAACATAACCTTCTTCCTTGACATTCACCACTGACAGCTGCACGGGGGGGGGGGGGGGGAACAAGGGAAGAAGCCTGAACCCACAAAAGGGAAAGGGTCCAGTAGGAAAACCAGAATAAAGCTGCACATCTAAAGGCTTCGTATGCTCCAAATGAGTGGCCAGTATTAAATAAAAACAAAAACAAATGAAAAATGGATGCACAAAACTTTGCTTTTCTTCCCCTTGATGCTGGTTGAAAAGGAGAAACAAGTCTCTGCTGAGAATTCATTAGCTGAACCTGAATCTGTGGTAGCCGTACTAACAAATCCTCTCTTAAGGGCACAAATTCAACCCAGGCTTCAAAGATTCCTCAAAGAAAAAGTTTCAAGGACAAGAGTGGCTCATAGTTAACAAGCACAAAAATCACAGAGAAGCAAGTCACCATGAATGACAGCCAGCAAATCCATAGACAGCAGACTAAATCTTCAAAGACGTTAAGATGTAGAGATTATTGGACACAGAATGCTCAATTTATATATATATATATATATATATATATATATATATATATATATATATATATACACATGTATAAAAAAAGAAGGTTGGAAACATGAGCAAGGAACAAGAACTTACTTTTTAAAAAGACCAAGAAGAGTTGAAAATGAACCCAAAAGAACTTCTGGAAATGAAAAATATAGTTCCTTACACTGAAGAGAAGAGGCACATGGAGATAAAAAATATCCAAAAGAGGTGTGGGAGAGAGTGATATGGCCCCAATATTTGTCTAACTAAAGCTCCAAAAACAGATACAAATAAGTGGTATTTAGATCAACAGCTGACTTCTTCATGCAAAAATTGGAAACCCGAAGACAGTAGGGTAATACCTTAAATATGATAAGAGAAAATAACTGCGAATTAGGAATTCTAAGTCCAACAAAAATATCTCTCAATTAAAGAGATGAATTAAATAAAATTTAATTAAAGATGTTTTTAGACAACCAAAATCTGAGAGAGCTTACTACAACAGACTCACACCAAACGATGTACTTCAGGTAGAAATAAGACGATACCAGAGCAAAATCTGAAATGTAAGAAAGAACAATTAGCAAAGAGAGTAACAAAGAGGTCGATAAATCTATTTAAAAATATTAGTAATGCTTAACTTGAAAGAACTCAAATTGTGGTTAAGAAAAGTTTTTAAATTAAAAAAGGGATAGTAGGAGATAAAGAATTCTAAGTCTCATGTGTTATTTAGAAGCAGGACATTGATTAATGCTAGGCTTTAACTGTGTATGTTAAAATAGCTAGGCTAACCTCTAAAAAAGAGAAAAAGCTACATAACTTCCAACAAACATAGGGGAAAATGGTAATTTTCAATGACTGTGTATGTTGAATGTACAGAAAAATATCAGAATCAGGCTTTCTAGATACAAAATCAAAATATAAAAGCCAATTTCAAGTATATATCCTAATAACGTCAGAAAAAGTATTTTTAAAATTTACCTTAGCAAGAAAAAGTATAAAATACTTAGGCTAAATCTAGTAAGAAAAATGCAAGCCTGCTACAGAAAGAAAATAAAAAGTTTATTAAAAATATTAAAGAATATGCATGACTGAAGCATTAAGCTGTACACCAGAAATGGACACAACATTGTAAACCTACTGTACTTCTATTAAAAAATCAATCAATAATTTTTTTAAGAAATTAAAGAAAAAAATTGGGGTGATTTTCTGTATTATGCCTGGATTAGAAGACAATACTGTAAAGATGCACATTTCCCCCAAACTGATGCTCAGAATTAATATAATTCCAGTAAAAAATCTCAACAACGTAAAGGTCCATCAATGGATGAACGGATAAAGAAAATGTGGTTTATACCTACAGTGGTAGATTATTCAGCCTTAACAAATAGCATCCTGCCATATATGACAACGTGAATGAACCTTGAGGATATTATGATTAGTGAAATAAGCCAGCCACAGAAAGATAAATATTACTTGATTCCAGTTTGATGAAGTATCTGAAATAGTCAAACTCAGAAGCAGAGAGTAGAATGGTGGTTGCCACGGGCACAGGGAGGGTGAAACGGGAGCTGGTCTTTAGTGGAAAACGAAGATTCGGTTAGACAAGATGAGTAAATCCTAGAGATCCACTCTACAGCGTCGTGTCTGTAGTTAACAATGCAGTTTTGTGCACTTAAAAATATGCTAAGAGAGTAGATCGCATGTTAAATTTTCTTACTATATATTTTTTTTAAAAAGTCAATCAAGAAAAGTTCTAGTCGATGATTATTATCTACACTGCACAGCTACACAGTGCTTTGTGAGATTTCAAAAGGAGGACATTTTGGCCTGATGATTAAGTTACCTCAATTCTAGATTGGAGCTATATGATTTTTTTGTTTTACATTCTCTTTGTTAATTTGGGTGAGGTTTCACCTGGAAATAAATGTGCATGCCATGGTTATGTGGGTTACATGCATGAAGGTGTGAAGAGCTGCATACCACCTCCAAGTTCATGAATAAACCTCCTATCCATGGAAAAACAATCCCAACAGGAGTGTGTGTGTGTGTGTGCGAGAGAGAGAGAGAGACAGAGAGAGAGAGAGAGAGAGAGAGACAGAGAGGGACTTAACAGGTGGATATAATGCCTTCCATTAGAGCAAATGGCCAGTAACAACCAATATACTCATGAAAAAGAACATGAAAATGGGTTAAATATTGGAGGGGGTGCTGCTTCCCTGGTATGAAGACTTATAAAGCCAACATAATTAAGCCAATGTGGTGTTGGTGTGTGAACAGACAAAAAGATGAATGGAAGAGAGTTGAGAGCCCAGGAGAGTCATGGAAACATGACACATGACATGGTAGTACTGTAGGTCACAAGGGAAGGTTATTGGAAAAGCTGGCAATCCTTGTTGAAAAAAAGAAAAAAGAAAGAAAAAGGAAAGGAGAGGTAAAAAGAAAAGTTATCTCTAACTCATGTAAAATCCAAAAATCAATTCTAGATGCACTAAAGATGTAAATGTGGAACACAGGAAAACTATACAACTTTTTGAAGACAATGGGAGAATATCTTCATGATCTCAGGGCAAGGAAGAATTTCTTCAACAACTTACAAAAAAGGCAAATCATAAAAGTAAAAGGTCGATTACTTTCAACCCTAAAATCAGAACATGCCATTAAAAGAGTAAAAGACAAGTCATAAATTATATAAAAAAAGATTCGTAACAAAGAAAAGGATAAATACTAATAAAATATGTTAAAAGTTCTTGCATTTCAGAAACAAAAACACAAACAACCTAGCAGAAAAACAGGCAAAAGACATCAATATGCATTTCGCATAGAAGAAAACAGAAACAACAGTTGACAAAGTACTAAAAAAAAAATGCTCAAATACATTTACTAATAAGGGAAGTGCAAGTTGCAAGCACAATGGGATACCATTTCATGCCCACCAGACTGGCCACAGAATGTAGGACATGAATAACAGTGCTGGTGGGATGTAAAATTGGACAGACCTCTTCATAACACAATTTGGCACTATCTGCAAAGCTGAACGTAGGCATCCTCTGATGTATATGCCCAGCCTACACTCTAGGGCCCAGAGAACGGCTGCCATGTGCACCAGAAGACAAGATTGCTCATTACACCCCCAGAAAGGGAAACCTCCCTGTCCATCCACAGTAGGATCGACAAACAATGCGATACAGACTTACAACAGAATACTATCAAGAAATAAAAATGAAAGAACCCCAACTACACACATTAACAGGGATGATTCTAACTTTGAACAAAAAAAATTAATTTTTATAGTACAGAGAGTATGAATCCATTCGTATACATTCAAAAATAAGCAAAATCAAACAGTTTTATTGTGTAGGAATGCATTTACTGTAAGTCACCAGGGAACGATTATCCCTGAAATCTGGGCATTATTCAGCCTGGAGCGGTGGAGAGAAGAGATGCAATCAGAAAAGGGCACAAAGGGAGCACGGATGATGGTGGTCGTGTGCTATTTCATAACCTTGGCACAAGGTACCTGTTCTTCGCCATTCCTCTTCAATGTGGTCATAATGGCTTCTACATGATACATCAAGTAAAAATGTTGCAGAAAAGAATCAAGTCATAGAAGAGTTCATTCAGCATGATTCTATCCTGATGTTTAAATCAAAGTAAAACTAAGTAACACACTGTTTAGGGGTTCAAACATGGTGGGAAAATTCTAATGAAGGAAAAAGAGCAGTGATCAATACCAAATTCAGATGACATTTACCGATTAACTCTGCGGGGTGAAATGAAAGACATGTGAGAGGGAGGGGACACTGGGACTTCCTGAGCTTCTAGTAATGTCTCATCTTAAGGCGGGTAGCAAAGACACGAGTTTTTTTTTATTTTACTATTGTCCATTAAACAGTTTTAAATGTCATAACAGATTCATATCATCTTGTGGAGATTTCACAATAAAATTCTGAAATACATTTCAACTTAAATAAATAACTACTTGCTTGAAAATTAGAGTTTTCTATGGATGGCCTCCTTGAACTAATCCCAGGGACATTTTATCTGCATTTTAATGAGAGACTAGAAAAAAATAAGGCCAAGCCTGGGCCATGTTAGGAGTGAGGTGGCAGAAGGATTTGGGTGACCTGGGAAAATGTGCAAACTCTGATTTTCAACTTCTTCCTGAACACTCTAATCTCAGCTCCTTTCCCAGAACCCTCAGACACCTGGACTTAAGAAAGTTGAGAAACTTAAGGCTTGCTGATATTTGCAAGTGGCCCTCTTGCCCAGAAAGTTTCTACACCACCCTTTTACCAAATGATGGGTTGAACAGATGAAGACTTCTAGCAGGAGACCTCAGAGAGCTTTCTGAGTGAAGGCTGCGTGGACCAAAAAGTTCCAACACTACCCTGGACAAGAAGGCATTTGCCTAAAAATTACCCCCTCTCAATTCTTCCATATGCACATAGTACAGATTAAATAAGGCAGTTGCATGGTAATACAGAAATTATTTAAAACATTCTTCTTGAGGTTTGACAATGAAGCAGTAGAGATACGTATCTACTACATAGCTTTTAGTAAAAAAAAAAAAGTATGTTTCAAATAATCCATTGGTATTCATTTAAAGCACAATAATGGTCTTATTAAAGCTAAATTCAACACATGCTGTATTTGGAAGTAATTTCTTTACCACCACATAGAAACCTTCCCAGTTGTCCTTTTTTTGTTGCATTGTTGACATTCAGTGGCGAATGAGAAGAATCTCTGATGAAAATTTCCTAAGGCTAGACACGTGTGCTTATTTTCAGTTCAAATTTGTTCCCACTGGTGTCCCCACTACAATCTCTGAGTCTCCCAAATGGGTAGGTAAGTTATAAGTAGACACCAATTTCTCTCCAAATTCAGGCAGGGTAGGATAGAGATGGTTTAATTTGGAAGTGTGAAGAATAAAAATTTTAGGGAGTCCATGTGAAAAATAGTTCTTGATTCCTTATCGGCTACCCCAAAAAACTCTTTCTTGTTTGCCTTTTAAATTATTTACCTCTAACAATTTTTACCATTTAAAATTTTTGAGTTTTCATCGCAGAATTACGTCTTACTAGTAGCATTAAGTGGAGCAGAAAATACAGCTATTACAGGGTAGAGAAGGATTACCTGAGTTGGAGCACAGGGCAAAAATTCCATCTTCATTCCCACTAAAAACTGAATATTTAATGGTGTCCCGAATTGAGTCAGGAACAAAAGCTTTTATAGTCACAATAGAAGTACCTGTAAAAATTAGGTAAAAAAAAAAAAAAGAACTTTAGGAAAAGAAAACTCAGGGAAAAACAAGAGCAAACACTGGGTGGTTATTATTTGCCTACTGTATTTTCACTTGCCCGTTCAGTCAGTGATTACTTACTGAGAGTCTTCAATAAGCCAGATGCTACGCTAGATGCTGGAGACATAGCGACAAACAAGATAGGAAAGATCTCTGTCTCCTTGTTGGTTATAAACTGGTGGGAGAAGAGGAACGATAAACCATTAAAGACACACACAACAGAGTAGAATTCAGATGTGCTAAATTGCCTGCAAAGAATTAAACAAAGTTATTTGATAGAAAATATTTCTTCTGGGGAGGAAGAGGAGGCCCCTTTGAAGAGGCCGCAGAGGAACGACATTCCAGTTGAACTTTGAAGCCTGAGGAGCCATAGAAAGAGCTGGAAGAAAAGGCTTCAACAGCGACACAGAGGCCCTGGGCTCAGAAAGGGCTGCGTTTGACGGGGCACAGTGAGCAGGGGGAGGTGTGGAAGGTGAGCATAGCGTCTAGTGGGCAGGGATCAGATTTGACTCTAAGTGCAATGGGAAGACATGACAGCATTTTAAGAAAATGAGTAAAATAATTTGATTTACCTTTCAAAGGCATGTATCTGATTGCTGCCTGGACAACAAAGAGTGGCAAGAATGGAAAAGAGAGGCTGATTAAGATAATACTGCCATAGTCCATGCAAGAGACAGTAACCTCAGATTGGGGGAAACGGGGGAGGGGATGAAAAGACAGGGACAAATTGAAGACATATTTTAACACATTTCCCTGAGTTTTGCATGGGATGTGAGAAAAGAAGTAAAGAGAGTATAAACATAAGAAATCTTCCTTCAGTCAGTTTCCAGTAGAGCTGTAGGTAAAAGCAACCCAACTAGAGAGTAACCAAGGTCTTAACTGCATGATACAGATTCATTCGAGAATTTTTAAGATAGGAAAGGAGCAGTCAAGAGATAACTAAGATCTTGTGGGAGCTCACAGCAAAAAAGAATGTGACAATGAATATATGTATGTTTATGTATAACTGAAAAATTTTGCTCCACACTGGAACTGACACAACATTGTAAACTGACTATAACTCATTAAAAAAAATGTAAAAAAAAAAAGAAATAACTTTAAGGAAAAAACAGACACTGATTTAGGGTAGGAATTGGAAGAAAGAAGGAAGTCATTTCAGGCTATAGGGATCAGACTGATGACCATGGTAAGAGAAGAAAGGACTGAGAGAAGTAATAAGACGATTGATGTGATTAGAACCAGGATTCCACTGGAAAGGTTTTCAAGAATCCACCTGGGCCACAGGTTAGCACTTTGTCATCTTTGTTTATAATATCTTATTCCCTTTGCTGCTCACTTCTTCGCTTCCTGTCTTGGGTGCCCATTTGTCTCCCTCCTATCACTGCCTGTCCTGTTTTCTTAAGTACTTTTATTTCATCAAACTTATTAAGGTAAAATTTACCTACCATAATATACACATATTTTAAGTACACAGTTCTGTGAGTTTTGACAACTATTTACCCCTGTGTAGCCACCACCAAGATCAAGATGCAGAATATTTCTGTTACTTCAAAAAGTTCTCTTCGACCCTTTTGCAGGCAGTTTTCTCTCACTTCTGGACCCAGGCAATAACTGATCTACTTTATATAACTTTAGATGAGTTTTGCCTCTAAAATTTTAGACATATGCAAATCATCAGTATCTGGTCTCTTTTGCTCAGCATAAAAAATTCTAATTCTGTGTATCAAGAATGTATTCTATTTGTCTTTTTTTTAATAAATAAGTTCATTTGTCTTTTCTTCAAGAAAAAATAAATGGGACCTAATTAAACTTACAAGTTTCTGCAAAGCAAATAAAACCATAAGTAAAACAAAATGACAACCTACAGAATGGGAGACAATTTTTGCAAATGAAACCCACAAAGGCTTGATCGCCAGAATATATAAGCAGCTCATACGACTTAATAAGAAAAAACAAATAATCCAATTCAAAAATGGACAGAAGACCTAAACAAGCAATTCTCCAAGGAAGAAATACAAATGATCAATAGGCACATGAAAAAATGCTCAGTATCACTAATTATCAGAGAAATGCAAATCAAAACTACAGTGAGACACAACACTGTAAAATGATTATGAATCAATAAAAAAATGTAAAAAAAAAAAAAAAAAACTACAGTTAGGTATCACCTCACACCAGTCAGAAGAGCCATTATTCAAAAGTCCACAAATGGCAAATGCTGGAGAGGCTGTGGAGAAAAGGGAACCCTCCTACATTGCTGGTGGGAATGCAGTTTGGTGCAGCCACTGTGGAAAACAGTATGGAGATTCCTCAAAAGACTAGGAATAGACTTACCATATGACCCAGGAATCCCGCTCCTGGGCATTATATCCAGAAGGAGCCCTACTTCAAAAAGACACCTGCACCCCAATGTTCATAGCAGCACTATTTACAATAGCCAAGACATGGAGACAGCCTAAATGTCCATCAACAGATGACTGGATAAAGGAAATGTGGTATATTTATACAATGGAATACTATTCAGCCATAAAAATCGACAACATAACGCCATTTGCAGCAACCTGGATGTTACTGGAGAATGTCATTCTAAGTGAAGTAAGCCAGAAAGAGAAAGAAAAATACCATATGAGATTGCTCATATGCAGAATCTAAAAATAAAATAAAATAAAAATAAATACAAAAAATAACAGAATCATTAGACATAGAATACAAACTTGTGGTTGCCAGGGGGACGGGGGTGGGGGGTGGGAAGGGACAGACTGGGATTTCAAAATGTAGAATAGATAAACAAAATTGTACTGTGTAGCACAGGGAAATATATACAGGATCTTGTGGTGGCTCACAACAAAAGAGAATGTGACAATGAATGTATGTATGTTCATGTATAACCGAAAAATTGTCCTCTACACTGGAATTTGACACAATATTGTAAAATGACTATGACTCAATTAAAAAATGTTAAAAAATAAATAAATAGAAAAATTTAAAAGTAAAAAAAAAGAAAGTGAGGGAATGGAAAAAAGTATTCCATGCAAATTAAAATGAAAACAAAGCCAGGGTAGCAGTGCTTATATCAGACAAAACAGATGTTGTCTGTAACAAAGACTGTAATAAGAGACAAAGATGGACACTACAGATTGATAAAGGAATCATTCCAAGAAGATATAACAATTGTAAACATATATACACCCAACATAGGAGTACCTAAATACATAAAGCAAATATTAACAGACACAACAGGAGAAAATGACAGAAATATAATAGTAGTAGGAGACTTTAACACCCCACTTACCTCAATGGAGAGATCACCCAGACAGAAAATCAACAAGGAGACATCAGCCTTAAGAGACACATCAGACCAGGTGGACTTAATAAATTTGCATGGAACATTCCATCCCAAAGCAGCAGAATACACATGATTTTCAACGGCCCAGCAGATGAATGGATAGAGAAGATGTGATGTATCTATATGTGTATATATATGTATGTATGTATATATACATATAAAATTAAATACTACTTGGTCATAAAAAAAATGAAATCTTGCCAGTTGTGACAACAGGGGTTGACCTAGAAGGTATTATGCTGAGTGAAATAAGTCAGAGAAAGACAAATACTATATGATTTCACTTACATGTGGAATCTGAAAAACAAAACAAGTAATAAACATAACTAAACAGAAACAGAGTCATAGATACAAAGGACAAACAGGTGATTGCCAGAGGGGAGGAAAGAGATAGTGAGGGAGATTACAAGGTACAAATTTCAGGTACAGAAGAAATGAGTCACAAGTTGGAAATGTACAGTGTGGGGAATGCAGTCAACAATTATGTAACATCTTTGTATGATGACAGATGACAATTAGACTTATAATGGCAATCACTTTGAAAAGTATAGATGAATCTAAGCACTGTGTTGTGTACCAGGGACTAATACACTGTTGTAGGTCAATTATACTTCAAAAACAATGAACAATTTGTGGTTCCCAGAGGCAGGTTGATGGTGGGTGGGGAAATGGATGAAGACAGTCAACACGTACAAACTTCCAGTTACAAGATGAATAAATACTAAGGATGTAATGTACAACCTGATAAATATAATTAACACTGCTGTACTTTATGAAAGTTGTTGCGAGAGTAAATCCTGAGAGTTCTCATCACGAGGAGAATTTTTTTTTCTATTTCTTCAATTTTATATCTAGATGAGATGATGGATGTTCACTAAATTATTATAGTGATCATTTCATAATGTCTGTAAACCAAATCCTTATGGTGCACACCTTAAACTTACATAGTGCTGTATGTCAATTACATCTCAATAAAACTGGAAGAAAAAATCTATTCCTTTATGCATAGTAGGTACTTTAATAAGTATGGAAAGACAGGATGTAACAGGAGACAGAGAGGGGAAGTAGGGAAAAGAGGTGGTCACTGAAGTGAAGTGTCACAGCCTGAGGGATTAGAAAAATGCTTCTCTGCCTTAGGACCCTTCTAAAACAAGAGAAATTTTTAAAAAATCACTCAATTCAAGAACACTACATCTGATAATGGGATTTGCAGCAGTTGAAAAAAAAATAGCACCTATTCAAGGTCTCTGCTGGGTTTCCTCATTCAATCCTACTGTCCTTAGAAACAAGCTTGAAACCTATCCTGATATAGTGAAAACACCCCTAAATGACGTCAAATTGATACATATTTTTTCCTAGACACTTAAAAGATTTTCACTAAAAGCAAGAGAAGAAAGAAAAAGCCCTGGAACAGACAGTATTTTCCCCAGGACCTTTCCAACACTAAACACCCAAAGCAAAATCAATGATCACTATAAATATTAAAGGAAACAAGTATGTGGTATTGCCCACAAAACTGAAAATTCAGTGAAAGGGGCATAAAACAGAATTCATAATGGAGAAAGAACAGGAAAACCCAAGCTGCATATATTGCTCTCTTTGAAAACATTATGTTTAACAAAACCATGACAATGTTTAAAAATCATTAATTGGAGTTTCTAAGTGATTATTCTTTTCAAGCCAGTTGCAAAGTCATTCAGTAACAAAGTAAAGGATTTTAATCAATCACGTTGAATCAAGTTACAACATATGTTGAGAACTCTCACGTTTATTATAATCTGATGCTTATTTTGTTACATTTCAGGAGACGTTGTTAATATAAAAATGTCATATTTTTGGTACATTTTTCGTAGAAATATGTTTTTACAGTGGTGCAGTATGTTTTACTTTCAGCGCTAAATCACAGTTTTGTGTTTCCTGATAGAACTTATTTTTTAAACACAGGAAATTTTATTTCAACTGCCTTGTCACATATTCTTAAGAACGGCAGTAAGAAGAGAAACAGTTATGCAGGCAAGACGTACAATCTTGTAGGTGGCCTTTTGTTCACGGGTTAGGATGCTCATTATACGCCCAATTGCAAAAGAAAACATGGAGATTGCATGCATGCAAAAGAACAAAAATGAAGACAGAATTGCAAATGAGAATCATATATGGCCTTTCTCATGAAAGGCACCAACCTTATTTTTACTGTAAACAAAATATTCATACATCAAATGAAATTGCAGCACACAAAGGATTTCATTTGATGAAAATACTTCAAATTAGATGCTAAGGTCATCAAAGAGCTGCAAATATTTATATATGTTCTTCCTTTGACAAAGTTTAAATTTGAGATTGCCTGAGAAAGAAGAAAATAACTGGAGAGTCTTGAATTCATCTAGGTCTTGGCTTATTGTGCACATTTTAAGTAAAATTCTGTCTCTGGGCATCTAGATAAAACTTACAGTTACTGCTCATTTCACATCAAGGTAGAAATGGTAAGACATGAAAATCATCACTGTACCATGAGGTAAGTGAAACACATAGAAGAATTTATTTATTACATTTTCAGGTTTTGAGGAATTTCATTTTAAGTCTAACATTGCATCAGAAAAGTATGATGCATTTAATGTTCTTGTTCTTTTCTTCTTTGCAAAAATACTATTAAAAAACTAACATCACCTACAGCAACAGTGAACTATCTATTTAAATGCAGAATTATGTAACAATTAACACAATGGACTACAAAAATCAGTATTAGTGGATATATTTAGGTAAAATAATGATGAGAACATTTTGTTCAGAGTTGTACATGAGTAAATAATTCTAGAGCTTTAATTCTGTTATTTCTAAACAATGCAAGCGTTTTTTTTTAATTGATGACTGACTTGAGAGAAGCAGATTTTTAAAAATATTTAGATTATTTTAAATTATTACCTCTTAAATGTCCAGACACTGAAACCCTTGAACATATTTCAATCATTCAAGGAAAAAAGCTGGGGGTGATGTCAGCAAGATGGCTGAACAGAAAGCTCTAAATCTAGTCCTCCATAGACATATAGTCTTAACAACAATAGTAGATGGTCCAAAAAGCCTTTATAAAAACTCCAGGCTAAATTGGAGTGGGATACTTTATTCAAAGTGCTGAAAGAAAAAAAAAACTGCCACCAAGAATACTATATCTAGCAAAACTGCCCTTCAAATATGAAAGAGAAACAAAGACCTTCCCAGATAAACAAGCTGAGAGAATTCATCACCACTAGACCTGCCTCAAGAAATGCTGAAGAGAGTTCTTCAAGTTGAGATAAAAGAACTCGACAGCAACAGGAAAGCATATGAAAGCACAAAACTCTTTGGTAAAGGTAAATTTTATAGACAAATACCATATCCTGTAACATTGTAATAGTGGTGTGTAAATCACTTTTGATTGCTTTTAATTTGAGTATAAAATTTAAAAGAAAAAAGAATTAAAATAACAATAATTATAAAAACTATGTTAATGAATCAAAATATAAAGAGACATAACATTTGAAATCAATAACATAAAGTGGGAGGGAGAAGTAAAGGAGCAGAGTTTTTTATGTAATTAAATTTTAAGTTGTTATCAGTTTAAAGTAGATTGCTACACAACTATAAGATGTTTTCTGTAATCCCCACGGTGACCACAAAGAAAATATCTACAGAAGAAACACAAAAGAAAATAAGAAGGTCCTCAAAACTTTTCACTACAAAAAATGAGTGAAATACAAGGAAAGGAAGCAAGAGAAGAAAAGAGGGACAAATAACTATAAAACATACAGAAACCAATCTTAAAATGTCAATATTAAGTCCTCCCCAATCAGTAATTACTTAAAACATAAGTGGGTTAAACTTCCCAATCAAAAAACATAGAGTGGCTGAAGGGATTAAAGAAACACAAGCTCCAACGACATGCTGTCTAGAAGAGACTCATTTTAGATGCATGGACACCAACAGACTGAAAGTGAAAGGATGAAAAAGATCTTCCATGCAAATGGCACCCCAAAGACAACAGAGGCGTCTATACTTATATCAAACAAAATACAGTTTAAGTCAAAAACTGATATGAGATAAAGGAGGACATTCTATCAAAAGGTCTATTCACCAGGAAGATATAGCAATTATAAATATATATGCACCTAATGGTAGAGCACCCAAACATGTGAAGCAAACACTCACAGAATTGAAGGAAGAAACAGATAGTAACACAAAAATAGTAGGCTATTTCAATTCCCCACTCAGTAATGGACAGATCAACCAGACAGAAGATCAATAAGGAAGCACGGGACTCCAACGACATCATAGACTAATTGGACCTAGCAGACATATACAGAAGACTTGACCCAACAACACCAGACAGAATACACATCCTCAAGTGTATTACACATTCTCGAGTATAGCCTCAAGTGCATATGGAACACTCTCCAGAACAGATCACATGTTAGGCCACAGGATGTTAACAAATTTAAGAAGATTAAAATCATACTAAATATCTTCTGACTACAATGGAATAAAATTAGAAATAAATAGCAAGGGGAAACTGGAAAATCACACTGGAAATTAAATAACACACTCTTGAACAACTAACAGGTCAAAGGAGAAATCTAAAGGGAAATTAGATATCTTGAGACACATGAAACAAAAACACAACATATAAAAACATGAGATGTAACAAACATAGTACTCAGAGAGAATTTTACAGCAGTAACTGCCTACATTAAAAAAGAAGAAAGTTCACAAATCAACAACATAACTTTACACCTTAAGGAAGTAGAAAAAGAGAAATAAACTAAAAACAAAGCAGAAAGAAAAAAAATAAAGATTAGAGCAGACATAAATTAAATAGTAGGAAAACAATTAAAAATCAATAAAACTAAGGGTTTTTTAAACCAATAAATTTGACAATTTCTTAGCTAGACAAAGAAAAAAGTGAGAATATGCAAATGACAAAAATCAGAAGTGAAAAAGGAGACATTATAATTGATGCCACAGAAATAAAACGTATCATAAGAGACTACTATGAACAATTACACACAAACAAATTAGATAACTTAGAAGAAATGGGTAAATTTCTAGAAACATACACCCTACCAAAATCAAATCATGAAGGAAAAAAATTATGAACAAATCTATAACCAGTAAAGAGATTGAATCAGTAATAAAAAATCTCCCAATAAAGAGGAACAGATGGCTTCCCTGGTGAATTCTACCAAACATGTAAACAAGAATTAAACAATTCTTCTCAAACTCTTCCAAAAAAATAAGTAAATAAAGAGGATAGAACACTTCCCAACTTATTTCATGAGGCCAGCATTACTCTGATATCAAAACCAGACAAAATCACTGCAGGAAAACTACAGACCAATCAATATCCCTGATGAATAGAAATGCAAAGATCCTCAACAAAGTATTAGCAAACTGAATCAACAGCACGTTAAAAGTATCATGTGCTGTAACCAATTGACATTCATCCCTGGGATGTAATGATGGTTCAACATATGAAAATCAGTCAATGCAATACACTACATTAACAGAACAAAGGATGAAAGCCACATTATCATCTCAGTATATGCAGAACATTTGGAAAAATTCAACAATCTCTCGTGATAAACACACTCAATAAACTAGAAGTATAAGGAAGTTACCACAGTATAATAAAGGCCAGATACAAAAAGTTTATAGTTAATATCTTGCTCAATGGTGAAAAACCAAAAGCTCTACTAAGATCAGGAACAAGGCAAGGATGCCAATTCTTACCACTTCTAAGCAGTGTAGTAGTGGAAGTCCTACTCAGGGAAATCAAGCTTAGAAATTAAATGCATCAAAATCATAAAAGAAGAAATAAAATGGTATCTGTTCTCATGAAATGATGACTTGATCTTACATGTAGAAAACCCTACAGATTCCACAAAAAAAATCATTTGCTTTTCTATGCACTAACAATGCACAATCTAAAAAAATTAGGAAAGCAGTCCCAATTACAATAGTGTCAAAAATAATGAGGAATAAATTTACCTAAGCAGATGAAAGTTTTATACACTAAAAACTACAAAATATTGCTGAAAGAAATTAAAGAAGATACAAGTAAATGGAGAGACATCCTGTGTTCATGGAGTGGAAGACTTACTATTGTCAAAATGTCCATACTACCGAAAGCAATCTACAGAATCAATGCAATTCCTATCAAAATCCCAATGGCAAATTTTGAAGAAATAGAAAAAAAAATCTTAAAATTCCTATGGAACCTCAAAGTACTCCAAATAGCCAAAACAATCTGGAGAAAGAAAAGCAAAGCTGGAGGCCTCACATTCCTGACTTCAAAGCATATTACAAAGCTACAGTGATCGAAACAGTATGGTACTGACAGATAGCGAGAGATATATAGGCCAATGGAACAGAACACAGATTCCACGAATAATCTGTTATGTATCTTTTCAAAAGATCTTTGACACGGGTGCCAAGGCTACACAATAGTGAAATGATAGTCTATTTAACAAATGGTGTTAAGACCCCACTGGATATCCACATTCAAATGAATGTATTTGGAGCCTTATATTTAAAAATTAACTAAAAATGGATTTAACTCTTCTAGAAGAAAACATAGGGGAAGAACTTCATGGCACTGGATTTAGCAATAATTTCTTGAATATGACAGCACAATTACAGGCAACAAAAGCAAAAATGAATAGGACTACATCGAAATAGAAAGCTTCAACGCAGCAAAGGAAACAACAGAGTGAAAGGAAACTTATGCAATGGGAGAGAATTTTTGCAAACTCTCTATCTGATAAGAGGTTAATCTCCAAAATATATAAGGTACTCTAACAACTCTACAGAAAATCAAACAAACAAACAAATAAACAAAAGAAGAAACCCAACTGAAAAATGAACAAGGGACTTGAATAGATATTTCTCCAAAGTAGATATACAAATGGCCAACAGGTACATGAAAAGATGCTCAACACCACTAACCATCAGGGAAATGCACATCAAAACCACAATGAGATATCCCCTCACGCCAGTTAGGGTGCCTGCTATTGAAAAGAAACAAATGAAAACAAAAAATAACAAATGTCAGCAAAGGTAAGGAGAAATTGGAACTCCTGTACATGGTTGGCGGGAATGTAAAATGGTAGAGCTGCTATGGAACATAGTATGGAGAAGCCTCTAAAAATTAAAATTAGAATTACCATATGATCCAGCAATCCTACTTCTGGGTATATAGCCAAAGAACTGAACACAGGATTTCAAAGACATATTTGCACACTCATGTTCATTGCAATATTATTTACAATAGCCAACAGGTAGAACCAACCGAAATGTCCTCCAGTGGATAAATGGATAAAGAAATGTGATATAGTACTCAGCCTTAAAAAAAGGAAGGAAATCCTGTCATACGGTAGAACAATGATGAATCTTGAGGAAATTATGTGAATAAGTCAGTCGCAAAAAGACAATCACTGCAAATTTTGGATCCCGTGTACGAAGGATCCAAAATAGTCAAACCCTTAAAAGCAGAAGTAGAATGGTGCTTGCTCGAGGTGGAGGGAGGCAAAAGAGTTGTTCAATGAGTACAGAGTTTCAGCTTTGGAAGATGAAAAGGTTTGAGAAATCTGCTGCACAGTGATGTAGATGCTGTTAACACTACTGTACTGTGCACTTTAAAATGGTTAAGATGGTAAATTTTATGTTTCTTACCGTCATTTAAAAAAAAGAAGAAGAAAAATTGATTTTTTTCCTTCCCACCTTCTCATCAAAAACAACTGAACAGATGTTACCAGGGCTTTCCAAAAAGTTCACCCTTGGGATGAGACAAAGCGTGGAAAATGCTCAAAATGAATAATTTTCCAAAATTTGTGAACAGATGAAAACCATGTTCTAAAATGTAAACGGCATGCAATCTTGAACACATTTGCTTTTGTGAACACCTAAGGAAATGACAGAAGAAGCTATAAAAAGTGCTTATTGACTTCTTACGTACTTTAATAAAAGAGGGATGTGGAAGAAAACCAATACAGAATTAATACATGCGATGAGAAGGAAACCAAACTGATTACGTCTGAAATATATTTTTAATGGGATTACGGATTTTAGTTGGCAAAATTTTTACAAGGAGTGATTATCTGTAAATGGCAGTATTTCATGATTTAAAAATGCAGTCAGAACAACCCAGAGAAAGGCAGTGCTAAAATGATTCCTGGATGTTCCTACTACCTCTCCAATTCTGTGATTTACAGAAGACTCAAACAGGAAGATTCAAAACATGAGTTGAGAATTTTCATAGTTGCTTCAATCTTGGATCAGACTCCATTCAGCTCTTGCCTGTGGATCTGCCACTGTGGATCTCCCCTCATTTTCCAGCCATTCCCTGTCCAGGCTGCATCCCCAGGCTGATAACCCTGAACTGTCAAGAGCCATCCTTATTCCCCATTCAGCACCTGGAGCCCCAGAGCCAACCAGAATCCAGAGCCTGAACATATCCAGAAAGGTTGTGCAGTTTTCCTAGATGAGTGATCCTTAACTTTGGTTATGAAATACTCAGGATTTCCAAAAATTTCAAGAAACAAAAAAAGTCTCCAAAAAAAATTAAAGATATGTTTCTCTCAGATTACAAGAAATGCCTTTTATGATGTTTTTAGCTGCCATGTCATGAGTACTACCATGTACAATTTTAATGAGTCCATTTGATTGTCACAGCAGCTCTTTAGGGAGACAGTATTGCTATCCTCAAAATAATCTGAAAACAGGCAGTAAATGCTAATTAAAAACGAAAAGAAATGAAAGGAAATCCTGATATTTCTAAGTACTTTATTCTGTTTTTTACTTACACATAAATGAAAGTTCTTTGTGAACTTTAAAGTGCTAAGAATCACCAATGCCTAAATCCCTTGCAGCTTTCAAAAACAAAACAAAATACCCCTCTCATCTTAAGGGCTCTTCAAGCCATTGCCATATTCCCTTCTGCCCTTTCATGATCAAGTCTCACGAAAAATGGGCTGAATTCCCCAACTCCACTTCACTCTGCACTCCACTAAACTCTGGCTTCTAAAGATAAGAAGTTCCAGTGACTTTGTGCTTTCCAAAGTCACTGCTGATGGGAATGTAAAATGGTACAGCCACTTTGGAAGATAGTTTGGCATTTTCTAATAAAACTGAACATACTCTTACCATAAGTTACAGTTGTACATAGTGCAACTTACATGGGCAAAGGAAAAATAGTTTCCATATTTTTTAATGATTGATCTAAAATTCTTCAGGAGCCCCACCCTAATGGACAATAGAGACAAATGGTTATCTTAAACATGCTATTTAATGTCATCTCAGTCTCTTCCCTTGAAGCAGTACTGTTAGGTAATTTAGCATCTTTGGGATGCTCAGTCTTTGAGACGCCCTCCCTCTTGCACTGCTGCTCTGCTGTGAGATGACACTGGCCAGGAGGCCTGCAGTGATGAGGTGGGATCTTTGTGTGCTGTCCACTGGCTCTCAGTATTTGTCTCCAGGCAGTGAATCTGGTCTTTTATGTCCACATGTTCAAGTTCAGAACACTACCCTGCTGCCCTGACCCACTGCAGCTGGTTTTGATACTGCGGTTTTCTGATACTTGGCACATTATGTTACCCTGAATTTCAACTGTCTGCCCAACAGGTTTGGGGATGGGCTCATCTCATCTCACATGCAGCCATGGTCCTCATGGCAGACCTGCTGGGCTGGCCTCTGCATTAATCCGTGTCCCCAAGTGGGAAGGCTGGGACTATGGGAGATCTTCCAGGCTTTTCAAGAGCCAGACGGGAAGGGAACACTCCGTGTGCCTTCTCTTCACCTAAACACACTGCCCATTTTACCCTGCTTCCATTTGCCTGTGTTAGGAGAAAGCTATCCTGTGAGTTCCAAAGTGTCCTTCACTTTTAGCTTCTCCCTTAGTCTGATCCATTGGCCCTCTCTCTTAGATGATAGCATCAGGGAAGGGAGGGGCAGGATGCTCCTGGCGGACCACTTGTTTCCTGCATCTTTCCTCCCTTGCCTCTCCTGCGCTCCCCAGCAACTAGAAGGGGATGCTCTTTGCTTTCTTTCCATGTGGGAGATCTCCTTAGGAACCATCTTTCTTTAGAGTAAGGGCCGCCTGTTTTGCTTGTCAAAGGCAGAAAATTCTCTTTGCATTTCTGCTGTAATTATCCTAATACTATCCAAAACAAGTGGATGCCTCTCACAGAACAGGTGGAAGGTCTTACCCACAGACAGGCAATATACAAAAGAGTAGAAATACAGTTCAAAAATATTAACCCCATAGAGAAGAACAAAGTTGGATGACTGATGCTTCTCGACTTCAAGATTATAAAGCTACAGTAACCTAGATAGCATGGTACTGGTGAAAGAATAGACAAATAGATCAATAGAACAGAAAAGAGACCCCCAAAATAGACCCATGTAAATATAGTCAACTGATCTTTGACAAAGGAGCAAAGGTAGTACAATGAGTAGTCTTTTCAACAAGTGGTGGTAGAACAAGTGGAGAAAGAAAGAAAGAGAGAGGGAGAAAGAAAGAAAGAAAGAAAGAGAGAGAGAGAAAGAAAGAAAGAAAGAAAGAAAGAAAGAAAGAAAGAAAGAAAGAAAGAAAGAAAGAAAGAAAGAAAGGAAGGAAGGAAGGAAGGAAGGAAGGAAGAAAGGAAGGAAGGAAGGAAGGAAGGAAGGAAGAATCTATACACAGATTTTATACCCTTTAAAAACTTAACTCAACATGGGTCACAGATGTAAATTAAAAATGTTAAAACACAAAACTCCTAGACAATGGAAGAAACCTGGATGCACTTGGATTTGGTGACAATTTTTTTAGATACAACATCAAAGGCAGGATACCTGAAAGACAGAATTAAGAAGTTGGCCTTTGTTAAAATTAAAATGTCTGCTAAGCAAAAGCACGACCAAGAGAATTAAAGGACAAGACCTAGAGTGGGAGAAAATATTGGCAAAAGACATATCTGGTAAAGACCAGCTATCCAGAATATACAAAGAACTCTTAAAACTCAACAACAAGAAAACAAACAACCTGATTAAAAGTGGGTGAAAACCTTAAAAGACACTCACTAGAGAAGATACACAGATGGCAAGTAAGCATTATGAAAAGATGCTCCACATCATACATTACCAGGGAAACGTGAATTAAAATGACATACCACTACACATCTATTAGAATGGCCAAAATCTGGAACACTGACAACACTATATGGTGGCGAGGATGTGGAGCAACAGGAGCTCTCATTCACTGCTGGTGGGAACGTAAAATGGTACAGCCACTTTGGAAGCATTTTCTCATAAGACTAAACATACTCTTACCATAAGATCCAGAAATCACACTTCTTGGAATTTACCCAAAGGAGGTGGAAATTTATGTCTACACAAAAACCTGTATATTGGTTTTCACAGCAGTTTTATCCACAATTGCCAAAACTTGGAAGCAACCAAGATGGCCTTCAGTAGGTGAATGGATAAGTGAATTGCAATATCTAGACAATGGAATATTAGTCAGTGGTGAAAAGAAATGATCTATCAAGCAATGAAAAGACATGCATATTACTAAGTGAAGAAGCCAATCTGAAACAGCTACATACTGGATGACTACAACATTCTGGAAAAGGCAAAACTATGGAGACAATAACAAGATCAGTGGTTGCCTGAGTTTGGGGTGCGGGGTGTGGGGGAAAGGATGAACAAGCAGAGCATGTTTTTGTTCAGGCACTGAAACTACTCTGTATGATACCATAATGGTGGATACATGCCATCACACATCTGTCCAAACCCACAGAATGTAAACCACCAAGGGTGAACCCTAATGTAAACTACGAACTTTGGGTGATTATGATGTATCAATGCACATGCACTGATTTTAACAAATGTACCACTCTGTGAAGGATGCTGATAATGGGGGAAGCAACACATGTTTGGGGGCAAAGGGCTCATGGGAAATCCTGTACCTTTCTCTCAATTTTGCTGTGTACCTAAAAATTCTTTAAAAAGTAGTTGTTAAAATATATTAACCCTATTACATCTTTAAACAAGATATAATGGTTCAGAACAGAGTTATGCAAAAATCACCTTGAAGAAACAGAATCACTCCCAGGGCAGGAGGCTTGACTGAGGTATTAAGATACCAAAGAAGGAATGTGTAATTAAATGGATGTTAGTGAGCAACAGAAATCCAGGCAGTCACTAAGGCACCACAAAATTCTACTTGGCAGTGCTGTGTGAGTCTTTTCTGAGGAAAGGGTAACATAGGCCAATGACGTTCAACACTTGAATCACACACATCCTGCTTGAACCATTTGGGATGAACAAGCAACTTTCTGAGTATAATTTGGCTCCTGTGTCCTTTTCCTAGAGAGTTTGGTCATCCTGATATGACTCCTGTAATCCACATGGCAATCACAGTTCTTCTGTAAATGAAAGAGCTGCATTCTGGTTTGTATATCAGTCTTCTTCCTAACAGTTAATAAGCCCCAACCTCAGGAGAGGGACTCCCTAGTTTGTTAAGATGAGGTCTTGAGCCTACATCGCGGAGGCTCAGCTGCGGGACTGGGGTTAATTCACAAACGTGAAAACTTCTTTGTGAGATGTTTGCCTTCTTTTGAGAGAACTAGACCTTGCCTAAGGCCTTTCTCCTTCTCTTTCCTCCAGAGGTATGTCAGAGTCAGAGCTAAGGTGACGGAATTCGATACAGTTTGCAAACGGCTAGTTAGTTGGCACTCATTCTGATGAATTTCATTCCAAACAGGAGATTGGCCTTAAATAATGAAATATGAATGACTGATAATATTGACGTCCCTCTTCATTATCGTAGAGTTATAAATTTTTGCCCTGTTCAAAGTTGTGGATGACCTAGAGACACCAGTTCCAAACTTATGGGAATTCTGTTACTTTGGAAAGTATAGTTCTTACCTGGTTTGGAGACAAAGTGGAACAGAATAGAGTGGTAGGGTTTTAGAAGCTGCAAGTATCACATCACTGTTAAATAACTGTTAAGTAACAACTGGTTGCTCTGGTGAGAATTTATACCTAACTAACTTTACAGAATTCAGTTAAGGATTTGGAACAGAAAGAGGAAAGCAGTAACAATAAAAACAGTGACTGGTATTCTCCAGACACAGCAGACAAACTTATGGTCACCCAGGGGAAAGGGGGTGGGAAGGGATAAGTCATGAGTTTGAGATGTGCAGATACTAACTACTAAATATAAAATAGATAAGCAACAAGTTTCTACTGTAGAGCACAGGGTACTATATTCAGTATCTTACAGTAACCTATAATGAAAAGGAATATGAAAAGGAATATACGTATGCATACATGACTGAAACTTTATTCTGTACACCAGAAATTGACACAACATAGTAAACTGACTATACTACAATTAAAAAAAAAACAATGACTAGTATGGTCATATGACCTGACTTAATCTTTGTGGTTTCCTTGTGAATTAGTTGTTACCATCTCCACTTTGCAGAAGGAGAAAGAGAGCTTGCCCATCTTGGGCAAGAGAGCAGTCGAGAGCCACTCAGCTACACTAACTCCCATTGCAATTTCCATACTCCACACACACGTGCCCAACTTTACCAAGAGCAGAAGCCCGAATTCTGGACCAACTGCCAAAGGGCCAGAAGGGTTTTTCTTCAAAATATCAAGGTCTAATTTGTTTATTAGACAACAGTGAAATAGCAGGGAAGGGGAGCAGGGCACAACTACTAAAGGAGTGACACAGCAATTGAGGGCAAGACAAATTGGTTAGATCCAAGATGGCAGAAGATTCGACTTCCAGTAGACTTGAGCCTCATGGCACAGCCACAGGTGCCATGAAAGTTCTTAGGCTGATCACAAAAGGTCAAAAAGTGGGTGGGGGCCCAATTCCTGGAAATCCCTGCCCTTTCCCCAAAGTCGTTGGAATAATCCTCCTACTCCCTAGCATATAAAATTATCGAGCCCATAAAACCTAACAACTCTGCCCTCTGTGGTTGTTCTCTCTCTTGCCTTCTGAGACGGCCCGCACTCTGTCCATGGAGTGTGTCTCTCTAAATAAACTTGCTTTCACTTTACCATGCCTTACTCTTGAACTCTTTCCTGTGCAAGGCAAGAACCTATTCTCTGACAATAGTAGATACATTTTACTAGTTAGAATGCCCTCATGCAGCACCATGTGTTAATTTTATCTCAAGTCTTTTAACATCTAAGTGTTTATTTTCAATCAGCGTATCAATCCAATTCACAATTTCAATTCTTCCCCTCATGGTAATTCGAAAAATGCATAAAGCTGTGGAAAGTCCACATTAGGGGCTCTGGTTCTTGACTCACGGTCATCAGCATCACCAAAGCTCTAGAAGCGAAAGAGAAGAAATAAAAGCTGGCTTCTAGAAGGTTCATTTAAAATGTTTAATGGATTGAAATGTCATGGACAACCACGTGGTTTATCTTCAGTTCAAAAAGACTCAGGATGGTTATATTTCCTCTCATGTAGTAGAAAAGGAACAGTGAGTGATACGAGTAAATTGCAAGGAACCCTTTGGACTTTCTTGTCACCTTGCTGTACGGCCAGCCTCTCTTACAGGCCACTGGAGCCCTCTGAGATGACTCTTTGTGTGAATAGTGAACATTTCATGACTTAAAGAGACTTTACCTACCAAAGGGTTGCTTCTCAAATGCTATAAACTATAAAAAAAACTATATATATATATATAAAACTATATATTGAACTATACATTGTTTTAAACAATTGAAATGTTAAGTTTAATGTTGTTAATAGAGGAACACAAAACTCAAGCTTGTGGGCTTTCCAAGAAAGAAACTTGAAATAAATATAAATACATTGGAGTTATTTGTTTTAACTTTTTATTTTCTAAAAAAAATATAGGGGGAAGGTATAGCTCAGTGGCAGAGTGCATGCCTAGCATGCATGAGGTCCTGGGTTCACTTCTTAGAACCTTCCATTAAATAAATACAGAAACCTAACTACCTCCTCCGAAAAAAAAAAAAAAAACAGAAACAAAAATAAAACACACAAAAAACCCCCATCGAAACGTTAAAAGTGGTTTAGGGTGATTACAGTTTATGATAACACAAAAAATAATTCACTCAGGATGTCAAGTGGTGCCTACTGATGGGATGTTGAATAAATCACATAAAATGTAAGCTTTCAAAAGGCATATATATTTTTCATTTGAAAATAAAGATTAAAATTACAGGCATATTTTGAAGGGAAATCATACAGGAAGTCATAAAATGCTATTAAATAATTTATATCAAGGCCATTCTGACACTGATCAGTGGATTTACAATCTTTTAAAACCACTGGAACTCAAATACAAAAAAAAAAAAAAAGTCACTTTCTGGTGTCCGTGATATGATCTGGCAGTATGTACTGAATTCACGCTCCCAGGAAAGCTCTGGCCAGCTTGAAATGTCAGTCAATATTTGATGTACCTCATCATTGGTTTTTACTGGAGCCTAGGAAATCCTGCCGACCCTGGTGTAGGTTAGTTGCATCTAATCAGATTTGACAGCCTTCTTAACTGCCATCCTGTCCTTCTCTTGTTCTTCTTGTTATAAGTTGCAGCCTTTAGTCTACCTCTCTGCTGAGGCGTCATGACCTTCACACATGTCGTAGCTACTCCTCAAAGCAAGGACCCAGTTCATTGCTTCAGATGTCTTAAAACGGATACCTATCCAGACATTTATGGGTACCATGTGCTTGTATTACTGCCAGAGTATTTCTAACCGTCTTTATGTGTAAGATTTAATAAGTAGAATTGTAAAGTGTGAAGTTCTATTAAAAAGGCAACAGTCAAATTTAATTAAATAATTCTAAATACAAGAGGACGAAGAAGGACAACTCTGATCAGAGGTCACAGAAAACACAAGGATGTGACAGCAGAAAAACGCCTTCCCACCCACGTATTCATTAGCTTTTCTGACTGAATCTGAAAGTAGCAAGAAAGTAGTACGGTCTTCACTGTCTTCTGCTCTAATTTTTTATCTCAGCCCGGGTTACTCTTAACCATATTGATTAATCCCAACTGTTAAGGTTGGGAGTACATGAAAGGTTGAGTGATAAGAAAAAGACTAACATAAGGGTAGTTTCCTCTTGCGACGGCTGCTTCCTGCCAACAGAGTGCATCTCCGACATAGAAATGAATGGCACACTGCAAAAATGGAAGCAGGTGCAAACCACCCCCAACCATGGCCGTTTTTATTACTTTTATTATTAAATCATTTCTGAATTCAACCACAGATATTATAATACTTACTAATCGTATCTTAATTTCATATTGAAATGTTTTCTTTGGGGCACCTTAGATATTGACTTCTATTTTGGCTTAATCCTGCAA
Source organism: Vicugna pacos (assembly GCF_048564905.1). Lineage (NCBI taxonomy): Eukaryota > Metazoa > Chordata > Mammalia > Artiodactyla > Camelidae > Vicugna > Vicugna pacos. Next base: position 11,322,289 of record NC_132988.1, on the reverse strand, counting down.
ACAAATTGATCTGGGAGAACTGAGAAAAGAGATCTTAATTAGGAAATGACCAGGTGCATTCCTTAAGTTTTAGAAATTTCATTGGCTAGTGTGAAAATGTGTGATAACAATGATGACTTCTATACCAGTTCTTTTGAGGAATAACTTACTAATTTACTAATTTATATATGTGTGTGTGTGTATTTAGCTCACTAATACATCCCAGTAGAAAAGCACCCGGCACTTTATACTCAATAAAACCTCTGTTGAAAGAGCACATAAAATATCTGAAGAGCCACAGCGTAGAGCAGAACTAGGATTTATGGACACACATAAAGGAGGAAGACACGAGTTTAATGTAGCAAACTGACTTTCCAAAGAAGGGGTTTTCCACCTTGGTCACGCGACCCAATCACCTGCAGGGCCAGTTAAAATGACAGGTCCCGGACCCCAGACCTACTGAAGCAGGACCTTCAGGGATCATCCTAGAATGATTATTTCATGCCCAAGTTCAAGAACCGCCGGATCCTAAACTCTCAGCCACTGCAATATTCAAGGACTGACTGAAAGGCCGCATGTCAGGAAGAAATGTTTGTACGTTCACTGCAGACAAAAGCTGGGCTCAAAAATGCCATCAGTTTCAAGACTGATTAATATATGTTCTGTTGCATCATTTAGGAAATGTTAACTTTCCTTTCCCTCAGGCTCTGCCCTGGAGTTGGCATGTATACCTCTCAAGAGGAAAAGAAATAGAGCTCTGAGGAGCATCTCATATTATTTAACACTGAACTCTTATGTGGAAGTCTCATTACACCCAAACATATAGGTGGAAATTTCTACTTATTTTGGAAGTCACTATTATTTCATTTAACAAAGGTAATTGAAATTTACTCTTAATTATGTTTAAAATCAACAAGAAGCCTGCTGAATAAGTAGCCTGGGAGATAACCATTATTCAAAAATCAAAGTCAGGTTAATAATCTGCAATGTGAGAAGAACTCTAATTTAATATTCAATGTTAAGTGGAATAGTCTTTTTTCATAGCGAAGGCAGCATACGATGTGTAACAAAAATATTTTCTCTGTGAAATGAACAAATGAGTTTCAGAAAAATGCAGGCTGCCTTTTAAATAATGTTTGTTGGAGACACACATAAAGTGAAACTGAATCTCAAATGACAAAACAAGAACAAAAAAATGACAGAGAGCCAGCAAACAGCACACCTCAGACCCTTCTTTCACAAACTCCTTTTCTCTCACGTCCATTTGCTTTGCCCTCTGGCCAGCTCAAAGATTTATTTCTCGACTTTCTAATAAGATATAATTACCCAGATTGGATTTTTTTTCCCAACTCACAATTATCTCCAAATGGGCTTTTTGCTTTGGGGTAGAAAGATCATTTAAATTAATTTTTTTTTTATGTTTCCCATTATGGCATAAATTTGAGTAGGGAAACAACTGAAAAATAATTTAGCATTATGAGGGAAAAGAGTTACCGTTCCCAGGAGCCTGTTCTGAGTAATGTAATATCTGCCAAATTCTTTGCAGATCAGATATTACTGTACTGTTTGAAAGCAATGCTGACTGTATCAAAACGAAGTCATAATAATAATTAATTTGCAGGTGCCATGTATTACATGCTGACCGTGTGGCAGACACTGCTTTAAGTGCTTTGTATGAACTCGCTTAGTCCGTCCGCAGAAGACCCTAATGCGGGAGGTACAATTATTATCCCTAATTAGAGATTAGAGAACTGAGGGGCAGATACACTGCCCAAGGACATGCAGTCGCTGTTTAAGATGTTAAACACAACATCTTTCCAGGAAAGTATTTTAGCTAATGTACCATTGTTAAGGATTCATAAACATTTCAATCAAAAGGCTTTTGTTTTTTTTGAGATTTTAAACTTAAGTTAACTGAAACTTCAAGAGCCCTGAATGATTTAACTTTCAGTATTTTCACTACTTTTTGCTGTCTTTAGAGGGGACTGTGTGTGGGTTACTGGATTTGAGTGTATTTTTCTAATAACACACTTTAGTCTAATCATATACACTCTGAATGAAAACGGGCATACCAAGAAGTGGCTGGACTCAAAACTTCATTCACCGAATCTGCAACAGCACCTGTTGTACCGTCCTTAGTTTAAAGCATTTTGCCAAAACAGGGACCATATAGGGAACACGTGGCACTCACCTGCTTCACAATTTTCAGTCACAGTCCCCTTATATAGACGTTGGCTGAAGGAAATCTTTATATCTTCTCCCTCCATGTGAACGACCAAGAGACCAGTGGTTGTCCTGGCTGGGACCCCTTGGTCCGTAACTTTTAATTGCAGCCAGAAAGGAAAATATTCTGAAGATGGGTTTTGCTGAAGCTGAATTTCTCCTGTATATTCACGAATAGAAAATATGGACTGAGGCTCTGCAAAGCGAAAAGTGACAGTTCCGTTGGGCCCCAAGTCTGGGTCACTGGCTCTCAGGATGGCAGTCGTCCGATTTGTAGGTGACTGGTGGGAAAGAAAAATATCAAAGGGGTTCTGTTCCCAAACTGGATCATTGTCATTAACATCAGTGACATGTACTTGGATGATCACTGTGGTGCTTCTCGAGCCCTGGATGCCACAGTCTCTGGCCACAGCCCTGAACGTGTGTTCGGATCGGGCTTCTCGGTCGAGGGTGTGGCCAGTTCTCAATATGCCAGTCACGGGATCAATGGAGAACGCCCCAGGGGCCGCATCCACCAGAGAATACTCAGTTTGCCCATTCAGGCCTTCATCCTCGTCCACAGCAGAGAGCACGAAGACCACAGTTCCCACCTGAGCATCCTCTCTCACGGAGGACCAGTAATGGAGCTTGGGGAAGGCAGGGCTGTGGTCGTTGTCATCCAGAACTCTGACCTGCAGCTGCATGACGGCGCTCCTGGGTGGATCCCCCAAATCAGAGCACAGGATGACTAGGGTGAAATCGCTGACTTGCTCCCGGTCCAAAGCGCGAGTGGTTGAGAGCTCTCCCGACGTTTCATTGACAGCAAAATACTCATCGGTGTTTCCCTCTATTAAAGAAAACAAATTCCAAGTCCATCTGAATTGAAAAAGTAGCAGCCCTTTGCTATGACAATATATATAATATATACACACATTCAATAAACATTTCCTGATTATTACATCTTAGGACTTTTGTAAACACTTTTGTCAGTCTATGATAAAAAGTCCCTGCCCTCATGAAGCTTCTATTACGGGGGATGAACAACATAATATAATTCAATATCTATCTTAGTTCAGTGCATAATTCACATGCTTGCTGTGACTGATTTGCAACAGTACGATTTTGTGGGTGTATGTGTCCAACTTCAACTTTTTAAATTTATATATTTTTCCCCTTGAGAGGATTAAAATGCATGTTCTATTTGAAATAAAACAATAGTAGACAGGGATAAGAAGCAGGATGTCCATTTTGAGGTACCAATCAAAAGTTAACAGATAGATTTACAATGGCACATTTGTAATTTTCCCAAATGTTACTCACTCCAGATGGAGTGCTGGTTATACTATTACAGTAAGTGCCTCTTCTACATTTCCTGGCCTTTTGTGCAGGAATCATAACACTTCTGTTAGAGAGAGTGGAACACCTATCTGTTTCTTCCATGACTTAAGCAAGGGTGATGTTTTATTCTTCTCTGTCTCCTTCGGAAGGTTTCCTTTTACTATTGTCCACGGTACCAAGTAGAAGAAAAGTTGAAACTGAACACAGGGATAAAAAACTTCCAAAGATGTTTTAAAACCTCAGCCTGAAAATTAGTTGGGAAAATGTGGTTCGGTGACCTACTAGCCATATTCTTGGATGAGGGGCATGTTCTTGGACAAGGAGCACTGTCCCCAGTATGGTGGGAGTCTACTGGAGGCTGCCAGAGGCTCATGGAAGAAGTGGACCAGCATTCTGAGAAAACAGCCATAGGTAGTGCTGGGGCCGGGGAGAAGGGACCTGCACAGGGATGTACTCACAAGACACAGCGAATTTGTACCTAACATATGGATGATGAGACAAACTACATTTCTGTGGTAATTGTGGTTGATGAAGTCATTTCTTCAGCAAACATTTAAAGAACACCTATCGTGTACCAAGTATGTGCTGGTCGCTGGGAATACGAGGAGAAGACATGATTCTCGCTTCCAAGAGTTTACAGTCCAGGAAGAGAGGCAGGTCAGTACCTGGACTTCAAAGCGTGGTGTGAAACTCACACGTGCAGGGTGCTGGGAAGCACGTTGGAAGAGCAGAGCGGTCCTGCGTTAGGATGGCCAGGAAATGCCTATTGGAAAGAGTGACATGAAAACTGACTCCTAAAGGGGAGAAAGCCAGGCTACAAGTCTCAGGAGGAGGGAAGAGGAAGAGGAAGAGGGCAGAGGGAACAGCCTGGGTGAAGTCTCAGGAATATGAAAAATCAGTGGTAGCAAATGTCTTCGTGTGACTAGAACACAGGATTCCCTGGGTATCTGAGTGTAGAGAGCAGCAGGGCACCGAATCATGAACAGCCCTGTGTACAGTGCTGAAGTCTCTATTTTATCTTAAAATCTCTGGGGAGCCCCCGCAGGATTGTAGACAGGAAAATGTCATGAATCACATTTCTGTTTCAGGAAGAGTACTGGGCAGCAATGTCAAAGCTTGACTAGTGTAAGAAAGATTAGGAGGCTATTAGAAGTAATCTACATGAGCGATGAGGAGGTTCTGAAATAAAGACTGGGTCCTTGAGGCTGTCAGAAAAAAAAATGTGAAATAGTCTGAAATGGAAGGAAAAAAATGTGAGTGTTGTGGAGTAAAAATAAAAAATGTGAGTGGGTGACTGGTCTGGCTTTGTCATCAGCGTTGTCTCCCAGGTATTTTATCTTCATTGTCTTTCAGCTATTTTATCACCCCGCAAATTGTTGAAAATTAATAAATAATGAAAATGGTTCTTATCCACAGAAATTCAAATTAATCATGTCTAGTGGAATGACAATGATCATTTCTTGTGGGGAGACCTCTTCTGCATTTCAGAATTCCTTATTTTCTGTGTGTGTGTGTGTGTGGGTTGGATGTCTCCTTGAACCACTTTTAACATCACTTTGGTTTGTCCATTAGTTAATGAGGTGAATAAAAATCTTTGGAAGTTGTTAATTTTATGTTTGTATGACAGTAATTCTTTTACTTTAAAAAATGTTCTTTGATGGGGAGTTCTGGAGTGAGGGTGGCACACAGCCAAGTCCACAGCCCACTACAAGGACATAAAGTGTGAACAAAAATGCAATTTCTTGCCAAAGGCACTGATCCCAATTCTGCTCTCTTGCTGTAAAAAGAAAGAGAGAGTGGGAAATAAAAATTTATTAGGAGGTGGGAAGACCCTGGATTCACCTTCCCCCATGAACACATCAGAACTACAAACTACATGTAGAGACACTTTCTCTGGGAATGTCCTGAAGATGAACAGAATGGCTGTTCTGCAACCAAGCTTACGAAGAAAGAACCATGAGGAGTCTAGTAAGAGGGGAGAAGAAATCTAGTCAAGACCCACACCTCTGGTGGGAGAGCCAGAAGAGGAGAAGGATTTCACAGGCTCAGGGATCCGCCCTCAGGGGTGAGGGGTCTGAGCCCCACCTTGGGCACCCCAGCCCTGGGGTCCAAGACTGGGAATACCAGCCCCTTCAGGTGGTTTGAAAACCCACGGAGCTTAGTGGAGGGCTGTCGGAAACTGAGATTCTGCTCTTGTAGAGCACGAGCACAAACTTGTTTGTTCCCAGCCCTAGCACAGAGGCAGCGGACTGAAAACCACCTGGCATTCTGGTCAGTCTGCCCTGACTGCTCCCGTGCACCTCACCCCTGCTTGAAACAGGCTCTCACCTCAGCTCCTCATGCTCCAGCCTCACTCCTTTACAAGGCAGTGACCACCACTGCATTTGGGAGAAGCCAGTTCTTGCACCAGGTTCCTGTTCCAGACCCTTAGGTCCCAGCATCACCCCTGGCCAAGGTAGAAGCTCCTTTAGCACTGAAGAGAAGCTAAGCTTGCTCAGGATTGTAGCGCCAGCCCCTCAGGCCCTGGCCCCACCCCCTGACAGGGCAGTGACTGCTAGCGCACCCCAGGAGAAGACATGGCCCATGACCACTTTAGATCCAGCTCTCCCACCAAAGCCACTGGGCAGACTGCATAAGAATATGCCAACATAAGACATGTCTTCAAGACTGAAGTAGGTATGTTTTGCTTAATTTCATAGAGACAAACAGAGAAAGTCAAACAAAATAAGAAGACAGAAAAACATGTTCCAAAGGAGGGGAGGGAAAGTAATAAAACAGAGATAAGTAGTTACCTGATAAAGGGTTCAAAGCAATAGCCATAAAAAATTCCACCAAACTTGGGAAAAGAATAGAGGAACACAGTGTGAACTTCAACAAATGATGATAAAATATAAAAAAGAACAAATTAAAGCTGAAGAATACAGTGACTAAAAGGAAAAATATGCTAGAAGGAATTAACAGCAGGTCAGGTGATTACAGAGGAACACATAAGTGAACTATAGTCCGAATAGTGAAAAGCGCCCAATCAGAACAGCAAAAAGAAAAAGAGAAGTTTAAGTAAGGAGAACTGAAGGGAACTCTAGATCATCAAGCAAACTAACATTTGAATCACAGAAGAGAGAGACAAAAAGGCAGATGACATATATGATGAAATTATGGCTGAAAACACCACTAACCTGAAAAGGGAAATACATATCCAGGTCCACAAAGGACAGAGAGTTCTAAACAAGATGAACCCAAAGAGACCCACACCAAGATACATCAAAATTAAAATAGAAAAACTTAGAGAGAATTTTAAAGGCAGAAACGGGGAAACAAAGAGTCACATACAAGGGAACTCTTACAACTATTAGCTGATTTTTCAGAAGCAAGCTTGCAAGCCAGAGAGAGTGGCATGACATATTTAAAGTGCTGAAAGGAAAGAACCTACAACCAAGGACACTCTACCCGGCAAGGTTATCATCCAGAATTGAAGGCGGGTTAAAGAGTTTCCTGGACAAGTGAAAACTAACAGAGGTCATCACTACCACTAAACTGGCCTTATGAGAAATGTTAAAGTGTCTTCTTTTAGTGAAAAAGAAAAGGCTGTAACAAGAAATAGAAAAAGACATGAAGAAAAAAACCTTAATGGTAAAGGCTACTTAAATAAGGTAGTACAAAGGTTAAAAGACAAAAATTGTAAAATCAACTATAACCACAATAAACAGTTAAGAGGTACAAATAAAGATGTAAAATATGACAACAAAACATAAAAGATAGTGGAAAGGAAGTAAAAAATGTAGCACTTTTAGAATGTGTTTGAACTTAAATGACTATCAATTTAAGATAAGTATATATATAATTGATCTATATGAACCCCATGGTAACCGCAAATCAAAAATCTACAACAGTTACACAAAAACAAACAGAAAGGAACCCAAACATAATACTAAAAAAAGTCATTAAAATGCAAGGGAATAGACTAAAAGAAGAAAAGAACAGAGAGGAACTACAAAACCAACCATAAAACAAGTAACAAAAAAAGCAATAAGAACATACTTATCAATAATTATATAAGTGGATTAAATGCTCCAATCATAGGAAATGGGGTGGCTGAATGAATAATAAAGCAAAACTCATCTATATGCTTCCTACAAGAGACTCACTTCAGGTCTTAAGACACACACATCTGAAAGTGAAAAAATGGAAAAAGACATTCCATGCAACTAGAAACAAAAAAAAAGCTGGGATAACAATTAGAGTATCAGAAAGAAAACAGACTTTACAACAAAGTTTACAACAAAAATGAAGAAGGGCATTTTATAATGATAAAGAGGTCAATCCAAGAAGAAGATATAACATTAATAAACCTATATGCACCTAAATTTATAAAGCAAATATTAACAGACACAAAGGAAGAAATTGACAGTAATACAGTAATACAATAATAGTAGGAAAACTTAATACCCTATCCAGACAGAAAATCAATAAGGAAACAATGGCCTTAAATGACATATCAGGTCACATGGACTTAACAGATACACACAAGATATTCCATTAAAAACAGCAGAAAACACATTCTTTTCAAGTGAACGTGGAACATTCTCCAGTATAGATTACATGCTAGGCCACAAAAAATTTTCCAATAAATTTAAGAAGACTGAAATCATAACAAGCATCTTTTCTGATCACAGTGGTATGAAACTAGAAATCAATTACAGGAAGAAAACTAGAAAAACCACAAACACGTGGAGGATGAGATAAATGATGTTATTCATATGCATATTAGAAGTGCTAATACATATATTCATTGACATGAATCATTTATACTGTATATTAGTCTAAAATGAGATAAAATAGCATATATAAATTATTCAACAGTGTAAAATTGGTTTGTTCCATTCACTGAGGTTCATGGAAAAGTATTTTTTCAAAGATCAAATCAGTTATCTCTGCAAGATATAAGATTTTTTGTTTATTATTTTTGTTTTTCTTAAATTGTGTATATATGCTACAAGTATGTATCATTTTATCATCAGGGTAAAAGGCAATAAAACAATTCTCATTTTGGAGCAAAATGGGTGGTACACAGAAAGCGTGGCTTGGTTATAGAATTTTTAGCAGAGAGTGACAGCTTCCAAAAGCTAGTCTCAAAGCTCTTTTTACAAGACCCTAAAACAGCTTCTTTTCATCAGAAGCAGTCTCTCAAGCATTACTCTAGCTTCAATTCATATTTTATATGTACTCTGACATATGCTGAAAATTGGCTTCCTCACTCTTTTTTTTTTTTAGTGAATAAGATGTGGCCTTCTCAAGACTGCCATGCTAATGTTAACGTTCCTCTGCCAGTAATTTTATGTCTCTGATCTAGAGAGCGATGTCACAAAATTATCTTCTAGGGTAGAAGTTCCTTAAGACCTTGATCTCCGGAGTAAGACTAGATCTGAAGTGCTTCATTGGTCTTCATACCTGGGAACTCTTTGTCTAATTCCAAACTCTAGACCTGAAAGAAAGGCTTTTCTTTTTTTTTAAACATTTTTTTGTTGAGTTATAGTCATTTTACAATGTTGTGTCAAATTCCAATGTAGAGCACAATTTTTCAGTTATACGTGAACATACATACATTCATTGTCACAGTCTCTTTCGCTGTGAGCCATCACAAGATCCTGTATATATCTCCCTGTGCTACACAGTACAATCTTGTTTATCTATTCTACATTTTGAAATCCTGGTCCCTTCCCACCTGCCATCCTTCTGGCAACCACAAGTTTGTATTCTATGTCTATGAGTCTGTTTCTGTTTTGGGGTTTTTTTTTTTTCTGTTTTTCTATTTGTGTGTGTGTGTGTGTGTTTTGGTTTTTTTTTTTTTTTAGATTCCACATATGAGCAACCTCATATGGTATTTTTCTTTCTCTTTCTGCCTTACTTCACTTAGAATGACATTCTCCAGGAGCACCCATGTTGCTGCAAATGGTGTTACGTTGTCAGTTTTTATGGCTGAACAGTATTCCATTTTATAAATACATGACATCTTCTTTATCCAGTCATCTGCTGATGGACATTTAGGCTGTTTCCATGTCTTGGCTATTGTAAATAGTGCTGCTATGAACATTGGGGTGCAGGTGTCATCCTGAAGTAGATTTCCTTCTGGGTATAAGCCCAGGAGTGGGATTCCTGGGTCATATGGTAAGTCTATTCCTAGTCTTTTGAGGAATCTCCATACTGTTTTCCACAGTGGCTGCTCCAAACCGCATTCCCACCAGCAGTATAGCCTCTCCAGCGTTTGTCACTTATGGACTTTTGAATGATGGCCATTCTGACTGGTGTGAGGTGATACCTGATTGAAGTTTTGATTTGCATTTCTCTGATAATTAGTGACATTGAGAATTTTTTCATGTGCCTATTGATCATTTGTATTTCTTCCTTGGAGAATTGCTTGTTTAGATCTTCTGCCCATTTTTGGATTGGGTTGTTTGTTTTTTTCTTATTAAGTCATATGAGTTGCTTATATAGTGTGGAGATCAAGCCTTTGTCAGTTTCATTTGCAAAAATTTTCTCCCATTTCGTAGGTTGTCTTTTTGTTTTACTTATGATTTTCTTTTTCTTTGCTGTGCAGAAGCTTGTAAGTTCCATTAGGTCCCATTTGTTTACTCTTGCTTTTATTTCTATTGCTTGGGTAGACTGCCCTAGAAGAGCATTTTTGAGGTGTATGTCAGACAATGTTTTGCCTATATTTTCTTCTAGGAGGTTTATTGTATCTTGTCTTATGTTTAAGTCTGTGATCCATTTTCAGTCTATTTTTGTGTATGGTGTAAGGGAGTGTTCTAGCTTCATTGCTTTACATGCTGCTGTCCAGTTTTCCCAGCATTATTTGCTGAAGAGACTATCTTTATTCCATTGTATATTCTTGCCTCCCTTGTCGAAGATGAGTTGACCAGAAGTTTGTGGGTTCATTTCTGGGCTCTCTGTTCTTTTCCATTGGTCCATATGTCTGTTTTTGTACCAATACCATGCTGTCTTGATGGCTGTAGCTCTGTAGTATTGTCTGAAGTCTGGGAGAATTATTCCTCCAGCCTCTTTCTTTTTCTTCAGTAATACTTTGGAAGTTCTAGGTCTTTGATGGTTCCATATAAATTTTATTATGATTTGTTCTAGTTCTGTGAAACATGTCCTGGGTAATTTGATACGGATTGCATTAAATCTGTAGATTGCCTTGGGCAGTATGACCATTTTAACAATATTGATTCTTCCAATCCAGGAGCATGGGATATCTTTCCATTTTTTTAAGTCTTCTTTAATTTCCTTTATCAATGGTTTATAGTTTTCCATGTATAAGTATTTCACCTCCTTGGTTCGATTTATTCCTAGGTATTTTATTACTCTGGGTGTTATTTTAAAGGGTATTGTTTCTTACTTTCTTTTTTCTGTTGATTCATCATTAATGTAAAGAAATGCAACTGATTTTTGAACGTTAATCTTGTAACCTGCTATCTTGCTAAATCTTCATTCAGCTCTAGTAGTTTTTGTGTGGATTTTTTAGGGTTTTCTATTATATATAGTATCATGTCATCTGCATATAGTGACACTTTTACCTCTCCTTTTCCAGTTTGGATCCCTTTTATTTCTCTCTCTTGCCTGATTGCTGTGGCTAGGACTTCCAAGACTATGTTGAATAGGAGTGGTGATAGTGGGCATCCTTTTCTTGTCCCAGATTTTAGTGAGAAGCTTTTGAGTTTTTCACCATTGAGTACTATGCTGGCTGTAGGTTTGTCATATATAGCTTTTATTATGTTGAGATATGTTCCCTCTATACCCACTTTGATGAGAGTTTTTATCATAAATGAGTGTTGAATTTTATCAAAAGCTTTTTCTGCATCTATTGAGATGATCATGTGGTTTTTGTCCTTTCTCTTGTCAATGTAATGTATTACATTGATTGATACGCATATGTTGAACCACCCTTGTGTCCCTGGGATGAACCCCACTTGATCATGATGTATAATCTTTTTTATGTGCTGTTGGATTCTATTTGCTAGTATTTTGGTAAGGATTTTTGCATCTATGTTCATCAGTGATATTAGTCTGTAATTCTCTTTTTTGGTGGTGTCTTTGCCTGGTTTTGGTATCAGGGTGATGGTGGCTTCATAGAATGAATTTGGGAGTATTCATTTTTTTTCAATCTTCTGGAAGAGTTTGAGAAAGACTGGTATGAGTTCTTCTTTGTATGTTTGGTAGAATTCCCTGGTGAAGCTGTCTGGTCCTGGATTTTTATCTGTAGGGAGGTTTTTTATTGCTAACTCGATTTCATTTCTAGTGATAGGTTTGCTCAAGTGGTCAGTTTCTTCTTGATTCAGTCTTGGTGGACTGTATGTTTCCAGAAACTTGTCCATCTCCTCTAGGTTACCCATTTTGGTTCCATATAGTTTTTCATAATATTCTCATATGATATTCTGTATTTCTATGTTATTTGTTGTAATTTCTCCATTTTCCTTTCTTATTTTGCTTATTTGTGCTCTTTTTTCTTCTTTGTGAGTTTGGCCAGAGGTTTGTTAATTTTATTTACTCTTTCAAAAAAGAAAGTCTTGATTGCTCAATATAGAAAAAATAAGTGATCATATGAGATAAATGAAAATAGAAAAAAACGATCTGTTCCTTCTGTACATCCACTAACATAAGTGGGTTACTAACAACAAGAGATGTCAAGGGCAGGTTTTTGAGACGTTTGGAGCTCAGAGGTTCAGAGAAGGAGAAGGAGAGGAGACCCAGGGCACCAATCAGTTTTTCCTACAGGGTATGTATTGTGTAGATGCTGTGTAGACACCAAATGCAGAATACTCGCCAAGAAGCGTGTGCCAAGCAAGTTGGTATCCTGGGCAGGTGGCGGGGGTGGGTGTTAAATAAAGAAAGTACTTACCAATTACGTGATATCTAACAGCTCCGTTATTGCCAGCATCCATATCAGAGGCCAAAACAGTGTAGACAAGTTCTGGCTCACGGTTTTCCAGAACCTCAATGTCATGGGTGGGAACAATAATCTCCGGTGCATGATCATTTTCATCTTCCACGGTGCAGAGAATTGTTGTGGAGCCGGACAGCGTAGGGACTCCCCCGTCTCGTACAAGTACTGACATAGAATAAAAGACCGCACAGACAGTGGCTGTTAATTCATACCTCCAATATATTGCCCTAACCAGACAGCATCAACCAAATTAACTGGGTAGCACTGGATCAATAATATTGTATTTAAAGATGCCCTACTGAAAGGTAAAATTTCACCTCTAACCTCCTGTCTGCCTATTTTTGTGTGTTTGTTTAGCACACTCAAGGGACCCCATACCTCGAAGGGTGAGGACTTCCTGAACTTCTCTGTCCAGTGTGGTGGCTGTCACTACCTCTCCTGTGTCAGGATTTATCTCGAACAATCCAGATGAAGCACCTGGCATGATTTCAAACTGAAGCTTGGAATTGACTCCTAAAGGAAAATACAGAGCAACACTAAGCAATTATCCCGATGGAATCCATCTGTCCGTCTTCCCTTTCCCTATGAACTTGTTAGGCCACAGATGAAAAAGGCAAGACACTTAACCTTCAAATTAAAGTCAAAAACAAAAACAAAAAACACAGCTCTTTGGGCTGTTCTTGCTAAATAAAAGCCTCATGGGCTGAAATACTTGATTTTCAAAAGTCTTATGAGACTTCTCCATGATGAATGCTTAAGATTTTCTCCCTTTCATAAAAAATTTCTTAGGAGTGTGCAACCCTAATATTCCTAATTACTCCTTCTAACACCTCTGATTGTGATTTAATGTCATAATTGTAAGTTTGCAGGGCCAGTGATAATTTCTGTAGATGGACCGCCCTGTTTAAAAGCTTGTGCTCAGTTGTGTTACTCTATTTATTCTCCAGCACTGGAGGCCAGCACATAGAGTTCCTTATGTGTGTGCTTTGTGTTCACTTTGTTTTCTACTCAGCATTTGGTCTCCTATCTGGAGTGAGAAATGCGGTATCGCATTATTACGCATTTTGGAAATAATTCTTATTTCTGTGGTTGCATTTCTTCCCTAAGAAAAGTGTCACGTCATTTCCATCACTGGTTATGAAGATCACTCGTACCATTCACTTGAACAAGTTTGTCCTATGACATTGACGCTCACTTGCACTTCATGCAAGTTCCTTTCAATCATTTCGGTGCTCTTTTCTTAACGAACAAGAATCTAGCTATAGATATAGTGCTCACTGTAAATGGCTTTACACTTTAATAAAAGGTGAAATACTGTCCTCTGGACTTCACAGACAACTTCAATTACAAATTTCCATCTTGCTAGTCTTAAAAAGTAAATTTTCCCAAGGGAGCGGGGGGGGGGGTGGGAAGGAACAGACTGGGATTTCAAAATTTGTAGATACTGACAGGCATATGCAGAATAGATAAACCAGATTATACTGTATAGCACAGGGAGATATATACAAGATCTTGTGGTAGTCACAGTGAAAAAAGGGACAATGAATATATGTATGTTCATGTATAACTGAAAAATTGTGCTCTACACTGGAATTTGACACAACATTGTTAAATGACTATAACTCAATAAAAAACGTTTTTAAAAAAGTAAGTTTTCTTCTGCCATGGTCTACTAGGTATAATACTGAATTGAGCGCTGGAAAAAGTGGAATACAATGCTAGTTTTATATGAGGATAAATATATATGTCTTCTTACTATGTCACTTGAAAGAGAAGGGATATTTGGGACAATCTTCAGGCATTTCAATGATTTAGAGAAAAAAGTCTAATAAGATATCAATATATTTGAGATGGCATGACCGTAAGTCACCAGATGCTGTATTTGTTCCAGAAGATTATAAGGAGGAAGAAGCAATGTCTTAACTGAATTCTAAAAGAGCCATAGCATATTACTTTGAATTTATCTCACATTATTTAAGCGGAGAAGGGTGCAAAGTCTGGAGTGTGAAGATGTATTTGTGCAAACTCCAGTTATAAATAAAGATCTCATTTATCCTTAATAATATATGAGGAGGACTGAAGGGGAGTGGATTGTTACCTCAGGGATGAAAGTCTATGTAGAATAATAGAAATAATAAAATCTGAAAGTTTTAAAAAAGTCAGGAAGTATTGGATACAGAGGTAAAGCACATTAGAGAATAACTGTACTGATGTAGTAGGAAATTTTACATTTGAGTTTACATTTAAGCACGTGAAGACATTTTCTAGGTTTGACAAGTGATAGGAATTAAACATATATAATATATAATACAATATGCAATATATATAATGTATAACATATAATGACATCATATAATAAATGAGTGGATTTATTTCAAAAATAAAAGGTCCCAAAATGAAAAGATGCCGTTCTCCATGAAAGTTCTGTGAAAGCAGAGGCCACACTGGTTTGATGCACCACTGGGCTGTCCCTTTGGCAAGCAGCACTATGCCCGGCCCCTAATTATGCTCACCACCTATTTGAGGACCAACAGAAGTAGAAGTAAGATGGTACTGTTCCCATTTTCACAATGTGGGATGAGACAGACAGGAACAACAGATTCTAACAGTCTGGAATTTTCAGAAATTGTCTTGGTTGAAAAAAGAGATGATGTGATCATTATGAGATCAAAGTAATCACTATAATTATTAAATAATCTTCTCTAGATATAAGAATCAAGAATTTTTTTCCTCCTCTTCTATAGCCAAGCTTCTTAGAAAAATGCTGTCCATTCTCTGCGGCTAGGTTGAAGCCAGTGCCATTCGAGTTATTCTTTCTACAGTCACCAATGAGCTTCTTGTTATAAAATCTACCGGCTGTGTTTAGTTCTCACCTGACTTGTCTTCTATCTGACTTCAGATATTGCTGACTGGTGTTAAAAAAAAACACAGAAAGGAAGGAACAAAGAGAGAGAGGAAGGAGGGAGGAAGGAGTTCATTCTATCTCCCTTCCGACTCACTGCCATCAGTTTCCACCCACATTGCATCTGACCAGCAGAAAATAGCAAAGTCACTTAGATGTCTTCCTTAGATATATGTTAGACCAGTGGTTGGCAAAGTATAGCCTACTGGCCAAATCCAGCCTGCCCCGGGGTTTTGTAAAGCTCCATTGAAACACAGCCACACTCATTTCTTTGCATATTATCCATTGCTGCTGCCTCATTCCAATATCAGAGCTGAGTGACAGAGACCGTATGGCTTGCAAAGTCCCCAAATTCACTACCTTGTCTTCCACAGAGAAAATTTTGCATAACCTGGTCCCCGAGTAAAGGTTGGAAAATGACAGGAGTTGAGGACAGAGAGGAAAGCTACAGTCATTTATTAAAGTGCCTGGTTGTTAAGCTGAAAGAGGAGAGAACTCTAGCCTCAAACCCATGAGGAATTAATAAAGAATTCTGACCAGGGAATGTGGTTTTCAGATTTACTTTTTATGAAGATCGTTTTTCGTTCCTCAACTGTACAATGCCCGTCCAACTCAAACATTTCTAAATAAAAATAGGATTGTGTCTGGATGACTGAATGAAGAAATAAACAAACAAATGAGTTCTGAAGAGGGAAGGCAACTTGAAGTAGCCAGTTTCACAGAAGCTCCAGTTTCTCAGACCATATAGTCAAAAACATTTACTGAGCTCCAATGTCATAGCTTGCGTTATCATAGGGACCAGAGATAAAAGCAAATAAAATATGTTCTGAACCCACGAGTTCACAGCTTAAAAGGCAGGCAGACAATTAAACAATCCTATAATCAAAATGCATGGATTAAATGAAATAGGACTGTATTTCAAAGTTTTAATAGTGACTGTCTTTGGGTGAGTGTGCCTTTTTGTTTGTTTGCTTACTATTTAATTAATTATAAGACATTTTCCCCCCGAAATTTTAACATATCTGAAGTTAGATGCATCTTACAATTAATGGCATCTTAGATTCCATGAAATAGATGGAATACTGTCATGGCGGTGCTTCTCCACTGCTCCAAGAGTAGGCAGGTGGGTGCGGTTGTACATTCAGCGTGAGACAGTTGCCAGAAAAGCAGATGTGGAGTTTATTCAAGATAAATCCAGATACAGAATACATTTTTATCGGATAGAGAATAAGATTTCACTATAGAGTTGGACGTTTTTGTACAGCAATGTACTGCTGAGTTATTTTGTATTCGCCACGATTGGTCCAATGCATCACCGGGACTGAGTCATCCTCCCTGGTGGGGCAGCCTTCTCCCTTCCCCCTGCCCCCCGGGACTAGGGGAGAGGTACGCTGGGGGGCAGATCTTTTTTCACTAACAATGGAGCTCTTGTTGGTGGCACCAAAGGCTGTAGCAGTTTTAATATCTTAGTTAAAACGTAGTAGTTGTTTTTCCCTTTTAATACCAGAAAAAAACTCCTGTTAGAACCAGTGTGACTCATACACCATAAACATCCAGTGCTCTAATTCCTATGGGTTTTGAATGCCAAACGACACTGTAGGCGTACATTTTGAAAACTGCATTGTAGAATGCTAGAAAACATATGTTAACCTGGTATTAAGTAATGCTATGGCTTTTTTAAAAAATACATACTATAAAGTAAACCATTCATAAATTCCAATATGATGCCAGTTATGTTAAAATCCTGACTATGTCATTTTAATTCCCATACATAATCCTTTTTCATTGTCTTAACCCAACTAGCAAAAAAAAAAAAAATATTTAGGACAAATATGTTCAAAAGCACACCCAAATTCACATACATTTACATATCCACTTGTTTAACAGATCTGGTCTCTTTAAAGACACTGAGATTTCCAGTAAGCCAAAATTGTCTCCAAAACTTGTGAAGGGTCATGAGACTCAGAAGACGCTAATGTGTATCTCAAACACCCACAAATGCAAAGCCAGAAACCCAGCAATTTTGTATTTAAATTCTCCGGCAAACCATGATCTTTAGAATAATAAACTTGCAGTTCTAAGTAAGAGGCTGCAGACTATTCACTCCAAAAGAAAGTAACACTAACACTTGGCAACTTGACAGTAAAAACTGGAAAGCATATTTACGGTAATCATCTTTAGTTGATAAACAAAACGTTTTGAGAGAAATTCTTTTCTCCTTCAAATGTTAAAGAAAATTAGCCCTTTTAGCAGAGTGTATTCTAAAAAAATAAAGTTAATAAAATAAAGTAAGGTCAAAGGGAGAAGCATTTTACAGACTTTTAATTATTGCTAAATCACACAACATCACTGATGGATTCAGTATGTCTGTGGACTTTGGGAAGCGGTTTCTGTGTTGCCCAGAGCCCTGTGTTACTCAGTATACGCCAGAGAACGCTCTCAGAGAACGTTGGAAATATTGGAAACACAAAGCTTATGTATATTTTCTGTTGTTTCTATCACCTAAAAACCATACCGCCAGAAATGTGCTAAATAAATTAAGCCCCAGTTGGGACAAGCCAACTGTTAGCACACTCCAGCCCTGTTGCTAAGCATAGTAAGCAAACTCTTGGATCACACTGCCCCACTCTGGTCAAAAGAGAGAAAACTGGGTTAGCCCTTGAAAGTTTTCGTAGCATCACATACAAATTCATGTAAAATGCATTTCATTAAAAGATGATGTTTTCCACCTACTGTATATCACAGGGAACTATATTCAACTTCCCATAACAAGATATAATGGAAAAGAATCTGAAAAGAAAAAATACATACGTATGCATGTGTATAACTGAATCACTTTGCAGTACACCTGAAACTAACACTATAAATCAAGTACACTTCAATAAAATTTTTTTAAGAAAGATGATGTTTTCCAAAGGGCAAAGCATCTAGATGGCATATAATTTAGTTTAAAAGCTCAAGAGAAATGTATCTTTTACTTTTCTAATGAACAACCTAGGAAGAAAATGCTAGTGTTAATACTATTATTTCCATAGAAACATCTGTTACAGTTGTTGCAAGAAACGAACAAAATACTATACTGATTATGTATTGCCACTTGCTATATACAAATGTGAATTTTAAAAGACTAGCTTATTAAACTATTTATGTTAATTCAGATGGGAATATTCAGCATATATTTGCTGTTAATGGCAAACACGTCACTGTAATTTTTATAATTATTTTGTTTAAAATTTTAAAAAGAATATTATTAAAGTTACTGAAACTTAAATGCCAAAAAGTCATAGTGATATTGGAAAGCAATTCTAAGACATTTACAAATTTCTAGCCACAATAACTCAAAGTCATTTGTCTGGACATAGTGATTGATGTTATTAATGATAGTAATAATGTAAGTTAACATATTTTGACCATTTATTGGACCAGATGCTGGTCTCAGCTCTTCGTAGGCAATAACTCATTCATACGTACAACTACAAATCAGGCTGTATTACAATCCTCATTTTACCAAGAAGCAAAGAGAGGATCAGAGAGAACATACATTTCACCTTGAATACAGTTTGTTCAAGGTGAAACAGCTTAAGTGGTGATTCTAGGATTCAAACCCAGGCAGTCTGACACCAGCACCCTGTCTCCTCCTTTATGCTACATATAGAGGAAATAAAGAACCATTTACCTTCTTTTACTCAATGATCTGTTACAGTCAGAAAAACAAAATATGGTATTTTGTACTTCTGTTTATTATCAAGATCAAATAAATAAATTGTATATTAATTATGTATCACTCCACTAGAAATAATCATAAAAAGCAACATAAGCAAATGCTGTAAAAAGTACACATTATCTTTACATGCCTGTATGTTTTCATGTGTATGCTAGTTAAAGAAATATTAGAAGTTTGAGATAATTAGTAACTGTTTTCATTGTTCTGGTCAATTATGCCAATTTTTGTTTTTAGCATTCAATAGTTCCCATATTTTTGAGTTACCTGAATCTCTGTCCACAGCTTCAACCCTTGTGACAAACTCTCCTGCATTTTGATTTTCTTTAACTGAAGCTTCATACAGGGGCTGCTTAAATACTGGTGCCTCGTCATTTACATCCAGGACCGTAACTGTCAAAGTCTGGGATGAAGAAAGTGTCGGGACTCCATCATCTACTGCCAGAAGGGTCAGAATGTGCTGGGTATTTAGCTCATAATCCAAGGGACAAGTTGTAGTTAGCAAACCTATTTTGAAAGAGAAGAAAAAGAATACATAATAAATATTCTTTGGAGAAGAATGCTTACTCTATTTAATGTCTAAGTCGCTAAAAATTCAGAAGCTTTTTCTGTTAAAGAATATTATTCAACCCACTTTAAATTGATATATTATCTAGAATAAAGGAGAACATTTTTAATCAGATGAGTCATCCTAATTTAAATTATAAGGATGAATAAGAATTCAGAAATAATTTATTATGTATCAGTGTCTACTGAGATGATTACAACAGGATTATGTATCTACCCATTTACTTTAATTTTTTTAAATATCTAGGTTCCAACAGTATTCATCTTCATGTCAAATGACACTTCATGTGTAAAAGTAACAAAGTTACAAAAAGGTAAGTATGGCTACATTCTTTAAGAGATTCAGTTTTTGTTTAAGAGTTATAGTCTCTTTATACCACCCTCAACTAACTGTCTTTTTTATTAACAAAAAAGTAAATATTTTATAACTCACATAATAAATTTCACGAATAAAATGCCTCTACCCTACTGCCTTTTAAGGGTATAACTCATCCAAGCAATGTGTTTTAAAAAAGACTTGCACCCATATAGCTGATATAGAATTACAATTGTCAGGTTTTTTTTTTAGGATTGCTATTTGCTTCTCTAACACATGCTCTTCCTATAAAAACTTGTCTTCAAATAATTAAAGAGGTTTACAGAGTTTATAAAATGATTTTTCATTAACTGTTTACCATTTTACATTTCATAGCAAAAAGACATTGAAAATCTCACTTGGTCTTCCTTATTAAAAAAATGAGCCTTGTAAGAGAAAAAGTAGCCCATTTCATATGAATGCATCCAGCAATTAGCATTTTGTATCTTTGAAAAGTACCTTAACTGAAACAGCCACGGCAATTACTCAAGATTCATGATACCTGTATTACCAGGACACAGCTCTCATTTTATCCATTCTCTTTCACAATCTGAAATAGACCTTCCTTAGCCATTTTGGAAAACATTTTAAGTATTGTTGAAACAAGTCCTCGGAGACCCCCGCTCTAACAGAAATCTGCAGTGGGGTCTGGACTATCTCTCTGTCAGCCAGGCTTTTAGATGGTGCTCACTTATGCCTCAGAATGGAGCCATATGTATAGGATTTAATAAATATTTTGATGAAATTTTCCAACAGTATACAGCCAGACTGTAATCATGACTTCCAAATCCTACACATTCAGTCCCATTCCAAATACTGCTCTTACTAACAGTTGGGCCAAATGGTATACATCTGAGACTTTTTTTCTAAGGCTCATGCAGACATGACTATTTTTTAGAGAATGTGATGGTAATCCATCTCTTCGATATCTTCTGCAAATCAGGCTGAAGGAGTTTCACTTCCAATGTCACAAGAATGACACTGTACCTATAAATATCCATCAAGCTACATCACGACCTTTGGTAGATGTTATCCAGCAAAATGGTGACAGTAAGTCAAAGGAAGTGACAGTGAACGTCACTTCTGCAGAGTACCTGACAGTGAATACATGCTTCTACCAAAAAGAAAATCTCTCAATTGTAAGAAGTCAGGGCCTTAATGTCCAAATCAATCCAACCATTTAAAAACACATTATTTCCAACTATTTACAAGTGTATTTTTTTTAAATTGAAGTATAGTCAGTGTACAATGTTGTATCAATTTCTGGTGTACAGCATCATAGTTCAGTCATATATATACATACATATATTCATTTTCATATTCTTTTTCATTGTAGGTAACCACAAGATATTGAATATAGTTCCCTGTGCTCTACAGTGTAAAGATAAGTTTCCATATTAAAGTTGTTGAATAATGTGGTTGGCTAGTCATGTTCTACCTTGATTCACTTTTGGTACCACCTCCTACCCTGTGAAAGAAGTTTGCTACTGTATCTTCATCCCGGGACAGGTGAGCTAGCTACAAAGCAGGTCAATATTAACAAACAGGTCAATTACTGTTGCTTCTCTGAATACAATCTCCGTGCCCATCATCTGCATAAGTTAAACAGTAAATCAAGTCAAATCTCCTTAAAGCAGATGCATCTTGAGAGCTACCATTTTACATCAGAGGAAAATGAGAATAATAAATGAGCAAGTGACCCCAGGCTTTAGATGACAGTGATGTATACGGTACCTGATGCCTCATCTAGCACAAAGGCCATGTTTTCATTTCCTGAGAGGATGCTGAACGTCACTCTTCCGTTCCTTCCTTCGTCTGGATCTTGAGCAGTTATGCGGTGCACCAAGGAGCCCACGGGGGCATCCTCTCTGACAAGGGCGATGGGGAAAGATATAAAAGTGGGGCTGTGGTCATTTACATCCAGAATCACCACCTTTGCCGTCAGTGATCTCAGTCGCCGGTCTGTCACGTTCACAGCCTGATCGGATGCAGTCACTGTCAGGACGACAGCTGGAACGCTCTCTCTGTCAAGGGGGGATGCAGTGACCAACGTGCCAAAAGAGGGGTGGATGAGAAACGGATTCGCTCCAGGGTGGTGGGCTTCGATGAAGTACTGTATTCTACTGTTCAGAAAACTCCCATCGCCATCTTTGGCATTGAAGACGTGCACCAGGGTCCCGACGGGGGCATTCTCTTCCACGCTTATCACAATGAACTCCTCCTGGAAAGACGGCGAATGGTCGTTTTGATCTTCCACATCGACACTAAGGAAGACTGTGCTGTTCACAGGAGGGTTTTTGCTACAGTCTTTAGTTATCACCCTGAAAAGATAATGAGATGTCATTTCATAATCAAGTTCCTTAGAGAGGAATAAGTCTCCTGTCGAGCTGTTGATGTCAAAGTGGCCATCCTTGTCATTGGCAGCAATGCTGAAGTGTAACTTTCCATTATGATGGTGTTGAAGGTGATCAGGTGACTTTACCAAGCTCATTACTTTCGTAGGCTTCAAGTTTTCTGGTAGAACTAAATGCCTAATATTCTGAGAAATGAGAGCTCCCCCTTTGGGTAGTGGTACCACCTGAAATAAGAAGAAAAAGGAGCTATCAGTTTGGGGTATTGTTTAGTAGTTTAATCAATATTCTTTCACAAGCTAATTCTTTCCACTTGTGTGACAGACATATGTTAACTGGTGAGAAAATGTCTTTTTTATACCATGTGAGTCCAACACATCCCTGAAGATTGAAAATTGCATGCTATCTAGGAGATAAGAAAGCACAATGCTTCCCACTTCCCCATTTGCTATCATTTTCATGATGATAGTTTGGTGAGGCCAGGCTGTAGTTTGGCTGAACTGTAGCCTTGTGATTCTTCAGTGAGAATGTGGGATGGCTAGTCCTCCTAACCAGTCTAAGTCCTAGAGACCCGTGTGTCCTTAATGATGACATCTTTTTACATTTAAGTGTCATGTGTCTTTGCTTATCTGAAACCAAAGATTTGAGGTATTATGAGAAAAATGTCCCCTAAGGCACATATCCTTAATCAATAAGGAATATAATTTAGAAACAGAACTCTTGGGGACATATAT
This sequence comes from Vicugna pacos, assembly GCF_048564905.1. Classification (NCBI taxonomy): domain Eukaryota; kingdom Metazoa; phylum Chordata; class Mammalia; order Artiodactyla; family Camelidae; genus Vicugna; species Vicugna pacos. Next base: position 11,299,202 of record NC_132988.1, on the reverse strand, counting down.
TCTTGATTAGCACACCTACCTATATTGATATTACTGACTATCATGTGGTTGAACATAAAAAAATCTTCCTATAAATCAGTCATCTTGCTTTTGATGTAATTTTTTCCTGCTATGAAGACTTTCCACAGCTTGTTTACTCACTATGATTAAACTAAAGCCTTAAAATACGAATTTCAACCGACTTTTCTAATTTTAAAAATAATTACAAAATCTATGCAATTTATCATTGGCCATTCGTTTACATTCGAGTTTCTCCTGCAAATTTACCAGGTCCTTGCAATTAGGAAAAAGTAACAGAAAAGACACTTTTGGTTCTTCATAAACAAAGCAATATGAATGCCCACAGAGTGATGAAGGTGAAGATCTTGTTAGGAAGAGAAAAAATCATGTAAATCTAATCATTTCTCCAGTGATAATAAAATCACTTAGTATCATGCACACATGCATCTGCAATGCTCTCTAAAGAGAGTTCTCATATATTTAATGCATCTTCACTTTATACACTTGTATATAAAGCTTAAAAGAACCTCTTCAAAGTATCTTTTCACACTGTGCATGATGTCGGTATTACCTGAATATTAATAACTGCCTGTCCTTGAAGAGAAGGTACTCCCTGGTCACTGGCAACAACCGTCATCCTGTAGGAAGGTCTGTACTCATGTGAAAGTATCGTAGCTGTTCTGATTTCACCACTGTTGGCATCAATCTTGAAGTGATCAGAACTATCTTCTATACACATACACACACACACAAAATTAAGAGACTGGAGTTAACTGACAATGCAGAATACAGAGATTTAATTAATCCAAATATATCTGGGACCATTTGGAAGATTCATTTGCCTGAAGCTCTACGAGAGAATGAACATAAAACTGATATTAACAATACAGACGAGAAACACAACAGATTAAACAATTATTATGGAAATTTTCAAACATGAAAAAGTAGACAGGATGCTAATAATAAACTCTCATGTACCCATCATCTGGCTTCAACTCATGACATTTTATTCCCCATCACATATTTCCCATCACCGTCTTTTTTTTTCTAAAATTTTTACTGAAGTGTAACTGATTCACAGCGTTAGTTTCCGGTGTACAGCAGAGCAATTCAGTTATGCATATACGTCCATATCTATTTTTTTCTTTTCAGATTCACCATCTTCTTTTGAAGCAAATCTCAGAAAGTATACCATTCCTTCCGTATATTTTTCAACATGCATCTTGAAAAGATAAGGAACATTTTCATATAATCACGGTACCATATTAGACTTTCAAAAATTAGCAATGATTCCTATCATCCGACATCTAGTTATTTTTAAAATTTTCAACTGTCTCGTAAATATTTTTTTCATTAGCTCAAATTAGGTTCAACATAAACACCATATTCGCATATCTCTTCCATCTTTGTGTTCCTGCCAGCTATCTCTTTATTTTGTTCTTGCAATTCATTGGCTGAAGGAACTGGATCGTGTATCCCAAAGTTTCCCAGAGTCTAGATTTGGTTGCTGTTTGTCTCCAATGTGTAGCTTAATATGTTCTTTTGGCTTCTGTGTTTTCCTTAAACAGGGAAGTAGATCTAGAGAATTAATCAGATTCAGGTTCAATTTGGAGGGAAGACAACGTCACAAGTGCTTTTGTGTTTTTCCTCCAGAAGCACGTCTGATTGTCTCATTGTGTGATGTCAGTCCTTGCTGGCGTCTAAGTCCGATCAAGACTCATTAAGCGTTGCAAAGTATAATATTCTGAGATGATGACCCCTTCTTCATTCATTAGCTGGAATATACTAGTAAAGTGAAATCTCCTCTTTTGTACTTATTGATAACCCATTGGAACAGTTCATTATAGGAAAAGTCAGGATAAACACTTACAGTAAACTCATTAACAGTCTTCAAAATAATGGACTGGTTTACTGACATCCTTCAGTACTCCAACTATGATAAGTAAAGGTTTGTTCCATTTCTGTTTTAAGAATCATTAAGCATGAATTTAAACATAAGGGTTTCAACCTACTGCCATTATATCCTCACTGATACTCAAACTGTTCCATCTTGGAACATTAGGACCCTCTTAAAGGCGCTTCCCGAGTCTTTCTGCTATGACCTCAGTCATCTTTAGCTGTGTTCTTGTATCTGCTGTGACAAAATGCTACAGACTCATCTGGGGGAGTTCCTGTCCAAGTCCTAGGGTCAGCCACTTCTCCAAGGACTCCTAGTTCCTTCCAGTGGAACATGGTCTTGGGAGGTCGTATTCTCAATGTGAGAGCTGCTCATTGCTCTGGGTCAGTCTCTGTTTCCAGGCCTTTTTCAGCAGACAGAGAATACACACCTGCGCACACTGAAATATGTCACAAGTTCATATGGATCTTTCTAATTCAAACTGATTGTCATCCGGTGTTGTTGCAAATCTGTTAACAATAACAGATTTGCATTCTTTGATAAAATCTGAACACTTCAACAATCCAAAAAACCCAGACAATGTCTGGGCTAGTGGCTCTCTTTGATTCTTTATTCAACCACTGATGAGCGATTCATAAACAAATAAAACAAATAAAAAAGAACTCCTGCCCTTAAGAAAGTCAGAGTATACAGCAGAAATCATGTAACATCTTCTCGTTGTGATGTCAATGCTTTGATCCATTTACTTCATCACCATAAGAGGATGAAAACTTTCATGAATGTTGACATATATATATCGTTATTTCCATTATATTGACTTTTATCTTGTTATCTTATCTTATATTTTGTCGTTGCCTCTATTTTGCAATTGGATGAAGTTAAAGCAAAGGTCTGAATAACATACCACCATATTTTTATATTGCTATGCCCCAAGTATCATTTTAGAAGCTAATTTTTATTTTAAAATTCAGTATTTCAAACATTTAGAAATATATGATGAACACCTTTGTAAACATTTCCAGTTGGTTAAATCACAATATTTCTTCAAAATGTTTAAAGAAATGACAGAGTTTATGTACAGCAGAGGACCTGTGTGAACCTCCAAATATCATTCCCTTCCTTTTCGCCTGTTCTAAAGTGTGGGTGTATTTTTCTAGTCCACATATTCATGAATAATACATAGCATGGTTGTATTTCTTTCTAACGATACTATAGCAAGATTGTAGTTTAATCTATTAGTGTGTGTGTGTGTGTATCTGCGGCAGGTTCCTTATCCCTGAACAATCCACTATGTCATCTTCCCAAGCGTGAATGTGATTTGCCTTTTCATTTCTTTCTGCTTTTAGGTCTTTCATTAATACTTTGTGATTTTCTATATAAAGGTCTTGAATATCTTTTATTGAAATTTCCTCCTTATGGTTCTAATCAAGATGATTCTGATTTTGGGGAGAGGGAAAACATAAAATTTGAGGGTCCTTCTTTATGGAAAATAGGGCAATATTACAAATACAATTTGCCCATTGCACCCCTCCTCCCACCCAGAGGAACCCACGTGACGGGAGAGCCTTGAAGCTTAAACTTCATTAGCTTTACAGTAAATCGCCTCCCGCCATGTGGTTTTTCTGTGTTACAGTGAATGAGATCTGTGAAATCCTGCTTAGCTTTTCAGTGCTAGTGATTTTTGTATGTCTACACTGTTCCTAGAAATTGTTTACGTTGTTGATTCCAATGGTTTGTCTGTAGCATATTTGGGGTTTTCCACGAAGACAGTTAGATTATCTGTAGGTTAAGGGCAGTGTTGCCGCTTACTTTCCTAAGTTTGTGTCAAACATGACAAAGCATCGAATGTCTTTTAAAAATGGTATAAAAACACAATGTCAACTAAAGCTAATCACTGGAAACCACTTGGGGCCTGGGCATTCTAAAAGATAAACACAAGCCTGTCTCAGCAAAGTTCCCACGTACACATACATGTGTGTACATCTGTGACATCTTCTAGGTATGATTTACTCTGACCTTAAGAATATTTAATCTTCATAAAGATTCACCGATGTTTGGGATTCATAACCATATGTCTCTGGACTTCATACCAATTTTTATTGATTATTCACTTCCTATCAATAAAAGTTGATTTGCATTTTAGATTATTGAGAATTATTCATTTAAGTTGGATGGTTGTTTGGCTGGTTTCTATTTAGGACACAGGATTTTATATTAAGCTTATAAATTCTTTTTTTTTTTAAGGTGATTCTAGAAAATAACAAATGTATTTTGTCTGCAATTTGGTGGTATTTTCAATGTTAACTATTTTCCCAGAAGGAGACATGGTTGGTAGACAAGAGAGGAGATACTAAAGTTCTTAATCCTTTATGGATGATAACTTTTACCTGAAGATATTGAATACATAACTTCTGCATTGCTTCCTTCATCAAGATCCTTTGCAAACACAGTTGTAACCAACATATTTACTGGTTGACCTTCCAGAACCTGTCATTAAAATAAATGGCTTACAGATTAGTCAGTGAAATTTTAAAAGAAATATCAACGAATCTTTAAGTGAAAGAACATATTACTCCTAAGCATTTTTTAAACTGTTTTTAAATCCACATGTAATTCAAATGTCTACGATATAAATGTTATACAGGTGTAAATCCATGAAAAGAATCCATATTGCAAACTTAAGTGTTTTACTCAATTTGAACAAATGATCTGCAGCATTTGAACTATTTTTGAGGGAGAAAAAGACATTGAATTGACTAAAAAATCTTATATGTTTGATTTATTTTAAGAATTCTAGCACCTTCTCATTTATTACCTTTTCAGGACATTTTTTGAAAGGTCCAAAATATGCTAAAGATAAACATGAAATATACCTTATTAATTAACAGAAACTTTCTTTGAATACTGAAATGCACATGTGGAGTTGAAATCCAAATTTAGAGCCTAATTAAGCCATTGTATATCATACATAAAATGGTATAATAAAAATCATAAGGATAATACCATAATGCTCTGCTTTAGTAAAATTTTCTTTAAATATGACTTTGGAAGGTGAGTTTAAAGTTATTAACCTCCTCAGTACCTTTTTTGAGTTGTTCAATATGAATATATGAGCGCAATTTGAATGTCTAATTTTGGGGACAATAGATTCCAAACATTTTATTCATATAACCCATTCATTTAAAAAATATGAGTACCTCCAAGATACATTTATTAATTACATACATAAAGTAATATGCTAGTTTATTATGTACTTTATGACATATACAAAAACATAAAAATGAAAAAGATTACATATGCATAATTAGAAGTGTCTGCACATGCCAGCAAAGATCAAATTTTATGATCTCTCGGTGCACGTCCCTCCACTTTAGAGCTACAGATTGTCCTCCTATCTTTAACTAACCATCTTAAAGATGTGTTTCAATTGCACACAGGGAGCTCTAGACAAAGAGATGTGTGGAAATTACTGGAAAAAACAATCGATGTCTGATAATAAAGTTACCATTATGTTTGTATACAATTTTTGGACAGAACTCTGTTATGATAAAACAACTCGAATGTGTGATCCCAGCTAGCATTTACAACCATTTTCTTTTTTTTTTTTTAATTGTGGCTTTTCTTGACATGGGACAACATTTTCTAGATTTTCTAGAAATGTATTCATGTCCACACCAAGACTGAGTGGATAAATTCATGCTTCTTACCACAAGATGGTGCTCAAAACAAGTGACTAAGAATATTACAAACATTGCTGGGTTACTTCGCCCCACATACCTTAATGTGTAATTCCTTCCCAGGGAGGCACTGTGGGAAATACGGCCTGTTATCATTGATGTCAGTGACTGAGACGTAAACCACCGTGGTGGCGTTTCGCGGTGGGGAGCCGTGGTCCGTCACTAGGACAGTCATCTGATGGTGCACCTGCTGCTCGTGATCCAGCGCCACCCAACTGATGAGTTCACCTGAGGAGCACAGAGCAGGACGAGAGAGGCTGACACGTGTGCTAGCGTGGTGGCACTCTGAGCCACACCCAAACCAATCCCCAGAAAGCAGAATCAGACCCAGAGCTCTGAGGAAAAGCACAGCTTCCTAGACCACATACCTTAGTCATCTAGCTCTACTGTTGAAAAAGTATTCTGAAGTTTCTCCTGCCACCTTCCATTTGGCCGTCTTTGTATTTCAAATGATCTACCGTCAACCATTCAACTAAAGAATGAATTCCTTTATGATTGGATTACCGCCTTCTGTTGATTCTTACTGCGCAGCTGGCTCTATTCCTTTGATAACTATGTAAGTTTAAAAAGCTACAGCTCTAATCTGTTCTTAGAAACAACGATCAGTACATATATTTAACTAAAAAAAAATTGCAGTATATTGTTTATATGCATTTACATGCAATATAATGTGTATGTGCAATCAAACTGTAATAATTCTGCCTAATGGAACTGAAAAAGGAAAATCAATCAATCAAGAATGCATTCATGACAACAAATGATAAAAATACACTGTGGGAATTTAGTAATAATTTAGAAGATTTCAAATGACAGCACATCTCTCTTCAGACTACTGTACAGCATAATGGAGAGACTGGGGAGACCTCAGCTCAGACATCACTACTTCTAGGCCTGGGTCCCAGTCTCTCCACCTCTGACACAGAAGGGCCTTTCTGAGCCTGCTTCCTAGGGCTATTGGAAACTAATACAGTCATCAACTTAAAATTATTTTTCCAGGGGAAGGTCTAGCTCAGTGGTAGAGTGCATGCCTAGCATGCACAAGGTCCTGGGCTTAATCCCCAGTTCCTCCATTAAAAATAAATAAATAAATAAACCTCATGACCTTCCTCTCCTCTTCCCGAAAAACAAAACAAACAAAAAGGAGTATTTTGTAAGCTGTGAATTATTATGAACGAGGAAGTTGTTATCATTACTTTAAAATAATGGCAAAATATCTTCATGAAAATCAAATGCTTTCCTTAGGTAACAGTGTGTCCTTTTTTGTATAGACTTATTTATTGTTATCTCACAGAGTACATGTGTATGGATGATAGTGGCTTCCCAAAGAACTCCTCGTGCTTTACAAGGCATATTTTCCATACTCTTGCTCAGAGCTGTCTACTGGGCAACTTCCGTCATGTTTCATCCACAGAGACTCAGGCATAAAATCATAACTGCCTCTGCCTGTGGCCAAGGGCCTCTCTGGTGCCCCTCTCCTGCTGCAGAGCTCCACGAAGCATTAATTTCCTCACCATTTATGAAAATATCTATTTGCGAGAAAGTAAACAGAAAGCAACTACTACCTCACATCGCCATTTCTAAGATTCTTTGTCTTCTTCATCCAAATGAAAGGACAATGTATAAAACAAAAGAGTAACTGACATCAGGAACGGAAATGAAAATTCCTGTTTGGATAAGTTGCTGAATTGGTGACATTTTAGTGCAGTGTTTACTCTAGCAACTATATTTATAAGGTGTTTACTGAAGGGGGGAGGGTATAGCTCAGTGATAGAGAGCATGCTTAGCATGTACAAGATCCTGGGTTCAATTCCCAGTACTTCCGCTAAAAAAATAATTAAAAATTTTTTTTAAAAATTAAAAAAGAAGAATGTGTGTTTAGCATGCATGAGGTCCTGGGTTCAATACCCAGTACCTCCATTAAAAAATGAAGATATAAACCTAATTATCTACCCCTCCAAAAAAAAAGTGTTTACTATAAATGTGATTCTAACAAAAATTATGATGCCAATCACTGCATTTTTAAAGTTCCAAAACGTAATTCTCTTCAGAAAACCCTACGTCCTGAAGGGCAAACAGATTTTTATTTGATGAACCAACTCCGATGTTGTTAAAGACCGGAAGGCTCAGCCTGGGGCTGGGCATGGGGGTGCCAGGCAGGGCTCTGTGGGAGCAGGGGTTCTGGTCACTGTAAGGACCGCTCAGAGCCCCGGATGTGGAGGACAGACACGGGCGGAGGATGCCCTCAACCCCTGTGCCGCCACCCTGCCCCCAGTCTTGGTGAATAGGAACAGTTTAGGAGTATGCAGCCTTTCAAGCCCCTTCATACACTTCCAGTCCTCAACCCCCAGAGCAGGATGCCGAGCAGGGCAGGAATTCTCTCCTTTATTCAAGGCAAGGAAGCCGGGCCCTGAGGGGAGCTACTTGCTGAAAGCCATACAATTCTAGGGATGGACACCGGGTCTTCTGAGTCTGGGCACTGGACTACTTGTGGGACAGAGAAGATCGTGGGGGAACCAACTGTGTATTTTATCTCAAAAAACAAATTCCTGTGTCAAATAGAAGACCTAGAAAACTCCTTAGCATGGGGGCAGTAAAGAGCGAGCCGGGCCATCCTGCGTAGCCAAGCAGTTTGTGCCCTGCAGGGTGTCCGAGCTCAGGAACCAGTGGACGCTGAGCTCCAGTTTGCAAGAATCTAGGCCTGTCTTGTGCCCTGGTGTGAGGCTCCATCTGCTGGAGAAAGGGGCGCCTTTCCTAATTCACAAAACAGGCACTCTGAAGCTAAGTAGAACTGAATTCAAACTCTGTTCCAAGGTAGAGCAAGGGGCACCACTTACAAAGTCTACGACATGAATGGTGCCTCCTGGGATTGTACAAAGTGGTGGCCATTTCTCGCTTCTTTGTAGCTCCCTGACCTTGGGCATGTTACTTCACCTTTCCAGGTCTCGGCTTCTCCAGCCATATGGTTGCAGTGTAAACATAATTCACTTGTGGACAGTTACAGGAACTCAATAAACTCCTTGTAAATTTATACAATATCAATTTTAAAATACAAGAACATTTGTATTTTTAATTTCATAATTAAGACTTGAAAAAAACCTCAGTGTAAATATTAACCCTTTCCCCATGGTTTCCTCATCAAAATGAGAATGGGAAAATACACAAAAAGAGTGATTTTGTAATCTTAACTAAGGGATTATTTCCTAGTTTTACATCCATGACATCTATATTTTAAAAAATATTATTTGAAAAATTTTAAAGACATCTACAAATGAAAAAGAATGGTTGGGGGGAAATTAGACTTTACTTGAGGATTTCTTCAGTTCAGTTCTGACTGTACCCCTAATTCAAAACAAGAACCATATATACGGACAGTATGTGGGTTTGAGGCAAGAGAAGTATGAATCATTATGGGGAAATTTCTATTCAATTTTGACTTCACTTTAAAATCACAATACTATCATCAAATAAGGTATTAAAACTGCCACTTTAACTATGTTAATGTTTGCACTAATGTTATAACCAAAAGATGTGAGTTTTGTCAATTCCAATTTGAAAGAAATAAGCGCAAGCTACAAAATGCTACCTGTATTAGGATTCATCTTGAAGAATTTTCCATCAGACAAAAGGAAATATGACAGTTGTCCATTCTTGCCCGCGTCTCTGTCACTTGCTGTAATTTTGCCTATTACCCCTTGGGGAACAGGGCTCTCCTCGACTTTCAAAAACAAGACATCATGCAAGAAGGTAGGGGAATTGTCATTCTCATCCAGGACATGAACAATTACCGAAGTGCTCACATTTTGCGACAATCTGTCCTCCGGGATCCAGGCAAACACTCTAAAATTGTACGTTTGTGTGGATTCATGGTCGAGGGGCCGCCGCAGGTAGACCCAGCCGGTGTCGGGGCGGACGCCGAACGCGGCCGAGTGCGCGCTGGGCTGGAGCGCGTACCGCGGCCGGGAGCGTGCGCGCCGCGGGCCAAGCGGCCGGGCCTGGGTCCGCAGCACTGGGGTCATCAGTGAGAGCGCCTCACTGACTTCCACCTGATAGACCAAATGCTCAAAGGTCAGCGACGGGCTTGGTTCTTGCTTTTCGATGACGACCGTCAGCGCCAGCAGAGACGCCCGAGGAGGGAGGCCGAGATCCTGGGCCACGAGGGTCAGCGTGCACTTCCGGGGCACCCCGGCCCCCAGGCTCTGGCTGAGGTACACCACACCAAGCCCCGAGTCGACGGAAAAGATGCTCGGGGTCTGGCTGGCAACGGCGTAGCGCACCAACCCCCTGGGCCCGCTGTCTTTGTCCTCCGCGCGGGCGCGGTACAAGGCTGTGCCGGGCGGGGTGGTCCAGGATATGGTCACCTCGTCGGAGGCTTTGGGAAACGCCGGATGGTTGTCATTGACATCGACCACGGTGATGTTGACCTCGGTGCTGCTGCAGGCTGGGGAGTTGCCGAGCTGCGCCTGGACCGTGAGCACAACCACGGGCTGCGTTTCGTGATCCAGAGGCTTCCGGGTTCGAATGGTGCCCAGCCACGGGTGAATGGAGAACTTCCCATCCAGATCACCAGAGGAGATCCTGTAAAAAATTGGCTCTGAGGAATCTGAAAAAAAGGAAAACAAAGAAAGGAAAAAGAACAAGAGACAGCAGTCACTCTATGCCAAAAGAATGTACCTCAGTGGAAACACTGCGAACTAAAAGCGTTCATGGATATTACATCCACAGAGAAGACCATACGATGTCACATCTTCCCACTCTCCAGCGTCTGTTTCAGATGTGCTAGTGGACAAAGGTAATGTCCAGTGGACAAGGAGTAAGCCACGGTTTTCACCATTTTCCTTCCTTTTTCTTGCATTAAAAGGGAAAGATGTTTCAAAAAATGTGGATGCCTGTTTTATATTCTATTTTATATATCTGAAGTAGCAAAGTCAAGTTTATGCTGATGTTTCTCTATGATGCCTACCAATAAATGACAGATACCCTCCCCAAAAGTTAAGGCAAGGAGGAAGGACGGGTTAGGGTTAGGGAGCAGGACAAGATCTTTGGGCAATTAATTCACTTCTAGGAATTTATCTTGTAGAGAAACCTCTGTAAGTCATGTAAGGATATTTGCCTGAGTATTATTTGGACCAGCAAAAATGACTGCAAATCATTCAAATTCATAGTAAAAGAAAATGTTTAAATAAAATATATTTTATATCCAAGTTGAAATACTAGGAAAATTTTTTTTAATGAGACAGAATGATGTTCAGTTACTTGGAAAACTGTCCACGATATACAAAGTAGGCGGGCGGGGGGTGTGTGGCAGGGAAATGGTAGTTATAGAACAACAAAGACAGTAGGATATATTTTCATAAAATATTTTTGGAAGTGTGTATGTGTGTTTTGGAGAGTGGGTTAAAAGTGCCTATTATTTTTGTGATTAGGAAAAAAAATGCAGGCTAGAAATCACGTTGAAAAAGAACAAAGTGCAAGCCACAGATTGAACTGTCTCAGTTCCTGCACGGAGAAAAGAAAAGATTTATTCAAGACTGTACAGCCTGAGGGAATACAGGAAATGTTCCAATAATGGACTTCAACGCAGCCTGAGAAGTCAGTACTTACTCAAGGACTCCTTTGCTTTCACTGTCCCCACAGGACTGTCTTCGGGCGCATCTTCATAAACTGAGAAAGTATACTTAGGCCTTTCAAACTGAGCAGGTGCCAGTGTCGTCTGAAGAATGTGTATAGTGACTTCGGCATTAGTGACAGAAGTGAGGCCACCACCATCTCGAGCACAGACCAGCAGCAAAAGTGTACTGGATTCCAAATGATTAACAGTTGATGTTAAGTAAATAATCCCTGGGTAGGGGAAAGAGGAGATTAAAATCAGATCACATGCAATAAATACTGATCAGCAACAGTAACACCTGCTCTGTTGATGCTGCCATGATGGTTAATTCACGTGTCCACCTGAATGGGCCTTGACGTGCCCAAATATTGAGTCAAACATTATGCTGCATGTTTTTGGATGAGAGTAACATTTTAATGGGAAGACTGAGTCCAACAGACTGGCCTCCCTGTTGTTGGTGGGCCTCATGCAGTCGGTTGAAGGCCTGACCAGAACGAAAGGACTGGCCCTCCCTCAAGTAGGGGAGAATCCTCCTGCCTGACTGCCTTTGATTTGGGACATTGGTTTGTTTTTTTTTTTTCTTTTTCTTTTTCTTGTTTTTTTTTTTCCCCTGTCTGAACTGAAACACTGGCTCTTCCTGAGTCCTGAGATGGCTAGCCTTCAGCCTGGAATCACACCCTTGATTCTCTGGGTCTCAAGTTGACCCAACTCACCTGTAAATTTTGGAATCTGTTAACCTCCATGATCACATGACTAATTCCTTATGAGAAATCTCTCTGTGTCTATCCGCATTTGCCTTTAGGTTTAGATATCTCCTATTGATTCCATTTCTCTGGAGAACACGTCTACTGCCTACTCAAGGAACTTGAACATCTTTACAAAAGGATGGTCCAAATTCTGTCAAGTAAGCAACATTTCCTAGAGCTTCAACACTAGACGTCTTGGAAGTATATCAAGTCACCAGAAAACATCAACTGTGCTGCCTTGGTCAGGCCTTACTCCCGCAGCAGCAGCCCTGGCTGGCGGAACGGGGGGTACACCTCATAATCCGAGGTAGTCCGGGCCGGCACAGGGCCGTGGGGTGATCACAATCCACCCAGGCACAAACCCTAAGTCTACAGATGAAACTAACATTTTATTTTCTGGTGTATTTGACATCTGCCCTGAACAGGGCTGTGTGGGGCAGCTCTCTTGTTCAAGGAACTCCATTCTCTTCGTTGGTGTGTTGGACAATTGGCCATAAGTATTAGTGAAATGAAGGATTTCTGCAGCTTTTGGCAAAAACAATGATCAGTTTTCTAGGCATAAAAAGGTAACATCCATTCAATTTATTTATTTTAAGTCAAATCTGCCCTCTTATAACTCCAACTCCTTGTTCTTGTCTCCCTCGGACATTTAGTGAAATCTGTCTTATTTCTCTTTGGCGTAACATGTCATCAATAACCAAAGCCAAGTATCTCACTGGACCTGCCCCAGGCACAACATCCCCATTTTCTTCTTATCTGACATGATTTTATGTCATTTCACTTGCAGTTCCTTTCTCCTGAGCACGCTCCAAGTTGATCAGGGAACACATGGTTCCAGAGACAATCCGACTGTAACAAGGAAGAGTTTGAACACTCTTTCTTGGAATACTTACAAAATCCGAACGTAACCAAACATTATCACACCAGCTTTTAGCGGCCATGTGAAAATTGGTGTCCACACTGGTTTGGTGTTCCATCAAGGCTCTCAATACTCAGCACACTAATTTCTAAGTCAGATCCTTCCCTTCAATAACAGATTAGCTTCCAGTCAAGTCTATGCTTGATTAAAAACCACAACTCAGATAATACAAAAGTGTCTGTCTGCAGAAGAAAATGAAAAGTCTCTCTACCCCCAATTATTCCCCACTCCCTGTGTGTATAATCTTCCAGAGCTAACTCAGCTTCAATTATTGAGAAATATTCAATTATTGAGAAATATTATTGAGAAATCACTCCTGGTGATTATGACAATGAAGAGATTATCAACTAGACCGCAAGCTGGTCTTCCTGCTTCAGACTGACTCCTTCTAAACCATTTTTCAGACTTGCATTAGAATTGTCTCCCTAAAATCCAAATCTAGACGTATCAGTGCTTCGCGCAGCTTTCAGGTGACATCCTCATGCCTCATCACAACAACCAAGCCACTCAACAGCTAGCGCTCTTTCCCACCTCCGTGGCCCCATCTCACCACTCTCTGTACAGGGCCTTCTGCTCTCGACACAGTGGACTATTTCTAACTTCCAGGATAGACCTTGCTTTTTCCATTTGGATCGCCGTATATCCCTCCTGGAACAACTTCTTCACCCTCTTTGACTGAATGATTTCTACCCCTATTTGAAAGCACAGCTCAAGTTTCATGTGGTACAGGGGGCCTTCTCTTAGCTTCCACTTTGCTTTCGCTACCACTCTCCTGTGATCCCACAGTGGCCTGTTACAAATTTACCACATTGTACTATAACAGTTTTTATCTTTTTAGCATTCATTCACTTACTCATTCATTTACTCGATGGCTTATAAATAAAATCAAAAGGCAGCGTTTTGAAAATACATAAACAACTCAGTATTCATAATAAATACGGAGTTCTATAAGGAAGGTGAAAGAATACAAATAAACCAAAAGTCAGGTTCGCAGTGGGTAAGGGCAGGTAACCCAGATTATAAAGAATAAGCTGGGAACAAATATGATGGTACTCAAACTCATTAAAAATAACGGAAATGCAAAATTAAAAACAGCTTCCTCTTGTTTTCACCTCCAATGTTTGCTAAAATGTTTAAGTGATAATATGCAGGGTTAATAAAGGGTGTACACTGTCCAAAAGGCATGTCGGCAATGTTTATCCAATAGGAAATTATTCATATTCAAGAACCTAGAAATATACCCTGTATATTTCATAATATATGTACATAAGTGCTCTGTATATACATATATATAATATACATAAAATATATGTACATAGGTGCTCTGTAAACATACATAATATATATACATAAGGGCTCTGAAATAAATGGACAGGCTGTCCTTTGCAACACTGCAAACGACTTTAGTGTCCTTCAAGAACAGTAGGAAAGGTTCACTATGTAGCTCCCAAAATGAATAAACGAAAGATACATGTTCTCATCTAAAATTTTATATGTTATGTTTTATATGAAAAATGAGTTGTAAAGAAGAATCTATAGTATAATCCAGTATGTTAAAAAAATTGGTAATCCTTAAACGTTTAAAAAATGGCATATCTCTACTGTGAAAAATTCACGAAGTGCTGCTAAGGGGCAGTGTTAGATTACGGAACAATATGTAACGTAAAATCATAACCACTAGTGCGTACACCTTGTGTGCACACACACACAGAAATAGGCACACTGGAAAATATGGAAGGGTCTGAGCAACTATGGAGAGAGCTCATCTCGGTGGGGTGAGATTAGGGACAGACCACTTTCTACTCGTACGTTACTGTAGTTTTAATGAGCATATGCGCTATGGACTGAATTGTATCCACCCAAAATTCGATACGTTGAAAGCCTAACCCCTAGCATTGCTGTATTTGGATTAAGAAAGTAACTAGGGTTAAATGAGGTCATAAGGGTAGACCCCTGATCCTAAAGGATTAGTGTCCTTGTAAGCAGAGACAACAGAGAGTTCACTCTCTCCCCGTCATGTGAGAACACGAGTCTTCACCAGGAACTAAATCAGCCAGGACCTCGATCTCAGACTCCCAGCTTCCAGAAATGTGAGAAATAAATGTCCATTGTTTACAACACCAAGTCTGCGGTATTTTGTTACAGCAGCTCGAGCTAAATAAAGCACAATGTGAACTTTGTAATTAGAAATTATATATATATGTATATGTAATGTTAAAGATATTCAGAAAAAGAAGATACGCTTATTACCAAAAAATTATACCACCTCTGTTTAAAACTTGTATACTTGCATACTATAGTGAAGATCTAGACTGGACATTAAAATATGTATTTTAAAATAATTGCACAAAAGTCTTCTCCAAAAACAGAATTCTTTTTTATTACATAAAAGTCTTCAAGGATGCACAACAATGGAAATGTCAGAAGAAGCAAATGAAGATATTTAGGAGAAGCTGGATTCAGTTAAATGAATCCCTGAGGTTGAGGTAAACGTGCTCTGTAGAAATTATCTACATGTGATTCCCAGATGCAAACAAAAATAATGTTACCAACGCTCAAATTACTAGCAAAATGGGCCCCAACAACATATGGGCGTATTGTGAAGTCTAATAAAATTAATATCTGTACTATATTCACTCAATTTAAAAGCATTATCTCTGGTAAAAATCATCTAGGGTTTAATGAGCCCCATCCCCAAATTTCCAAACTGGTATTTTAAATGGAGATAATTTCATAATGAAGTTTGGGGTCTCAATGATTTGACAATGGGGAGCATTGTCAAATGCAACACACAAGTTATACATTATTTTCATTATTTTATCCTTGACGCCACACAGAATGTTATTTCCTGTAGCAAAATTAGCCTTCTCATTTTTTAAACCAAATTTCACTGAAGAATGTCCACCTCATTTGTCATACTGCTGGTTGTCAACAAATTTGAAGGGAAGGAAAAGGGAAGAGAAAGAGAGACACGTGGCAGATACAGAGGGTTACACAAATATGACTTTGTCAAGAAATTTCACATGGAAGAAACATATACCAACGGATCAATAACTAAACGCCAACAAAGTTGATTGGTAAGAACTGGCAGTTTCAGCCGAGCATGCGGCAACACACTTAAAAGCTACGTGTAAACAGTGAAGCACCGCACAATGTAAGCTATTGTAACCAGCGCTTGGCGTGGAACTTTGCATCTAGTAGCCATTCACAGAAATGAATTCATGTGGGGCAGGGTCAGGAGTCTAACTTCCCAAAGGGGAGTGCCTTGTTTAGGAAAAAAATTTCAAGTCTTTTAAAACAAATAACATTATATAAGTGCCTGACCATACAAGGTAATTCCTTCCAATTTCATTTTTTCACTAGGTTGTAAAAGAAAATGCCCATTATCTCACCCCTCTGGGTCTCATTTTACCAAAGTCTTAGAAGGATGGCCACTGCTCTAGGGTTCTGCAGTAAGATATTTTACTTACATGTACACACACACATATACACACACACATTTATATATGTACATACATGTACACACACAAATATCTATATATACCTACATATACATGTTTGTGTGTATATATATTTTTAATATGTGTGTATTATATATATGTGTGTGTATATATATATAATATAAATGTTGATCTATCCAAAATTCCTCTGTAACTATGGGAGAGTCAATGATGCATGAAGAAGAAACCTATTCATTAATGCTAAGATCCAATTACTTTCTCCATATCATCATGAATGTCATTGATTTGTGTGAATGCCCAGGGACTGTCATGGTTTTACCTTCCTCATTTATAAATCAGGAGGACGATAACCCCTCAGCAATCTTAGACAGGATGAGTTACTGTCTGAAAATGTTCAATTCTTGAATAACTCGTTCAGAAGCCCCAAATTTTAGGATTTCTAAAGTTTGTCAAAAAAAAAGTTTATGAAACGAAAGTATTGTACTTAACTAATAATAACAAACCAAAGGAAGGCAACACCAGTGGGAAACACACTTGTCTTTGGATGTGCATGGCTTTGTTGCACTGAGACGAAACGGTCAATGATGGAAAGACCCGAGCAGGGCCGCTCAGTCATGTATTCGGAGATGCGTGTGCTTACATATTCATATCCTTTTTTGTTTATCTAAACGTATGACAAGTACTTGTTTCAGTCAGGAGCCAATCAGGAAAACAGAAACCACTCTAGGAATTTCAGAGGCTATTTAGTCAAAGAAATTGACTACACTTGCATGTGAAGCTAAAGGAGTAAGAAGGGGCAGAGGAGTAGTAACTACAGGAAGCAGGGAGCTTCTCCAAGGCTGCAGAAACACAAAGGGAGAGGCAGTGGTACTACCTCTGCCGCAAGGAAGAGGAAGATGAGCTGCAATGGGTCTCAGAGTTCTGGGGTAGCACTGAACGGATGGTACCCAATGCTCCAAAGCATCTCTTTGCAGCTAATATTCAAATGTCTGAGAGAGAGTGACTCACAGGTGGTGTTCAAACCTTCAGTGGCAAGGCCAGCAGGGGCTCAGATCACCTGGGGGAAGGCACGGTGAGGGTGGTGCTTACTGCCCAAGGGGCCACTGCAAGGCTGGTGCAGCTGGTGGTGGCCCCTCTGAGGGGAGTGTGTTTGCATCAACAGGAAAATGAGAAACTGACAATTAGATACAGAAGTGAAATCTTTGAATAAAGACACACAAAGATAAAATCTTAGAGCAACAAGAGAAGACTGAGAACCTCTAAAGGAATAAGATTTAGACTGACAGCGGACTTCTCAATGGCAACAACAGAGGTCAGAAGTTAATGAAGTAATATTGTGAAAGTTCTGGAAGAAAACCACTGCCTATCTAGAATTTTCTACCCAGAAAAGCTATTTTAAAGGATGAACATTGTATCAGTCAGAGTTTTCCAGAGAAACAAAAGCCAATAATGGAAATAGAGAGATAGAGATAGAGGTGAGAGAGAGAGGGAGAAAGCAAAAGAGAGAGAAGATAGACGGGGGGGGGGGGAGAGAAGAGAAATTCATTTTCAGGAACTGGCTCATGTGGGATCTCAAGTCTGGAGTTTATAGGGCTGGCAGCCCAGAAATGCCTGCAGGAGTCAATATCACAGTCTTGGTCTGAAAGCAGTCTCTTTCTTGGGGGACACAGCCTTTTCTCCTATGGCCTTCAACTGATCAGATGTGGCCCATCCACATTATGGAAAAGTATCTGCTTTACCAAAATACTACTGAGTTAAATGTTAATCACATCTAAAAAACACCTTCACAGCAATGTTTAGACTGGTATTTGATTGAAAAATAGGTACCACAGACTAGTCACAAGCATAAAATAAGACCAAGACAGACAGATAATTTACCTCTTAAAAACCGTCACTGAAAGAATTACTAAAGGGAACAACTGTTTTCTGAGACTAGGTACACTGGCCAACCCTCCTCCTGAAAGCAAGGGTTGTGAAAAATATAAAAATGCATCCTCTTAAATGCAATAAAAATTTGACAACAAAGCACTTCAAAAATTAAGTAATATCAGGAACAGTGGGAATATGCAGCACCCTGAATTCAGCTTTGACCTTCAGATTATTTACCAGACCCTCGTGTCCTTGAACTTTTCTTTTAATGACTTTGTGGAACTTAGGAGCAGAAGACAAGACCAGAGCCTTTGGAGATGGGAGCAAGTTGGAGACGGAGCATCTCAGGGCAGTTCCTCTGATAAAATTAGATCCACAAAGGTTTCAGTGTAAGAGAAAATTAGAAACAAACCCCTGCTTCCACAAGGAACATCTGACTTGAAACCTGGTGCTACACAGAGGGGTAAAAACTCCCTTTGAGCATTCCTAAATATAAGCCAGCCTTCATACCAGCTTGTAGCCTAATCCACAATGTAGGATGATGTGAAAATTTTTGAGCTAAGAATTTAGTTTAAAACAATACAGACCATTACTTCCCTAGAGCACTTGGTCAAGAGAAGCAAAAACACTTTCCAGAAGAACTCACCCAGTGTTCAAAGAACTCATTCAGATAAAGATCCAAGCCTGCAGTAGGAAAATCACACAACATACGAGGAAATATGTTAACATGAGACAGGTTTGGACTCAGAAAGACTTCAGAAAATATGAATGGACAAAATGCTCTAGTTAAAAGACAGAAATTGTACAACCATATATTGTTTATAAGAAACATAACTGAAGCAAAAAGATATGGATAGGATGCAACTGAAAGATGGGCGACTGGATGTCACCTCCATCCTCACGCCCCTTGACTCCTAAGGTCTATCTGATACACGATATCCTCGTGCTCTTGGACTGACTCTCTCCTTTGGTTATGTTATAGTATCTTTTTGCCTTTCCTAACAATTCGTTGGGCTCTGACCACGGTCCTTCCTACTGCTCAGACTTCTAGGTCCTTCCTACTGCTCAGACTTCTAAGCACTTCTCTCTTTAAGTACAAGGCCTTTGTTCTACTCTCTGAAGGATCTCAGCGGGTGTCCCCAGCCGCCTGCATCAAGATCACCTTGGCTACTCATAGAAACAAATATCTTTCAGGCTCTAACCTAGATACTCTGATTTCTAGAAAGAGTATAGAAGTGGGGAAGGATGGAGGAACTGTGTTTCTAACGCTCTCTACCAGTAATTCTTATGTGCTCTATTGAAAACCACTGCTATATATTATTTTCATCAAAATATTCGTATGTTTTGTGACTTCAGCTGTTACTTTACCCATGTATCTCCCCATGTCCTCTCACTTGAATTAAGTTCTGTGCCTTTATCTAGGTTGGCACTTCCTCTGGGGGACTTGTCAACTTGACATCAGCTGGATCATTGATCATGTAGTTAAAATTAAGGAATTACGTATGACTCATCCTCTCTCTTTTATAAATCAAGTTAATCACCATTCCTATTTTATTCTCCTTTTAAAATATTCTCAGATTAGCTCTTTCCTGTCTATTTTTATTACTATCTCCTTAGTACAAATTTTATTACTTTACCCCTAGTTTATAATGATAATTTATATATTATTATATATTTTCTGTTAATTAATATATACTTTCTCTGTTCAAATTTTCTAGTCTTTTAATTCACCTACCACACTACTCCCATTTTCCTTAAATACCACCATGACACGCTGCTGCTCAAAAACCTTATTATTCCTTGTTTCTTGTAACAGACAAGTTTAAACTTTCTCAAGCTTTTAAATTCCTTCATAAGCCCCCGTACTCAGTATAGCTGTGCATCATTCTGTAGTACATCTCTCCACTTTACATACGCTCATCTCTTACTGTCATAAATATGTGTAACAAGTGTTTGGGCAAAGCACAATTCATGGGATGCAGTCTTGAACCGCCTTTTTTTCTCCTATTTTATGTTGTCCAGCCAATGGTTCTTTTTCTGCCCTTCTGTGAAAATTCAGGAAGCTCCTACAACTTCCACAATCATTAGCAACCAATTGAAATTCCTTCTGTTGCTTAAAGTCACAAAACAGTCTCAATTTAATCCTTAGAATGTACATGTCCACATAAATACCAAAACCCGAAACTTGAGTGAAAGTTCAGGTGGGGCACGGGCTGCAAGGAAGAAGTCGCTGGCTTTTTCTCTGTTTCCTCATCTTGCCCTCCTCCTCCTCCTCTTGGGTTTCTGGACCATCTAGGACTGAAGCAATGGGAAAGGAGGGGAGGAAAGGAGGAACATTTTCGTTTGACAGGCACTCATGGTCTGTGATCTTAGGCCTGGGCACTTGTTTAAAAATCACCTTCTCTCATCCAAGTGCTAACCAAACCAAATTTCTTCTGTATAGCACAGGGAACCATAGTCAATATTTTGTAATACCCTTTAATGAAAAAAAATATGAAAATGAATACATGTATATATATGCATGACTGGGACATCACGCTGTACATCAGAAACTGACACATTGTAACTGACTATACTTCAATTAAAAAAAAAAACCAAAAACGCTTTCTCTCCTGAGTGCTTTCATGGCTTTTTGCAGGAGAAAGCTTCCCTCTTCTCATCTGAGGCTGCCTTAACAGAAATGAATACATCCCTCTTCTGACCGTTCACTCACTCTTTCCCTGAAAAGCTGGCGATGCTCAGACCATACCCTCTGGCCCTTCTCCAGGTAGGACCTAACAGAGCTCCTCACCAGCTCTCTCAGTCACAGACGACCCACATCCAGGAGAAAACCGCAAGTACTCTGCCCCACAAACTCCTGGAGAGCAGTTTGTCTTCACTCCAGAAACCTCTCCTTCATTCCACTGTCAACATTCCTGCTCTAGATTTTTCAGGGGAGAGACAGACTGGAGTCTGTTAGCCCCGAACTCCAGGGAACACACTCAGTTCTCTGGCTAGTAAAATACAGGTACCCAACCTGGGGGAACTCACAAATCAACAGCAGCTCTCTCCAACTTATTAACCCTTTTATCTCCAATTTATCAATCTTTTGTACTTTTGACAAGGTCGGTAAAGTTCAGAAGAATAATGAAACTGGTTCTCAGGTACCTTCTTTGTACATCCTGCATAAAGGCTAGGATCCCTATGGAATGTGGAATTTACTCCAAAACTTAGTATCCCGGCCCAAATTTCCATTTTAATTTCTTGTTACAAATGCTCTCCCTCTCCACGTCTTCATTTATGTTGTTCGCTTCTCCTAAATCACTATCCGTCCTTCTCCCTCTTGCTCATCCAAATCTGAGCTATCGTGCGAGGTTCAGACCAAGTTCCACGATCCATGGTCCCTTCCCAGACTATTCTGGATTTTTCCAGAGCTCTTTCCCGAAGGCGTGCACAACCTGTAGTCATCGCTGTGGTCACTGCATGGATTTGCCCTTTGCATTTCCACTTCATGGAAAACAAATGCAAAGTCACCTTAATGAGACATGAGACTGTGACTCTGTGGCTGACAAACTTGATTGTATCTGAAACGTATCTTTTAAAATGTGCTAATTTCTTGCAATAGATAAGTTTAAACTTCTTTGTTGCACTTTTAAATAACCCAAATGATGGCTGATGAGTTCAGGAAAAGTAGGAAAAAAGAGAGGAAAATTCTAGACACACACATCCAGGTCCAGACCATAGAAGAGAGGAGAGGACAGCCTCCCAGTGAGACGCAGAGTAATGCAGAGCGCTGTGAGCCAGCAGGCCTTCATAGTTTTGACCGGCCAGAACATCCTTATGATGGAGAAGGGTCATCGGGTTATGTTAACCTGGTACCACTAAACATTAAAACGGTCCCATTCCCATCTTCACAACTCAGTGCTCCCTCGTAAACTCTCCCAGACTGACCTGGCTTTCTCCACAGCGTCCCTGGACACGAAGCCTCAAGAATTCAGTTCCCATGATGGTTGTGGTTTTTCACTATAACCTGATCGTTGGCCTTCAGTTTGACACATCGCTAGAAAGAGCTGGCTTAATCCACGTCTGAAGATAAAATAATTTAAATATGGAATACCATCTTCTGAGGAGTCTCAGGAGCCAGACAGCTGGGCTTTGTCTGGACAAATAACTCCATCACTGTGGGGTCATGCTCTCAATATTTGACCTTGGGAATGTAATTACAAAGTCTCTGGCCTTGCTTGCTCTATACGGTTGTTTTTCTGTATTTCCACGTATGTTCCCACAGATTTTTGTACTCTGGGCTGGACTGAGTGTCTATTTCTGTCCCAGTATTAAACTTTAAAACTCACTGTACTTTCATGAGATGGACTTTCAGTTTGTTTATTATTGAGATGTAACTGACATTTACTATTGTATTAGTTTTAGATGTACAACATGATGATTTGACATATCCATTTCTTGTGAAATGATTACTGTGATAAATTTAGTTAACATCGTCACCACACATATTTATTACAATATTTACACATTTTTTCCTGTGATAAGAACCTTTATAATTTACTCTCTCAGCAACTTTCAAATACACTATATGATATTGTTAACTATAGTCACCATGCTGTGCGTTGCAGCCCCAGGGCTTACTTATAACTTGCAACAGGAAGTTTGCACCTTTTGACCCCCTTCACTCATTTAACCCACCCCATCCCAACCTCACCTCTGGCAACCACCAATCTGTCCTCTGTGTCTGTGTATGTACGCAGCGCAGGTCACACGCGGCCTGGAGACCATCACAAGGGTTTGGTCTTCAGCCAAAGAGCCGTGGAAAGACAGTCAAAGATTTTAGGCAGGGAAGTGAAACAAAACACAAATGTCTTTCTCCATCTGAACCAGGTCCATGTATATGCATTTTACTAAGCCTCTCCTGAGCCAGAGACTATATTTTTGGCTTTCAAGGCCAGCTCTGTGTAGCAAAATAACTTCTACTAGACACCAGGAAGAAGCTGGTAAGTTTCTCTGAATAAGCACTCACCACCTAGAAGAGGGGTGTTCAGGGTTAGGTGTCTCCTGTATACTCTATGTTTCAAAACCTTTTAAAAACATTCGACATAAAGAGGAGCTAGAAAACTCATTTACTTGAACCCAACATTCTTAAATAGACCCAGCTGTCTATTAAAAGCCGAGGGGCCAGAAAATGTTGCTCTATAATACATATATTACATATAAATCTGCACACTTACTTATGTAATAAATAATAAAACACTAAATAAAATCAACAGTTCTCTTTGCCCGTATATTTACCAGCTTAAAATTTCTGATACTGGATTTTAATACTTTGGAGTGTTTATTTGGCTCTCATTTTTTTTCATGACACTTGCAAATTATCATAAACCACCAGTTCAGGGGATCAACTATAACTTTAAAAAAATAAATGCTGAGTCATTTACAAAGCTCTCATTATTTTATGTCTTAATTATGAGGGCTTAGATTTACACATACCAATTATAACATGCAATACTGTCTGTCCAGGTGCTTTATGTTGTCGCTTATTTAAATAGAGGGAACTGCTCGGTTGAAATATTTTTAATTGATAGACTAATAAGGGAATGTAAAGACCAAGGTCTTTTCTTAATTAAAATCTAATATACACATAAAACCTTGTTCCTCTACTAATTAAGCAATGATTAGTTTTAGAACCAAACTTCCTGGAAAAGATGGGATGTTCTTCACCAAGTAGTACTTTGTGGTTAGAAAATAATCTGTAGGTCTTTACTAAAATTGTGAGCCATGGGGTAAGTTAAAAACAAAAGCAAGCACAAAATCATGACCTTCATCAAACATGGGGTCCATACAGGTAGTTTTCTCAAAAACAGAGAAAGACCAAAACCTACAGGAACTCAATGTCAGTCTCATTGGTTACTGATACTTACAGCGTCTCTCCTATATTCTGTTTGTGAGACTATAGAAATTTATACACCAAACAGAAGACATTAGGCACACAAATCTGGTAACTAAGTTATACTGAGTGTACTGGAAAGGAATAGGATGGATATTTTGAATTTGTCTATCTCATACTGACAACTAAAACAGTTCTTTAAAAAAAAGTACCTACTTTGGAAGATTTCACTGAATTCTGTTTATTCAATTGAAGAGAGTAAATCAATCAACAGATAATTATTATCTCAAATAGGCTTATATAAGAAGTCACAATGAGAGCACATTTTTCCATCTTATTTAGCTGAATTAGTGGAACTTATGTTTATTATAGTTTTGTCTTTAGTTTTTGTTTGTTTTTTTAAAGCCATAATCACAGAAAGAGCTTCAAAGTGGAACTTTGAGAAGTCAAAGTGTCAGGTTTACTACTATGCGTTGAGCAAACCAGAAAGACTCTTAGGGTCTTCATCTCTTGATTTGTGGGTGGGCATAAAAACACCTGCCTTGTGTATCTCATACATTGATGTAAGGCTCAAACAGGCAATAAAGAGAAAAAAAAGTCAAAAAGTAGTCTGAGACGGAGCAGGACAGGGACAGATCACAAGTCTAGGATGGGGTTCAAGTCCAACTATGCCATTTACCAACTATGTACCTTTAGGGAAGTCACGAAATCCCTTCCTGCCTCAGTTTCTTCCTCCACCAAATAAGGAAGCTGCATTGTAGGGTCCCTTCCATCTCCAAGAGTCTGTGATCTTATACTGGAAAAACTAATGAGGAAACTCTCTTAACATGATTCTGTTTCCTATGCAAGTGACATACACTGATTAGGTGCATGTGATTAATATGAGTTTCTATCTTGTAAATGGAAGAAAGTCATCTCTCTCTCTTTTTTTTTTTTTGGCATGAGCAGGCTCACATCCCTTAAGAAATAAGATGTGATATTAATTTGTTAACTACATATCAGAATGTTCTGAATGTAGGAAGGTGGTGATCATGAAAACTTATGAGAATCATTACATGATACGAAATCTGAGTATAAAACTACCATTAGAAGAGCATCTGCCCTTGAAATAAAGAAAAACAGACTTTGTGCTTCATGACTTATAATCCATGTTAAATCCACACACCCTGTACAAACAAGAGACTACAGCCAAACACAGGGCCTCACACAAAAAGAGATAAACCATGACAATTTAACCACAGGTAGCCCTGATGAAAGAGGTAACTGGGCAACCATAAATGACCAACACAAATGCTTGAAACCTGTCACCTTCAAATAATCTGAAATAGAAGTAATGTTCATTGCAGTGCAAAATTACTAAATAAATAGGACAGCACAAAAGCTAAAGAATTATTCTTTTTATGCTTCTAAAGAGAATCTCCAACAATGTAGGGAAAAAAATCCACCTACAGTTCATAAAATGGAATTAAAAATACATGAAAAATATAGCACAGGGAACTACATTCAATATCTTGTCATAACCTTTAATGGAAAAGAATATGAAAACAAATATATGTATGTATATGCATGACTGGGACATTGTCCTGTACATAAGATATGGACACATTGTAACTGACTATACTTCAATTAAAAAAATAGGTGAAAAAAATACATGAAAAAGATCTATTCATAAGCACGCTTCTTGGTGTTTCCTCCTTTTAAAACTCAAAACAGTGTGGTCTGCCTCGTGCCCACATCAAAGGAAGCCACTAACCGAGAATAAGAGAAATGAAGTCTCCATTCAACCTCTCTCTCCTGATGCCTGAACACATTTCACAAAATGTTCTTTGAACCAATGACATGCTTAGAAAACCAGAAATAGAACAGAAAGATAAACCCACAAGAGAAAAGCAATGAGGACACCACCACACCCCCTCCAGCTCTTTCCAAAACATTTTTCCTCCCAGATGAATACAGTGAGTCAAAGGGCTCTATTTTTAATGCACGCATCCTGCTTGTGGCACAAACAGATCAAGGGGAAAATCTCGTCTTCAGGAAAACCTGAGCCTGTAACACAAAGTACATACGCTCATCAAACAGCACGTCTGAGGTCAGAAGCATCAAAATGAAAGGACGAATGAACCAGTGAGCGAGCAAATGAGTGTCTCTGAAGGAGAATTTTAGAGCAGTTCAGGATGAAATGATAATGTAGAAATCGGCTATCAATTCTCAATATTCTCCTCATATTATATAACTACGTGCAATTACATGCACACACGCATGTGTATTTAGTTACTATACCTTCAAAAGAGCCGGCACAGCTACATTGAAGAGGGAGTTTGGGAGGGTTTTGAAGAAAAGCAGGGGTAAGCCATAGCATTCCCTACCACTTGTGATGGAGAAAGAGGATTTTAATGAAGTTTTGCTCTGTTATTCATGACACTCCCTTGCAATTTCCTAGGAGAATGTTATAAGGATTTAAATCACTTTTCAATGATTTCTAAATGCCATTTATTCATTTCTTCCACAAATCTGTATTGACAGAGGCAATTTCTTGGGACTGTGTTTATACTGGCAGGCTCTGTAGAGACAGCCTTTATGGTAGAAGCAAGAAAGCCCAGCCTTATATAGGTCCACCAGAAACACAGATCCAGAAGACAAAAACCATATTCCGGTACAGCTCCTTGTTCTGTTCTCTGAGACCATCGACAGTTAAATTGGCTTTTATGTCATGACCTGGAGGACCACCTATTATACAAAATAGAAAATGCGTCAGGAGTTGCAGTGAACCAGCGGATGAACTTAACCTCAACTGTTCACCCTGGAGGTTACCTGTTCACGAGGCAGCTTTTTCCTACGGCTGGTTATGCTGCTGCTTAATTCCCTTCTAAAGGTTAAAGTAAAGCTTGACCAGGGCTCTTGAATTTCTTCTGAGTTGTGATTAGGTGTGAACCAAATTCTAAGCCCTGTCAAGACTGAGAATGTCTTCACCCTAAATGTACCAGCATCGAAATGGCCAACAATAATAACCCAAGGCTACTTTCATTACAAAGTTGGTCTTTGCTTTAAAAAAAAAAAACCATGCATGATCCTTCCATAGATAACGACCCACTTAAAGTGCTCTGCATGACTAACAATGGCATTTGCGTAAAGCCCGGTGCCAGGAGTGGAAGCCTGTGGCTGACTCAAGCCAGCGCAACAACAGAAATATCTCCTAAAACACAGAACACGTGGCCGCTCGTTCTCCACGATTGTCCTGGAGAGATGAGCGGAGGAGAGTGTTGGTGTCTCTTAAAAACAATCTGCTAAATGCTTTTAGATCCTGATTACAGGCTGACCTATATATTTTTGGCAATGCTAGTGTCCCAGGGGGACTGACGACCTGACAAGTAGTTAAGGTCCTCCAGATTAGATGAGCTTCGAAAAAGCCAAGATAAGCAGACTAATTTCCAAAAAAAAGTATTTTCTTCTGACCTTTGAAATGTTAACAGGGCCACGTCAGTGGATTATTTTGAGCAAGGTAAGTTTTGCCTTAAAAAATGCCTTTGTAAACAATAGATCCCCCAGCCAGTCTCACACACACACACCAGGTACAGAACACTTTCCAGGCAAGAAGCAATGACTCTCTACCTAATGCAGCTGGATGAGAGGGCCAACGAACTTGGTAGATGAGATTTCCTGTGTAAATTACTGTTGGTTGCGAATGAGTATAGTCATTGCAAAGGATGTTGTAAAGATCCAATAAGACAATACACAGAAAATGCCTAGTGTAGCACATGACATTATCATCATCAACAACAGAAACACACCATGCTCTAACCCGTGCTCGAGATCAAGTGTTTTAAGAAGAAATAGAATCTTGAAGAGATATCTGCACTCCCATGTTCACTGGAGCACTATCCACAAAAGCCATGTTTCAGAATCAACCTAACTAGCTGTTAACAGACGAGTGGATAAAAGAAAATACGGCATAGACAGGCGATGGAATATTATTTAGCCCTAAAAAAGGAAGGAATTCTGTGATATGGGATGATATGGATGGACCTGGAGGACAGTCTGTGAAGTGAAAATAGCCAGCAGCCATAGAAGGACAACTACTACATATGTCACTTATATGAGGAATCTAAAATAGTCGAGTTCATAAAATTAAAGAGTGGAAAGGTGGTTGCCAGAGGCTAGTGAGGAGGGAGAAATAGGAAGTTGCTAATCAATGATATAAAGTTTCAGCTAAGCAAGATGAATAACATTGGACCACGATAATATATTGTATACTTAAAAATTTGTTAAAGGGCAGATCTCCTATTAAGTGTTCTTACTACCATAGACTAAAATAACTTTTCAAACAAAGAAGTGTAAAAGAAAAAAACTTTTTTTGCAGCTTCATTTTTGAATATCCAGAATATCTGCAATACCTCAATAGTATTATAATGTAATATTATATACTTGAAATCGTATATTTTCTTGTAACCAAAAATTTCCAACCTTTTTTGTGAGCAACAAGCCAGTAGGAGGTAACTTCCTAAATATTATTTCTAAAAGTCTCAGTTTGCCCACTGGATTTCTTTGGCAGATACACAGTTCCCACATTAGAGATCTCAAAGGAGCTTCAGGTATCATTTTAAGAACAAGGAAACTAAGACCTAAAGAGATTAAAAGAATACCAGACCTAGTACAAGAAAGTGATCTACTTTGGATGCTGGTACAATGCTTTGCATTAATAGGATCTACCTGTACTTTGAAATGATGCAAATCACCTTTAGATGATCATACAAACGGGAAGGCGTCTGCAAAATAAACACTATTGGCCAACATTTCTCATATTTACTGTCTTTAATCTTCACAAAACTTTGCAATATACAGATTATCAGCCCTATTTTTAAGGGAAGAGACTGAAGTCAATGAAGGTCATAAGACCAGGAGGAGGCAAAGCTGGGACTCAGACCCAGTCTTAACCTAACTACAAACCCGGCTCTTTTCGCTGCCTTCTGAAAGGTGTTCTGCAACACCCCTGCTAAGACACAATCATTTCAGCTCATTTTCAGTCTGTTACGCAGAAGCTGTTGATTCCAAGATCACATACCTGTGGTGGAGTCAATGGCAAAAAAGGATGACAGGTCTCCGAGGACAAGTTCATAAGCCACTGTCCCGTATACCCCGGAATCCCTGTCCGTGGCGAGAATGCTGATGATCTCAGAGCCCGGCTGGGTCTGGCTGCTAATGCTCGTCACGTAGGTTGATGGGTTAAATACGGGCTCATTATCATTCACATCCTCCAGTTCCACACGAACAAACGCTTGGGCGCTGAGTCCACCCTGTTGGATGAAGGAGAAGTGATTACAAATGGGTCTCTCCTGAACACTGGGATGCAGGATAATTGAGAAGTACCCTAGAATAGACTTCTGAAACAACTATACATATTTTATATATTTATTTTCAACCTTGAGCTATGAGTTCATGTGTAATAGCGTGGTATCTATAGTCCAATGCTAATTCTTAAATAGGAATGAGATTAACACTTAAAGCTCCTAGGAGGCCACCATTTCACAGTAGAGACCAAAGATATTCAAGGAAAGTTTTTCCTGACGTCCAAAGAGAAAAAAAAAAATTCACTTTTACCCCCGAGTAATCTTTACCTGCTCAGGAGAAGGGGTAAGGGAGTCTTGGATGGGGTGTAATTTTAGAAAAGACGAGGAAAGCATCACTTAGCAGTCTTTTGAGTAAAGACTGACCCATATGAGGGAGCCAGACTTCAGTTATTTGGAGGAAAAGCCTAACAGATAGAGGGAAGAGCATGTGCAAAGGCCCTGAGACAGGAGTGCAATGCATCCCAGGCCGGTTCAGGGAACAGCAAGGAAACCAGTGGGGCAAAGGAAGGGGCAGGTCACGGAGGGCTCTGTGGGCCTCTGAGAGGACCATGGCTCTCACTTGCTTGAGGGTATTGAGCAGAGGAGTAGCTTGATTTAACTTCGGTTTTAACTGTCTCTCTGGCTGCATTGCTCAGAACGCTGAAGGGCAGCAAGCTTGGAAGGAGGGAGACCAGCCAGGAGGCCCAAAGAATCATCAGACTGGCAGCGGACCAAAGCAGTGAGGGTCCTCGTCCTACAAACTGGAGGCCAGACTTGTTTGGGGATTTTGAATTTTTTCAAGTTTTAGCGAAGAAATACAGTGCATAAAGTAGTGAGAAGTGGAACCCATACTGGTTTTGTGTGTGTGTTTCCTCCATCTAAAAACAAAGGGCAGGAGAGAGAGAACAATAGAAGAAAATAATCCTCTGCACTTTTTCCTTTTCTAAAGGAAAACAGATGTTCCTACTTGAAAGCCCCATTTTCCATTTCTATCTGGTACACTTGGATGCTTTCATCTTGGACCAGAATCCTTGGTAAGTCACAACAGCCTGGGTTTTCTTACTCACTTAACCTCTTTCTTCCCTCCCTCCCTCCCTCCCTCTTTCTTTTTCCTACAGTGGCAGAGAGGCCCTGAGCAAAGAGAAAAAACAAAGGCAGTGAAGAAGAAGGTTTGGCACAGGACAGAGGCAAGAGAGAGCGTATTGTTTGGGATGAAAATGACCACGAATCCGGAAAAGGCTCTCACGCTCTGAAGTCCCGCATACCCCAGACACTGGGGACTGAAAAAGAATCAGGAAAGAATAAAAACAGTGTGATTTTTCAATGTTTTAAGTTGGATAGTGTGCCAGGGCTATGCCAGTTATAAATTAAACCAGGAGAAATAAAAACAACAGAAGTAGGGAAGGGTATAGCTCAGTGGTAGGGCACATGCTTAGCATGCACGAGGTCCTGGGTTCAATCCACCGTACCTCCATTAAAATAAATAAGTAAATAAACCTAATTATCTTCCCCCCCAAAATATAATAAAGTAAAAAATAATAATAAATAAATTAGAAAAAAAAACCAACAGAAGTTCCATCTAGCCTGTATGTGTCAAAAGGGCAGATTGGCGCTATGTCTTCAGCAAACCTGAGTAACCCACGGGTCCCAGGTGAAGTGGAGTGAGGGGACTGCAAGCTGGCTCCTAGCAGACAGAATATACTGCAAACCATCCGACAAGGCCCCGTTGTTTCTCCAAACCATCTTCCTTTTCAGTTTTGCTTTCCTTTTATTTATCTTTCCTTTCCTTGTCCTTTTAAATTTCTCCTCAAGTTCAAGAAGTCACTTAGGTTTGAGGAGGAGCTGAGAAGGTAAGTAAGAGAAGCAATGAGAAAGTGGGCAACATGTGAAGAAAGGAGGTCACTCCACCTCAAGATCTTCAAGAACAAAGGTGTTAAAGGAGGGGGGTGGGTACAGCTCAGTGGTAGAGCCTGTGCTTAACCTGCACAAGGTCCTGGGTTCAATTCCCAGTCCCTTCATTAAAAATAAATAAATAAAAACCTAATTATCTTACCCCAAGAACAAAAACAAAACAAAAAGAACAAAGATGTTAATTCCCAGGCTGTCTATGAAGGTCCCCGATCAGGCAATGCCACCGAAGCTAGGCAAAACGTTAGACAGACAAAGTGAAAAGCTTACTGTCACCAAATAGTGACTCTTTTTGCTAGAACAGTATTATTGATAGATCTCTGTCTTCTTCTTTTTTAATGAATTCAATTTTTATCTGTTCCATTGATCAGTAGAGGGTACTTTCCCTTTATAATAACCATTGGTGAATGAATGTTAAGTGTGCTTCACATATTTTTCTTCTTCAATTGCTATTATCTCCCTTTCTAAAGGCTTGTTATGATTTCTCCCATTTTTACAAGAAGAAAACCAAAGCGCAGAGAAGCTAAGCGACTCATCGCAGGTAAGTGAGACTATAAATAAAAGATCTGCAACAGGAACAGAGAGTCATCTGTCCCCCGAGCTGGTGACGTCTCTTAAATTAGCCTTTATTAAGTATGGCTATGATATAAATTCTACTCTTCACGAAACGCTTGTTTAAAGACTATGCTAGGGGCAGTGCCAACCACGGACTCAGCCTTAGAGGGAGAAAGGAAGACAGAGCCCTTGTTTACAAAGGACTTAACATTTATGAAACAGACGCTTTACAACTGGGTTTGTGGCGCAGTGGGACAATCTGGAGCCAAAAGATCTGGGTCTAATATCTGGCCCTGCCTGCCTCTGGACCACAGGCTTGAGAAAGTCAGACAGTCCCTGAGTCTTCTGTAAAGCAGGGCGCCTGCTCATCTTGCAGGCCTGTTGTTGGAAGCAGTGATAGAATATGTATGATTTATTTACAATTCACATTATAAATATTATATATTATTTTATATATAACGTATATTATTATATTATATATTATTTTTATATTAACATATTATGTTATATATTATTTTTATATAATGTATGTTATTATATTACATATTATATTATAATATGATGTACATTTATTATGAATCATCACCACCAGTGATTAGATTTTATAGGCTCCTTATCCTAAATGCTTAGGGCCAGATAGAGTCATCCTGGAATTCTGAAGTTTTAAGTTCTATAAAGGAAATATAGTCCCTGTGTAATACAGTACATATGTAAGTATATATAAATATAGTACATCTAGTATTGTCTGGAGTGGCAGCCCATAACCAAGCACTTAACATTCTGTGGCAAAATGAAGGAATAGGCACATTTAGAGGGATTCAAAACACAGGAACAGCCTCATGTCGGTAAGTCAGGTTTCGCACTGAGTGTTTAAAACTTTCCATCCTGAGAGCTTTCAGAACTACAGATAAAAGAGGACGGATCTTTAGCACTCAGATGCAGATTCAGCGCACTGGACGGAGGGCTAAGGGCACTCTTTGTTCTTAGTGATTCCAGATCAGAAGTCAGGGGAGAAAATGAGAAATTTTGGTTTGGGGAATCATAGCCAAATATCTGAGGAACCAAGAAGAATTCAGGGTCTAGTCTGGCTTACAGGGACGGAACAAAACCTCAAAGACAAGGAACAGGACTAGAATCTGACTCTTTAAGGTGTAGCCAATCAACGAATTGCCTTACTTTGCTTCTGAATCTTCTCTATAAAACGCTTTCCCCTCGCTCCTGTCCGTGGAACACTCCTAACCACTTCTGGTTCGGTGTTGCCTCACTCCAATCAATTTTTGCTTAAATAAGCCCTTAAAAATTAAAAAAAAAATTGAAAAACAAATATTTCAGGTGGAAATAACACCCTGGAAAACATAATGACATTAAAAAAGTCTTTGCCGTGTCGTAGGAGGGGTAAGCACACTGGTACGACTTGGAGGGAACAGGCGGGTAGAGGGAGAGGGTGGGGAAAATCTAAAGAAAGCCTTGATGCTCAGATTCATGGAACTTGATTTAAATGCAAAAGAAGATAGGCTTTATTCTGCACACCTGCAGACTCTCACAGTAACAAACGTGGCATGTACACCCTGAATACATATGTATTTGCTAATACACTTAAATATTCATGTGCTAGTGTAAAAACACCACAAAAGGCTTAAAAGGATGAAATTCAAAGTTGTAATGTTTTCCTCCTAAACCCCCACGTGGGACACTATTGTTGTCATCAAGGAACGGATATGACCAAATCTAGGTTTTAGAATAAGATACCTGAGCTCAAAATTCAAAAGTGCAGTTTAAAAATAAATAAAGAGTTTCCTTAGGCAAAAAGTAGAGGAAATGCTGAGTTAACCAAGTCAAATGGGTTCTTTGCCTCAGGGCTTCTCACAGCCTTCCCAATGCACATTTCTATGGGGTAGGGGGTTGGTGGGGTGGGGTGGGGGTAGGTGGATGAGTTCTGAGGTGTTTTCCACTCTTTTTTTTATTGGAAGTATAGTCGATTAACAAATGTGTTAGCTTCTGGTACACAGCATAGTGATTCAGTTTAACATAAACATACTATTTTTCATTACAGGATATTGAATATAGTTCCCTGTGTTATACAGTAGGACCTTGTTGTTTATCTATTTTATGTATAGCAGTTTGTGTCTGCTAATCCCAAACTTCTAATTTATCCCTCCCCCACTCAAGATGCTCATATTTAAAAACAGTAGACAATCATTTTGAGATAAGGTTCAGACAATTTAGCTAGGAAGTGTGGGTGACTGGGCAATGGCTTATTCCCAAAACTGGGGTAGGGGGTGGTGATCAATGAAATGTAAAATAAAAATAAGCACTTGAATTCTTTTTGGAAAATGAGATACTGCAATTGATTAAAATTAAAATGCGCTTGCCCTAAGTTTCAGTTTTATTGAATGAATAAGTTCTGGGGATCTAATGTACAGCAATGGTGATCATGGTTAATAATATGAAATTTGCTGAGAGTAGATCTTGAAGTGTTCTCACCACTCACTATGTAATTAGCTTGATTGGGATCATCATTTCACAAAGTGCCCATATAATCAAAACATCACACTGTACACCTTAAATGTATATAATTTAAATTTACTAATTACACCTCAATAAAGCTGGGAGAGGAAAGGCAAAGACTGAGTGTGCCCTTTTACTCAGCAAGTTTGCTTCTAGAGATCTATTTGTATTACACACACACACGCTCTGCAGCACAACTTCAATAGCCAACATTTATCATGACTATATATGATGGTGGAAGGCTAAGTCAATTTACTTTCTATATTGCTAGTCTGAAACGCTCTCCTCTAAGCCTGTAGCGTTGAGATAGGGTTGAAACTGCTTTATCTCAGGCACGTTTTCAGCTGCAGAATTCAGGATGTCACAGAAATACGGATAGAATGTTAATAAACATACACACCAAAAAAAAAAGAAACACTCATTTGGTGAAAATAAATAGTAAAAGGAAACAGGAATTACATGTAAGTGTGGGATAATTAAATTATTGTGAAAAATCACTTGACTTCCAGTGTAATCCAATTAACTATTCTTTTTGGAATTACGTAATTTTACAGCATTCTCATGATTTCCAGGTATGAGGTAAGTTAACAGCCACTGTAGCAGCAAAAATAGACTATTTTAGAAATAATACAGATAGAAGTGATTGAGTTAAAAAAAATATTGACATCACAAGGATAAATAGAGAAGAAGCCCAGAATATCTAGGTGTTTTATAAGAAAAATTCTTCTATTGACAGACAACTATCTCTTAGCAACAACCAGCAAATGGGCTCTCAGCAATTTTCCTTCAAAGAGCTTTCAGGATATACATCACAAACAGAAAGGATCAGAGGAAAAACCACAGATTGTCAAGGTAATTGTATGGAATTAAAGGCCTTTTTTCAAAGTGTAGCTCATTGTTTTGCATAAATTCATTATGGCCTAGAATCCAACATCTTGAACCTAAAATATCTTATCTGAATTCATTTATTTTGCAAATCCAAGCTAGATTACTGTTAGGGGACAGCCTCCTAAATTGTTATCAGTACTGATATCTTCATCTGTACCAACCTTTTTGATTAAGAACATGTGTTGCTAGTAGATATCACATAGAGTAATTATGACAGATGCAGACTTCACCCTGTAGAGATGCCCAGTTCATCACAGAAGAAATTTAGGAAGATTATGCAGGCAGCACAATAAACACTGCACACTGGAACACGAACACACACACACACACACACACACACACACACACACACACACGCTGCTTGCTCTCATACATTCTGAGGCAAACAACAGGAACAC
This sequence comes from Vicugna pacos, assembly GCF_048564905.1. Lineage (NCBI taxonomy): Eukaryota > Metazoa > Chordata > Mammalia > Artiodactyla > Camelidae > Vicugna > Vicugna pacos. The sequence continues at coordinate 11,263,509 of NC_132988.1, read as the reverse complement.
TGGGAGTCAGTTTCAGGTCCAAATAAGGTGAAGATTAGGAAGCTGTTAAAGAGTCTATGATTTGGGGGCAGGGGGAGACTCTTCAAATTTTGTCTTTAACACCTGTTAAATGTTCATAGTAGCACTATTTACAATAACCAAGACATGGAAACAACCCAAATGTCCATTGATAGATGACTGGATAAAGAAGATGTGGTGTGTGTATATATATATATATATATATATACACAGAAAGGAATACTACTCAGCCACAAAAAGAATAAAAAATGCCATTTGCACAACATGGATAGACCTGGAGAGCATCATTCTAAGTGAAGTAAACCAGAAAGAGAAAGAAAAATGCCATATGATATCACTTACATGTAGAATCCTAAAAAAAAAGGACACAAATGAACTTATCTACAAAACAGAAACAGACTCACAAACATAGAGAACAAATTTATGGTTACCAGGGGGTAAAGAGGGTGGGAAGGGATAAATTGGGAATTCGAAATTTTCACTTCTTGGGAAGTGACGGAAATGCTAGCTATCCTGATTGTGGTGGTGGTTTCATTGGCGTATATACATCTATCAAAATTCATCAAATAGCACATCTGAAGTATGTGTAGTTTACTTTATGGGAATCATACCACAATAAAGGTGCTTAAAAAATTGTCTTTAAAAATACATCTCCAGGTCTGCCCTCAAGAAGATCTACTTCCAGGGAGGCTGAGCACACAGCTTCTTCCTTGGGTCCCCGACACCTCAGACCCACATGATGGGGAAGAAGGAGAAGATGGCCACCAAGCTGGAGAAGAAGGTGTCTAAGCACTGGGGAAGGAGGAGCCCTTGAGGCTCTGATGCCTTGAGGCATCAGACACAAGATGCTCAAAAGACTCAGATGGTAAAAGATACCTCATTTAGGTCAAAGCAGGTATCTGATGGTAGCCTGGAAAACACAGCTAATTCTTTTTGGTGGTTTCCACGAAAGGACAAGGGATTAAACTAGTACAATGACACGTATGCCTTTAACCTGGGCATGTTCACACGATGCAAGCTGTCGCCCTGTGGGATGGGGCCACACCCAGACTGGGCTGCCAAATGTCCGCCACTCCCCGGGGGACTGTAATTATCTATGGAGGCTACTGGAAAAGTCCAACAAAGGTGGACAAACACACCCTGAACTCAGATAAATCCCAGCTAAAGTCCGAAGAAGGAAGAAAATGCAAATCTGAGTGTGCACTCAGATTACCCCTTGAGGAAGACAGCTCACTCCAAGAGCCGCATTTCAGAGGCTGTGGCCCTGAGCCATCAGACACTGCTCCTCGGGGGTCTGTGATAAGGAAGAGGAAAGGACCCTGATGGGTGGCTGCTTTGATGACTTATACCCCTATGACACCACGAAGGACCACTGGTTTGCAGGACAGCTGAAGGGATTTGCATCCGAGAAGAGAAAATGTAGATTAGGCAAAACGTGGAGCCCAAAGGTGATAACAAGCAGGAACGTGGCGAAGCCGGTACCCAGGAGCCCCTGGAAGGGGTCAAAATGGTGCATGCAGAGGATGCGACCACAATCACCACGGAGCAAGGGCCCCCTACCCCAGGTAGCAGGAAGGAGGAAGACAGTTCGGACGGAGCCAGGAGCCCCTGATAGAACCGAGTCCTCGCTCCAGCATTGTCCTGGCCGTGAAGCGTGGGTTGTTGTATGTGTCTGGGACTTGTCTGAAGTTGGTGACCACCTGTTCCCCGTCAGTTACTTCTACTGCCTTGATCTCTGCAAGATGGGAGAATGGAGGACTTTGGTGGAGATGGATCCAAAAACTCCAGGGCATCTGGAGGAGGTAAACTTGGAAAAGGATGGAGAAGAGGTGAAGAATGCAAAAAGAAGAGATGAAGAAGATGATGACACCAGAGAAGAAAGTGGGGAGGAGCTTGAAGTGGAAGAGCACACTGGTGGCCCCGATGGAGAGCATGTGGACTGCGTGCCCAGGACTGTGTGGTACTGACACTGAGTGGCACATGCTTGGGACCACAGGGGCCTGACACAAAGGAGAAGAAAGTAGCCCATGCCATGCCAAAAACTTTCTTTGATGACTGAAAAGGCTACACTGGATCAGAAGTTAAACTGCGTAGTGAATTCCCTCCATACCACCGAGTGTTATTTCCAATAAATTGGAGTGAAAAACGGTGGTTGCAAAGATTTCCTTTTGTGCAGGCTCATGCCTACAAGGGTTCTGGTCAACCCTTCGCCTTCCTCTCTTGGGGACATTCTGCACCAGGGCAGTGCATTGAGTGTTTTCTTCTCTGGATTCTGATGCTTTGATATCTGGGGTCTTGCTGATCCTAGGGGGTTGCCCCAGGATCAGGTGAGTGTGCTCCTCAAATGCAAACCAACCAACCCGGAGCCCGCACTCCCAACCACCTCCTTTAGTGGCTTTCACACTCTGGGCCACTGTTCACCCACCCTAATCACTCACGGCCAGCTATCTAGTCATTAGAGACAGCTTCTCTGCCCCAGGCCACTGAAACTATTCCAACTAGCCAACCTCAAGCCTGCTAATTCTGCCTCTCCCATTCATTCCCTTGGAAAGCACAATAAAGCCCCTTGCCCAGAGTTTTCTATTTCTCCCTCTGCCTCCTGACTGACCTCAGTGTGCACACCACATACACCCGCTCCCATAATGTGGTGTGCCCCTCCTCTTGGGATCTGTGAGTGTAACATCCTGTTTGTTCCTTACCCATACCTAAATAACAATAAAACCTACATTAAACTAGGCAGGGGGCAGACTAGCTCCCAGCTGTAACACAGCTGGGCTCAGGATATCACACCAACAGGAGCGTGAGTCCTTGAATGTAAAGTACCCACAGGAAGGATGTTTCTCTTGTAACAAAACTGAAATATGTTTATTATGTTGGACGGTTTTCCATCTACAAAACAAGGAGTTTTTACAGAAGAATATTCTGATTCGCATACATCATTGTCTTAGTCTATTTGAAATGCTGTAAGAAATAAACAACAGAAATTGATCTCTCATGGTTCTGAAGGCTAGAAGTCCAAGATCGGGGCGCCAGAATGGCTGGGTTCTGGTGAAGGCCTGGAGACTGACACGTTTTTAAAAAAATGTTTTTGGGCAGGAGGTAATCAGGTTGTTTGTTTGTTTTAATGGAAGTACTGGGGATTGAACTCAGAATCTTGTGCATGCTAAGCACACACTCTACCACTGAGCTATACGCTCCCCTCTAAGACTGCCAACTTTTGCTATATCCTCAGACAGCAGAAGAGGCTAGGGAGCCCTCTGGGACCTCTTTCATAGGGCACTAATTCCATTCATGAGGGCTCCACCCTCATGACCTAACCACCTTCTAAAGGCCCCACCTCCTAAAACCATCACCTTGGGCTTTAGGGTTTCAACATACGAATTTGCGGGGGACACAAGCATTCAGCCCAGAGCAATCATGAAACTGCTGAATGTCTCCTTTGATTTCTAAACTAGTAAAAACTGCTACACAGTCTATAAACATTTTCTTAGTTATCCTGAAAATAAAATACCTTTTGGCTTGGGGAAAAAAAAAAAAAACAACGCATCTCCTTTGGTCAATCTGGGAAAGCTCTGTGGAGAGACGGTGTGGTTCAAGATGCATCTGAATGTTGCAGTAGAGACTTGGTGAACTGAGGGTGAAAGCTGGCATTCTTCTAGAGTAAGTGTGTAGAGTAAGTTCAATATAGAAACAGAAAGAAACAAACAAGGAGGTTTAAATTAAATATCTGAGTTGATTTTTTTTTTTATTCAACGGCCAATGCTCCTAATTAATGCACTACTTTTTGGCAGTAAAAAATTTCTGGCGTCAAGTGATCCTATTTATATTAAGATACTTTCTACATACACTTTTGCAAAATCATCTGAAGAAACCAGCTAATTAGAGACAGATGTTTGACAACTACAGCATTAGATTTAAACTGATTATGCAAATCTAGGATGGTCTTACACAATTGTCTCCAAATCTGTTAAGAATCTATTTCTGAAGCCTTTATGAGTAAATGTTTGAGTGCATATATTGGGCTTAAAATAATCACATAGACTTGAATTAACCTAAACTCCTCTGTTTACTCTTGCTTTTGTTTCCTACTTCTTTACTTACATAGAAGCAAAAATTCCCGAAACCACACAGACAGAGGTTGGTAAAATCTAACCAAATAGATCATTGTAATTTTATTGAATATAAATGACTTTATTTTCAAACTGGTTTCTACATGTTTACTTGTAATAAATATATTTAGACTCATTTCTCCCACCAATTCATGTCTTAAGTAGGTGGCTTCTTCCACTAATTTCAAAAGAGAAAGATTAGACCAGAAAGGTGTTAGCAGTATCTATGTACACATGTGAGTAGCAAGCATATAAAAAAGAAACAAGGAAAGTCTCGAAAGCAGACTATGTGAAAAAATAAACGTGTTGCATAGTGTGTACAGAAAGCTCTCTCTGCCGTAATGCAATGGAAGTTCAACAAGCTTTTTCTAAAACGTACTTGGAAATGTACATAGTCAGGAACAACCAAGGCAACCTTGAAAATGAAGGGCAAAGCTAAACAAATACATGATAGTATAACCTATTATAAAGCTCATATAATTAAGAGAGTATGGAGCTAGTGCAAAGGTAGACAAATAGGTAAAAAATAGGGTGTAAAAAATAGACACATATACAGTCACATGATTCATGACAAATGTGACGCTACAGGGTAGTGCAGAAAGAGGCATCATTTCAGTAAGTGGTCCTGGGTCAACTGAATATCCATATTGGGAGAAAAAAACCTTCCTTCCACTAGATTGAAAAAATAAGTGCAAAGAGTAAAACAATAAAATTTTTGGAAGAAAACACAATAGAATACCTTCATCTCCCTTAAAAGGACAGAAAAAGTATTAGCTGTAAAGGGTAACAAATAGATAAACTGAGTTTTATTAGAATTAAGAGTTTCTGTTCCGAAATACACACATAGACATAGGATACAGACTTGTGGTTGCCAAGGGGATGGGGGATGGGAAGAGATAGACTGGGATTTCAAAATTGTAGAATAGATAAACAAGATTATACTGTATAGCACAGGGAAATATATACAAGATCTTATGGTAGCTCACAGAGAAAGGAATGTGACAATGAATATATATATATGTTCATGTATAACTAAAAAATTGTGCTTTACACTGGAATTTGACACAACATTGTAAAATGATTATAAATCAATAAAAAATGTTAAAAAAAAGTTTCTGTTCCTCTAAAGACTCATTAAGGGAGTGAAAAGGCAAGCCACAGAATGCAAGAAGATATCTGCATGAATCCGTCCAACAGAGGGCTTGCATGCCAAAAATGTAAAGAATTCATAGAAATCAATAAGGAAAAAAAGCCAACAGTACAACAGAAAGTGGGTAAAGAATTAAATAGACACCTCACAAAATAAGTTATACAAATAGCCAACAAATAAATGAAAAAGTGCTCAATTCAGTAGTTATCACAGAAATGCAAAGTAAAATCCCAACGTGATATACCACCACGCAGGTACAGAACTCCTATACTTAAAAGGACATTAAATTCCAAATGTTGGGGAGGATGTAGAAGAAATGAAACTGGTGGGAGTATAAATTAGTACAACTATTCTGAAAAGTTGTTTGATTTTCTTATAACCTAGCAATTCCATTCCTAAACATAGACCCCATATAAATGCTTACTTTTGTTCCAAAAATTACATGTATAAGACAGTGAATAGAAATACTATTTGTCATAGCCTAAAACGGATTCTGTCAATTACAAAACAGATTAAAAATTATTGCAAATTCACATAAGGTAAGACTATAAGTAATGAGAATCAATGAACTCTTGTTACACACTCCAGCGTGAATGGTACTCACAAATAATGTTCCACAAAAGAAACAATAAAAGCACATACAGTATGAATGCATTCACTGAAAGTTTAAAAACAGGCAGATAATGTTTAGTATTAGAAGTCAATAGTGACTATCCTTAAAGGGTGGGCGGGATAGTTACAGTAAAGGGCCAAGGGAGGGGCTCCCAGGGTACTGGTAATGTTTCTTCATCTGCTTCTATGCATGCGTTTTCATTTTGCAAAAATCCATTGAGCTGTACACTTCTGATTTGTGCAATCTTCTGCACATACTTTATATGTTAATGTGAAAGTTTACCAAAAAAGACATAAGAGCTGAGTTGAAAGTCCCTCACTGATCCAAGATGGGTCAATTAATAGGAACATCAGAAACTGTAAGATAAGCAACATACAAAATGCATCGAATATATTAGCATCCAAGAATTTATCATCAAACTAGGAAAAAAGACATCAGTAACCTTTGGAGATGGTAAACTGCACCCACTCATATTATTCTAAAAACTGACAAAATTAAGTGAAATAAACAAGCATTATCCTGCCTTTCTTGTATGAATTAAATTTCAGTGTAATCAAATAGTTGATGAGAGAGCATTTTTCTTAATTGAAGGATTTCAGATAATAAATGCAAAAAGAATAATAGAATTCAAAAATCACTCTGTTGCGACCCTTAATGAAATAACGTATGTGTCTGCTGATGCAGTAGGAAGCACACAGCACCCCCTAAATAAAGCCAGAACTAATCAGGTCTCTGGCTCGAAATGTCAGTTTATAGGAACTACAATAAAAGAACACAGTAAATGAATCCTGAGGATGTAATTAGCCACATTTAGAACACGGAAAATTTACAGACAATTGATCTGATTTTTTTTTTCCAAAAATAAATACCACAGGAGAAAAAGGTAAGGAGGAAGGATAGGGGCTGACTATTCCAGATTGAAATTTAAGGGCTACAGCAATCACGTCCACTTGTGAACGTATTTGGATCTTGATTCAAACACGCCAACTGTTAAAAGACATTTTTAGGTAATCCAGTAAATTTTAAACGGAATGGATTTTAGCTATTATTAAAGAATTATTATTAATGTATTGTAGATGTGTTTTTTCAAAGTTATTATCTGCTAGAGATACTACTGAATTATTTATGGATGAAATGATACAGTGTCTGATATTTGACTCCAAAGACTCCAGCAAAGGACAGAAGTAGTGATTTATGAAACAAGATTGGCCAATTGTTGATTGATAATCCTTGGTACTCTGTAATGTATACACAGTGGTTCACTTTGCAGTATCTTTAAAATTTCATACATAAAGACTTACCCCATCTTTAGCTTTCACTAAGAGGTCATAGGTGGCTGGGTCTCTTTCCCTGTCGATATCCTGAGAAACACAGATTTGCCCATCCAGTGGGTTGATCTGGAATGCTTGAGGCGCTTCATAGCTTTGGAATCCGGCATAAAGAGAATACTCCACAAAGCCATAGAGTCCTGCGTCTGCATCGGAGGCTTTTACCTACAAGACAGGAGGTGGATGAGCAAGGAAAGAGAAATGCTAGCACCGCCTTTCCACAGGTCGTGAATCACTGGCATGATGTGCACAACCGAGTGGTCCCCATGGCAACTCACAAAGTGTAGTGGTGTTCCCTCTCTCTTCTCTTGCCTTCTGTGACAACTCACCCTCACTCTCCTCCTCCCTTTGGGAGTTCTCCTTCTCAGTCTCCTCTGCCCATTCCTATATTTCACACAATCTCTGAAAGTTTGTGTTCCCGAGGGCTCAGCCCTTAGTCCATTTGCCTTCTTCCTCCACTCGCTATACCTAAGCGATCTCGTCCAATCTCAAGGGTTTCAAACATCCATATGCTAACAACCTGACAGCATATCTGTGGATCCCCCCTCATCCCTAAGCCCTTCACGTGATGGGCTCAACACCCTGCCCTCACCCTTTCAGTGCAAAACAAGGAAAGGCAAAGAAATCAGGTGCAGTTGCTAGCAATCCAATTCAACTGACAGAATCTACCCTGCAGCATGAGATCTGAACTTCCCAAGCCAGATTTCCTTCTGTGAGTAATGCCCCCATCAGAGTCCCAAACCGTCATGCAGACTGAACACTGCACAGAGGCACCCTGCCCAGGTGCTGCGTGGGAGGGAAAGCCAGCCTGTGCTCTGCTTTCCCAAACAGGCACACTGACATGGATCTCTAACTGTCCAGAGGAAAGGGTATCTTTCTCTTCGACCACAGATACCATTTATGTTGGCAGTGATCCCATGCCTGGAAGGAAAGACGAAGCAACTGGAATTATGGAAGCGCTTCGCTTATTCATACTAACTGTGGGAGCATACAGTGAGAAAGACAACAGGCTAGCGACAGAACTCAAAAGTATCCTTGAGCTCACAGGCTTGGTGTAACTCCTTTGATTTGCAACCCAATTCATAGGAACAGGATACATCTAAATAGCACTTACAATGAAAGAAGCACTTTAAGGGAGGATCAACCAAGAAGAAGAAGGAGAGAAGAAGGAGGAAGAAAAGAAGGAGGAGGAGGAAGAGGAGAGAAAGAGCAGAAGGAGAAGGAGGGGGAGGAGAAGAAAGAAAACAAAGAACTCCATGCCACACAGCAGGTACCATTCGAACTGCTACCGTACATTACATACTTGTAACCTACAACGAACTCCATTTCACAGATGATAAAAGTCAGGCCCAGGGAGCTAAAGCAACATGCCAAAGACCACATAGCTAAAGAGTCAAAACTAGGATTCAAGTCCAGGCACTTGAGAAGCAGGCGGCACGCTCCTAACGAGCGTGCCATCCTGCCTCTCGGGTGTCACCCCTTGTCATTTCATCATTGCATCCTTTACTTACTGAAAAAGCACTCCCCCAATCCGCTGACCTTCCTTCAGTGAAGAAGTCGCTAGATCACGTGTAACATCATTCCAAATGACTTTTCACTTCACACATGTGGCTTTCTCACCAGAACATCATTAACATGAAGAAAGGCAACCAACAGTGATGCCTGTGCTCTTGAGTCTTAGCTGAACTTTCTGTTTTCCATGGCCAAATTCCAGCTGGGTCCTCATAAGTGGAAAACTAGACAAAATGATGACCATTGAAAATAAAAGGCAATTAAGTGGATCGATTCAGAAAGTCCAACAACCAAACCAGTAGACATTCCGTTAAAAAAAAAAAAAGAGTGGAGAACAGAGACAATGGAAGAAGGAGCAGCTGGTCTTTGGTTCACAGAACAGATAACTGGTGGGGCTCCCAAAGCCACCACAACAAGAGAGGAGACAGCGGAGGAGGCAGTCTGGTTTTTGACTTCCTCAGCCCAGAAGTTAGGTTCAGCTCACATTTCACTGGACAGAACTAGTTATCTGGCCCCAACCTAATTTATAGGGAGACCAGGAAACACAGAGGACCACAAAGGTATTTGCTGAATACAGTCTCTGTCACAAGTGCCACTTCATCTCAATAGGAAGGCAAGCCCATATGATTCTGTAAGTCTCCAAGTAGCCTCTACTATGTAGTGAAATTTAAGTAAGTGGAAAGTCATACCCAGTGAAGGTTCCCCAATGTTCTCCTACTACAGATTTAGTTTTAGCAGTCCTACATAGGTCTGTAAGGCTCTTTGGAGGGAAGCAAAATAGAGGACAATCAATCATCTACTTTTTTTTGCAGTATGGTCAGTTACAATGTGTCAGTCTCTGGTGTAGAGCACAATGTCCCAGTCGTAAGTGTACATACATATATGCATTTTCATATTCTTTTTCATTAAAGGTTATTACAAGATATTGAACATAGTTCTCTGTGCTATACAGAAGAAATTTTTTTTAATCTATTATTATATATAGTAGTTAATATGTGCAAATTTTGAACTCCCAAATTTATCCCTTTCCACCCCATTTCTCCCCAGTAATCACAAGATTGTTTACTATGTCTGCAAGTTTGTTTATGTTTTGTAGATGAGTCCATTAGGTGTCTTCTTTTTTTCTTTTTTAGATTCCACATATAAGCAATATCATATGGTGTTTTTCTTTCTCTTTCTGGCTTACTTCACATAGAATGACTATCTCCAGGTCCATCCATGTTGCTGCAAGTGGCATTATTTCATTATTTTTTATGGCTGAGTAGTATTCCATTGCGTAAATATCCCACAACTTCTTTATCCAGTCATCTGTCAATGGACATTTAGGTTACTATTCTTACTATCTATACTCATTTAACTCCAGACTGAAAAAAAGATCTACTATTCATCAATACAATATACCTTCAGAAGCTAAACCTTAATTATTATGCTTCCCGAAGGAAACCCCATCCCAGTAACATGTTCAACCACCACAAGCTCTCAAGAAGCCTGCCCTTCATCCCACTCTAACTTGAGTATATACCTGGAGTGTGACTTTGGGGGCTACCTGTGTAGTCTAGCCCAGTGTTCTGCATCAGGGGCAAGTTTGCCCCCATGAGAACATTCAGCATTGTCTGGAGACAGTCCAGTTGCCACAGCTGGGGAGAAGGTGCTGCTGGCATCTGGCGGGTTGAAGCCAGAGATACTGCTAAGTCATACACGGAATAGACTCCACAACAAAGAATTTTCTGGCCCAAGATATCAAGAATACCAAGGCTGAGAACCCCTGCATACGATGAGAGTCTTAACAATTGGCAATGTTATTTCCCTCTTTAATTTTTTTCAGGTGATGACACAGTCTTTTAAATTTATCTTTGCTCGCATCTATCTCATACCCTCTGGCAAAATTATTCATCCTGTGCAACCAGTTAACATGCTTGTGCGTTATTCTTCCCATCAGATGGGCGGAACCAGGAAATCCACAAACTACCCCACTACAAAGAACTAAATTCCAAGTACATTTGGTCTATTCCATTCTGGCAGCTGTTAATGATTTAGTAGCTTCAAGTTCCCAAAGACACCAAATATATCTTCTAAAACCATATGGTATTCTCAATAACTTTGGCTTGATTGGAAGATAAATACAATGAACTTCAAATTTTGAAATTCATTCTCAGTGTATAATAGCACATATTAAGAAGCAATTTGGCTTATATAAAATTTTCTTATTTCCACTTTCAAGAACGTTTTCTCATCTGAACCTTTGGCAAAGCAAAATATAAGGAGGCAAAAGTAGAAGGGTGCTGATCCCAGTTTATGTTAGCAGTTCAGGTCCTGAGTTTCAGAGTCATAAAATAAGGATATATTCCTCCCTGTGTTACTCAACTCCCTAAAAATACTGACCTGATATTCCAGAACAGCATATCCTACCTATTAATAACTGGTTTTGAATGTCTATAATTAATTTAGCATTTTTAAGAGGTCTATATTTTCCAATATCTATTGACTTACACACAAAATTTAAGTAATTTAAAATAAGAGAAAATGGAACTGGCTTTGCCTAATTTTCAAGAGGAAATCCTGGTGAGTAAATACGTTCAGTAGGCCCTTTCTTCAGAGATGGCTGTCAAATCAAAGTGAGAAGCATCTGTTCAGAGTCTATTATCACTATCTTTGGTGTTAAATTGGGGATCTAGGGATCTCAGGAGGCTCTTATCCCTAAATCTACTTGGAGAGCCACAGTCCAGCACCCTCCATGCCATCCTTGTGTTCCTCATCTCAACCTCAATTTACCTGTTTTGGACTGGGATGAATTTGATGATTTTTACTTTCAACTTATTCTAACTGAGAACTGTTCTCTCTTAGTGTGAGCTTTCACAAATTTAATGGAGGCATTATAAAGATGCAAAATATTAATATAATATTAATAGTTCCCTGATTCCATTATTAGGGTCCTGAAACTTAAAGAATTTTCACCACTTCCTTCCTTTTAACTTCTGGGTAAGGATTTTTCCATATGAATGTGTCATGGAGACAAGGAAAACTGCCTCTTGAAAATATGTTCTCATACCCTACAAATAGGTTGGATCTATTTGCTTTCCTCTCACCAGCATAGCCTCCCTCTTTCTGGGAAGGTCTCTTCTTCAACAACTGGGCAACTGCCCAGCCAACTGGCACCCAAAAACCCAAAAGTCAACCGAAAGTCAAGAGGTGATATATTGTTAGCAACACCGTCCCTTCCTACTGCTGGGCAATCACATCGCTCAACTTAGTAGCTGCTATATAAAAGCCTTAGAGCCCAATCAAAAAAAAAGAAAAAAAGAAAAAGAGCAATGAAACCAAAGCATCCTAGAAAAAAAAAAAAGGCTGTATTTCAAATGAAGTTTAAAATTAAATAACACATTTTAATTTTTTTCTTGTTATAATTTTCAAAGTTTCTGCCATAAACATAAACTAATGTGAAGAAACAAGGTTGTTGACACAACACACTCACACATAGAACTTCAAAAAGAAAGAAGGAGAAAAAGAAATCACCAGATAACTTTTTACATTTGATGTCCTTGGCCAACCAAAGATCCTACAGCTGAAACAGGATAATAGTCCGATGGAAGTTGGATTCAGAACTGGGGACTACAATGGTATCAAGCAGGCCACTCTTTGAACACAATTTTGGCAAGGTGGCCAACGACCAGGTCTTACCAAGTCTAATAAGCAAGGCTGGGTCCTTATTTTCTACACCCCTTAGCTGCCTGTCACACACTTAATCATCTTCTTATTGGAACATCTCCTCATCAGACACCGCACTCCGATCCTCCTCCTGTTGGAACACCTCACTGACTGCTTTCAGTTCCCTTTACTGGCTCTGTTCTCTTCCTGCCCTCTGAACTCTGCAGTGCCCTGGAGCTCAGTCTGGGGACCACTTCACTTTCAATCCACACTTATTGTCTGAATGGGGTTGAACGGTGGTCCCCCAAAAGGCTTGTCTGCCTCCTAATCCCTGGAAATTGTATTTTATTTTATCAAAGAGTGACTATTACCTCGTATTGCCAAAAATGTGATTAAGTTAACAATTTTGCCAGGAGTTTATCCTGGATGGTCTAGATGAGTCCTTAATCCAATGTCCTTGTAAGAAAGAGGCACAGAGATGTGGCAGACAGAGGAGGAGGAAGCTACGTGAACATGGAAGCAGAGAGTGGAGTGATGGGGCCCCAAGTCCAGGAACACTTCACAGGCATCAGAAGCTGGAAAAAAACAAAGGGTTTACCCGCTAGAGGCCCCAGAGGAGACAAGGCCTGCTGCATTTGGAAGTCTAACATCTAGAACCATAAGCAACAATAATTTCTATTGCTTTAAGCCATGAAGTTCATGGTTATTGGTTACCAAAGTCCTAGGACACTAATCCACAGCCCTGAGTGATCTGGCCCAAGCCCAAGGCATTAAATCCATGTATATTCCCCCAATGTTGTATCTTGGTCTTGCCCTCCAGATTCAGGCATCATCCTGCCACCAATTACACCTCCTCTCAAGCGTCTAATAGGCACTTCAAATATAATATGATCAAATAAAACTCTTCAGTCCCACTGCTCCAAAATCTGCTCTTCCCCAAGTGTTTTTAGTGACTGGCACTACGATTCACTTACTGTATCAGCAGCCAGAGATATTACTGAAACAACAGCAAATTGTGTCACCCACCCTGAGAGCACGTATCTCTACATGACATCATATATTTTTATTTATTTGTGTATGCAGTATTTGTCTTCCCTGCTGCAATTACGCTGATCTTGCTCCCTGCTGCATCTCCAGCACCCACAGCAGTAATGCCTGGCTCATACTGAAGATGCTATAAAAATGTGTGGCATGAATGAATGTATCTAATGCTATGTATAAAATGCAAGCATGTTTTAGAAATAGCTCTCAGAACTAGTCTCTCTAGTTTGACTCTTAGGGAAAACACAGAAGAACAAGACAGCCTTACAAAAACCACGGACACCCTCCGGAGGTTCACGCACTGCCCAGCCATGGTCAACCCATCATGTTTTTTTTGACACAGCCATAGCCAGCGAGCTCTTGGCCCATGTCTCTTTTGAGCTGTTTCCAAACAAATTTCCAAAGACAAGCAGAAAACTGTCGTGCTCTGAGCACTGGGGAGAAGGGATTTGTTACAAGGGTTCCTGCTTTCAGAGAATTATTCCAGTGTTTACGGGTCAGGGTGGTGACTTCACATGCCAATATGGCAAAGGCAGCAAGTTCATCTAAGGGAGAAATTTGATGATGATAATTTTATCCTGAAGCATATGGGTCCGGGCATCTTGTCCATGGCATATGCTGGACCCAATATGAATGGTTCCAAGTTTTTCATCTGCGCTGCCCAGATAGAATGGTGGAATGGCAAGCATGTGGTGCTTGGCAAGGTGAAAGAGGGAATGAATATTGTGCAAACCATGAAAAGGTATGGGGTAGGAATGGCAAGACCAAAGAGAAAAAAAATCACCCTTGCCCACGGTGGATAACTCTTATCAATTTGACTTGCATTTTATCTTAACCACCAGACCATTCCTTCCGTAGCTCAGGAGAGCACCCGCTATTCCCTGCCTGCGGGCAATACCCCATGATCTCTGTGTTCTCCCTGCACTTCTTCGGGTTCCATATTTTCCTTGTCCCCCTCTAGGTCTTTCTGGATGGCAGAGTTAAGTTTATGGTTGTGAACTAAAACTTAAACAGTGACAACAACAGAAGAACAAGACATTTCACAACACCCAGAAAACACTCATTGAGGAATATTTTTTTAATTTCCAAAACACAATCTGTTCACCAAACTATATTATCATAGCATAAAATCCAAAATGCTAAAACTGGCAAAAGAAAATGAAAACTATCTTAAGGCATGTGGAACCATTCAGAAGTTGGAAACAAAACTGTATTTTATTTTCACTTTTTAAAATGTATTTTCAGAGAAGTTGACCGAGCTGTTAGAATAAACGGAATATATACTATCATATTGCAATTTTTAAAAAGGTTACTGTTCTGATAACATGTTTTTATTGCCTTAATTAAGGAATGGGATTAAGAAACCACTAATCCTGCTACTTCTTGCCCACTCTTCCCCCTACCCCACAAAAAAAAAAAAAAAGCCAAAAGAAATTTTGTGAGAAGAGACCAGTGGGGAAGGGTGAGGTTGTAACTTGTTCTATGAGTTATTACAAAGTAAACAATTGAAAAACAGTGTGATCCGAAAACAAAAAAAGTTGGCAGGCAGGTCCATAGAAGACAAAAGTAGGACCTGAAACAGTTCCTGATAAACCTACTTTTTCTCTCTAATACCAAGAAAACATCACAAACCATGGAGGAATGTGGGTTTATCCACATAAGTTGCTAGAAAAATTGGCAAAGTACATGGGGAAAAAATCAAGTTTGATATTAACCTCACACCAAAATAAATTATACACAGATATGTTAAATGTAAATAATGAAATCATTTAAGGCACAATGAATATATAGGAAAATTCTTGGCTGATTCTTGCACTGGAAAGAAATTTCAAAGCAAAAAGGAATTACAAAACTAAAACAGATGGACAAAAATCACAAAGGGAAAAGTCGATGCAATGACCACATAACCATTTAAAACTTCACTGTGTCAAAAACACCACACATAAAAATACCTAAACGCAAATTTGGTATAACGTCTGTATGAAATGAAAAAAAAAAAAGTGATTATGGAAATAAATCTTTAAAAATAAACATAATATTGATTTCTCATTACCAAAAAATTAGGCAAAGGATATGAACAATAATTCACAGAAGAATAAATATATTTAAAATATTCAGCAGCGGGGAGGGTATAGCTCAGTGGTAGAGTACATGCTTAGCATGCACAAGGTCCTGGGTTCAATCCCCAGTACCTCCACTAAAAAAAATAATAATAATAATAAAATATTCAGCTTCACTAGTGACGAAATAGGTGTAAAACAAAATAATATTTTTCACATACTGGCAATCATTAAAATTGGCAACCATTAAAATAAAATAGCAAATTGGCAGTCATTCAAATAATACATTAAGTGTGGCAGAGATAAAATAAATATGCATTTATTTTTAAAGCCTATCTGGAGAATAACTGTTTTTACCACACGCATATGGTAAACATTCTCCCAAACCTGAAAATATCCCTTGACTCAGTTAGTATATTTCTAGGAATATATGTAGACAAGTATTTGTATAAAAGACATATAATATAGCATTATTTATTCTAAAACCTAAAAGTCCATAATAAAAGAATTATTAAATAAATTATACTTCATCCATAAGATAGAATTCAACATAGCCATGGAAACTGTGTATACAAAGACACATGTTTAGTGAAAAACGGCCAATAAAAAATTACATATAAAATATCTCACTTATGCAAAAAAAAATCCAACATATAGAACAAAAATGAAAAGGAAATAAAGCAAAGGAGGGAACACTTCCAAACCCATTTTGCAAGGCCAGCATTATCTTGATACAAAAATCCTCAAGAAACTATTAGCAAAGCAAATTTAATAACGCATTCTTGAAGATCCACTAAATGCAGATGTATGGGAGTTGCAGGAAGGCCTGGGGCATTACTGATTTCTGAAGCAGGAGTCTTAAATATCTTGGGCTTTGCAGGTCATAAGGCCTCTTTGACAGCTATTCAACTCTCCCATTTTAGCAGGAATGAGCCAGTGATAATATGTCGATGCGTGGCTTTGTTCCAATAAAAATTTGATTTACTAGCGCCAAACCTGAACTTCATGTCAGATTCACTTACCACAAAATATGATTTCTCTTTCTCTTTTTTTTCCCAATCATATAAATATTCAAAAACCATTCTTAACTCACAAGGGCTACAAAAACAGGCAACAGGCTGGATCTGGTCCCTGTGCCTGGACCGGGGTTCGTCAACCCCTGACCTAAAGCATCAGGAGAAACATTTTG
This sequence comes from Vicugna pacos, assembly GCF_048564905.1. Lineage (NCBI taxonomy): Eukaryota > Metazoa > Chordata > Mammalia > Artiodactyla > Camelidae > Vicugna > Vicugna pacos. The sequence goes on along the minus strand of NC_132988.1, from coordinate 11,246,844 downwards.
TTAGAAAACAGTCAGCACTTCAGGCCCAAGAGAGTGACGTGAGGTGACTTCAGTCTAATGTGTATCAGGGGCTCATTTGAGATCCTGCATTTGAGCTGGTTTTATAGGCAAGTTCACCCTCCTTTCACTGCCGCCTCTGTGCTGTATTCCTAGAGAAAAGCTAAATTACAAAAAGGAAGGAGCAACAATACCTATGGAGGAGGAAGAAGAAGAACCTAAACCACTTTCTTTTATTTCGAGCCCCAGCCAAATGCTTTCACCAAGTTCAAGTTTTGTTTTGTATCATGCCTTTATGTTTTACAAAAGTTTCTTTTAATAACGCTTGTCATTGGAAAAACTAAAACTAAAAACATTGTCTGCTTTTGTGAAGATCCTTTTAACCTTAAGCACACACACATACACACTCAAATCAAACAAAAACTAAAAACCCCAAACCCTGCAATGTACCTCTGCTGAAAGGAATCAAAGGAAGCTCAAGTTAGAGGAACAGAATCACCCAGCCCGCGGGCCACAGAAGTGGGCCTCCCAGAGCCCTTTCCTACCAATGATGCTGCTTTAATGAGGTTGAATCTTCCAACACAGGTTAAGATACTCATCTTTAAAAGGATAATTAACTGATATTTATGGCATAAAAATTAGGTTGTCAGTAGCAGAGCCACTGATTTATGTTAAAAATCATACTCGCTTTTGCTTTATTTACTAATTCCAGTGGTCTGATTTAGGCTTTTGATAGTCTGAAGAATCTTGTGGCAAAAGAACAGAAATACGGGTAGCGATTTTAAGTAACTGGTTGCTCAATAGTAACATTCAAAAATCAACGCACTCATAGGAAGTAGCCCAAATCGTATCTAAACCATCTTTCACTTTCAGATGCACCTGAAAAACACTCAGGACTTGGACTTTCACAAGCTCTAACTGCATTAAGTTTCTTGAGTTTCAAGGTCTCATTTCAATGGTTTGTTAGTGGCGTTAACAGTGTTAGTAACAAGAGTAAACTTCTCTCAGGACGTCTTATCATCTACAATTTGCTACTGTCCTCTGTCGTGTTTTCACAAACAGTATCACAGTAAAACTTTCACTGTTAAAGGCAGCCATCATTCCCTGCTCTGGTGATCTCACCCAGTCTCATGATTTTAAATACCTCCTATATTAGGACACTTCCAAATACTTTTCACTACTCTTCATCACCAGACTATAACAAAATGAAAGAAAAATGTGTTTCAAGAACAAATCAATCTTCAATCGAATGTTTTCATGGTATCCAGGTATCTGGATACAAAAAGAATTATATGATCAGAAACATTCTGTGTATTCACAAATGAACTTGCATTACAAATACTATATGATTAGTAGAGATATTCACAGTGTCTAATATCATAAATCCCTAAATAACAAACAAATTCATGACAGGATCTTAGCTAAATATTTCCTCCAAGGGTTTATTTCCCTGAAGCTCAGGCATAAATTCTTTGGCCAGTTATGAGCCTTATATGAAATTTGGCAGAAGAAACAGGGATTACAAAAGCTGATATCTTATTTTTCTTATTTCCTCCTCCCTCTAGGATTTCACAATGGGATTTATGTTCATATCTGCCTCATATGCACATTCATCAGTGCTTTCAAGCTGCTGCATAAATGTCTCCTCTTCTCTCTCTCTCTGGATTCCCTTCTCTGGTGATCTCATCCAGTCTCGATTTTAAATACCTCCTATATTAGGACAACCTCAAAGGAAGAGTTGACTTCCTTGTGCTCCAGACTCACATATGGAAGAACCTCCATGACTTGACCACTGGGCAGGGTTCATGGGCATCTCACATTCAACCAAATGTCCAAAACAGAACTTTTCACTTCTTTCCACCCACTGCCTCCAGCCACTTCCCTCCAAGTCTTTTCCAATCAAATGGTATCTCCATCCAGCCTGTGGCTCAAGTCAAAAATCTAGGAGTTACCTTCCTAGTCTATCTCCCAACTGAGAGGAAAAACACCCAGCAAAATGGCTGTAGACCAACTCTGCCCCTTAATTCAGAAATGGAAGTTACAGAATGAGGCTGAGAGACCACGAGAAAGACGTGCAGGCCACGAAACACACATGGAGACAGTTGACTTCAAAAATAATTAAGTCATCTAATAAGCTCTGATCTAAGCTTTTTTATATTATTTTTGCCTTTCACATAGGGAAAGAAAAAATGCTGATCATGTCCAGTGAATGTTGAGAATATTCTTATTTTTCCAGTAAAAAATTGCAAACAATACAAAAGGTCCATCACAATGGAGTTGGTTAATGTTAGAGCTATACAGTGGAACTGTACACTTGTGTTAAAAAGAATAAAACAGATCCATGTATACACACATAGAAAAATAACCAGGATGTACTGTTAAGAATAGAAGTTGTAAAAATGCATGGGTACAGTAAGAGCCCACTTTTGAGTTTAAAAAGAGTAACATATGTGGTGAAAAAGAGTAACATATGTGGTGCAATGGTCCTATTGCTTCTGAGTCTAGGGCCTCACAGGCTAAGAGAAGAGAAAGGCTTTTATGATGGTTCTGGAGAGACGAGGGCTCTTTTAGCGCACTGAGCTGGGTCGGCGAGGGAGGGAGGGAGGGACTCCTACCCACCATGAGAGATGTCCTTCTGAGACAGGAGGGAAGGGGCAGGGCACAACCACTGAAAGAATGACACAGCAACTGGGGATAAGACAAACTGGTTAGAACCAAGATGGGGGAAGATTTTGACCCTGAGCCTCATGGCACCCCCACAGGCGCCATGACAGTCCTTAGGCTGCATAAAAGGTCAACAAGTGCGTGGGGCCCAATTCCTGGAAATCCCCACCCCTTTCCCAAAATATTTGGAATAACCCCTCCTACTCATTAGCATATGAAATGACCGAGTCCATAAAAACCAACAACTTCTCTTGTGGTCCTGCTCCCTCTCCCCTTTTGAGACAGCACACATTCTGTCTACGGAGTGTGTATCTCTCTAAATAAACTTGCTTTCACTTTACCATGACTCACTCTTGAATTCTTTCCTGTGCAAGGCAAGAACCTATTCTCTGGGAACACTATTCTCTGGGATAACCCACAGCTGTCCAGGTCGGTGAAGGCTTCTTCCTTGTCTCCACTTCAGGACTAAATCATCTCTCCTCCACTCCGAAGCAAAAAGAGAAGGATCAGAGAATTATTCAGACTGAAGTTTCAAGAAGAGACAAGGTACTGAGGAAGAAGAGAAAGAGTTATAAAGGCTGACAGACTACAGCAAAGGAATGCTTCTCTGAGAGAGCGGCCACATGCAAATGGGAAAAAAAGCCCAGGCCGGGGGGAAAGGCACACGGTCAGGGAGACTGGAAGCATCACACCTGACTTTTCCACGCCCTTCACACAATCTGGGCTGCGCTGCATGCAAGAATCTAAAATACATTCTGGAACCCTTCAAAAGCAGTCACAACTATTAAGACACAGACAGAATAAGAAGGCTCAAATATGTAAAAGATAACACCATTAAATAAACCGTACCATGAATAAAACTGGGCCTTCCTGAGACAGGAGGGAAGTGGGCAGGGCACGACCATTGAACAAATGACACAGCAATTGAGGAGAGGACATAAACTAGTTAGAACCAACTCAGCCCAAGATGGCAGAAGATTCGCTTCCAGCAGACCCTGAGCCTCACTGTAGGCTCATAGTAGTACATTAGCTGCTAAATGCCACACCCACAGCCCCCATGTCAGTTCCCATGCTGACCAATTCCTCCCTACCACTTCCCCCAACCAGTTGGAATAATCCTCCCACTTGGTGCCGATGAAATCACGCAGCCCATAAATATTAACCAAGCGCTGCACCCCAAGGCTGCCTCTCCTGTCTTCTGAGATAGCCTGCACTCTCGTCTGTGTAGTGTGCATCTATCTCCTACGGCCACTGTCACTTCTGGAGACGACTCCATGCTCCAGGGCTGTTCTCCCCTCTGAGACAACCAAATTCTGTCTATGGAATGTGTATTTCTCTAAATAAATTAGCTTTCACTTAAAAAAAAAATCTAAAATACAGAGGAGACCGTAGTGTTTGGGGGCTCCATTTGTGTGTTCCCCAGCAGAGGAAGAAAATCAGATACGACTTTCCCTGCCATCACCTGCATTCCTTCGACGTGAGCAGCAGGAGGCAAAGGTGATGGGCCACGCTGTTCCACCTGGCCCACGGCAAAGTGAGGCTTGTTTCCTTTTGATTGGTTTCCTAGTTCAAGACAGAAAGCTGTTGTGCTGGGTTACATCAATGTTACTATTTCCAGAGGAAATCTTAAAAAACTTAAGAATCTACCCCAGTCTCCTAACAGGTGTTCTCTCTTGGGATGCTATCACGGCCAATGTTCACTTTTTAAAGGATGTGTTTTTGTAAGCAGTGTTTTCTGTTGAGCCTGCTTTACTCCGTATGCATATATGTGTGTATAAATATATGAAGCTTCTATGTTGTGTGATTTTTGAGGGCCACCCTCTTCCCACTTCACCCACGAAGAACACCCTGAAAGCCTGAACAGTCTGGAAAGGGGAGCTAGTTGCTAGATTTCTTTTTTTTTCAAAGGATCCTTGTTTAAGCATCTCATTCTCTTTTGGGGAATGAATACCATTATTTAGAATCACGTGACTTTTATCTTTTAGTTGTACCTCTCCTGTATATGTTTTGTAAAACAAAAGGGTACCCTAAATTTATGCACAGAAGTCTTCCCAGCAGAAGAGTGCTCCCTCAGATATAAACACAGACAGGTGCACCCTAAACTCAAGGGGGACCCCTAGGTTTGAAAAGTCCTAATGAAAAGACAGACAGTGGGAAGTCAAAGTGAGGGAGTCCACACTGTAAACTTACAGCCGTGAGTTCCAGTACGACTTACTGAAACAGCTTTAGCTGCTGTTTTCACGCCTACAAAAGTGTCACCATCACTGTTGGCAAATGCTAAGGTTTGGAAACATAGTATCCTTAGCAGCTTTGCTTTCCTGGAGGAAGAAAGAAAGCAGTTCACGTAGATTTGAAGGAAGCGTGGGCTGCACTGCTTGGCTCCCTGCTCTCGACACAAACACTTTGTACAGAACTGCACGTTGACCTTAAGCGCACTGAGAGGCGACTTCCCATCACACCTCAGTGTCCCCTCTGTAAAGACCTTCAGGAAGAATCTTCCCACGGTCTTTTAGCTCCAGGGAAGTCAATGCATCTTCTGGGCAGAAGGGATGTTTCTCACTCGGGGACACTGAATCTTGTCACTCCGGGAAATGGTACCAGCTTTAACGCCAACTGCGTGATCTTGCAGACCCTATTTCCAGGAACTAAACTCTTCCTGGCTTCATCTTACCACGCTGCTTCCCTTTCCTTTTGCCTTGACTTTCTTAATTTTCTTTTCATCTTTGTATATTTCGTGTAGTTTTGTTAGCTGCTTCACATTATATTTTTATTTAGCTGGAGTACAAAATACCATCCTACACCCTTGTGGTGCACATGCCCATATATTTTCCTAAACTATTTCAGCTGAAGGTTCTCAGCCCACAGAACATCACCTGAGGGACCCAGGCTGAAGTCCTCAAAGAGCACACCCTCAAATGGTCCTCCCATCTGTCCTCATAGTCCCCTGTGTTGCTCCATCTCTGACCACCCTTGTGGTCTCTTCTCTTCTCCCCCACAGAAAAAAAAAGCTTTTCAAAGAGAGGGACCATTTCCATGCTGCTCTCTATTATTTCCTACTGCTCAGCATGGTGTTCGGTCCAGCCCAGCACTCAATAATAAAGCCCCCTGCTCCAAGAGAAACTCTTTCTTCTCATTGACTACATTCTTTTGTACACTCAGAAGTTTATCAAACTTAAATGATGAGTTAAAGCATTTCCAAAGCACCAGCAAATTTTCTTTCCAATGCAGAGTAGCTTTGGGACTTTTACTGAAAGCCACTCAGGGGAGGGTTTTCTTGGAAAGTACTCAAGCATCCTTAGTGGTAAAAAGCAGGCAAGTTAAGGAGGAAAGTGAAAGAACGAATCAGAGGACAAAGAGGAATTAAGGTAATAACAGTTGCTAAGAAGGGAGAGAAAAGAGCGTAAGCAGGAAAAACTACAGTTTATTAACTAAATGTTTATCTGTGAACAGTATGCTAACATTGCCAATATGTTTTCATTTGACTTAGAAAAAAATGAGGACATATTCAAGGAAAGAATTCTTACTACCATTTTATAGGTTAGAAAATTGGGTGAGGTGAACATTTGTCATTTTGTAGTTCTAAAGCGTCCTGAGTTTGGGGGAAGAAATTGAGCAGAATTAGTTGAGACCTCGCTGGGATTTTCTTTTCAGATTTGGTCAGCCTTGAATTTCTTTCTCATATATAATTTCTGTGTCTGTCCTGTTTGATACTTTATCCTTGGTAGATAGAAGAGTAGCTGGCACATGGTAGGCACTCAATAAATACGGGGGAGAAGGAAGGAAGGAAAGAAAGGAGGGACGGGGGAAGAAGCCAATTGCCTGCTGTCTGCCACGTGGTAGGAGGCGTTCCGCTGCAAGAGAAGCCTCGAGTTGCCCAGTGATTCCCACGCCTGTTTGGTAATTCTGTCTGGTCACTGGTCTCAAAGAACATCCTCTAATCAGCTTTCGAGGTCATAGTGATGAGATGGTAATTCCAGTTTGTTGACTCCTGAGAGCTCTCAATTGGCTCTGAACTCAAGAAAGGAACAGAGTTTACTGAGTCCCCAACGCCAACGCTTTGCATTCACAGTTTCCATGGTGTGTCCCTGACCCACCGTTACAACCTATTTTCTCTTATTTCACGTTTAATGCCTGTGTTCCTGTCAAAACACAATCCACTTGCACACACTCCTTGCTCCAGGATTTGTCCTGTGGTGTTCTCTCTGCAGGGAATTCCTTCCCCCTCTACTTCAATATGATCCAATCCTCCTAATTCATTCATTTCTTTGAATACAAAGGCCCGATGCAATTGCTACCTCTTCCAAGAATTGCTATCCACCCTGTCCCCAGCCAGCACGACCACTCCCCGCACTGCCCCTGCAGGTGCACACACAGTCACAGTCACACACTAGGGGTGACAGCTGATGCCAGGCTGAGCTGTCACTCTGAGTTCGAATCCAAGAAGATCATGGACTGTCCGGCCCATGTCCCATCCCTGGCTGATGCCCGAGTGAATGTACATGTGTGAATGTGTGTGTGTATCTCTTCCTGCTTTTCTGTCTTCCAAGAATTCCACTGAACAGCTACTTCTTCCCTGATGCATTGAGCTGAAGTGCTCTTCCTATCCACCAGATGCCCATGACCATCTATCTGTGTCATTCTTATAACACGGACTACTCCCTATTTGATTTATCTGTATGTCTTAAACCTTCCTGCCAACACTTCTTTAAACAGGATCTCAAGGAACTGGTAGGAATTGGAAAGCCTAGGAAAAGAGGAAGGCATCCTTGGTGAAATGAACAGTCTGAGCAGTAAAATAAGAGCCCTGACTATCTAACCCATGCACACGCTGGGGAGAAGAGGCTCAGAGGCAGGTCGTAGGTGCAAAGAGTCCCCAAGGCCATTGCACTGTAAAGTAAAACACAAAGTCAAGAGTGTCCTTTATTCTAACGACATTGGACAGTCCACAAAATTCAGGACAGGGAAGGGACATAAAGGGTTACGTGACTGAACATTTATTAAGGAAAAGAATCTTACCTATTTCTCAAATCCTATTTCACCACACCGATAATTTGGGCTAGGACGTAATAACTGATTATCTTCTCTCTATCTGTTCTCAACCTCTTTCATAAACTAAGCCAAAAGTTTGAAATCAGGGCTACCCAGGTCTAGGATACCTAGTCGACACTCAAGAGGAAAGCTCATTTGCCTCCCTGAAAATGGCCCAATTTAGGATGTGGGCTGTTTAAATAAACACTGCATCCCATAAAATTTAATACTTTCACTTACACTTCTTAGGCTTCTTACCAAATACGACTTGCTTTTTCGCAAGACTGTGACACCCTTTAATCCCGTGATGCTGCGTAATCTGGTTTTCTAGAATAACCGTTGCTTCTTGGCGGCCATACTTCCCTGCTCCTTAAGCCTGACCGTGCCGTACAATCTGAGTTTTACCCCTCCCGCAGTTAATGTTCTCAAGGACAGACAAAGCATTTACTTTTTACAAGAGATTTCCTTTTAAAAATAGCGTTTCCTGAGACCCGGGTTTCACCTTTGCCAATGAATTCTGTAGTCCTGGTCTCACAGCAACGGCATCTCGAAATGAAGAGATGAGGGGTGGGCAGGGAAGCAATTTTCCCTTCTCTCTCATTCACAAGAAAATGAGTAATGAAAACCTGGCACATCATCTCAGAATATTTGCTCATCTCTCAGCTGGACAGAGTAGAACTACACTGAAGGAACGTAGCTAGGAAGCAGAGAGACTGAGGATATCAAAGAAAGTGTGACTAGCAGACCAAGGACCCAGCCTGGAAAAGAGGGTGAGGAGGTGAGGATGGGCATAGACGTAGAGATGCTTTGGTTTTTGTTTTTGCTTTGGGGAGGGACAGAAGTCCCACCTGATACATGTTTATCTTCTATCCTTTTAAAAAATTTAACTTACTTTAAAAAATTAAAATTGTATATATTTCAGGTGTGCAACATGATGTTTTGATATACCTACACCTAGTGAAATGATTAATACAGTTAAGTAACTTACATACACATCTCCTTATGAGACAGGTGGGAAGGTGCAAGGGCACAACCACTGAAGGAAGGACACAGCAACAGAGGACAGGACAAACGAACAACCCAAGATGGCAGAAGATTTGACTTCCGGTAGACCTTGAGCCTCACGGCACCTTCCACCATCTTGGTGCCTGTTTGTCTTGGTCTCAATTGCTGTGTCCTTCCTTCAGTGGTTGTGCCCTGCCCCCTTCCCTCCTGTCTCACTTATTGGTTACCTTCATGCATACCAGATGGGACTTCTGTCCCTCCCCAAAGTAAAAACAAAAATCAAAGCATCTCTATGTCTACACCCAGTATGACTATTTCCAGTGCGTGGGTGTGTGTGGCGAGAGCACCTGATATCTACTCTCTTAGAAAATTTTCAGGATGCAATACAGTATTATGAACCATAGTCATTGTGCTGTGCATTAGAGCTACAGAATGTATGCATCATACGTAACTGAAACTTTGTGTCCTTTGACCACGTCCCCATCCTCTTCAATAACCCACTGTTTTATTCTATGTTTCAACACTCTTTGATTCCACATACAAATGAAATCAGGCAGTATTTTTCTTTTGATGTTTGGCTTATTCCGCTTAGCATAACATCCTCCAAGTTTGTCCATGTTTTCATGAATGGCAGGATCTCCTTTTGTTTTGAGGCTGAATAATCCAACATCTATGTCCTCACAAAACCTTATCAATGGATAAGCCTCAATGAATCAAAGTGATCAATGGATATTTGTTGATTTGATTTTACTTTCATTCAAGTAAGGAATTCTACATGATAGATTTTCTCCACGCCCTCTAACATTAGGGACGCTAAACAGGATTTTGAATCATGGATCCACCACTTACTAATTGTGTAAAATGGGAATAACAGTCACTTTCCAGGGTGAAGATTCAATGAAATAATGTACAGAAAGTGCCCAATGCCTGGCATGTAATAAGCACTCAGAAAAACTTAGTTATGACTGTTCCCAGTTCTCATTTTCCTGCCCACCTTCCTGTTTCTTCCCATCACGATGCCAGCCCTTCTGTTGTCACCCTGAGGCTCAGTAGTTCTCAATGACTATACCCCAATACAGCATTATAAGGCTCAGCAATGAGGCAGGTCCCAAGGAATGTGCTTATGATACAGTAGAACTTCCAAAGTTCTTGAAAAAATTTTGAAAAATAAATGTTATTAGATGTCTATCCTTCTAAGGCTTCTCCCCAGAATAATGTTGCTCCTGGTCATTCTCGTTCCAGGAAGCTCCCGACTGCCAGCCCCGATCACTAAAGTCACCTACAGGCACATCTTGGAACCTTGGAGATGTTGCAGGTTCGATTCCAGATCATGGTAATAAAGCAAATATCATTATAAAGTGAGTCACACAGATTTTTTGGTTTCCCAGTGCATATAAAAGTTATGTTTACAATACACTGTAGTCTGGTACAATAGCATGATGTCTAAAAAATGTACATCCTTTAATTTAAGAATATTTTCTTGCTAAAAAAATGCTAACCATTGTCTGAGCCTTCAGTGAGTCGTAATCGTTCTGCAGTAGTTACAACCAAGACCGCTGGTCGGGGATCACCATAACAAAATGTAGTATTAATGAAAAGGTTTTAAATATCGTGAGAATCACCAAAATGCGACCAGAGACAAAATAAGCAAATACTGTGAAAAATGGCATTGATTGACTTGCTTAACATAGGGTTTCCACAGACTTTCAGTTCCTAAAAAATGCAATTATCTGAGAAGAGCAATGAAGCAAGGCATGCTGGTAAACTGACTACATGAAGACGTTTAATTCGCCATTCCTACTCAAAACCAACGCCTACGTCTAGATTTGCATCTCAAAAACGCAACTCATTCAGGTGTCTTACTTAACAGCGGTCTTTCATTACAGGTCTAAGCTGGCAAAGGCTTTAAAAGGACAGTTTTGGGGGGGGGAGGGTACAGCTCAGTGGTAGAGCACATGCTTAGCATGCATGAGGTCCTGGGTTCAATCCTCTGCACCTCTATTAAATAAATAAATAAACAAACAAACAAACCTAATTAACCCCCCCAAAAAACAAAAATTTAAAAAAGAAAAATGAAAAAAATAAAGGACAGTTTTTCCTCTAACCTGATCAAATTCTTAGGACCTCACTCCCTGCTCTCACCTCCTTCTCGCTAATTGACGGGGAATAAAAACCAGACTTCTTTTTCCCTTTTTCCGCATAAGCCCCTCAGTGTTCTGGTTTTTTCCATGCCTTCAAAACAGCATCTTAAGAGGAGATCTGGAGTTTCATGAAAGCTTTCATGATATCTGTCTTCTGGGAGAACTGGAAACAGAAACTGAGCAGTAAATGCTGGATTGTCATGCCTGAAAGCAGCTTCCATTTTCCACTCTGGATTGATTTTAAAATATGGTATCATTCCCAGAGCGGTCAAGAAGAATTCGGCTTCTACCTACCCACCGTTTCCTTTGCTCCTAATCCTCCCCTCAAAGCAGATGGCATGCAAGATTTTAACATTACAATCTGCCAAGCAATATGAAAAACTAGTCAGCACAAATCTGTTAATAGTTAGAAATATTCTATGGAAATACATTTTTAAGCACTGCACATTTCGGGGAAAAGCACATTATTTGAGGCGTGTCTCACTGCTGTACAATGTACAATGATGGTATTGGGGCACGGGGTTGAGGACTACTAAGTCACACAGTGTGACCCATAGAAGGGCTGGAGTTGTGATGGATACAGACAGGAAGGTGGGCAGAAAAAGGACAACTGGGAATCATAGTAACTAAGTTTTGTTGAGTGCTTACTCATAAATAAACATTTTGTTACCATTTAGGGTGGCTATCTTGACATTCCAAGGAAATTAAAAAAAAAAAAAAAAACACCACCCTAGATGGGGAAAAGAGTTGAGAAGGAAGATGTAAATTCAAAGCCAGCAGAGGGAGTTGGTGGCAAAGGGATTCAGACACCAAAGCTGAATCCATAACTCGTCTAGGACTTCAGTGGTTGAGCAGTAAACAAAGTAAATTCCAGCTGTGCCCAGAATGTTCTGCTGAGGTTTTCAGAGCTCCAAGCTGTTTCACAACACTCAGGGAGACCTAGGGGTACCCCTGGAAACAAAGCGATAGAGAGGGAATTCCCAGCTGCTGTGAACAAGTTGCAAGAGAACATTAGTCCACAGGACGTTTCACCCTGTGCCGGAACCCCTTCCTTGGCCCTACACAACGTATTTATCCATTCACCAGAAACATGTGTGTTGTTTCCAGTTTGGGGCTATGGCGAAAGAAGTTGCTATGGATATTTTTGTATGTGTCTTTTTGTAGACAGATGTTTCCACTCTCTTTGGGTAAAAACCTAGACATGGAATTGCAGGGTCATGGGTAAGTGTATCTTTAACTTCAGAAGAAACTACAGAACATTTCCCCCTTAGTATTTTACCAGCAACACATGAGAGTTTCAGCTGCCCCACATCCTTGTCAGCACTGATGCCAATAGTCTTTTTAACTTTACCCATTCTAGTGGATGTAAATTAGTATATCATTATGATTTTAATTTTCTTCTCCCTGATGATTAATGATGCTGAACACCTTTCCATAAATTTATCAAATATTCTTAGATGTCTTTTTTGTGTAAAGTGTCGGTTCAAGTATATTGCTTATTTTTTATTGACTTTGATATCTCAGTGTTGATTATAGTAATTTGGCAAATATATTCTCCCAGTACGTAGCTTATCTTTTCATTTTCTTAATGGTGTCGCTTGATGAACAGAACTTTTTAATTTTTATGAAGTTCACTTTACCAGTTTTTTTTTTTTCTTTATGGTTGGGCTTTTTGTGTCCTCTCTGAGAAATCTTCTTCTACCTCTAAAATGCAAAGGTATTCTCCTGTGTTTTCTTCTGGAAGTTTTAAAGTTTAGATTTTACATTTTGGTCTATGAGCAATTTCAAAATAATTTTGTGAAATAATGGTGTGAGATTGTGGTCAAGGTTTTCTCCATACAGATATCCAATCATTCCACAATGACTTATTGAAAAGACTCTCCTCATTAAGGAAAAACAAAAATAAAAACAAAAAAAAAAAAAAAAAGAGAGAAAGAGAAGGAGAAGAAAGAAAAAAGAAAAAGAAAACACTTTCTTTTCACCATAGAATTGCCCTGGTATCTTTGTAAAAAATAATTGTGATCTTCTCTTTCTGGACTCCAATTTTGTTCCACTGATTAATTTCTCTGTGTTTATGCCAACACTCTACTACTCTCTTGATTACTATGGCTTTATCCAAAGTGTTGAATCAGGGCAAATCTTTCAACTATTTTTTGTTTGTTTGTTTTTCCAAAAATGTTTGGCTATTCTAGATTCTTTGTATTACCATACAGATTTTAGAATCAACTTGCAACTTTTATCAAATAAGCCTATTGGAATGTTGTTTGGAATGATGGTAAAGCTATAGATCAATTAGGAAGAAGTGGTATCTTAACAGTATTAAGCTGACTAATCTATGAACATTGTGTATCTATTTATTTACAGCTTCTTAATTTTTTCTCCACAAAGTTTTGTAGTTTTCACTGTACAGGTCCTACAATCTTTTATTAAATTTATTCCTAAGTATTTTCTTTTTGGCATGATTTAAAAGTTAAATTAAAAATTTTTCACTTACTGTTTTTTATTGCAAATATATACAAAAAAATTGTTTTTTGTATATTAACCTTGTATTCTGGGATCTTGCTAAATTCACTTGTTAGCGAATTTTTATATATGTTTTTAGGGTCTTCTACATAAACAATCATGTCATTTGTAGATAAGACTTTCACTTTATCTTGTCCAATCTTTTGCCTTTTATTTCTTTTTCTTACCTTACTGCTCTGGTAAGGACTTCATAGCACAATACTGAACAAAAGTGGCAAGACTAAACATTCTTGCCTTTTTCCTGATTTTAAGAGGAAAGCATTGTCTCTCACCATTAGGTATGAAGTTAGCGATAACTTTCTTGTAGATGTCCTTTACTAGGTCCTACTTCCAGATTGTTCCAGGTTTTGTTTTTTTTTTAATATTGAATAAGTGTTGAATTTTGTTAAATATGTTTTCTATGTTTCTTGAGATGGTCATATACATTTTTCTTTTTTTTCTGTTAAGGTAGCTAATTTACACAGATTTTCAAATGTTGAACAACTTTGTACGTGATAAACCCCACTTGGTTTTATTATCCTTTTCATGTATCATTGGATTTGATTTTCTAATACTTTGTTGAAGATTTTTGTATCTATGTTCATGAAAGATACTGGTTGTAATCTTGTTTACTTACAATGTTTTGATCAGGTTTTGATGTCAGGATTATCCTGGGCTCATCACTTGTGTTGGAAAACATTTCCTCATTCTCTGTTTTATGAATTTATCTGATATTGATATTTATTCTTTCTCAAACATCTGATAGAATTCACCCATAATACCATCTGAGCCTGAAGATTTTTTATTTTGAGGGAGACGGGTGAGTAGTTATTATATTCTATTTCTTAACTAAATATAGAGCTACTGAGATTTTTCATTTCTTTTTGTGTTAGTTTTGTAAAGTGGTTATTTGTCCATTTCACAGAGGTTGTGAAATTTATTGACATGAAATTTAACATAGTATTTTTTAACACATGTAGAATATGTAATAATATCCTTATTTTCATTCTTACTATTGATATTTCATTTTTTTCTTTTTTTCTTGATTATTCTTGCTAGGAGCTAATCATTTTAATAATCTTTTCAATTCTTTCAAATGGTAATTTTCTTGGATACTTTATGAAATTCTGCTTTTCTCATTATAATTCCCTTCCTCTGTGTGCAACTTTGCTCCATCCTACACCTTTATTCTTCTGTAGGTGTGTAAAACAATGCATTTGTCTCTAGTAACTGCTTTAACTGCATCCTACAAATTTTAATGTATTTTCATTCAGTTCGAAGTATTTTCTGCTCTCCTTTTCAATTTCTTCACTGACATATGGATTATTTAATAGTGTCTTTACTTAATTTCAAACGTTTGGAGTTTTTCCCTGGAAATCCTATTGCTATTGACTTTAACTTAATTTCATTTGTGGTCAGAGAACATGATCTCTATGATTTAAATCTTTTAAATGTCTTGAGATTTATTTACAGCCCAGCACTTCATCTATGATGTTGAACATTCCACATGTACATGAAAATAATGTGTGTTCTGCAATTGCTAGACATCAGATTCTATAAAGGCCAGTTCTGTCCAGTGGAGGGGAGGGTTGTTTAAATCTATGTATATAGAGAGAGAGATTTTTCTTTTGTCTACTTGATCCATCAATTACTGAGAAGAGCTGTTAAAATCTCTAACTTGTATATTTTATTTCTCCCTTTAGTTCTGTAAAATTTTTGCCTCAAGTAATAATTCTATTATTATTGCGTGTTCAGGATTTTATGTCTCCATAACGAATTGCCCTTTTATCATTGTGAAATGTCCTCCTTGATCTGTGATCGTTTTTCTTTACTTCATCTGAAAAGATGAAGCCACACCGGCTTTCTTTTGCTTATTGTCTATATAGTTTACCTTTCAGCCTGTTGTTCCCTGCTTTGTATGTGTCTCCCCTGCCACTTCTGGCCACTTTCATGACATCCTCATTTTTCATTTTTGGCACTTAGATGATGATATACCTAAGGGTGTATCTGTTTTTATTTAC
Source organism: Vicugna pacos (assembly GCF_048564905.1). Lineage (NCBI taxonomy): Eukaryota > Metazoa > Chordata > Mammalia > Artiodactyla > Camelidae > Vicugna > Vicugna pacos. The sequence goes on along the minus strand of NC_132988.1, from coordinate 11,231,486 downwards.
CTTGCTCGGGACTTGCTGAATTTTTAGATATGCACAATGATGTCTGCCTCCAAAACTGGGGACTTTTTAGCCCTATTTCTTGAAATATATATATTTTTGTATTGCCCCATTCACTCTCTTTTCCCTCAGGGACTCCAATTATGTGTATAATAAATGGCATTGTCCCAGAGGTCACTAGGCTCCATTCATTTTTTTAAATCTATTTTCTTTCCATTCTTCAGAATGAATTCTTAATTTCAGGTATTGTTTCAGAGATTTTCATTTCTAGAGTTTCCATGTAGATCATGTTCATAGACTCTGTTTTGGGGTTGACATTCCCACATGTCCCATCATTAAGACCAACCTTTCCCTTAAGTCCTTAAACACATTTATAACAGCTATTCTGGTCCGTGTCTGCTCAATTTAACCTCTGGGTCTTCTTGGGGTCCATTCTTCTCGTCACATTTTCCAGCTCTTCATGTTTGATGAGTTTTTTTTTTAATTGTACACTGGGTGTTGTGTGTGACACATTGTAAAGGGCCTGAATTGTGCCGTCTTCCTTTAAAGAGCTGGCATTTTGTTCTGAGGCGATGGCCCTTTCTTGAGGGGGTTGTTCTTATTCCTCGGATGTGGACTTCCTGCAATCTCAGAGGAATGCCCAAGTGTTCAGTGCAGTCCCCCCACCTCTGAGATGGCGCATCTTCCAGCCCAGGATGAACTCGGGTCTCTCACTGTTGGCTGGCCTCTCCCCAGCACTTGCTCCCGGCTGCTCCTCACAGAATCTTGGCCTGCAAGTGCACAGCCCAGGCCTGGGCCACAGACCTCTGTTAAACACCCATACAGATTTTGGGTCCCGTCTGAGCTACTTCCTTGTCTCCAGTCCTCTACCCACAATGTTTAGCAGCTCCAAACCCCAGTTACTGCCTCCCTGTTCAGCAAGACTACTGTTCTCTCAGGCTCCTTCTCATGTCCCCACAGTTAGAAACGAGTCAGGGCAAACAAAGGGCTCATCTCCTGTGCATCTCCGCTCTGACACCTGCAAACAGCTGTCTCACATATTCTGTCTGGTCTGATAGCTGTTTCTGGAGGGAGGATTACTCCGTTGTGGCTGGAAGTGCAAATGATAGCCCAGAGTGTTTTTCTTGTGAGAACCGACCCAGCACAAGAATGTGAAGGACTAAATTCCTTCATCTCATTACATCTTATGCCAAGAAGACTTTTTGGAATCCTGACAAATCTATATGACATCGTCTCCTCTCAGAGGGATTCTGTTTTCTACTTACTCGTGGCAAGTGAATCTCTTCTGAGTTTCAGCCCTGATCCCAACGCCATTCCTTCTTTTGTTATTGTGTTGGACAGCCTCAGCAGTTTCCCAGCTGCCCGTGATCGCACACACCACAGTTGCTCTTGACACATTCTGGAGCTGGGGTGTGAGTGGCCGACTTGGAAAGGAAGCAGTCTACATCAGGTTCCCATCTTCTTCTCCTCTGGGTTCTGCATCTCTCGCCAGAGAAGGAAGATACGACAGTTCCACCAAATCCATTCCCACATGAAGGCAGCTGCGTACCAAATCTGCCAGAAGAGTGGAGGTGCCCTCCCGCCTGAGACCTGGGCAGTTCTGAGACTGCACAACACATACTGGGATTCAGTCAGCCAGACAATCAGTGGTCACAGAAATCCCCTTCATGACAATAAAGAAGACAGGATACACACACAAGTGTCCAAATTCTGGTCCCAAGGGGGTGTTTGCTTGGAATCCAAGGTCCTTTACCTCCTCTCCCACTACAAGACCTTTTTCACTTATTCCAGAACTGACTTCCGTAGACTGAGTCACATCTACCTTAATTTCTGGTTCAAAAAGTATCTCACGTCTGGTCTTCGTTAGTTTTTTTTTTGAAGTAGAGTTGAATTACAATGCTGTGTTAGTTTCTTGTGTACAGCATAGTGATTCAGTTACATATATGTATATATTCCTTTTCATATTCTTTTTCCAGATAGGCTATTACAAGGTTCTGAATATAGTTCCCTGTGCTACACAGTAGGACCTTGTTGTTTGGTCTTGTTAATTTGACGCAAGAAGGCTACTGTGCTTTCCTCTTGTTTTTTAATGTCGACCCCAATCTGCCTCACCAAGAGCAAAAACTCAGAGGCTTCACAGGTGTGCGCTGAAGCGGAGGTTATGTGCAAAGTGAACTAGAACAGACTCTCGTGTAGACTTCGTCCAAGCAGACATTCCAAACTGAATAGACACAGACAACTTTTCTCGCTTTCTTGCTGACTAGCAGTAAAAGTCTTAAAAAAAAAAAAAGTGGGTGGAGAATTGGATGAAGGCAGTAAAAAAGCACAAACTTCCCGTTTTAATAAGACACATAAGCACTAGGGATGTAATGTACAACATAATAAATATAATTAACACTGCTGTAAGTTATATGTGAAAGTTGTAACAAGAATAAATCCTAAGAGTCCTCATTACAAGAAGAAAATTTTTTCTGTCTTTAATTCTGTACCTGTAGGAGATGATGGGTGTTCACTAAACTTGTGATAACCACTTCGTGATGTATGTAAGTCAAACTGGTGTGCTGTACCCCTTGAACTTATATGGTGCTGGATGTCAATTACATCTCAGTAAAACTCTAAGGACAAAGAAGTCCTGGGAATGCTCTGCCTATCCACATGCTCGTTTTAGAGCAGTCACACAGTCCAGCCCAGCAAAGAGGTCCTGGTAGCCTTCATCAGAGGCAAAGAGCACAGACAGTGACTGTCCCTGGCGATGTCAGTGAGATCCTCGACACAAACGGAGTCTCTTTTCCCCTTGGTCTTCTGTACATGCTTCCTTTCTCTGGGGTCTGGAAGAAAGCCAGCTGTACCAGTGCTTGCAAAGCCTGCTTACTGCAAGCTCTACAGCAGTGGTCTCAGAGGAAGCACTTTCTGTTGGTGGGACAGGGCAGAAGCCCGTCTCCAAGCATTCCCGTTACTACATCTGCATTTTCTCCTTCTTCCAGACCCCCTCCCTTCCCCACCTCCTTCCAAAAGCTAGAGTTTTTGAAACTGGACCCCGCCCGCTGCTCCTCCCCAGATACAGCCCATCTCCCACCCTCAGCCCACCCATGTCACAGGCAGGACCTCCGGGATCTACGCAACAGCCTCTTTCACGCCGTGTGGAGTTGATATGGATTTAACCATGGAAAGCAAGGTTAAAGATGAGAACATTGACACTAATAGCACCTGAAGATTAACTTCTCAAATACCTAGATTGCAAGACTTTGGTGGTAAAAATACAAATATAAAATGCTTCTTTCACATGTGAAATACAGTCTTTAAAGTCACATTAATAATATCACCTCATTTGCTACCCAAGATTACTCCAATTTAAGTATGATTATGGTGCCTGAGCTATGTTTAATGAACAAATTTAATAAGACTAATACTGAAATTCTGAAATTCTCTCCAAGAAGGTTAATAGTTCTTGAGGAAAAACTTTCATAGGTCACAGGAGACCCATCTAAAATTCATATATGCTGAGCAGGGAAAATTAAATTATATTATAAATTATAATTTATAATAATAAATAAATTATATTATATTATATTACATATTAATATAATAATATAAGATAGACCTATAATATAGCAATGTAAAAATAAATACTAAAATACAAATAATAATAAAAGGAAAATTATATTGGCCTTTCCTAATATAGGCCATGACTATTTTGGTGCATAACTTTGTTTCTTTAAACAAGCGTAAGATTAAAAGAAAAAAAAAGGCATAAGGGAAATTCAGTCCCTAAGAAGTATTTTTAAAAAGCACAACATAGCTCATTATGGAGCTGCTTTTCCACACGGATTCTGTCTTGTCAACACTGGAAGTGAAAAGAAACCACAGCAAGCCTCTAAAGAAACATCTCTGTGAACACAGAGAGCAAAGTCAGATCCCTCACCTCCTCTGGGGAGGGACCAACGCTTTGCTCCCACAGACCTCAGTGCCTCCTGGAGCGAAGCTTGCCGTGCGTCCCTCCCCAACCTGGCTGCCTCTCTCAGGTCCTCGCCATCACTGCGTGAAGTCTCCACCCACCTGGTTTACTGCTGAATTGAGATCTGGAATCCCAGGAAGGGGGCAGAGGGGGCCATGCTCCCACGGAGTGGAAAGAAATCATTTTGGACTCAAACTCAATCTGTAAGGGTCTGTTGATGAAAATCTCTTCTTCTTACATCACTTATGCAAAATTAAAATCTCAGGCACACTTGACATGCAGTAGGTTATCAATCAATTTCACATTTTAACAATTGATGAAAATCTCTTCTTCTTACATCACTTATGCAAAATTAAAATCTCAGGCACACTTGACATGCAGTAGGTTATCAATCAATTTCACATTTTAACAAAAGAATGATTCTTTTAGAACAGTCAGACACACCGTCGTAGGGCCAAAATGTGAAGATCATTTTGGTAATTCCTTGTCTGAAAGCTTTAATGTATTCTTCGCAAGACAAACCAAGTCTTCTTGAATAAGACAGTGTCTGGTATATAAAGTGCTCAATAAGTGTTCGCTGTTATTATGATGATCCTGTTGAATTACTGAGAGACCATCTGGAATGATAAAGTTGAAACTGAACTCCCTGAGCAAGAGCATGGTCTTGTTCAATGCAGTGCCTTCTTGTAGCTGTGCAAACAGTAGGTGCTCATTAAGTGCTTGCTGAAAGCAACAGAGGTGAAGAGGAAGGGGAAAGAGGAAGCCGAGGGAAAGGAAGAGAGAGAGGGAGAAAGGAAGCTAGCAAGGACCCACAAATATGATTTCTGCACTGAGAGGAAGTTAAGAAGGGAGTAGGTTTATTTTAAGTACAAGTCTATGAGTCTAAAAGGATGGCAGAATCATCCAACCACTTTAGCCAAATTATTCCCCAAATAGGTCCCATCTGTGCACTTTGGCCCATGACATTTTATAGTCCTGGAATGTTTCCTTCTCTTTCTCCACAATTAACACTCTATCCATTCCTTAAGCTCAACCGCAATTACATTGAATCCATGAAATGTTTCATCTTCCAAAATAGAAGCAATCCCTTCTTGTTCTCCAATGCAAGAGTGATGGTGTATACCACTTTTATCACCTATTACCAGTTTTATGTTGCTAGTTATCTTTTCATACGCTTATTTTTGATCACTTCAAATAAACTGTAAGTGCCTTTCTGGCAGAATCAATACAACATTTGAGATCGTCAACCACTGCACGTTCCATGTAATGATCCGCTTTGCTTTGGTGCTGGAAGTCTGCCCTGCCCCTCGAGGTCCACACTGTCCACCTCTCTCCCCCGTGCTCTGTGCCCTGGCTCCCTTGCCATGTGATTTGCAGTGGGTTAGGCCAGTGGGGAACCCATGAGGTGGGCAACTTGCTTCCACAGGTACCTCCCTGCAGAGACCCAAGGGCTGGCTGAGACCCCCACTGAAGGTCAGAGCATCCGTCTCCACCTGGTCCTCTCCACCCTTCAGGGAATTGGGTCCTCCGCTTCAGGGTTTGCCTCTGTCCCCAGCCTCAAAGTCCTCCATTAATTTCTGCCCAAATCTTTGTAAACAGAACTTTTATTACACTTTTCTCAAATCGTTACAACTTAAGTACATATTCTGTTTCTTCCTGGGAGCCTGATAAATACATTTGCTTTATTTTCCTCTTTGCACTTAATAGCTGAAGTAATCATATTCATTTATGTGTTTATTTACTGAGTTTTATACTTCCTCCCCCCCAAAAAAATAAAGCCTCATTGTCTTGTTCACCATTATTACCCTCAGCTTCTAGAACAGTGCCAGATAGAGAGCAGGCAGTCAATGAATACTTGTTGAATAAATCAGCAAAATCTCTATCTATATATATTCCAATTCAGAGGAATACTGCTGTGTTTAAGAGATGATTTCAAAACACTAAGTCAGTTATTCAATCATTTTTTCAAGGTTTAGAACAAAGTGCTAACTCAGCCTGAATATAGCATTTCTTGAAACTCAATCAAATCACAAAATGCTTAACTCTGTACATCATTTTCCTGAAGTTTAGCTTCTAACATTAGTAAAAGAAAAGCAGAAAAATCATAGAGAGTATAACACAGAACGAGAACAAGAAGACGACTTCTCTGACATCTCAAGACGTAGGCGCTGTCTGGATGCTCTACGCCGTCACGTGCTCTCAGATCCCACGGTAGCTCCATCCACTTCCAGAGCAACTAGTTTATCACCACACAGGGGAACTAGGGAAAAATCAAACTTGAAAAATGTTTATAAATCTGGCCAGTGTTTCCAGGTGTAACACTATTATGTCTCTGTTATTGCTGTTTTTGCTTTTGTTTTTGTTTTTGTTTTAATCTCAAAGCTGGAGGCCAAGAAGAAGGAAGTAGATGTCCGCTCAGTTCCTCGCTGCACCTTCTTACACAATCTTGGCAACAGTTCACACTTGCAGTCAGCTTTATTCATTTTATTTCCCAGATGTTTTTACACTCCAAAGCCAAAACCAACACGCATCGCTCCTTCTCTGTTCACCTCAGCTCCCCGTCTGGTCCCTTCTGCCCTCCGGGTACAGCTCCCAGATGCTGGTTCATTACCGTATTTACAGGGGCACTCACAGCGGCGGCCTCTGTGTGAAGTCAGGCGAATGGGGTTCCCATGGCTAAAGCCACCTGAAGATCACCATCGCCTCCTCAGAACAGTCAGTCCCGAGTGTGTGGCTCATCAGTGAGACAAGGAACTCAGAGTCATTCTTCCCCATTTACACCGTGGACTCCCATGTGTAACTGTGTGCAGATTTTTGACAGGTTAATGTGCAAGATTAGTAACCCTCCCCAGACTTTCTTGGCCAAACTAGAGAACTATTTATTTTCAAGCCAAAGCACTTGGTTCTCATCAACGGTTGCTGGACTTAGCTCCGTCACAGCACCTGTGGCCCCTGTGAGCTGCTTTAAGGCTGGAACCTTGTGATATTTTTGGACCTCGGACAAGAAAACCCTCAAACATTGGTAGACTGCTCACATTAACTGGTTCTAGAAATCAGATTGTGCCCTGTAATATTTGGAATGCACTTATACTTAAGGTATAAACTGTCGTTTATCTGAATTTCAAACTTAACTAGCTATCCTGTATTTTAATTTGCTAAATCTAAAAACTTTACCATGCCCTGAAAAAAAAAAAAGTCCAGGACTCTGGCAACCGGGACCAGAAAGAAAGCCTCTTAATAGCAAAAATGACCTTAATACTCAGCCAGACTTTCAGTGCTCTTCCACTACCAAACCAGAATCACAATCTGTTCCCCAACTTTGAGAAAATAAGTTAATAGAAAGAACATTCTCAGTTTTAATCTCTTCCTTTGCACTATTCTCCCTAATCGTATCAGCCATACTTGTCTGCCCGCAGACCCTGGTGGATGGCAGAAAGAGTGAACAACTGGTCAGAGGAAAAGCACCTGACCGTTCCTGACTTGGGAGTTTGCCTTTTGCACGGTCAGATTCCTCTTACACGGCCAAATTTTCTGGTAGTAACATTCTTCCTAGTTAATAGGATAGTTTTAAATGGGTTTCATTGTGTTCTTCCAGGGGCAGTTATTGGAGTAAGTGTGAAAAACATCAAAATAATCAAAACTATCTGTTTTATTTTACATATGTAGTAAGTGAGGCTCAGGCAAGGCTGAGAACATGCCCAAAATTAGGCAGATGGCCCTGGTGTAGGGATGACTAAATCCGCATGCCGCAGCGCCCAGACCAGCTCCTGACTAAGGACGAGACATGGCTTTTCCATCGGCTGAAGCCCCTGCCGGTTCTCCCCACGCTGGAGAGTGCTTTTCATTCATTCGCTGAGCCTCCATTTTCTAGCCCTGAAGCTAAAACAAGAAAGAAGCTATCAAAGGCGTTTTAAAAGTATTTTATGAAAAGTGTCTATTTTAGAAAAGTCGGTGCAACACAGTAAGAGCCTATGTGCTTGCTATAAAAAGTGGAGACTAAATACCAGGTGTTCTTCCCTTTTAGATCCGTGCCCTCTTTCTATGGGAAATAGTTTGTCATATACAGCCTTTTTATCCTTTATGAAATCAATATAGTCTCCTAGCTATAATATAAAGGGAGAAAAAGGCAAGTGGGTTAAAATGAAACACCATCTATTTTGATACATAATGATGGCTTTCCTAGGACATATAATGAGGGAAACACTTGCAAATATTTTTAATGAGCAAGTATGAAATTATGAGAAATAAGACACCATTCAATATGCTTTTGTACAGACGTTATACTTTTGTAGAGATTTTATAATAAGGGCCACATAAAGGCACACACACAGAGCATCAGCACAAATGCTGCACATGAATGCTTCATATTTGACATTTTAAAATAAGGGTTAATTTAGTGTATATTCATGTGCACACATGCAGAGTCAGCATGCACAGGGCAGCTACAATGCAGACGGATACAAGCCTCCTGAATTGGTGATGTGATTTTTAACAGGCAATGCTATTGCTATCAGTGATGTATTTCACAAAACAGTAATTTTGGTAACCGAGATGATGAAGTATTATCTTCCCTCAGTTTACCTGGTAGTTGTATTCCTGGGGAAATCAGAGCATTTGAAATCAGTGCAAAAATTGTCTTGTGTTTACATAGGAAAGAGTAAGTTTCTAGATTTGGATAATCATGAGTAGCTTTTCATCTTCTTGAATGTTGAACTCTTCAATTAAAAGGTAGGAGGAACTCAAACAAATTCTACACTGTGTGGGAAACTGAGAAACAGCCATTATACTAAAAAAGGGTAGGATGCATTAGGAAGTGTGCACAGGGCGTCACAGGAGCACAGAGGAACACCCAGCTCAGTCCGAACGTGCAGAGGGAAGGCTTCAAGGAGAGGAGGTGGGGTGATGCTTCAACTAGACTAGAACAAAAACAAACAAAGCCAGCGAGGAGAGTGGAAGTGGACAAGTATTTTGTTATGAGTGAATGTGGGTGTAGGGGAAGGTGGGAGGGGGGCTGGATAGCTACAGGAAAGGAGGACGTGATGAAAGATTGAAATGTATCCCAAAGTCTTTCAGCTGGGAGTCATATCCAGTTACATTCAGAACACTCTTTTTGGCAGCAATAGAGAATGATAACTTGGAAAGGGTAAATCAGATGCATTAGGAGGTTGTTAGAGTAACACCGGTAAGAAATAGTGAAGGCTTAAAATAATGGCCAGGGTACTGAGTGAAGAGGATCACAGAGGTGGATTCAATGGGATGAGGAGAGTAGATGGAGAGGGAGGTGAGGGACGAAAAGGAGTCCCTTGTGGAATGGGAAGTGGTAGCTTTGGAGGGAGGATAATTCTTTTGGCACTAGTGGATGGGGGGTACTTACTAAACCTAATCCCCATCAGTGCCCACCAGTAACTTGCTAATTACTACCAAGTATAATAGGCATGCCACCATTATCGGACAATCACCCCACATCATACCCTACGGACAGTGGTTTAATAACACATTTCAGCAAACTTTTATTGACATCATTGATATGACAGGCATTACGTAGACACTAGAAAAGCAAAGTGAAGAAGGCTGAAAACCTGGTCTTCAGCCACCCAGGAGGCATCACAGGAAGTAAGCCTTGGGCAGAAACTCACTGTCTGTGCTATAACCCTAGCTCCAGCATAACGCCTGGCACAAAGCGAAAGCCCTGTTAATATTTACAGAATATGAAATATCTGATTAAAAGCATCCAAATACTTCATTAAAGCATCGCTGCTTTCCCTTCTAAAAATTTCCCAGTTTTACTAGACTGGAGGGGAAAATGGGTTCAAGGCAGCATTTAAAGAACTTAAGCATGTTTAAACACAGATGCTGCCTTGAATCCATTTTCCCCTCCAGCCACAGTCCTTTCTCTCTCCATCCTGTTGCAGCTAAACCATTCAAGAGTTTCCACATTCTCTCTTTCTATTTCCTCACTTCTTACTCCCTCCTTAATCTGCTCCAATCTGATTTATCACCCCATCACTCCACTGAAAACGCTCTTGCTAAAGTCACAAATAGCCTCCATGTTGCTAAATCCAATAAACATTTCCATCCTCATCTGATTTAACCTCACTCAGCAAAGCTCACGACTCTTTACTTCATGATACATTCTCTTCTCCTGATTTCACCAAACCACCCTCTCTTGGTTTCCCTCCTACTTCGCTAAATAGCCCTCTCGGTCTCCTAAGCTGAGTCATCCTCTTCCATCCAACTTTTCAGTGCTGCAGTTCTCCAGATGTTTGGTTTTCAATCTCTTCTCACGCTTCTCTGCTTAAACCATTTCGTCTCTGCCCATGACCTCAAACTACCACCCATCTGCCGACAACCCTTCAATTCCACCATCTGCCCAGAACACACTTTTGAGCCCTCATCCTTTAAATACAACTCTTCAGCATCTCCATGTGAGTGACCACAGGTCCCTCAAACTCAGTATGTCCAACTCTGAACTGGATGGAGATGTACAAGTCAGAAACCTAAGGGTCATCCTTGCTTCACCCATTTCTTTGCCCAGCCCCACTGCATCAGTAAGTGTTGACTCTACACTCAAAGCATCCCCTGAAACATCCACTATTCTCCTTCTCTACTGTGACCACATCTGTCCAAACCCTGGACTATGCAATAATCTACAAAGGTCTTCTGTGTCCAAACTTGGTCCCTATCTAATCCATTCTCCAACCAAAATCAAGAGTGATCTAAAGAAAAACCAAAAAAAAAAAAAATACACCTGTTCACTGTTCATAAGTTCTTCAGTAATTTTCTATTGTTTTTTTTTGGAGGGGGGGTATAGCTCTTTGGGGGGTAGAATGCATGCTTAGCAAATATGAGGTCATGGGTTCAATTCCTAGTATCTCCACTTAAAATAATAAATAAATAACCCTAATTAACCCCTTCACAAAAAATAATTAATTAAAAAAATAAAATGAATAAATTCAACTTAAATTTTTTTCTATTGTTTTAGTGTAAATACCGTTACATCCTACAGGCCCCTGAAGACCTGGGCCCCATCACCTCACCAGCCTCACTAGTGACACTCCCCTCCCCTCGGCCTCTGTGATGCATCACACTAGCCTTTCAGGTCTTCCTCTGTCGCCTGTGCCTTCTTGCCAAAGGCCCCAGGCAATGCTGCTCCCTCTGCCTGGAATGTTCTGAATCCCCCTGCCCTGGCACAGGAGATTCCCACCCATCCTTCAAAGCTCAGCTGAAGGGACACCCATCAGAGAAGCCTTTTGGGTCCAGCCTGAATCTCCTACTCTACACACCCACAGCATCCAACACTCCTTCTCCACAGTCCTCTCCAAAATCACCGGTAACAGGTCTATGGATATAATTCACATACCATAAAATTCACACACTGGAAGTGTAGAATTCAATGGTTTTTAGTATATTCATAGAAATGTACCATCATCAACACAGTCAATGTTAGAACATTTTCATCATCTCTGAAAGAAATACACAGCCTTTATCTATCACTTCCCTTTCCAAACCCACCCTTTATCTGCTGCTGCCCTACCCCCACCCCAAATATCCCTACCCTAGCCCTAAGCTAACACTAAACCACTTTTTGTCTCTACAGATTTTCCCTATTCTGGACTTTTCATATGAATGGAATCATAAAAAGTGTGACTGGTTTCTTTCACGAAGCATAATGTTTTCCAGGTTCATCCATGTTGTAGCATGTGTCAGAGCTTCACTCCTTTTGATGTCCTCAAAATCATTTTTCCTTTTCAAAAATTAGTTGTCTCTCCTGCTAAAACGTAGTTTCCCTGAGACCAGGAACTAGGTCTCATATTTGTCCTGTCTCAAGTGTTTCAAAAAGGATCTGTTGAACTACCAGCAAATCCAAAACGTGTGCTTGGCTCAGAGCCCCTGCAATATGTCCCGATGATTTTGAGGGTTTTAGAATCCAGCTGAGCTTCTTTCCATCACTGAGATAATAAAACTCATCCTATAATCTATATCTGTCCGTTTTAGCAATCATTTGCAAATAATTAAAATCTATCAGTGCATCCTTAACCTTCTTATACACCTTTGAAACTTTTCTTAAACTTTCAGACGTATGCAGATCTCCTGAGGATCTTGGTTCAACGCAGATTCTGGTTCAGGAAATTGTAGACGGGGCCTGAGCTTCCACGTCCCAACAAGCTCCCTGGTGGCGCCCACGCCGCCGCTCACTCCTGGGAACGCACTTTCAGCAGCAGGGCCCAAAAGCGTGACATATTTGTCATCTTCCTCAAGCTTGATGGGGTTGCTGTATGTTCAAACTCAGTGTTGACAATTATTGTCCTGAAGAAGCACACAGTAGGTGCTTTACGAATGCCTGTCAAATTATTACTTAGTAAATGTATAAATGGCATCCAGGTATAAAAATGCTCCTTGACAAGCAAAAGCCGGTGAGACTGCACGAGCAAGTAAAAGCAAGGAGCTTCGAGAACCAAAGCATTCAGGAAGAAGAAAGAACTAAATTGGATCCTGAATAACTAAAACTCAGGGCTTAAGAAGTAAGTTACTGAGCTGGATCTGAACCAGAATGAAACTGGACCCAGAAAAGAACTTGTGAACATACCAAGCAAATGTGTACAGTATCCGAAAAAGAAAATAAAAAGCCTCACTTGTCTTTACACAGTGATTACAAGGAGCTAAAGAAAATGAGGATAGACGGGCTGTGGAAAAAATGCAAAGTTATAGGGACTAGGGGAAAAAAAAAACATGTAAGAACAAGAAAATGATGATGAAAGGGAGCTACAAATCTAAACGACTAAAATGAAATTTTTTTTTGAGAAAATGAATCATGCAGACATTAAATTGAATGACTAAATCAAACGAGAAATCTCTTGGATTTCAGGATAAACAGCCCAAATGCCTGCTGTGAAGAAACACATGAACATTGGCACTGGGGGTTTTAAAAGCTGCGACTTGTCAGTAAATCTGTGAGGGCGATGTGCCTCAGCCTTTGCCTCCAATCAGATGTCTCACAGAAGCCGAGAAGGTAATCTCCCTGAAAGCCCATCCTATTTAAGATTCAGGACTGTGTTGTCTGCAAATACTGCCCCCTCCTCTGCGGGTACCAAATGGAGGCGGGAGGATGCCCCGCAGTGGGACCTCTTCTGCCCCAGTGATCTCACCATCTCCCACAGGTAGAGAGTCCAAAGATAACCACGGAACTCAATCATTCACTTTCGGCAGCTCTGTTTCTTTTTTAATTAACAACGTTTCTAAGCAAGAGGGAAGACCTCACTGCAGGAAGCAGGTTCCTGATAAGCACACCTTGACAGCAGCAGATAAACAGCATCTCCGGGCCAAGGGAATCGGGGCCATAACAAGTGACAGCAATTATTCACTGCGCTGGGCAACGGGGACCCAATGGGGTCGACCCCTGCAGGGAAGAGGCTGCCCACCAAAGTCATCCCAAAGTCGCAGCTGAATGAAAGGACTACCTACTTTTCGAGAGCTCTAGCGCCGTCAGAGGAAGGAGGAGCTTTGTGGTACATCCGCATCATGCAAAGACTTGGAAATAGCAGTCCCGGTACCTCCAGTCCCTCAGGTGGCCTTCGGAGGACTCTCCTCTGTTCAAAATCCCTAAGCCAAAGAAAAGCTACATTTCTTCCGGAGGGAGCAATTTAATCAACCGACATCACGTGTGTTTCCAAATATTGCTGGGAAAGAAAAAACCCTCTAGTAGGAATACAAAACCCCTTCTCTGTTTAGAGGCCAAATACCAATTATCAGGTCCTCTTAATCATTAAAATTGGAGCTCTGAGGCTGACGCGGTAATTTGGGGAACTTCGCATTCTAACACTTAGCGGCAGCTGAATTTCTCTTCCACCAGATCACTCCATCATATAACAGAAAACGCATTTCTGCTTCATCAGGCTCCACTTAACTAAAGGAAAACACAGAGCTGGGAGGTAACTCCCAAAGCCACAGTGCTTAAATGAACCATAACCAATTTTTAAACAGGGCTTTTTAAAAGTAATGCTGTCATCAGCTTCTCAGTCCACACACCACAGGCCCCTCACCCCAGCCAAGTGTGTCTAATTGCTTCTCCCCTGAGCTCGCACTCTGGGAGCTGTTCTGGCCCCAGGCAAAAATAAGAAGGTGTTCAATATCACCCCCCACCTCTACTACTGCCACGTTCTGTCCCGGATACCCCACCGGCGCTCCCAGGTTGGAACACCCTGGGGCCCAGGCAGGGGCAGGGGGATCCTTGGCCCTTTCTTGGATCCCTGACCCTGCCTTGCTTTCCAGTTTCCTTCCTTGATTGACCTCTTGGTCTCTGTCTTTCCTCTGGATTCAGGTGTCACCTGCCTAGATCAAAATGACATGCCAGACCCTTCCTGAGGCCTGAGCCCTGAGCCCTGTCCACCGACCCTGCCCCAACACAAGCCTGCACCTGTCTAACCTGATGCCACCCAAGTCCTCGTACAACAGTGAGAGAAAATTGTTTCATCTTACCTACAGCTACACTTCACCTTTAGTTACTTCTTAGTGACAGACGGCAAAAGCAGTTGTGAATGGCTAACAGAGAACAGGTGTCCTTACTTGGGGACAGTGATAATAACGTAGATCTTTGAAGTTCACTGCTTTGTGCATTTTGTGTGCATTTTGTGCATTTTCTGTCCGTCTGTGCTAATACTTGACAGTGTAAGGGGAGATGCAGGAAGTCACCTGCGACAGCTCACATGACCTGTATGTGAAGCACACAAGGCAAAGTGTTGATGCATAAAAGAGGTAAAATGCCACAGGAAGTCACAGGTTACTCCAAGCTACAGTGATTCAACACTGTTCCACTGAGAAGGTGGCACCTGGGTTGTCTCAAGAGATGGAGAAATTTCAGTCACATAGAAATAAAGGGACAGGGGATTCCACACAGAGAACTGCAAAGGCAGATGCAAAGAGGTGGAGCCATCTGCAAAGAACAAGGACCCCGGAGGTGGAAAGACTGGGCTTGAAGCTCAGCTCTGTCAATTACTACAGAGTGACCTCGGGAAAGGCCCCCCGCCCCAGCATCAACTTGCTTTCTCTTCATTGTTAAAATGCAAAGAATAAAAACCTTGCCACGTAGGATTCTTGTGATAAAATATATAGCGGAAGCCAATCAACTGTCCTACACATTCTATGCAGGGAGCAGATGGAATACTCATGCACAGCTTGGCGGAGGGAAGTGCATATGAAGGTGGGGAGTGAGGAGCTAGGTTGGGACTGTGGCCTGGGGTCATATCACGTGCTGCTCTGAGCTCAAACTCAGGAGGACATGAAGAGTATGGAGTAGGAGAGTATGGCCGAGGCTGGACTTCAGAGGAACTTAATTTGGTCCCGAGAAGGAGAGGCAGATTGGAAGACTGGAGATAGGAAATCCAGTCAGGTATCAAATAAGTCATGCAAAAAAACAACAAGGGTGAAAATAAAAATGAGAGGGCCAATTCCAAGCATTAAATATTGCAGATCTGTCAAACTTCGGTCAATCTGTGGACGTTGGAGTCAAAGGGAATGGAAAAGAGAAAACCAGGTAAAAAGACAAGGCTACTGATATATTTAAAGAACCCCAAACAGGGGGTAAGTTTGAAAAGAAAAAAAAAATGAATGTAATTAAAGTATGAGGTTCTCCAGGACATTTGATTGTGACTCTAAACATTCAGGAAAATCTTATTGAAATCTTCGAACAATGGTAGAGCACAACCTGACGATGGTATACAAACTGGATCACTTATTTTGCGTGCAACAGCAAGGGGTAACTGTTTAATGTCCTGAATCTGGCTTAGGCAGACCGCTGTCCTGTTCCCTGGCATGGAACCAGGCATAGCGGTAGTGCCTAGTGGACCAGTCTCGGTGAGCAGACAGGCACTGCGGGACGAACACGCCCCAGCATACAGGAGGGCTGTCACCACCGTTCCTCATTGTTTGGCTGTGCAACATCTGACCCCCGCTTCCTCCTATGGGGAAGCTTTCAGTTTGCGCATTTTGACGGGGAGCCAGGTCCTACTTCTCACTGCACAAGCCAAAGGAGGTCACGTACTCCCTCCCCTCACCCTTGGCAGATGGAGTGCGCACAGGTGTCCGAGACTTGGCCAGATGGAAGTTTTCACAAGCAAACAAACTTTTGAGCAAGTGCAGCGGGAACAAGGGAACAGAGCAGAACTCGGCCTTCGCGGTGGCACCCGGCAGCAGCAGATCCAGCACATCACTCCTGCAACGTGACCCCACTCCTCTGGGTGTCTGCCCACACACCTAGCCTAGCTTCCTAGACTTGGGATCAATTTTTCAAACTGTCCAATATCCTTCCAAGAATTTGTTTCCTCCTTAAGTCAGCCAAGGTCGGTTTCTGTTGCCATAGCACTTCAGAACTTCAAAACTTCTCTTAATCAATTTCTTCTGTCTATAATAAAAACCATTAAACAGTAGGGAGTAGCGAAGACTTTAGACTAGGATTCCCTTAGGCTTGTCCCCGAGCCCTGCTCCTTATTAGCTGTGAGAGCTCCAGTAAATCACTTCACACCCTGCGCCTTCATTTCTACTTCCGCAAAAATAGGGATCCTAAGAGTTACACACCTCGTGGTGCGTGTCTTGGGAATGCATCTGATAATATAAAGTACCTACCAGAGGGCTTGGCACATACTAAGTATAAACATCAGTCATGATTATGATAATGCGATAACAATAAGAATGTAGGTGCCCTCAGATAAGCCACGGTCACTGTCTTGAGCACTTTGGAATCGAATTGAAGAGGCAAGATGCATACATATTCACTACTCCATAAGCAGGAAAGGATGGCTTAGCGCACACATATAGGGCACAGTGGGAGTCTAGCCCGTGCATCCAATCAACTTATGGAAGGTTCTTTTTCACACTAGCCACATTTATGCCACTGAAATACTGGGCCACACCCTAAGGTCATGAAAACCTTTCAACGTTCACCTGAGAACTCATGACAGGCTGAGATTCAAAGAGCAAAGAAGCAAGGGACATTTGTTTCAAGTATGGACAGGGTCACAAATTCGAAAGCACTCTCCAGCAGTCTGTCTCTGTGTCCCTCTGAGGTTTCTGATCAGACTTGGAGATTCCAGGCAGAATATAAGTAAGATGTGACCTCGGAAATTCCTTCCTGAGGACTAATCCCACAGGATAAGGAGTTAACTATAGTCTGACAGTCTCTTCTGCGGAGTAGAGGGTGTTGTATAAATTCTTGGGCCTGTTCTCCCAGCTACAGCCTGAATTACGGATCTTTTTACATCCAAGCAGGAGTAGTGTGTTGTGGCATCTATTGTAGTTCCCTTGTATCATCTAAAACAACACTTCTTAGGGATCCAATTGCAGCACCATCTCGCACAGCTGCTTTTGGGGATTCGATTTCATTTTTTCTCTATAAATTTCCAATTGTTCCAGCAGCATTTAATGAAAAAGACCATCTTACCCTATGGTTCTGCAGTGCCACTTCTGAAATAGATCAAGTGTCCCTTTGCGTGAGTCTGGTTCTAGGCTCCCTTCTCTTCCAGATTGATCTGTCCATTCCCACACCAGCGAGGCACTATCTTAATTATTACGCTTTAATGATAAGTCTTCTTTCCTGGTAGCTCAAGTCCCCTGTTGCTCTTTTTCAAAAGTGCCTCAGTTAGAAATAAAAATACCATATGATATCGCTTATATGTGGAATCTAAATAAACGGGGACACAAATGAACTTATCTACAAAACAGAAATAGATTCACAGACATAGAGAACAAACTTATGGTTACCAGGAGGTAAAGGGGGTGGGGAGGGATAAATTGGGAGTTCAAAATATGGACCTCTTGGGGAGTGATGGAAAATGTGAGCTATCTTGATTGTGGTGCGGTTCACTGATGTACACATCTATCAAAATTCATCAAATTGTACATCTGAAATATGTGTAGTTTACTGCACACGAATCATACCACAATAAAGGTTTTTTTTTTTTTTAAAGTGCCTCAGTTAATCTTGGTCCTCTTCATACACTTCAGAGTCAGCTGCTCAAACTCCACCCAAAAAAACCCTCTGGGATTTTTACTGGGATTGCATAGAATCTACAGGGAGCATTAACATCTTTACAATATGGAAAAAGAAAAAGAGTGAACAGACCACAGCTAGAGTGTGGGGAGAGATTTAACACAAAATTACATTTTGAGTTTTGGCTATGATGGGGGATTGGGTGTTCTATTTACTAAAATAAGACTATGCGCGTAACTTAAAGAGAACACAAGACCTGGTGATCTGAGAGTAATGACAAAAGACTGACTGCTCATGTTGCTACCCAGATGTGGGAACAATACCCTTTTCTGGATACATTTTAAGGTGAAGATAAGAGACAAAATTAAAGTTGATTATATCATAAGTCATGCTTGTTCAACTGGTATCGTTTAATACCAGTTAGAACTTTTCTCAGAAAATGTCTTGGACATCTAGTATTTTGTGAAAAGGTTAGTTACCTTCTCTTACAATTTCTCACTGCTTATTACTGGTATCTAGGAATGCTTCTGAGCGTTTATGTTAACCTCGTACAGTGTAGAGAAGTCATCTACTAACTAGATGACATATCTTCTTGAACTTTCAATGCAGTCAGTACCATTGATTATCTAAGTCTCTTCCAGGATTTGTCATGGCGTTTCAAGGCCCCTGACCCATGAGGACACTGAGATATCACAGTCCAGCCTCAAAGGCCACAGGAAGCTTGGTTCCATTTTTGGTCAGCTGACTCTCTCTGAGTCCCCAGGCTGCTCCAGCCATCAGTCCTCTTTATCTGCGGAAGCTGGACTCCTAGCCACCACATCCTGCTTCCAGATCATTGCAGAACCAACGCCCAACAAGCCTAGGTCTTTGACTTCAATTACCGTTCTTTATTCGTTCCACAGAGAAGAGGGTGTTCTTTTTGAGTCTGAACATGTATTTTTGGTTACTTATTTTATTATTTCATAAAGAAGGGAAGGTGGCCACTGAAAGAACAGGTATGTGCTTACTCTTCTTTTTTAATTACTTATTGTAGTGCAGTCAGTTTACAATGTTGTGTCAATTTCTGGTGTACAGCATCATGTTTCAGTCATACATATACATACATATATTCATTTCCATATTCTTTTTCATTATAGGTTACTACAAGAGATATTAAATATAGTTCCCTGTGCTATACAATATAAACTTGTTTATCTATTTTATATATAGTAGTTAGTAGTTAGTATCTAAATCTCAAACTCCCAATTTATCCCTTCCCATCCCCTTTTCCCTCTGGTAACCATAAGTTTGTTTTCTATGTCTGTGATTCTGTTTCTGTTTTGCAAATGAACTCATTTTGGGGTTTTGGGTTTTTTTTAGATTCCATGTATGAGTGATATCATATGGTATTTTCCTTCCCCTTCTGGCTTACTTCACTCAGAAGTGAAAAGAAAAACAGTAAAATGAATAAATTAATTAATTAATTAATTAGCTTGATAATAAAAAAGAAGAATAGGTATGTAGAATAAAACTTCAGGATAATCAGGGGAATTACTGAATGAGTGTGAGAGAGAGAGTGGAAGCTTCAGTCAGTCCAACCGCTGTGCCCCTAAGCCTGTCTCAACCCTTGTCCACCTTGTTTTGTGCCCTTCAAGGCTCACCTTGTATGTCTGTTAGTTTTTAATGGTAGGTGCTGGGGATTGAGCCCAGGACCTCATGCATGCTAAGCAGGCACTCTACCACTGAGCTATATCCTCCCCGAGGCTCACCTTGCATGGATGATGTCCTGACGTCTCTGGGCTCTCAGTGAGCTTAGCCAATAGGAGACAGAGTAGGAGGTTAGAGGGAGAGAGTGACAGGCCTCCACACAGCTCTCTGGCCCCACCTCTCTCTCTCTGTCTCTCTGTCTCTCTCTCTTCCTCCCTCTCTCCCTCAGTTCCAGTAACCCAGTAACGGATTCCTTACTGTGCTTTGAATGCGACTCCCCAAAAGATATGTTCAGATCCCAACCTCTGGTACCTGTGAATAAAACCTTATTTGGACATAGGGTCTTTGCAGATGTAACCAAGTTAAGATGAGGTCATGTTCAATTAGGTGGACCGTAAATCCAATGACTGGTGTCTCTGTTAAGAGTAAAGACAGTCTCTTTAATAAATGGTGTTGAGAAAACTGGACAGCTACATATAAAAGAATGATACTAGATCATTTTCTAACACTATATGCAAAAATGAACTCAAAATGCATTAGACTTAAATGTAAAATCTGAAACCATAAAACTAGAAGGAAACGCTCTTTGACATTTGTCTTAGCAATAGTTTTTTTTAATCTGTCTCCTCAGACAAGGGAAACAAAAGCAAAACTAAACAAAAGGAACTATATCAAATGAAAAAGCTTTTGCCCAGTGAAGGACGCCATCAACAAAACAAAAAGGAAACCTACTGAATGGAAGAGGATATTTGCAAGTGGTATGTTCAATCAGGGGTTAATACCCAAAATACACAAAGAACGCATACAACTCAATAGCAAAAAAAGTCTGATTTAAAAATGAGCAGAGGACCTGAACAGATACTTTCCTGAAGAAGAGATACAGACGGCCAACAGACACATGAAAAGATGCTCAGCATCACTAATCGTCAGGGACATGCAAATAAAAACGTCGAGAGATCACCTCACACCTGTCAGAAGGACTATTATCAAAAAGACAATAAATAACAAGTATCGGTGAGTATGTAAAAAAAGGGGGAGGGATCCTCATGCACCGTTAGTGGGAGTGTAAACTGGTGCAACCACTATGGAAAATAGTATGGTGTTTCCTCAGAAAACTGCAAATAGAACTTTATGATCCAGCAATTCCACTTCTGGGTATTTATCTGAAGAAAACTAGAACACTAATTGAAAAGTTCTACACACCTCAATGTTCACTGCAACATTATTTACAATAGCCAAGACACGGAAGCAACCTAAGTGCCCCAAAACAGATGAATGGAAACAAAACAAACAAAGCATAAATATAAAACAGAAACAGACTCATAGACATAGAATACAAACTGGTGGTTGCCAAGGGGGCGGGGGGTGGGAAGGGATAGACTGGGATTTCAAAATGTAGAATAGATAAACTAGACTATACAGTGTAGCACAGGGAAATATATACAAGATCTTATGGTAGCTCATAGAGAAAAAAATGTGACAATGAATATATATATGTTCATGCATAATTGAAAAATTGCATACACTGGAATTTGACACAACATTGTAAAATTACTATAAATCAATAAAAAATGTTAAAAAAAATAAAGAGATAGCAACTCCCCCCCAAAAAAAGATGAATGGATAAATATGTGGGGTGTGTGTATACACACACACATACACACACACACAATGGAATATAACTCAGCCATAAAAAGAATGAAATTCTGCCATTTGTAACCACATGGATGGGCCTAGAGATTATCATACTAAGTAAAGTCAGAAAGAGAAAGACAAATACTGTGTGTTTTCACTTACATGTGGAATCTGAAAAAGAAAACAAATGAGTGTATATAACAACAAAAAAACCAGACACAGATGTAGACAACAAACTAGTGATTACCAGTGGAGAGAGGGAAAGGGGAGGGACAAGGTTGAGAAATGGGATTAAGAGACACAAACTACTACGTAATATTTTTAAATGGAGTATAATCTATAAAAATGTTGAACCACCATGTTGTATACCTGAAACTAATATAATAATATAAATCAACTCTACTTCAATACAAAATAAGAAAATAAAAAAAACCCATATCCTTTGTTTCTTAAGGGTTATAAGAGATTCAAATTTTATTTCAAAAATGACCCTCCTCAGTCCCTCTGCACACCAACATCCCCCCAGGCAGGCGCCCATATCACCCTCCTCAAGGAGACTACAGTAACAAGACATTTGCCCGTAAAATCACCTTGTCAGGTAAACCCAATCACATGGTCATCCTTGGCCAGCCATGCCTAATATAGTGCCAAACACTGAATTAGTACAAGGTGCAGGGGGAAGTGCGGGTATCAGTCAAGGCGGGCTTTGGACCACTGTGGGTGATGATGAAGAGTCTGGCAGGCTAACTGTGAGTCTCTGGTAGATAACTGCCAGTCTATCTCCAAGAGACTGGCGTGGATAGCCAACCACCTTCTGGCTTTCCATTCCATTACATGGATCCTGTTGTCTGATCATGAGCCAAGTACTCACTATTTCCATTATTTAAATTTTAGAATACTCTTTACTATCTGGCTGCCCAGGCACATGCTCATTATTCTTCTTCAAGATTTCCTTCGCTATTCTTGCCTATGTTTTTTTTTTATTCTTGCAGAAGAATTTTAGGATCATTTTGTCAAGTTTAATTTCCCAGGGGTTTTGACTATATTTGCACTAAAATCTGTAAGTTTATATTGAAACATTCAAGTCCAGGACATGGTACACCTCTCCATTTACTTGGGTTTTCTTTTATATACCTCAATATAATTTAATAGCCTCTTTCCACAAGTCCTGCACAGTTCTTGGTGGATTTATTCCTAAGTCATCTATACATCTGTTGTCACTGTAAAGGCAATAATTTTCTAGAACTTTTTTACTTAATTGTGCGGTAATACATGAATAAAAAGGTCAAATGTTACAGAAGAGCGAAAACAAAATCTCTCATCACTCGTCCTGCCAACCCTGACTCCTCCCATCAGCAGAAATGTCTATGAAGAGCTGGGCTTGGATCCATCAAGACAATTTTCCATGCTCTCTGGATTTTGTTGAGTTTTTGGCTTTTTGATGTTTTACATAAACAAGATTATACTACATATTTTCCCTATGACTTTTCCTACAGCGATATCTTAGAAGAGTTTCCACGTCAGTAGGTATAGCTATATCCATCCAAAGCTGCGTATGACATCAGTATATGAATTTGACAATGTGTACAATACATTCCCCAATCACAGAACTTAAAGTCACTTCTGGTTTTTCACAATGAAAACGCTGCTTTGCCAAACACTTGTACATGCATCTCTGTGCATATATGCTGGGATTTTCATAGTAGAAATTTCTGAAGATGGCATTTCTGGATCAACAGTAATAAGAATTTTTAAATACTGAAAGCTACTATCAAAGTGCCCTGATAAAAAGGATTTACCACTTTGTATCAACGTTATGAAAGGGTCCATTTTCTGACACCCTTTATACTTATATTTTCACTCTTAGTTTTTGGCAGTTTTCCAAAGTATTGTTAAGTAATTGCTTCTGAAATTCTTATTTCCCTGAGGACCTGAGACATATTTTTATATTCGCATTAGCCACGTCAATATTTTCTTCTATAATCTGTCTTGGCACTTCTTTGATAAGCCATGAATTTTCTCCTTAATCCCATGAATCTGCTGTAGGAGCTCTATTTCTGTTATGAACATGCATTTCTTGTCTGTTATGTATGCATCCTATGCTACAATTTTCCTTACAATTTTGTGGTGCCCTTGTTAAATAGACATTTTGAATTTTTATATGGTTAAGTGTGAGATTTACAAAATACGTACTTTATGAACATAATAATAATGAAATCCAGAGGTAGGTCTAGCAACTATTGTAATTTCCAAGAAGTTATGACCATAAACAATATTTCAAGATATCGGTGATGATAATGTGCTATGAAAATTACTACATCTATTGGTAACAAAGTCCATACACCACTAATTCTACTGTGCTTTGCCACATCATTGTTGAGGGAAACAGTGAATTTCAGATGGAGTTAACTGACAAATAAAGACGGAATTGTTTCCCCTCCAAGTTGAATTGTTTCCTAACCACCTTCCGGCAAAGCTAACTAGTCCTTCCTTTGTGATCCCACAGCTGTCTACACTCGCACTTCAGGGAGTTCCATGCCAAGTGCTTTCCTTCCCCTGTCTCCTTTCCCCCACAAGACAGTCCTGGAGGAAACCAGCCAGCACCACTTACTAACAGACTGATGTACTGAAACCCCGGTGAGAGATCGATGGTTAGCAAGCAAATGAAATTGCACCTGAGAAATAGGCAATTGTAATTTATTTTCAAAATCCATCTACATTATCATGCCAGTGGTCCTCATTTTATTTTGGTGCTGAGCTTCCATTTCCAAAGACGAAATTAGAGTTTCTAAACCTTTTCAAAAAATTATTGTCCCTTTAAAGGAGTTTTTTTTTTTTTTTTTTGCATTTTCTTCTAAGCCTTCTCTACACGAAATGTACAGATACACTGTAACTCAGTACAGTGACCCTCTGGGGGACCAAAACAACTGTCATTGCTTTTATTCCCCCCAAACCAATTTTTGCCTTTTTGGGCAAAACCAATTATCACCTCTGTTAAAGATGTAAGGACTAGATGAAATGCTATGAATGATTAAACATATTTGTATTCTGAGACACAGAAATCACAAATCATTCTATTACCTGTCCAGAAACAGTTACGTCTTGCGTTCCTTATTCCTACAGGCCAAGAAGTTATAAAACCAAAGACGACAGTATAAAGAAGATATAAAGACAGGTATTTTTTAAAAATTACAGTTGAACCCTGTACATGCCACATAATTCAGACTTTCTTTGCTTCACCAAAGAATGTCTTAGACATGTTTATTACTCCATATGTCATTAGGGAAAAAGCATGGGTAGCCTGGAGTTATAATGGACAAAATGCACACATATATATTACCAGCTGAGAATTACTATGAAGTCTCTTTGAACTTTTTGCAGGATTTCAGAAAAATGACACACACTTCTGCCGGCAAGGGCAAAAATAAAGAGGCATTGCAGCTCTGACAGTCCTTTAATATTAGGGTGTTTTTAAAAGAAAAGGTGCTAAGTCATCGTTGGAACCATGTACTAAAATAGAGTGGAAATCCTCAGTGATTTAAAAGCTGAATGGAAATCAGTTTGATCGTATTTTAAAACTTTAGCCAAGATTTCTTCATTATGATAACATGGAACATTCAAAAGATTTCTTCATCAACTGTAGTAGCCTTCTGATGTTCTGAGAACCCAAAAGATGAGACTCTGAATCAGCTGTTTTGGAAACAACGAGACTATAATAACTCATGAATTGACTAAATACCATGAATGCTTTTCTGTATTTTTCCCAGGTTACTTAATGTATGTAAAGTTCATTTTTAAAACCACACAAAGTCCAAAACATATGCCATAAAATGAAAGTAAGCTGAAAAGTGGTGAAGCTCTCTGTACTTGCTGTGATGGTCACTGGCAAATAGCATGATGCATATAAAAATTTTCAGAGAAGTTCTTTCTTATTTTTATTTTTTAAACTCCTTTGTAGCAGAACATACTTTCTCCAGATTTGAAAAAAAAAAAAACTGTAAATGCATTTATCAGTTAGCACACCTTGATTTGTTTTCAAATTTTAAAATTTGTACTGAAAGAATCATTCTTTATTAGGCTGTCACATTTCATCTTCTATTTGAAAATTTCACTGTTTATTTACAAAGAGTTTTTTATTTTATAAGAAAACAGTTCTTTATTTATTAACAGACATAAATACCCAAGTATGGACAATTAAGTTCTCATGGTTTGAAGGGCTGGGGAGAAGACAGGACATAAATAATGGCCACAGCGGGTTGTATCTGGGTGAAATTCTCATGAGTTATGTTAATGGGAGGCACTGAGCCTCACTTCTCATTCTTTATACCTGGTAATCGATAACGACTGGGCTGGTGAATGAGCAAATTTTATTGACTTTGCTAGTGCAGACAGGTGAAGTCTTTACATCTCCATCAAGCACAGCACATTCATTCAATATTCCAGATTCTTTTTTTTAACTGAAGTGTAGTCAGTTACAATGTGTCTCTTTCTGGTGTACAGCATAATGGTTCAGTCATACATGAACATACATATATTCGTTTTTGTATTCTTTTTCATTAAAGGTATTGAACATAGTTCCCTATGCTACACAGAAGGAATTTGTTTTTTATCCATTTTTATATATAGCAATTATCCCTTCTCACCCCCTCCCCCATAACCATAAGATCATTCACTATGCCTGTGAGTGTTTTGTAGATGAGTTCATTAGTGTCTTCTTTTTTCTTTTTTTTAGATTCCACATATGAGTCACATTATATGGCATTTTTCTTTCTCTTTCTGGCTTACTTCACTTAGAATGATGATCTCCAGGTCCATCCCTGTTGCTGTAAATGGCATTATTTTATTCTTTTTTATGGCTGAGTAGTATTTCATTGCATAAACATACCACAGTTTCTTTATCCAGTTACCTGAATACTCCAGACATTTTTGTATTCTCTTCATGTGAGTGATCTCTCAGCCTTGTTATCACCAGTAACAGAATTGGGGAGAGGGGGAGGCAAGTTTACAGAAGTCTACGTGCTTTGGCTCAGACCACTATTTATCCCTCCTACCTCAGGGTGCCTGGTGGCACAGCCTAAATGGTGGGTCCCAAGGAGGAGGCTAGAATTATCAGATCATCTGTCTCCTCTAAACGACCTGTAGGATGGAGGTCATCATCATCACGCCTCCATCCTGCTGACCTCAGTCCCCAGAGGAAGGCAGAGACTCAACCCCTAGGCTCCCTTACCCCTACATGGCTCTGAACATCCCCCAACTGACTTAGATCTGCATGCCCCGCATCCTCCCACACCCTACTACTGGACCTTAGATAGTCCATGTCTGTCGTCAGGAATTTCCCTTATTCCTTCATCCTCTTCTCTGAATGTTCCCTTGACCTTCTTGGGGGAAAACTGTATGCCCTCCTCACCAGGACATACATGGCATACCTCGACTTCTTCTTTAGTGACAGCTGTGTTACTCCCACACTCCCAGTGGGCTGGGGCTGGGAGTAAGGCATGTACCCTCCTTGCTGCGCCCAGGCTATTTTCTCTTCCTCCCCCTTAAAACCTGCAGTCCCTTTGGGGCACACGTCTCTACATCCACAGCTGATGATTATTATCCACTATATCCGTGAACACCACTACCCCCTTCTTCCTAGAACTTTTCTGCTCTGGTTCTGTCTTTCTCTCAGTCACCAGTCTGACTGAGTTTAAGAATTCTGCACCAATGACTCATCCAAAACCCTGAAGCCAGGGTCCATGCCCACCTCATGTGCAAAGATCCTGTCTTCCAGGCATCCTCAGCCACGCACATCTCTGCTCATCCCAACACTGTGACTGCCAATAATCCCACCACCTACAAACATCCCCGCTTCAACTGTCCTTTTCTCTGACCACCACCTCCCCCATCTCCAGCCTACACACTCCAGTATCCCTACTCCAACCACTTTCAACAACCACCACCTCCTCCTTGTGCCCTCACTTCCCTCCTTACAGCCTTTGGATTCCACAGTCAACTGTTGGACCAACACCTTGTTGCCCAATCCCTTAATTCCATTGTTCCAAAATGGGTTAAATCCAACACCACCTGATACAGATGTCTCTATAGAACAATATGGCTAAATACAATCACAATTACACTGCCTCATCTCCTTTAAAATATGTTATCACCACCTCAGTGGCCATCAGAGCTGCCTGGCATCCAACATCTCTCTGCTGCAGGGACATTCCCATCCACGAAGACCCATTAGAGATCTTCCCTTTTTAAATGGCCTCCTCCCCTCCACCACTGGCATCCTGCTAATGACCTTCATTCTCATTTCCCTTGTTGCTCTGTGAAAATAAAATGTAATCAGAAGAGAATCTCTCTACTCTCCCACCCCAAACTCCCAACCCCTCTGCATGCATGCCCACACATGTATGTCTTTCCTGCTGCTTCTCCACCAGAGCTCTGGGGCCCAACCTCTCTCGCCTTCTCCAGGACTCTGCTCCTGCAGTTATCCCGTACGGTCAGCATCACCGATTGTCCCTTTTCTCTGGCTCATTCCTTCAGCATACAGACACGCTGTCTGATCAACCAATCAATCAATCAAAGTCTTCAATGACACCACATTCCCCTGCAGCTACCCCACATTTCTCCTGTTCTGCTACACAGCAAAAGCCCCTGGAAGCGTCGTGTGTAGTTAACCCCTTCTCTTCATATTCTGATCTACTAAAACTGCTTGTCAAGATCACCAATGAGATGCTCACTGCTTATGGCCAATTCTTAGCCATCATCTTTGTCCACCTCCCAGCTGACAAGATTTATCACGTCTCCCTTCTTGAAACATTCCATTCTCTTTGCTTCCAGGATACCACTCTCCTGGTCTTCCTCCTCCCTTTCTGGCTGTTCACTCTCCTTGTATACTTCTCCTTCCCTGGAGTGACTGTTCCAGAGCTCTCCTCTATGAAATAAATACACTGATGCTGTGTCTAGACTTAATAGTTTTAAACATTATCTGTTTTTTTTTTTATGACCCTCAAATTCACATCCCCAGCTCTGATCTTTTTCCTGAATCTCAGAATCGTGTGCCAAGTGCCTTGTGGTCATTGCCCTTCGATATCTTGTAGGTATCTCAAACTTGACATGCTCCCAGATCAACTCCTGACTTCTTCCCCTAAACCTGCTTCTCTCCGGTCTCATAATTTAGCACCTGCACCTCCGTGCACCCCACCTCTCAGATCGAAATCCTTGGAGAGTGCTTTTCTGGCACTGCACATGTCTGACCTATCAGCAAATCTCCATACGATCGGTGTATATTCTGAATCTGAATTCTCTCTACTTCAGCCTCCCCTGAGAGCAGTCTGGGCGGAGCCCCCGCCACCTCCCACCTGTATCTCACACAGTGCCGGGGGAATCCTTTTAAAACATAAATCAGATCATATCACTTTGCTGGTCTCAAAAGCCTCCGCTCAGTCTCATTCACACTCAGAATAAAATGCAAACTCCTTCCCAAGCCTATGAAGCCTTACCTTGGCTGGCCCCTGACCGTCTCTCCAAACCCCTCCACGCTTACCATTCAGTTCAATCCTCGTTCAGCTCCAGCCACCTCACCTCCTGGTCCTTCCACAGACACAGCCAGCAGGCTCCAGCCTCAGGACGTTTGCACGTGCTGTCTCTTCTGCCTAGATGACTGGTCCCACCGAGATGGGCGTGGCCGCTGGCTCCTCACCTCACTCAGGCCTCTGATCAGTGTCACCTTCCCCGACCACCCCATCTCATAGGGCACACCCGTCACCCTGTCTTCTCACCCTGCCTGAGCTCTATTCACAGCTTTTGTCACTAGCTGGCACTCACTCTTTGGTGTTTTATTATCTTTCTCGTCCACCAGAATGGCTCCCTGAAGGAGGGGACTTGGGCCCACTGTTCTCTCCAGGCTTAGAATAGAGTTGGGAACCTAGCAGTGCTTCAGTAAAGACGTATTTGCTGAATGAATGCGTGAATCTCTCTTGTCTTCATGCTGGGGGAAAACCTACCCCTGTAAACAAGAACTCCATTCCTCCAGGGTATTTGGGATAAGAGGCAACTTAACAAGTAAGAAAGGAAAACAGGCTAGGGTTTCCTGGGGGTTTTTTGATATATATAATTCATTCTTCATGTTCCTCCCTGGATGCCCGGGCTAGCCTCAAATAGCTGTTTGTTCTAAGTGCAACTCCTCCTACAACGAAAGCACAGGTCACCTGCCCTTCTGTTTGAATTTGTCCATGTTCCATAAGCAGAACAAGAAAACTGACTGTAGAATCCTAAGTTTAAGAAAAATAAAAATAAAAAACTAAAAGGCATCCATCTATCCCTGAACAAAGACTGCAAAATCCTCAGGGTAAAATCAGCAAAGAGATTCATTACTAAATTAATAAAGAATGCAAATATTCCTTAGATAATTTTTCTTACAATCTCATCTCCATTTCCCAATCAGAAAGAACACTGCACCTTCTTTTCCAATAATCAGTCTAACTCTCCCATGTCAGACACATGGTATCAGCTCTTAAATCTTCAGATTTCTCAGGAAATAGAAATGATCTAACAGTCTAATCCATAATCAATGACGTTAAACATTCAAAAATTAAAGAGATTATCTTAAAGCTGTCATCACAGCTCTGAAATTGAAATATTTTATCAGAGTCAGTACATCCCCGGGAGACAAATGCAGAGCAACACACTTGTTAAACACACAACAGTTATCACGAAACCTCTGTCACGAGAATTTCTTGCTTTACGCAGGGTGAAGAAGGCAAGTCCCAGAATCTGCTTCTGGAACTTTCCCTGACAGATAGATGGCAGTCTTGCAGGAATGAACTCTAAACAGATAACAAGCGTAGTTCTCACTTACACAATGTGCTATTTAATCCTCAGAACAACTTTGGAGGTAGGTCCTGTGTTTACTCCTTTTTTGCAGATGAAGGAGCTGAGCCCCAGAGAGGCTGAGTCTCCTGCTTGAGGTCATACAGAGAGCGGGGCACAGAGCTGGAACCTGTGCCCAGGCGGTCTGGTTCCAG
Organism: Vicugna pacos; assembly: GCF_048564905.1. Lineage (NCBI taxonomy): Eukaryota > Metazoa > Chordata > Mammalia > Artiodactyla > Camelidae > Vicugna > Vicugna pacos. Next base: position 11,201,218 of record NC_132988.1, on the reverse strand, counting down.
GCACCAGGTTCCCCACTCTGCCATCCTGCAGTGACATAAAGGGGACCCTCGCTGCTGCCTCCCAAAGACATTTCGAAATGACCAGATTTCAAAAGCAAAGGGAATTACTAGCTAGTGAAAAAAAAGCCAAATAAACTGGTTACATTTCCTCTTCGACAGTTTCCCATATAATCTGTTATCAACTATTTCAAATTGGAGGGTTAAGTTTTTCTTTCATCCACAATTTTTTGGCTGTGGTGGTGGATATGCAAACTGACACATGTGATACACGCGACAAAATCATGTTGAACTAAACACACACGGTGAGTACAAGATTAGGGACATCTAAATAAATGGATCACCTCCCTGTCGATGCCCTGCTTGCGATACTGTATTACAGTTTGGCAACGTTACCACTGGGGGAGGCTGAGTCAACGCCGCACAGATCGGTGTTCTCCCCAGGGCGGCTTGTAAGACTGCCATCACATGTGCATCTACAATAATCTCAATAAAAGCTTCTGCTACGAATTATGAACACTATGTATCTTTGGGGGACTTTGCCGTTTTGAAAATTGATTTTTGATCTGATCTGGACTTTCCCTGCTGAATCGCAAACTACTTTTTGTTCTTAACAAGATAGAGTTTCAGGACATTCCTGCTAACTTATCTCACTGAGTCAGTCTTGCCCTCACCTCCAAGTGACTCCTTGCTTAAATATTTCGGTGGTTTCTTACAACAAGGTCACAGATCTTTACCCAGGTGCCCAGATCTCCGGGCTCCTGCCCCGAAGACCTCTATTCTGCCCCATCCCCTCCCGCTGAGCCAGTCTCTCTAAATCTTCTGCCTAGTGAATTTCTGCTCACCCTTCAGATTCCAGCTCCAAAAACAATACTTTCTGGAGCAAGACTTGCCTGTATTCACTGTCCTCCAATATAGACTCATTACATAATATGGCCATAGAACACATAATGCTCCCTGAAACTTAAATTTAACTTCCACCTGTGTGATTGGCTACGTAATATGGGCCTCCTCCCTGGACCGGCAACTCCACGAGGGAAGAATCAAGTTTATACGCACTTATCACTGCACGCGGGCGCGAGATGCTCCCAGGGATCCACCGGTTTTGATCAAGTAACGGGAAAAATAAAAAGTAAATTTAAAAAATGGTACCTCTGCCTTTTCTTTTTTTCATTCTCAAAGGTTTATTTTTCCCCCCTCTCCTGAAAGCTCTTTTTACTGTTCTGTATTCACATGTACATTTTTTGGTAATATGCTTATAGTTTAGACTCTCCAATTCTCTTTTTTTTTAACTATTGTACAATGTTTGGTTTTCGGTTTTTGTTTTTTGCTTCTGCTTTTCTATCTCCTCCTGTCCCTGCACACCCTGGTTGGGGAAGGGGATGGAATTTTGCAAATACATTCATGACATAATTTGTCATTTGTCATCTCAAAACTGGAAATTTTTTATTAATATTGTTATTTAAATGTCATGATTCATATTTTTAATTGAATTATCTTTTCTAAATTAATCTTGATTTTTTCCCCGTTATCTCCATTCCACAGCTAATAAATAAGTTTAAAAAAAAGTGCGAATAAAATTATGTTTAAAATTATCTTTATTGCTTCCTAAGCCTTTAATCCACAAGTAAAAAGATGAAAATGTGTATCAATGAGGCTTTTTATATTGTTAAAATAATAAGTGGAATTTTCAGACTTCAACTTGCTATTAAACAAATGGCAATACTGAACATTCTTCTTACAACAACTTGATTGCCTCTGATTTTGTGATCATCACTGTTTATTTTTATTCGCCTCTGCACAGTATTTGTAACTGTTAGGTGGTTAGATAAGTGGGGGCACCAGGCAGACAGGGTGGAGGAGACGGAGGCTGGTCCAGGAGATGGCACTATGCCCAGCGCCAGCATAAAGGGGCTTTGCCTCTAAATGAGAGCCAGCAAGAAGCCGGTTAGGACGCGACAGCCTCAACTGTGAGGAAGCAGCACGGACCTAACCGGACACGACCCAACGCTCATTGGAATATAATTAGCATGTGGCTTAGCACCCCCCCACCTGCCCCCCAACACACACAAGAGGTTTTTCTATGTGCATCCTGGGTACGACCACGCGCAAGGGGGATGGGCATGCCTAAGCATTCAAGGAACCAGAGCTATCAAATCAATCAAAGAACACCCCTAAAGCCAGGATGTAAGACAAAAGGAACAAACAAGTGGAGCCATTTGTTCCTCTCTTGGGTTGGCCCACCTTCAGTTCTCGAAGGTGTACTATACTGACTTTTGCTCTACTAATAAAATCCTTGGTTTACATCACATTTTCAGTCTTCCATTTAGATGCCTTTTCTTGGTTAAGACAAAGAATCGAGGTTATTTTCTTGCCTCCCATGGTAACATAGACAGAATCAAAATGGAACTTACACAAGTAACTGGCATGAGGAAGTGCCCCAAATGCCCATGGCCCCCACCCCCACTCCTGTTTGTCACCTCCCCTGTCCCAGCCCCTGCGACCTGGGCGGTTCCATTCAATCTCTGACTCAGGAAGAGAAAACTCAGGCCTGTCTTACAGACGCCTCTGCGTGCTCTGCAGGCACCACCCAGGAGTGGAAGGGTTGTGGCACCATGGCCCTTTTGGGGGACAGCCAAGTGGTGAAGGGAAATCCTCCCAGCGGGCAGAATTTCAAGTAGTGCCTCTAGTCGGTCATTTTGCTTGTGAGGAGAAGTGGCCAGAGATACGGTTTCTGTACGGCTTCAAGGACTGTCGCCAATGGTTTGGCTGGATGGTCAGGAACTTGGAATGAACATGACAAGAAAACTAGTAAGGAGGTCCATGGAAGCATGTGGCTAGACCTCCCCAAATGTGCCTGAAAACAGAGACATTTGTGCCCACGTGGATGCTCACCGAGGGGTTATCTCAGCAGAGAAGGACTTTAATAATCAATGGATGGGACTGACCTGTATGTGGACACCAATCAGCCTCTGTCCCCAGCCATTCCTATCACTGCCCAAAGGGCTCAAGAACAACATGGCCATAGTACCAGTGCAGTGATTCAGTACTTGTGACATGCATAGCACGAACACAAAATCGACCACGCCAACTGTCATCATGGCTTTTGTGCTCATGTTAATACATATCCCTTACTATATAGCTGGACACTATGGTTTAGCGCAATCGCTACCAGGAAGAGAAATAATACAGACATCTTTTGTTTACATATTTAATAGAAAGCAGAACCCAATTTATATTTCATTAACCCATAGAAAAGTAACATTTATTTAATTACCTTTATCCATAGATACAACATCAAAATAGTGCTATATACTTTAATAAAATTATCTTAGATATATATCTTATTTTTTTTAACACCAGAACCCAATTTCTAACAAATATTAACTTGGCAAGAAACGAAACGAGCTCTACAAAAGCTGAAAGAATCAGAAGTTGGGTTTCATTTCACACATCTCAGAAGGGAAAAATCTAAGTGCATCCAAATAACCCTGAATCGATTCTGAAACGAAACAGGATCGACACACGCGTGCCAGGAAAAACTGTTACAAGAAAAAGAAACAGTATTTGTTACTTATTACAAATATGAGTATGATGGATCCAGGCAGCTGGAGGTCCTTTTATTTGCTGATCATAAAAGCATCATCCCCAGGATAGCAGTTTTAAAATCATCTGAAAGGACATGGGGAAGCACTCCCACTTCAAGTAGTATGGAAGACTCAGGATTCTGAAAGTCCCTTAGGCAACAGTTCAAACAGAAAGGGTGTGGGGGGCGGGGAGGGGGGAGCTGACCACAACAAGCATAATGATTGCTTATGTCACAGTGAGCTCTGAGCTGAAGCCCAGGGCAATGAAAGCAAAGAGACAGGAGCCGGCTCCTCAGATGCAGCCAGACCTGCAGCCCTTGCACACAAAAACGGGGGGAGGGGCAAATCTGAGAAGTCTGCATCAAGCCAGAACCCCTGAAGGAACTGCCTTTTGTATTTAATAGGGCCTCCCAGGACTGAGGCTTTGGGGCACTGCCTGGTAATGCAACACGCACGGGGCCACAGGGCATCCTACATGAGGAAAGGTGGGGGTTGTGGAATAAAAAATGACCCCGAGAGGGTTATATTTTGGAAATCACAAAGACCTTTTGTCCACCTTTTCTAGCAAAAGAAGGGTTAGAGGCTGCTTCAAAGTTTTCAGAAACAATTTCCTGCAGCACTAACTCAGGATCCTGCGACGGGAGCTGGAGACACCCCTCTGGCCAGCAGACCCCTCGGGTCAGGCATTCAACCCCAGTCAAAGACAGACCTGCACACTTCAAACCACCCTCCCACTGTGAGCTGTCAGGATTACCTTAAACAGCAACAAACCAGACCAGGATGGGGACCAACAAATCCTTGTTTACAACAAACAGAATTGTATGGCTCTTTTCATATTTAATTCCTTATTCCAGCTGGAACTGATTTCAGCATGTGGTTTAATTTGAGACTCCAACTTGATTTTATTCCAAGTACTTTAAACCATCTATTTTTCATCCAGGGATGGCAGATCCAAGTCTCGAAGGAAAAGAGAGAAAGATCTGACCACATACACAAAAAAAAAAGAAAAGAAAAGAAAGAAACTTTAAACTTCTATATATTAAATGAGTATTGCAAATAAAATGAAAAGGCAAAGGATATACCGAAAAGAAAAAAAAGAACAGGAGGAGGGTATAGCTCAGTGGTAGAGCTAGTGCTTAGCACACACAAGGTCCTGGGTTCAATCCCTACTATCTCCATTAAAAGAGTAAATAAATAAACCTAATTACCCTCTCCCTCAAAAAATAGTAACAATTTTTTTAAATTAAAAAAATTAAAAGTAGCCCTTTATTGTTTAAAAAAGCTATAAAAATCATGTTTTCATGGAAAATTTAATGATTGGAACATCCATTCCCTGTAAGGTTAACTGAAAAATAGAATAAAAAATTGTGTATAATCTTCATTAACTACACAGTCAATCAATCTCCCTCCAACCCTGTGTGTTTCCAAATACTCCTGCTCCGGCTAAGCACTTTCAGTGATCCTCTGGGCACTGACTGAACACCTCCTCGGTCCACTGGGCACCCTCCAAGTACCATCGTGTCTCCGTGGGCCCTGCAACTGCTCCACCGACACTATCCTACGGTGACACAAGAGAGGTTGCCCCCGGCTGTTTAGGGACATTCGATCAGATCTCAAAGTCACACTCTTCAGCCAAAGTGTTTTTGAAGCAGGTCTCTGTGGGCCCAAACATGAGTTCCGTGTCTCCGAGACTGACAGACACCTATCAAGGGAATCCCACCCTCCTAAGGCAGGCTGGGACTTTCTGAATAGGACAAGCTCATCTCGGTCAGGTCTGTCTTCTCTTAGCATGAGCTCGCCCACCAGCCCAGGCACCAGTGGACTTGTCAGGCCACTGCCACCCACTCACAGCTGAGATGCATCTGGGTTGGGGCTGAAGGTTTCTCACAGGACACAGCCCAGCCCAGTAATTCAGTGGATATTTGCAGACAACAACTAACGATGCCAGTTACACGTACGCACTTTTTAAAATCACAAAGGAGACACCACAAAACTTAACTGTATCCATTTCAGGTGGTGAGACTCAGAGGGCTTTTTATTTCCTTTTTCCAAGCTTTTTTGTATTTCTCATTCTGTGAAACGAGCATGTGTTATATTTAGAATTAGAGAAAGCAATGAAAGAAAACTGGAACTTCTTTCTAGAGCCCAGATACAAACCATAATAAATATTAAAATGTCATAATGGTTATAAATCTTCAAATAAAATACAATTGGCTCTGAGGAAATACAATTTCATGTTGGCTATTCTGAATTCCGCCTGACTCCAGGGGACTTGTAACGATCTGCAAATACTAGTAGCAATATTTACATGAATAAATGTTTAGAATGCGAATTTTAAAGTTTGATGATTAGTGAAATTGTTGAGAACACTGCATAATTGTGGCAGCCTGAGGGAGGCTGCCCGGAGACACGGAGTTATCTAAGAGCCCCGGCCTGGCTGCCGCCACCCAGGCCACCCAGGCTGCGCCTCGGACCCTAGCCAGGCCACGCCCCTCTCAGGCCGCTCACAGCCGGTGACTGGGGACTCTTCTCCTGGGCAGCCTTTGCTTTGGGGTACCCCCATTTTCCAGCCACGACTCTTTCAGAGCTGTATTCAGTCTGCGCCTCTTCCCATCCAATCCTCCGTCCTTCCCTCTCTCCTTTCCCAGCTACCAGTCCTCCATCATCTCCGGAGTCTCCTCCCACCAGCTCCTGCTCCCTCGCCCGCCCCGTATCGTTTATAGGTCTGTCTCCCAGTGAATCTTTTGCCTGATCAACTCCATTATAGAGCCTGCTTCTCAGAGCACCTGAACTGGTCTCATTACCAAAAATACTATTTTGTGCTAGTTTTTATCTGGCTTTATGAAAAGGGAATACCACTATTGTAGATCCGGAGCAGATTAAATTTCATGAATGCTAAACAAATGCTTATTTATAAAAATATTCATGTAACAAACATTAATACAGTTCTTGGCTTTCATACACTAAACAGATTAAATTATTAGACAGGGGAAGGATATAGCTCAGTGGTAGAGCACATGCTTAGCATGCATGAGGTCATGGGTTGGAGCCGCAGTACTTCTGTTAAATAAAAAAAGAAGAAGAAGAAATAAGTACACCTAATTACTTCCCCCTCAAAAAAAAAACCCACAAACAAGTAAATAAAATCTCCATTACAATTTTTTAAAAAATAAATGATTTGGATGAATATAAATGATGAGCATGATATATTAAGTAGAAACAATAGCTGTTTTCATACAGTATAATAATTCTATATATTCTCATGGTTCAAAAAGCATTGATAATGGGGGACAGATATAGCTCAGTGGCAAAGAGCATGCTTAGCATGCATGAGGTCCCAGGTTCAATCCCCAGTACCTTCATTAAAAAAAAAAACTTTTCAATAAAGGAATATGTGTAGGTGTATGTATGGCTGAAACATTATGCTGTATACCAGAAATTGACACAATGTTGTAAACTGACTATACATCAATTAAAAAAAGAAAAAGGAAAAGAAAAAAATTAAAATAAAAAAGCACTGACATACCTACACAAAAATATTTTCGAGGCTCCTGATGCACTCACCATAACAAGCTCAGGTCTTCCAAAGGAAAAGATTTTGATCAGAGAAATATGTCTCTAATCTACCCATTAAACACAAATCAAGGCTTTAAAATAATTAAGTTCTGCATATGAACTGGGTAGCTACTACATTTGTAATTTGAGTTATGTTAATTACCATCAGACAAACATTTATGTATCTTGATTCTATGGGCACCCTGGACACAACAACCAGACAAAACTGAAAAGCGGGTAAAACTTCCCGTGACAGTCCCCTACTCAGTCTTAGTTTTTCAAAGTTCTTCCCAAACACCTCTCTCCATCTCGCTGCTGCGTCAAAGTTGGAACCAGGCTCTTCCCCAGTCCTTCCCATCAATGTCCCTTTCAGGCCACCTTCCCCTCCAGAAAGAGCTTCAAGCTTTAGGCTTTTCCCCTAACAGTCCCCAAACCCAGGTATTTCGTTCTGTTCTGAATGTTTTTCTTTTTGGTAAATGTAAGGATAATGTGCGTCCTCTAAGGTGTTACTGAGGTGACACCAGTTCATAATACAGTTGTTTCTCAGGAAGAAAATCATCTGAGCTCCAGTTTAAAATTATTCTGCCAAGTTAACCCTGTGACCTGGAGCTAAAGGGATTAAAGACAAAGCCTCATTGATTTGATAAATGAAATATAGTTGACTTCAGCTTTTATGCCGAACCATGACTTTCCAGCTATTCCTTGTCGAAATGTGTTCTGCAGGCTTTGCCTCCAAAGATGTTAATGAGAGGCAGCTGGTAAAGAATTGTGTGAAGACAGAAATTTCGAGTAAAAGAGATACACAGATAAACATTCTGTTTGCCTACAAGCATGTTAGAAGCCCAGTGTAGAAAACACTCTTCGTAAGTCTTCAAAGCCCCAGCCACTGTTAAACTTACCAGGTCTTACTTTCTTTTGCTGATGCTCATTTAATCACATCTGATTTCCTCCTTAGAACTTCTTATTAATTTACCAACCATTTAAGCTCAGTAATCTACTAGGGAGAGGTCCAGGCCAGCTCATGAGAACAGCTGGATCTGAGCCATTTTATATAAACAAAGAAACATCTGACTTCCTAAATTGTCACGGGAAATATCGGAGGAAGGAAGAGAAGGGACTGGAAAAAATTAAATACTTTCAGCAATGGCTTGGATCTTGTCTTCTAACATACAAGATATTTTGGGATATAGGTTCCCACCATCTCTGTAAGTGATCCTTGTTTTTAGATGCTTTTCACACACATTATTTCATTTGATTGGCAAAACAGTCCCAGGCTGTAGGTTTGTACTGGCTCCACTTTGCAGATAAGGAAACATCTACTGATGGAATTTTAGTGACTTAGGTGAGACCCACATTTACTCTGTGACAGAATGGGGACTAGACCCCAAAGAAGACATCTACTACACAGCTTTGACTCATACCTTGCTGTCTTTCCTCCCTCTTATCACCATATGTCACAGAAGTACCAATGGCTGTTCAAGACGGTACTTCTTACATATGCACCCCAATGTTCACAGCAACACTATTTACAATAGCCAAGACATGGAAACAACCTAAATGTCCATCAATAGTTGACTGGATAAAGAAGTTGTGGGATATTTACACAACGGAATACTACTCAGCCATTAAAAAGAATGAAATAATGCCATTTGCAGCAACATGGATGGACCTGGAGAACATCATTCTACGTGAAGTAAACCAGAAAGAGAAAGACAAATACCATATGACATCACTTATATGTGGAATCTAAAAAAAAGAAAAATAAACTTATTTACAAAACAGAAACAGATTCACAGACATAGAAAACAAACCTGTGGTTACCAGGGAGGAGAGGGTGGGAAGGGATAAATTGGGAGTTCAAGATTTGTAGATACTACTATATATAAAATAGATAAGTAACAAGTTTATACTGTAGAGCACAGGGAACTATATTCAATATCTTGTGGTTACCTATAATGAAAAAGAATATGAAAATGAATATACATATGTATATGTATGACTGAAACATTATGCTGTACACCAGAAATTGACACAACATTGTAAACTGACTATACCTCAATAAATAGATTTTTTAATTTAAAATTAAAAAATTAAAAAGAACACACACACACGTCAAAGTGTTTCTTAGCCACAAAAGATTAGCACATTATAGGATTTAAAAGGTTACAAGCAACATAAATGAGAAAATATATGGACATGTGTCTCTCTCAAACCTAAGAAAGTCCATTTTCTCTCTCTGAACTATAAGGTGTAATATTTTCTCCTGGAAGAGAATGCTATCAAACTAAAAACTAATGAAAATTATAATACCAGACAGACCACTATAATAAGTGTCACTACTTAAAATCATATTTGAACATCTGGACAGTTGACCTCTTGAGACACCCACTTCTGGAAATCTTCAATACAGTTTAGTCTTTCCTTTAAATACAGTTTAGTCTTTCCTTTAAATCTGAACCTTCATTTCTGACTTAAAACGTAATTGGTCTTTGTTCTCCAGATTTCTGCCCTTCTATATGCTCTTTTTTAAAAAAAAAAAATAGCTTTTGTTTAGTCCTCTGTTGTGAAATGATCAAGTCCCTCCTCACTGCTATGGTCCCAACACCAGGAAACTCTCTTTTAACTTGCTCTTTCTCAAGGGCTGGGGGAATTAGAAGCCAGACTACCCAACTAAGTTCATTAAGGGAGCAAATGTTTATGAAGCCCCTGCTAGTTACCACCAACAGTCCGGTGGGTGCTGATGACACAAGTTTCATGAATGTGGTCCCCCTCCTCCAGGAACCCACCGTCTAGAGGAGGAGATGGGTGCAGAGAGGGAGGGATTCAGTAAGGGACTGCAGACTCCAGTGCAGATCAGATGAGCTGCCTGGACAGGACAGGAGATGGAGAAACCAGCTCAGCCTGAGAAACTGGGAACCAACAAGTCCCAGGAGTGAGACTTAAGCTGGATTTTGAAGAATATATACAATTTTCTTAAGTGAAAAAGAGAAAGTAAGGGCATTACAGGCACAAAAGAAAACAAGCATGATAAAAGGCATAAAGTAATGAAAATACCTGATGAGTTGAGAAAGAGTAAAGAGATTAAAAATAATGACTCAAATAAAGCTTCCGTAAAATGAAACTTGAGAGAAACAGCATGAGGGTTATGGAAAACGGATCTGCTGACATAGATTTTGAGTTCTCTTACTTTCTAGTTAGATGTGTTTGAAACCATCCTCTAACTAAGAAGGCAAATTCTCATTGTTACATGGGCCTATTTTAAATTGCAATTTTTTTTCTACTAATGAATCTCAGCTTACTTGTAAGTGCCCATGTGTAGCTTCATTTATAACACCGACAGATTTATATTTCATAGCAGCTCCCCAAAGGGAGTTCCAGGAGGACAAGGGCTTGCGTTTTCTTCACTGCTGACGCTCCAGCGTCTGAAATGCTGACTCAGCAAATGCACAAGTCGCATTTATATAGAGCTTCACAGTGTGCAAATCACTTTCATGTCTGTTACCTTCTTGTATCTTACTAACACAGTGCAGATGACAGCAAGCACCACTTTAAATAAGAAGCACTCCCCCGTACCTGCTTCCTCTCCCTCCCATCGCCATGGCCAGACTGCTATAGTGACAAAACTTATGAAGGTTAAATAAACATCCCTGCCTTCAGAACTACCTCCGCCTAATCCCAAAAGCAGTCACATCGATTTTTGTCCACAAGAAAGGACTTTTACAAATGAAACAACCAGCATCACTGGTTTTAATGATTTGGGTCTTCTAGAGTGTCTGTGCCACCTCTTATACCTGGTATAGCAGAGTGAGCCAAGGTGGAGACTGACACCAGATTACAGTAATTATTCTAGGGTCCACTGAATCACCTGGAGATCTTTCAAAACTCAAGACTGCTCTACCCCTACCGCCTATGGAAGGTTTCTGTTTCAATAGGTCTGGGATGGGACTCAAGAAATTTACATTTCTAACAGGTTCAGTGATGCTAATCCTGCAGGTCCTGGGACCACACCTTGAAAACTACTGACCTGGAAAATCAGTCTATTGACACCAGATGCAGAACCATAATAACACCAGCCTAATTCTATCACTGCAATTACATCAGGATGCCCTACGCTTTTATGTTTAACTTTTGTTGGTAAGTGTTTTTACCCCACATAAATCCTCAGTCAGATGCAGAAATAAATGTTTGTTCCGATTACTTATTTTATGAAAACTAGATGAATTACTTTATGAAAAACTAGTTTTATTTATCTTCTTGCAAATTAAAATGAGTTAAAAGAAAAAATACACAACAGAAAGGGGTAGGTCGCGCTCAAGAATTAGGATAGCACTAATTATTTAAAAATTATACATTTCAATTTAGAACAAATTTCTTTTGCTTAAACAGAAACAGTAATTTGCTAAAAATTAAAATAAAATTTGCTAACTGTTTAAGCAGAAAATCAGACCCATATTTCCAAAGGAATGGAATTTTCATTATAGAATCAAGTTACTGGGTTTATAAATTTAGTGTGTAGAAGCTCTGTGCTTCCGAAAGACAAACTGGAAAACAGCTGCTGGGGTACGTCTCCTCCTCGGAGCCTTAATTTCACCCAGAAGAGCCAGTTTTTATTATTTATAATACAAGCGTGTCACAGTGTTTCCCATTATGAAATTCACTGTTTTGTTTTGAAGTTCAAAAGGTGATGGTTGCCTGATCAGGTCAAGGCGTGAAGTTCTAAAAGTTGGTGAGCTCAGTTCTGAGATAAAATGCCAACTCTTGCACATTCCATACTAATAACATCTAGAAATCTGTATTTAGATAGTTGTTAAACAATCCTCCATGCTACAGTAAAATATCTACATATATGAATGGGCGGGGGGGTGGTGTATGCTGAAAAGTCTAAAGAAAATAAAACAAAGTCTTTGTTCCAAAAGGTTGGTTAATTACAATGATGATTCTAAAGTGGGTTGGACTGGATATGTTATCAGTCCAAATACTGTCTTCTAAGGTCACAGTTTCTTAGACTGTCACACAAATACTCCATAGATGTGCAAAACAAATCCAACCCCTACCAAACAATTTAAAAAACCATTATTATAGTACTTTCAGTTACTAAGTATTTTCACAAAAGCGGTCAAATGGAACAACTCAACAACAGAAAAAGCTATAGCGACAAATTATTTCCAAAATTGAAAAAATACATATATTTATATATATGAGAGATTTCTAAGAAGAAAACACCTCTGCAGACACCTAATGGAGACCAGCGCTGTGAAGAATTATGAAGAATTCCTTTTTACCGTGTGGAAAGAAGCTAAATCCGTGTAGCAGCTCCCATCAACATTATACTATTTCACAATTAGCTTTGTCAGGGGTTATCCTGAAGCATTTTCTCGTCACAAAATGGAATCCCCTCAGCAGATACTGTTTGGGAAACCCAAACCCTGGAAGGCATGGTTAGAACTGAAGTAGATGCCCAAGTGATAGGACTCCTGACTTCAAAGATCCCACCCTTTTAAAGAGGAATTCCATGTTTCATAGAAAGAAAGAAAAGAAAAAAGAAAAGAAAAGAAAAGAAAAGAAAAGAAAAGAAAAGAAAAGAAAAGGGAAGGGAAGGGAAGGGAAGGGAAGGGAAGGGAGAAGAGAAGAGAAGAGAAGAGAAGAGAAGAGAAGAGAAGAGAAGGAAAGGAAAGGAAAGGAAGAAAGGAAGAAAAGAAAGAGAAAGAGAAAGAAAGAAAGAAAGAAAGAAAGAAAGAAAGAAAGAAAGAAAGAAAGAAAGAAAGAAAGAAAGAAAGGAAGGAAGGAAGGAAGGAAGGAAGGAAGGAAGGAAGGAAGAGAGAGAGAGAGAGAGAAAGAAAGGAAGGAAGGGAGAAAGAAAGAAGGAAAGGAAAAAAGGAAAGGAAGGAAGGAAAGAAAGAAAGAAGGAAAGGAAGAAAGAAAGAGAAAGAAAGGAAGGAAGGAAGAGAGAAAGGAAGGAAGGAAGGAAAGAAAGAAAAGAAACTTTTAAGGACCATTAAAAAAAAAAAAATCCCCAAATCAGGAGTTCATTTTCTCCTGTCACAAAAGGGGAACAAAGGCACAGGGTGCTGAGCTCTGTCCCCACAAATGCCATGTGTGCACAACACAGGTGTGTCTGCACCCCATCCCTACCTGCCCCGCCCCTGCTCTGCTGCGTGACTCCCAGAAAGACCCTGCAAACTACACGTCACAGACTCCCTTGCCAACTGGCTTCTCATTAGAGCTGCACAAAGGGACAAGGAGGAGAGCCGAGGGCCAAAGGAGGAGTGAAATCCCAAGGTTTTTCTCGGCCCCCAGTGGTGTCTCTAGCAGTGGTCTTAGCAATTCACACACACACACACACACACACACACACACCCCTATTGTTTCCAACTTACAAAACACAAACCAGAGATAAAAATAGAATCCCTGGGCCCTCCGTGAACCCTATTAACTCAACTGGTACTAACCTGGTACCTCGTAAGGTCTTCCAGACCACCGGTTTTACAGCTGTTTCACTGTTAGTAGACTGGGACTTGTCTTTTCATATTAAGCAATATTATTATGAATAACGGGGCAATACCAATGTTGCACATGGACCACTGGTACACTTCTACTGTCACAGATAAGTAAAAGTTCTTGTCTGTAAATCTGAGTTTCAATTTCCCAATCTTATCTGGCATTAATTATACCAATTTAATTTGCATGGTTTAATTAGAGATGCTTGAAGGGGAAAAAAATGTAGTACCGTGTAAACACTTAGTGTTACTTTGATAACCTCCAACCCTGCTTCTTGGACATACCTCTTGTCGAATGATTTGTTCAATGTTAATATAAAATTTTCCCATGAGAAGTGGAACTCTTTCTTCCTATGGGAGACTTGTTACCTGAGGGAGCTGGAAACCTCTGTAATAACCCCAACACAGGCACCCTGACACTACCATTTATGATCTATTTGACCTTAGGCACATTATTTTGCTGTTGGAAGCCTCAGTTTCCACATCTACAAAATGGCTTAATAATAGGACCTACCTCATGGGGTTGTTGTGAAGATTAAATCAGACATTCCATATAAAATGCATGGCACTATCTAGCACATAGTAAGAACTCAATCGATGTTAAGTATTGATTCACTGCCAGCTACAACTTTATGCCAGTAACATAAAAGGGATACATTGGGGAAAAGTTGCCGACTGATACATTATTTAATAAAAATAATAATAACAATAACAATAATAATAATAACAGTAATAAACTATCAGCCTAAAATATCCATATAACATGTACAAACCCTATTTTTAACCTCAGCTTTCAACTAAAAGTTATAATTGAGTCACTGTATACTACTGTTTCCTAATCGAGCTTCCAGACCAAGAAAAACTAAAATTGGCTAAAAAGGAAAAAGGAAAATTCATTCAGTGAGCAGAGGGGCAAGCTATGAAGCATGAGATTCTCACAAACGTCAGATTCTTAGAGAACTATTTTCATCAGCCTTATGAAGCCCTGAACGGGGATCAGGTGCGGGGCTTTCCAGCCCAGCCTTAGACCCATACTAGGGAACAGCATCCTAAAGTCTGCTGCGGACTGAATGTTTGAAGCCCTAATCCCCAGTGGGACGGTATTTGGAGGTGAAGCATTTGGGAGGTAATTAGGGTAGATCAGTCTTGAGAGTGAAGCCCTTAAAAACTGGGTTATTAATGTCCTTATAAAAGAAGAAAGACATCAGAACCCCCGTCTCCATCACATGAGGACACAGCGAGAAGACAGCCCAGGAAGAGGGCTCTCACCAGAGCCCGAGGGTGCTGACACCCTGATGTTGGACCTCTGACCTCCAGAACGATGAGAAATACATCAAGCCACCCAGTCTACGGTCCTTGTCACAGCAGCCCAAACTGAGACAAAATTCAAACAGAATTTTAGGTCTTATCCTCTAAGAATATAGAGTTTTTCATTAAAAAACACATTTATTCTTTTCTTCTGAACATCATTTTCTTTTCTCTTTCAGTACCAGTTTACTGTATATCCAATATATAGCTGCCCAGGGCCCAGTTAAATAAAACTGATGGATACTGTTGAAAGAAAAAATATTATTTCTAGAACCATGAAAACAAACAATTCTACTTGATACCTCAAGATACATTAGTATTTGGTATATTTCCCAAGGAAATTCATATTTACTCATTTTTTTGTTTTGGTTTGGGTTTTTTTGTTTTCTTTTTTTTTCTTGAAGTATAGTCAGTTTACAATGTCGTGTCAATTTCTGGTGTACAGCATGGTGATTCAGTTATTATATATATTATATACATATTTATATATATATCCTTTTTTCATACTCTTTTCCACTACATACGACTACAAGATATTGAATATAGTTCCCTGTGCTGTACAGTAGGACCTTGTTGTTTATCTGTATGTTTGTTTTCATATATATTTTCCCACTTTTAAAAGATAGCTTTTATTTCTCTATCATACTACGTATATTTTTTTAAAAAGAGGAAAAAAGAGAGAGAGATAAATGTACAAAATGGAAAAGACGGTGACATGGTATATGGTACCTCATAACTCAGAATAGACGACAATAGGTAATTAAATAACAAATATTTTTATAAATGAAGTACACTATCAAAATTCTGGTTTAAATCTATATATGGTAAGAAGAGCTAAAAGTATTGCCTCTTTTTCCCTTGTGCTCTTAAGATTGTTACCATCCAGTCGTCTCTGATTGGCCCTTAAGTAACTGTATTTATCATTTAGAGAAATATACCAAGAACCTGGAAATTTCTAGTGGCTTGTCCAAGGGATAGGTGAGGAGGGGGAGTTTTCCAGAGGAAGAGTTTCCCATACTTGTTTAATTTCCAGTTTCTCAGAAAGTTCTCCCCGAGGTCAGGAACTGATATTCAATGCTCCGCACTTGGTGTTAAACTAATCAAAAGCACAAGAGGTAGGTCAGGCTTTTAAAATCCAGAGGAAGGAAAGGGGACAGAAGCCACCTGGCAGAAACACTCCCATGCCACCCCCTGGCTCCCACCAAAAAACAAGAGGCCTCCATTCTCTTCCCTTAAGCACAACCAACACACTTTATAATGCAGAAGGTTTGTGCCCTTAACATAAAGTATTTCTTGCTGCTTTTTTTTCTCAAGTTACAAGTGATATATTTAACTGCTGTCCTTAGATTTTTGGCTTCCTAGATACTATGATTCCTTCAAACATCTTTCTCTTCTTCAAAATATGGAAAACTGGACATCTAATGCAGTGGTCTCGCCTTGACACTTTATAAAGGAGCGAAGACTGCAAATAATCACACCTTATGCTGGCATATTGCTACAGAGCTTACAAAAGCTCTTGTAAATATCATTTTTCTCCTTATCACAAACCTACGAGGTAGGTGAGAAAGATATTATCATTAACCACGTTCTCAGACAGAAATTGAAACGTCTGGAAAACAGTTGTAATATTGATTCTGTGAGCATGGTGGCTGGAGGGACAGAGCAGAGGGAATGCTGGTTAAATTTCTTGTACAAGGTTTTACAACTATTAAGTGACAGAATTTAAATTCCTTCCAAAATTTCTGACTCTGGAGTCTGTATATACTAATTGACAACTGTTCCAAGACTGAAATGTGACTTAGGGAGATTTAACAACTCTAATATGTATAACCAAGAAGCATTAAACATTTGGATGAAGGAAAACAATAACCTAACTTACTCCGTGTGCATACTACTCGTAAATTAAAATAATTAAATGTATAAACTGAATATCTCAGGAGCCTTGGGTATACAGCTACTTTTTTTCAGGAAGAGTGTATCTTGGCTTTTTTCCAAGAGAACATACATAGATTTACTTTTAAAAATTACACAGGCTGGGAGGAGAGGGTATATCTCAGTGGTAGAGCGTGTGCTTAGCATGCACAAGGTCCTGGGTTCAATCTCCAGTTCCTCCATTAAAAAATAGTAACGGTAAATAAATAAATAAACCTATTTCTTCCCCAATAAATAAGGGAAAATTTTTTTTTAATTACATAGGCTTTTCCCTCCCAAAAAGATCTTAAGAGTCCCAACTATTAATTCTCCTATCAACGCATTTTTCAGAGACATATGTACTCCATGTGATTTGGAGTTGGTACTTAATCCACACAAGCTTGTTTACTTCTTTATTAGAAAGTGTATGTAACAAACAATAAAACAAGATTAACTTTGCAGAAAATAACAAATATTCAAAGAGATAAAATATGATAGTAGAAAATATGCAGCTTCATTCCCTGTCACCCAAGTGACATCAGACACAGACCACTGTCTGCCAGCGTAAAACTCCGAAAATGAATTAATGTCAGAGTTAACACCTTGCCGCCCATCTGTGTGGGCTGGAAAACTAGCAAGGCTGCCGTGAAAAATTCGCAAGCAGGCCAAATCAGACTGGCCACCAGAAAAGCGCCCTCCGGAGTATTAGATGGAAAGTAAGTACATGCAATTCCTACAGAATTCAGTGAACCATCGCACTGAAACCTACAGCTAAGTACGCTTTGTGACTTAAGTACGTGCGACAAGAAACTTTATTGCTGTTCAGCCTCTCAGATAGAGAAAGGAGGGTCTGACTTTCACCTCCAATAACGGTAGGTGAAGCAAGTCGGGCTCTTAGAGAACAACTAGAAAAGTGGGACAAAATGTTAAAAGAAATAGCCAACTGAAGGCATCAAAGAACTCACAGCATACTGAAGATTCACCCAGAGGATGGCAGGGAAGGGAGTCCAGGTTACTCCACCCCAGATGTGGACGAGTTTCTTCCCAGGAAACTCCACCAATCCCAGAGGGAGAGGAGGGCAGCTGGGCAGCTGAATGGGACCCACAAGCTGCCTAGTGCTTTGGCCACTGAGACTGGGATTCAGAGCCTGTACAGGGCTGAGGGGAGCACTCCTAAGGCCCCCACCTTAGGCTGTCCCTTAGAGAGGGACACCCTGTCACCTCCGGGTGAATCACAGGAAGGCCCTCAAAGGGGCTGCATCTCAGCTTTGAACCATCTCATTGCCTGAGACTGAGGACAGGAGGTTCTGGCCACCAGCATCCGCAGGTGTCCTAGAGTGCCTGGCACCGCCAGGCAACCAGCAGACGCAGATAGAAATCCTAACTATTAAAAGACATCATCTTTATTAGTTATCGACCTGATGTGTAAAAAATGATTCCAAACGTAGCGGCTTAAAACAATAACTGTTTCTCATCTGACAGTTTCTGGGGGTCCAGGATCCAGGAGTGGCTCAGCTCAGTGGTTCTGGCTCAGGATTCCAGCAGGCTTCGCTCCCAGGGTCAGATGGTGCTGCGGTCACCTACGCTCTGCCTGCCTCTAGCGGGGCCACTTCCAAGTTCAGCCACCTGGCTGTTGGCAGGAGACTTCAGTTCCTTACCTTGTGGGCCTCTTTACAGGGCTGCCCACAGCAGGGGCTTCTCCCAGAGCCAGGGAGCCAAGAGCAAGAGAGGGAGACCAAAATGAAAGCCACAGGCTCTTAGAACTGACACCTGAAAGTGACATAGTGTTACCTTCTCCATTTTCCACTAGTTAGAATGGAGTTAAGAAGTCCAGCTCATGCTCAGCAAAGACTAAGCAAGGATGCGATCACTGGGGACCATCCTAAAGCTGTCTCATCATCCTGGACATCAAATGATTTTTACAAACAGTTCTGCAAATACAATATCCACATATAATCAAAGAGAACTTGGAGACAAAAGGCAAAAACAAAAATGCAATAGAACCACAAGGTTCCAGATAGCAGAGTTCAGTCACCGGACAGAGGCTTTAAAAGTTGTGTGCTTGTTTTGTTTATGGAGGCCAAAAAAAAAAAAAGATGATGAATTTCAACAGATAAATCTAAACCAAAAAAATAAAGTCCAGGCATGATGGCATAACTGGGACTGGACTTAACATTTTGTCACAAACAACTAGAAAACTGAGCAAAATACAGGAAACAACTCTTTTCAGGCTTCGAATCACAATACTGTGATTCTTAAGTGGAGACAAAGAACGAGGTGATGGTTACAATCGCTCAGCCAAGAGGCTCTGAGAGGAAACCAGACACAAGAGTCGGGAAATGGAGGTGAAAGGCATTCTTCTTCATAACAAGGATTACGGGAGTGGGGGTGGGGGAAGGGGTGGGAAAGGATAAAATTGGGAGTTCACAAATTGCTAATATTAACTATATAAAATAGATTTAAAAAAACAAGTTTCTTCTGTATAGCACAGGGAACTATATTTAATATCTTGTAGTAACCTATAATGAAAAAGAATATGAAAACAAATACATGTATGTACATGTATGACTGAAACATTGTGCTATACACCAGAAATTGACACACTGTAACTGACTGTACTTCAATAAATTAAAAGAAAGCAGGAGTCATAACGTCATAACGTCAGCACATTCATATCAGTTCCCCAAACCCAGTCATTAAGGGTGAGTTAGAGGGTTAGATGATGCCTGCCCAGGCAGTAGGTAGGTGGCTTTCCAGGAGAGGAGTACTGAGTCTGAAAAATCCATTGTTTCGGAGCCAGTCTGAAACAATGGGTAAGCAAGACTGCTTTTTGTCCTGAATGGAGACACTACCTCATCCCTTAAGGTCACCTGCTGCAAACACAAGCCTGATAAATAATCCAGGTAAAGAGCAGGCAAGACCTTGCATTCGCGGCGTACCAAGCAGGTCCCCCAGCTGGACCTATGGGAAGGCCAACCTGGTCTAAAACTATGTGTGTTTCATCAAAGTGGAGCATGCAGCCAGGTGAGAGTCAAACCTCTAAATCCTGAACTATTCTTTGCCAACTTAAGAAACCAGACTGTTCATATTCAAAATATTTTTTAACCAAGAAAAATTATGCTAGAGCTAGAGTTTGAGCCATTGATCCAAGATTTTACTTTTTTAGCTCAAAGACTATAGGTAGTGTATCTTACACTTTTATACAAAAGGCAATTTAAAATGTAACTTGATTTTACTATAATTCCTTTACTACTACAGCTCCCTTTACTGGCATATGAGTAATACTTTGCCAGCGAGGTTCTTGACTTTGTTGAGAGCTTAAGCATCTCTCTTTCCCATAGTCACAGGTGTTAAATGTTGTACACAAAAACCCTGTCGGTGTCTGACACAGAAAGAAAAGTTTTCTAAGTGTTTCTTTCATGTAACATCTATGAAGATTACATGAGATCGATGGTTTAAAAAAATCTGAAGAAAATTCACAGCAAGAGGAAGTTCCAGTGACACCCAGAAATCATTCTAACTACTCTGGTGTATGTTTCCTTAAAGGAGAAGGTTGAAACTTGTTTATGAATGTAAAATCTATTAATATGCTTATGAGGTCTATTAGTAAAGAATAAAAAGTAACACGAGGTTCATTTACAGTATGTGTGTGGGTTGTTGAGTTGCCTGATCCTGTGGGTAGAGTTCATACTTATAAACGCATATATTTAACTTGAATGTTGCACAAGTAAGGAAGTATTGCCAGGCATGAAATGATAATAGGTGATGGTTTCTGTCAATAAAATAAGGCATATCTCAATATTTTCATTCTATAAAAACTATTTCACATGGTTTTAATTCTAAATATGTATATTCTATAGCTACCGTAGTTATTTAAACACGGCAACTCACCTTTTAAAATTGCTGAAATAATGAAAAATATTCAAGAGAAGGATTAGCCAACTTTTCAAATACTTGTAAGGATTTTTCAGAAATGTCAAAAAGTTAAAAAGCATTAGTAACTTACCATAAGCAAAGAGGTACATTTATTTCCAAGCATAGTATGTAGAATATTTATATGTGTTTGAAAAAAGTGTTTAATGAAAATAGATATTCGTAGGTTGAATTAAAATTCATGATGAAAATGACACTTAAACGTAATTTTGAAAAAAGAATCATTTATAAAGCAAATAATCTTTCTGTAAAAGAAGTGAGTTTTTATCAATTAAACTTGTCCGAAGTAAGACATAGCTTTATATGCCTTGCAAATGGTTACAGAGTGATATTCAATATCATATTCCCTGAGGTCCGATGAAATCATTCTGTCATACGTTCATGCCAAGATTATTGAATAAGCATGAAAAAATTTTGAAGATACATGCACGTTTAGTCACCGTGATGTGTAACATCTGGCAGGTACACATTTAAATTAGCCTGACGAGGTAAAGTGTGTTTTAATGCCTGAAAATCATTACTCTGAGAGCAAAGCCTTATCTGCCGGCTCTCCTATTTGGTGTCCGGTCTTCCCTGATTAGTTGTTTCATATACAAGGATTAGTGACCCTGAGCAGGACTTCCAACCTGACATTCTTGCTCAATGACAAGAGATTTTTTTACTGCACAGTCATGTTTCATGAGCAGTAATATCACATTTTAAATGTTTTAGAATGCTGTTTCTTCAGCTCATCTAGACACAAATCATAAAGCAATCAAGACTAGAATGTGCGGCAAGTTTACTGGCTGCAGAAGGCTTAATCACATAGCATTACACATAGAAAGGTTTAAGCATTTTATTTTAAAAGTTTGCCAGAATTTTCCTAGACCATTGATGTCATCTGAAGCTTCCTAAAGCAGAGTATTCTCTCTTAGAATTGTTTTTTTGCCTAGCCACTTTTCTTGATTAACCTTTCGATTTATTTGCTGGACAATTTCTTTATGAAGGTTTTCATTATCTGTCATATCGTATAGGATTTCATTTGCTCTACGGTCATGTACTGATGGATCATCATCTTCATTTATATTTTAACATAATCCAGTTGAGAAAAAGATGATCAGTCCATTCCATTATAATATTTCTTTATTGCTATTGATACAATGGATTCACTGAAAAAAAATCCTATATTCATTAACTGTTTCAGTAAATTATTCACTGATTCTTTCTCTGCATAGCAGGTATTACTTAACTCTACTAGGCTTATGAGTAATACTACTATACTTTAAACTATTCATTAAGATAGAAAATATTTATTGCCTATTACCTGCCAGGCATTGCTCTCCTAGGACTACTAAATTATGGACCCTGGTGTTGTGAAGCCATTCAGTATAGTGGGCAAATGGGTAAAAATATAAAAGAATAATCATAACACAGGGTGTTAAAAGAAATCATTAAAGCAAATAAAATGTATCTATTCAATGCCTCTTTCAACCAATAATTGAAATTGGCCTACAAGTGGCCTACAAAAATATATACAACATACAGGGATAGAAATACATAAATTAGGGAGCTGAGACTAAGAAAAAAATGTTGGTAAACTATAGGTAAACAGTAAAGCCAACCATTAAAAGGACCATAACTTACCACATATTGGTAGTGGAGGTGCAAAAAGGCACAACTTCTACGGAGGAAAATCTGCCAATGCTTAGCAAAATACAAACACTTACCAAAATGACATATTATGAAGAGTACACTTCAATCCAGCTGTCCCACTTGGGAAAATTTATCTTACAGTGATATCTCACAAACGCAGAGCGACATATGAAAAAGTTTAGCCATCGCAGTGCTATTTGTAATACCCAAAGATAAGAAACCAAGAGCCCATCAATGAGAACTGGTTAAATAGCATACAGCACTTCCAGTCAAAGAAAAGCCTGCCTCCTCTAGAACAGAGCGACAAAGCTTTCTGTGTGCTGAAAGGGAAAACTCTCCAGACTCAACTGTGGGTAAAGAAAGCGATATTGCAGAAGAACACACACACACACACACACACACACACACACAGTCCTAGAGGAAGGAAAATAAGAATTTCATTTATATTTGCTCGTATCTGCACAAAGAAACAACAGAAAGACTCACAAGAAATCAATGCAGGAGGCTGTGTACAGCCATTGGAGATGAATGATGAAGTGGACAGACGCTGGAATGGGAGCAAAGTTATTCAGTATATAGAAATTTCTATATCATTTTTACTTTGGGACATTATAAATACATTATCTATTTAAATAAAATTTAAAAAAAATTTATACCATATTAGATATTTGCTAGACGAAAGCTGCAAATTCGCTCTGGAAATTAAATCAAACAGAGAAACCGTTTGGTACATGAATCAGAGATAAGGTTAAAAATGGTTTTAACTATTCCCCCAATACTGAGACCCGAAAGGAGTTTCTTTACTGTGTATTCAGTAACTGGGCATTTTGTGATCTAGCAAATGACAGTCTCACCAACACCTTTTAAATACATATTCGGGAGGCTTCAAATCATGTCCTTGCTTAAAACTCTCCAATACTCTTCCATTTAATCAAAATAAATCCAAACTTCTTACCACGGTCTGTGACACCTCCACGTGACCTGGCCCCTACCTATGTCTCCTCTCACTCTTCCTCTAAATCATGGAGCTCCAACCACACAGATCTTAATTCTGTCCCTTGACCATAAACAGCTCCCACCTGACTCAGAGCCTTCATACTTACCTTTCTGCCTCTGGTGCTGTTCCCCTCGGTAGAAGCAGCACAGCTGCCTCCTTCTCACCACTCAGGTCTCATTTCCTGAGAATCCTCTCCTTTCTACTCTCTGCCAAAGGAGCACCACGTTGCTCCAGTCACTCTGGAGCCCATCACCACGTATTATATTCTTCACAGCACTTAGGATAGTCTGCTATTTTATTTTTCATCATTTTCATCTTCTTCCACAAGAAAACAACCCCTGAAGCTGTTCACTGCTGCATCTTGTATCTTTAGTGCCTAGAATAGGGCTTGGGACACAGTGGGTGGCTAGTCACTGTTAGTCAAATGAATGAACATGAAGATGAATGAATGAGTGATTGATGGAGAAAGAGTGAATGAAGAAAGAAAGGCAAGAACAGAAGCAGGATGGGAGAAGAGAGAGAAAGGAAGGAATTTCTCAATATTCAACAATAGCTAAACTTCTCTGGCTAATATTAAGTCAGATGTGTTACCCTACTCTGACTTTAGCTCACATAAGATTTTTAGACACCAACATCTTATACACAATTTTTAACCAACGTTAGTTAAGGCCCAGAGTTTTGATATGACTGTATACATAGTCACTAATCTCATAAGCTATTTATCTCAAGAAAATTCATTTTGGAGAAGTCCTAACAGTTTCACTACCACTTGGATTTAGCTTAGATTTATAAGTTATAAATTACATAAATTAAAATTTATGTTTAAAAAGCATTCTTCCCTCATCCCAAAAATAACAAAGCAGGACTAAAGACTCTAAAAAGGAGACTTTATCACTGCACTTTTCCATTGCAATACTTGGTCAAAGTTAACCAAAGGTTGTTCTAGTATAAATGGCATTTCATAGAGACTTTGGATTTGGGCAACCACATATAGAAATCAAGAGAAGTAACCCGGAAAAGAATCTACTGGCTCCCTGGGTTTCTGCAGATGAGCAATAGGAGAAATCTAACATCAAAACTTACTTTCTGTGAAAACATGACTCACCAGGGTGATCATTTTGAAATGTATATAAACAGCGAATCACTGTGTTATGTACCAGAAATTAACATAGGGTTGTAGGTCAATTACACTTCAAAAATAAATAAACTCATGGAAAAACAGATCAGATTTGTGTGGTAAGCAGAGGTGAGGGTGGGAGCAGTAGGGAAGGGGAAACTGGATGAAGGTGGTCAAAAGGTACAAACCTCCAGTTACAAGGTAAGTAAGTACTAGAGGCGTAATGTACAATACGATTAATTAACACTGCTGTATGTTATGTATGAAAGCTGTTCAGAGAATAAATCCTAAGAGTGCTCACCACAAGGGAAAACCTTTTTATCTATTTCTTTAACATTGTATGAGTTGAATGAGACGATGTTTCATTCAATCGTTTCATGATGTAAGAAAGTCAAATCATTATGCTGTACAGCTTGAACTTACACACTGCTGGATGTCAATTATATCTCAATAAAACTGGAAGGAAAAAATTTTACTTTCTTCCAGCCACTGCACTGTGGTTGAAGAGAAGAAGCCTACAAATGGTTTCTATTTATTGGCCCAGAATTAAACAATATTTATATACGTACATATGTATGTGCTGGCTGGATTTTATAACCATTGTCTTGTGGCTTCAGGACACGCTGACTTACTTAAGGTCACACATTAAAAGTGTCTCTACTCCACACACAGTGTCTCTTGACAGTCCAGTTTTGTAAAACAATGACTCCACAATCTAGACAATGTGTTAAATTACTCATATAAAGATTACTTCCTATTTTTTGCATGTGTTAAGGCACATGTGTTTTTATTTATCCCAGCATAGATCTGAAATAAATTATGTTCAGAAAATGTGTTCCTCAGAATACAGAGCCCAGAAATAAACGCACACACCTACAGTCAATTAATCTTCGACAAAGGAGGCAAGAATACACAATGGAGAAAAGACAGTCTCTTCAGCAAGCTGGAAAAGCTGGACAGCCAGACACATGTAAATCAATGAAATTAGAACCCTCCCTCACACCATACACAAAAATAAACTCAAAATGGCTTAAAAACATAAACATAAGCCAGGATATCTTAAATTTCTTAGCAGAGAACACAGGCAAAACATTCTCTGACATAAATAGTAACAATGTTTTCTTAGGTCAGTCCACCAAGGCAGTAGAAATAAAAGCAAAAATAAACAAACAGGACCTAATTATACTTACAAGTTTTTGCACAGCAAAGGAAACCATAAACAAAATGAAAAGACAACCTGCAGACAGGGAGAAAATATGTAAGCGATGGGACTCACAAGGGCTTAATTTCCAGAACACACAAACAGCTCACACAACTCAATAACAAAAAAATAATAATAATAATAATAATAATCCAATCCAAAAATGGGCAGAAGATCTAAACAGACATGTCTCCAGTGAAGACATACAGATGGCCAACAGGCACACAAAAAGATACTCAATATAGCTAATTATCAGAGAAATGCAAATCAAAAACTGCGATGAAGTATCACCTGACACTGGTCAGAGTGGCCATCATTAAAAAGTCCACAGATGATCAATGCTGGAGAGGGTGTGGAGAAAGGGAGCTCTCCTACACTGTAGTTAGGAATATAGTTTGGTGCAGCCATTATGGAAAACAGTATGGAGATGCCTTTAAAAAACTTACCATATGATCTAGCAATCCTACTCCTGGGCATCTATCCAGAGAAAAACTCTAATTTGAAACAACACATGCACCCCAATGTTCACAGCAGCACTACTTACAATAACCAAGACATGGGAACAACCTAAATGTCCATGGAAAGATGAATGAATAAAGAAAATGTGGTATTATATATACAATGGGATACCATTCAGCCATAAAAAAGAATGAAATAATGCCATTTGCAGCACATGGATGGACCTACAGGTTATCATCCTAAGTGAAGTAAGTCAGGCAGAGAAAGACAAATATCATACGATATCTCTTACACATAGAATCTAAAAGAATGACACAAGTGAACTTTTTACAAAACAGAAACAGATTCATAGACATAGAAAACAAACTTACAGTTATCAAAGGAGAAAGGGGAGAGGGATAAATTAGGAGTTTAGGACTTGCAGATACACACTACTATATATAAAATAGGTAAAAAGAAAAAAAAATAAGGACCTACTGTATAGTACAGGGAACTAAATTTAATGTTGTGTAATAATCTGTAATGAAAAGAATATGGGAAAATGATATATATATATATGTATGCATAACTGAATCACTATGCCGTAACCAGAAACTAACACAACATTGTAAATCAACTCTGCTTCAATTAAAAAAAAAAAGTGCCTGAAAATGATCTTTTCATTTCCCAGCAGGAGGATAACCGGTGTGAAAGTCGCCTCACTTTTGATCAGACTATGCCTGCCTTTATTTTCAAGGTCAGCTGTAAAAAAAAGTTACGTTTCTGAGTTAGAGATGATTTATCTTAGTACCTTACTGGCTGTCTGTCCTCAATCACAGACGATACTTACTTCTCAGTTAATAAATCCTGGGTCAGGTTAAGATCCACTGACCCTTCTGAGACACATCTGCAGATTCCTAAGAGAACGACTCTCTCAGGGAGCAAACGTCTCTGCCAAACCTCTCTGTCACCAGAACTGAAGCCTTCTTATGGTCACGTGGATAGCACTGGTTCTGTCTTTTCCATTTGCTAAACTTTAGAGAATGCTTCAGAGTCTGAACTTTTCTCTGGAAGAGTAATTCTTGTTAATGCAAATCTATGCCAAATCTTCACAAAAGGTATAGGGGAAAAAAATACAAGCAGAAGCAGAGACTAAAAACGCTCACAGCCCAGATTTTGAAGGTGATGCGCATTTCAGTAGGTGATCTGAACAAAGCTGGAGCTTGTAGACTGAAAAATGTAATCTTGGTCTTATTTTAGTAGTGATACCATTGAGGGCTCCATTACAAATATCAGATGTCTTATGTCCCATGAGTCTCTGGCAAAAACAACTTGCTATATTTAAAGTACGGCTTTGAGCAAAGAAGGTGGTTAGGACTGCACAGAACCGCTAATTAACATGACAGCGAAGCTTCAGGACATGAAACCACAAAGCAGCTCTCTGGTCGGTTGTCAACAGTGTCTCACACATGTAAATAATCCACGGTTTTCAAATGTCCTTTTCTCTTTTGTGCTTTATGCCCTTGACAATGATTGTCCCGCTCTGGACCGAGATCTCTTCCAAGTCTAACACTGGTGATTACAGGACAGTATGATAGCAATCTTGGCACCATTAACTTTTTTCCTAAATCTCACCGTAATAAAAGCATCCTGGACACGAGCTCTGCCATGTTCTTAAAGACAAATGAGACTGTTGTCAGCATGTTAATCTGCCGTGACCTTAACCAAACGGGTAACACTGAAGTTAAACTGGTGTTAACTGATGACCATACACACATACACTCAATCCTCCAGCTGCTGGTCAGCACCCAGGAATTGTGTTTTGCCAAAGGGAGCTGCCTCTCCCATGGCTACAGCCATGACCCTGCCTCACCAGCAGCCCCAAGACTCAACTCCGGAGGGAGCTGAAGGGCTTCTCTCCAGCCCAGCGCTCTGCAAAGGGGAGGCTGCATCAATCCCTTCTTCTCAGTCCTGCCTCCCTCACTCCCGTCCAGGGGGCATTCTCAGCAGCAAGTCCCCCGCAGTGCTCCTCCGTGCAAGTTTCCATCGCAGCATCTGCTACCCAGGAGCTGGACCCTCTGTCACGCACCGGCTGAGGAATCTGGCTGAGATACATAGCCCCTCTGTTCCCAAGCTTTCCCATCCACAAGATGGAGATAATAGCAGTGCCTCCCATGCAGGGTGTTGTGAGAATGAAACAAGTTAATGCATCCAAATCTCTTAGAACAGTGCCTGGTATACAGTAAGTATTCAATCAATGTTTATTACACGCTATTATTATGAGCATGTTTTCTTCTGTAGGAAGAACATTCATCAAGGAATGAATTCGTTTTCCTATTAATATTGTATTTTTTTCCCTAAGTTATAAATCAGTAGAACAATGAGGTTAAATGCAATAAGTTAGAGTTTACATTATTTCTAATGTTCCAATTATATAAAAATGAATGTGCTAATACTTTTTAATGTGCATGAAACTTCACAGTCATTTTTATTCCGATTTTTAAAACAGCATAAAGTAGTGTACCAAATACACATGACATATCAACCAGATGTTAAAATGTTAATATGTTGCCATGCTTCTTTAAGATTTGTTAAAATAAATAAAAGATTAAAGACAGGCTTTTATCCTCATTATATTCCCAGTTGACTCCATTATCTAATTGTTCTAATTCTCTCACTAGACGGCAATGGTTATTTTTGCTGCCCATGGTTTTAAAGAGTTATTATAGTTCCGTATCTGTAAGCAGCTTTTAAATGTACGTTTTTTCTATTGAAGTGTAGTCAGTTTACAATGTTGTGTTAATTTCTGGTGTAAAGCGCAGTGATTCAGTTATACATTTATATGTACATATATATTCCCTTTCATATTCTCTTTCACTATAGGTTATTATAAGATATTGAATATAGTTCCCTGTGCTGTACAGAAGAAACTTCTGTTTATCTATTTTATATATAGTAGTTAGCATCTGCAAATCCCAGACTCCCAATTTATCCCTCCACCTCCCCTTCTTCCTTGTAACCGTAAGTTTGTTTTCTATGTCTGTAAGTCTGTTTCTGTTTTGTAAAAAGTTCATTTGTGTCATTTTTTTCAGATTCCACATATAAGTGATAAAATATGATGTTTGTCTTTCTCTTTCTGGCTTACTTCATTTATGATGACAATCTCTGGGTCCATCCATGTTGCTGCAAATGGCATTATTTCATTCTTTTTTATAGCTGAGTAGTATTCCATTGTATAACTATACCACAACTTCTTTATCCAGTCATCTGTTGATGGACATTTAGGTTGCTTCCATGTCTTGGCTATTGTAAATAATACTGCTGTGAACATTGGGGTGCATATGTTGTTTCAAGTTAGTTTTCTCTGGATATATGCCCAGGAGTAGGATGGCTGGATCATATGGTAAATCTAATTTTTGGTTTTTTTGTGACATCTCCATACTGTTCTGCACAGTGGCCTCACCAAACTATATTTCCACCAACAGTGTAGGAGGGCTCCCTTTTCTCCACACTCTCTCCAGCATTTATCATTCGTGCACTTTTGAATGATGGCCATTCTGACTGGTGTGAGGTGATACCTCATTGTAGTTTTGATCTGCATTTCTCTGATAATTAATATACTAATACTTTTTAAAATCACTATCACATCATCACAATTTCCAGATTAGTTATTTTTCAGCAAAAGTATGAAATTGTTTTTATATCCCTGATAAATATCAAAGGAATGAATGTACCTAACACTTTCCATAAACTCATATATTCTAAGTTTAACACATCAAACCCAACAAAATCAAAAAAGAGAAAAACTGCAATTTAAACTGAAGCCTTGACATTTCAGAGTAGCTCTGGACCTCATATACCAAATGCCTGACACTACAGAGTTCTGACCATCAAAGCTATAAATTAACCCTTGGAGAGCAATATAAAGGTAAGGATCGATTCATATAATCGATCAGCTGAAATCTTAAAGAAAAAACTAGCCACACTTTTCTGCATTTTATGCAGCCATATCTTCATTTTTTTCAGGATTAGGATGTATCATTTATGGCCATGCCCAATCTCATTATTTGTTAGGACAAGATGGGTAACTCAGCATTAATAAGGAAAATTAATCCTACAAACAGAGGACTCGAATTCTATTTCCCTTTTTGTAGTGAATACTTCCTTCAGTCCTCTGTGAAGAAATCTCACCCAGTTCAGCAAGAACCAGTCTGAAGAATAATGTCTGGCTGAGTTTCTGTCTCCACTTATAAGAAATAGTCACGACTTTTTAAGTGATTACTATGTGCTAGTGCTTAAAATACATTACCTTTGATGCTCAAACTAACGCTTCAAAGTATCTATTATTATCCCATTTTCTAGATGACGAAAATGAGGTTCAAAGAATACAGTTTACAACGTGCAGAGCCAGACAGACTCCAGTCTATCTATGATCTTTCTACTTGCTGTCTCCCACTGAGCACATAACTATTAATAAGTCAGCTCATATTCTGCTTAAAAGGATTGGAAAAGTGCTTTACAATATTGGCATTCCTCCAAAAAAAAAGCGGAAATATACTCAATATAATTGTTCTCCTTTTTAAGTTTTGAACTGTTTTGTTTGAATTATTATTCAAGGCAGAGAACAGACAGAATAAACTAAAAAGTGAAAATACTGCTATATTCTCAGATCAGCTACTCAATTTCTTTGGATAACAATGAGAGATATAAATGCCTTTCAAAGACAAGTTAAAGGACTCAACGGCCGATGGGCAACTTGAGACGTTTCAGCAACCAAAAGACTTTAGAAATACCTCTGCTAATATGCAAAATTCATAGCTTTAAATTCTGATAAAGTCTAAAAAGAGGCACTGACAGAGAGCATGTTTTTTACATGAAATGAGAACTGCCTGGCACTAAATTGCAGCATAAAAAGGATATTAACTGCCTTCCCATATTATAATGTTGATAGTAGATGTTCCAATGGCAGCCCCGCTTTTCAGAAAGCAGGAAGAATGCTGTAGGAGACGCCCAAGTCCTGAGACAGTCAACACTCATTTAAGTGAGTACCACGCAGGTCATTCCATCTTACCATTGGACAAATCTCACTGTTTTTATATACTATGCATTCTAGTAAGCATTTGGCAGCAAGCAAGACAGATCAAGCCTCCGC
Organism: Vicugna pacos; assembly: GCF_048564905.1. Classification (NCBI taxonomy): domain Eukaryota; kingdom Metazoa; phylum Chordata; class Mammalia; order Artiodactyla; family Camelidae; genus Vicugna; species Vicugna pacos. Next base: position 11,169,893 of record NC_132988.1, on the reverse strand, counting down.
CGTCATCTCTGGAACCTATGACGAGCAGGGAAGCAGATGCTACACAGGTTAGCTGCGTGAGGCATGCTACAAACGAGGTGGATTGCATAATACGTACCATCTATGCATGTTTGTAAGATAGGACTTAATTAACAGTGGTGAAGTGGGAAGATTAGATGGTCAAGGAAGTCTTTCTAAGGATGTAATATTTTCCAAAAACAAGCAAAAGGAGCTGGAGGAAGGAGAACCCATGGCAGAAGTGACAAGAACAGCACATTCCAAGCAAAGGGAAGACGCAGCGTCTTACTTAGTCAGCCCTGGCTGCCGCAGGAAAGTCCACAGACTGGCAGGCTTGAAAAACAGAAATTTACTCTCACGGTTCTGGAGGCTGGAAGTCCAAGATGAGGGTGCAGCATGGCTGGATTCTGGGGAGAGGCTTCTTCCTGGCTTGCAGAGGGCCAGCCTCTTACTGTTTCCTCACATGGTGGAGAAAGCAAGTTCTGATCTCTTGTTTTTATAAAGATACTAATCTCATCACAGGGGCCCACCCTCACAACCTCATCTAAACCAAGACCTCCCAAAGGCCACACTTCCAAGTACCATTGGGGGTGGGGGTATAGCTCAGCTGGAGAGTATGCTGAGTATTCACAAGGTACTTGGTTCGATTCCCCGTACCTCCATTTGAACAATGAAAAAAAAAAAGAGAGAGAGAAAGAGAAACCAAATACCATCACCTGGGGTGTCAGAGCTTCTGCATATGGATCTTGGGGACACAAACATTCAGCACATAATACAGAGCAAACGCCTGAGGTGAGAAAGAACATGGCGCCTTAGTGAAGTATGAAGGGCTTGGGGAGATTCCTCAGAATAAGGATAGAAAGGCGAGCGGAATGGACTAGGCAAGGATTTTGAACCCGATCTTACAACAACTGCCAAGGTCACTGAAGCCTTAGGCATGAGTCATATAATCAGATCTGAGTTACAAATGCTTTTGAAAGAAACTATTCACCAAAGGAAATGTTAGGTTCTATCTGATTCGTGATGAGAGAATGAGGCACTTAGTAAAAGATAATTATGAGATATTTGGGCTCTAAAGCCTTGACTTACAAAAAAAGAAGCAGCAGCAAAATTAATTTCTGCTTAGACAAAGGTTTCTTTGGCATATTAAAACACAGCGTTAATACTTGTTAATAACAGTACCAGCTGGTTCTGCACATTTGGACAAGGGCTTGATAAGGACTGATTTTCCTCAAATGGGTCACCGTAAATTCCTTTTCCTGCATGTCTCAGCCTAAATGCACACATGGCGGGAAACATCATTGGCAAATTCACGGAGGTGATTACTATTTTCCCTTTTTTGTGAAGGATTATCATTTGTTCAATTAAAATTCTAGAATTATAAATACATAAAATTATTTATTGAGCATGGGGGAAACTAAAACACACAAAAACTGCTAATTTTCATTACTAGTTAACATGAATTGATCCGTGAAACACTGAATCAGTAAACTTTTATAGCTGTACACATTAGCTTCCATTCAATCGTAATCTAGTATATTATAAATGGAGTGAAATTCTACAGGCTTTATATTCAAAAGACTCAGTAATACTAAGTCTTAATCATCTAAATCTCATTGAAATTCATAGAAATTTGAATTTAAGGAAAAAGCAGAAGTTTTGAGTATACTCTCAAAAACTTATCGTCTTGCGTGTAACAACTATAAATTCTGAATAAAACAACAACAATAAAGAATCTGAAGTCTCTTGGAACAAAATAAAAGCAGCAAGATTTTCACAAGGGGTCAAAAAATTGGAAGAATGGACTGATGTAGAGTGAGTTTTCCATTTTTTAAGTTTAACTTACTCTACTTATTTTTAGATTGTTACCGAAGGACAGGTGTCAGACAAGGCGTCACTCAGGGAGGCTAAAGCACCAATGAAGACACGCAGTCCCCCTAGAATGAAGACCCTTAAGACGGAGGTCAGGGCAACCACAGTCATTAGAAAGTGGGACGGAAATCTCAGGTAGCAGAAAGCCTTCCAGGCAAGTGCCGAATTCTGCATGAGCCCTATCCTTTCTCTGACTTACCCGTGACCTACACATGTGAGGGGAATATTGCAAAAACCCAGTTAAGAAAACTGAACTGAGATTTGCACTGGTGCTCAAAAATCAGAGGCTTCAGTTTGAGTACAACCAAGTTAATTGCCTGCTAAAACAAAAATATCAACACTATTCAGAAGAACATAACAAAATCCAGAGTCTCACAGCATAATATATGCAATGTCCAGAATACAGCGCAAAATTATTCAACATATGAATAACTAGGGAAATGTGACCTATTTTCAAGAGAAAAACAACAACAACAACAAAGAGACAAACCCCAGGATGACTCAGATGTTAAAATTCACAAAGACTTTATAGCTATAAGAGACAAAGGAAGACACTCGTGTAATGAATGAAAAGACAGACGACTTCAGCAAAGAAACAGAAGCTATAAAATAAAACAAAATGGAAATTCTACAAGTGAAAAATACAACATATGAAATTTTTTAAAAAACTGTTGGATGTGCTTAACAGCAGACTAGAGAGGAGAAATAAAATGGTGAATTTGAAAATAAAGCAAAAGAAACTATCTGATCTGAAAAACAAGAAGAAAATTATTAAAAAGAAAAATGAACAGAGCCTCAGGACCTCAGATCAAAAAGTCTAACATATGTGCATTTGAAATCTCAGAAACAGAGAAAATAAGGAATGAGGTGGAAAAAAAAATATTTAAAAATAAAGAAAAAGTAGCTCCTAGAAAAATTCCTCTTTACACATGGGATAAGCTTAACTTTCTCGTTTAAAAAAAAAAGAAAAAGTTATCTTTACAAATGACAGACAAAAGTGGTAACTGTACTTCATATGTTAATATGCATTTAGAGAAATAAAAGCAAAGTAGCCTTAAGATGTTATGAATTTAGGTAAGAGCACAACTGTATTTCTCAGTGTATATGACAAAATGGAATATTACCATATTCCCTCAAAATCATCTTTCTTCCAAAATATACTCAGATTCAAAACCCAAGATCAACTTGTTAAATTCATTTTGTGCTATTAGAAGCATGCTGTAATACACACAGAATCTGTATTTTTAATGCAAGTAATCAAATCACCTAGAGTTCGTTAATTAATTTGCAAATGTCAAACATTGGTTAATAAATTGCCCTTCCTGTCACCTCTCTTCTTTATGCTGGACACTGAGAGATGATGGAAGTGGAACAGACATAAGCATGACAATTAGATGCTACACAAGAAAAATACCGCATAAAAGTTCTTGTAAGATGAGTCCAGGAAATAAAGTATCCGCCAGCACTGAAATACTGTGTTCTTGTTTATGCATAATGTAACAGAGCAGTCTTTGTATTATTTTTAACAGTTCAGCACTTAAAATAATCTATACTTCAAAGGAAAGTAAACAGTGCATAAGCTTCTATGGTTTTTTACCTCATGACTGGGTTCTTTTATAATAGACATTCTTAAGAACTAGACAGTTCAATCTCTATGTAAACAATAACTTCCTCTGTGTTTCCAAACGCAGAAATCAAGAGAAGTGTACAACATGAGAAGTTTCCGACAAGACAATGGTTGGAAATCAAATAGTATTCATGTCTATTTATGTAAGGCTAGAAATAATATTCAGTCTCTTGAGAACATATCCACAGCATTGGCTATTTCTACACAGTTAATTTAAATGAGGAACAAAAGGACTTTTAGAATAATCTGAATGAAAGGGCTTTTAAAGATAGAGGACAGTCTCTTGTATCTGAACAGAAATTTTGAATTAACTGCCAGTAATCAAACTCCAATGAGATGAGAAATTGCCTCAAGTTCTGTTTCGTTCTTTCCTCTGTGCTATCCTTGTGAACACAAGCTACGCCACAAGTCTTCCTTGATTTTTGCCACATGCATTCCTTAGAAGCATCCAGTGGATGGTAATTTCTTGTCTGAAGATTTAGTATGAATTAAATCAACAGTATCATCAAAAAAAATCAACAATTAAAAATTACTACCATCCTTTAGGATAGAAAATATAGGTTCTAATTTCTATAAAGTGAGCATAAACAAATAACTTATTGATTTACATAAAGGATATCAATATATCAAGTGTACACACAACATATGGAAATTCAACTGAAAAAAAATGTTTTCCTTAATATTCTAATTATAATACTACACTGCGCCATTTTATATGAGAAGCTTGAGCACCCAAGGATTTTTGTATTTGCAGATGGTCCTGGAACCAATACTCCATGGATACCAAGGGATGACTGAATTTAAACTTAAGGTTTCCTATTTTGATATGCAAAAGAACTTCTAAGGAATGATCTGTTTTGTTCAGCTTTCTTACAGGAAAAATAAATAAATTTTAATTGATGTCTTTTTTTTTCTGTCACTATACCTGCTTTCTGTCATTATTTTGAATAAATGAAATTATTCAAAACCACCCAATGACTTTATTTTACGATTAAAGTAGTGTGTATCAAGAAGTGTTTGTTAAAGGGTACTGTGAATGATATTGTTCCTCTTGACTCTAGTTAAAGGAAAATTGAAAGCATCGCTTTCTTCCCTTTGCCCAATTCCTACTACTCAATAAGAATAAGTTTCAGGATAATTAATAAGAAAAGGAAGACACAAGTCAGCCACCTCCTACGGCATCAATGTTTTCCTCTTTCACTAGGATAAGTTACAACTCAAAGGACAAGCACAGAAGACAAAGCCTGGTGGTGCCTTTTCCTTAGGAAATACCCTTGACAAGTTGGAAGGCCAGATACATGCCCAAGAGCATGGGCGCCATGGGACTGGCAAATATGACCAGAGATGAACTGTGGAAGCATGTCAGGGAACAGGCTACTCTAATCTTTACTTTAAACCAAGAAGGGCAAGGAATCCTCAAAGCCCAGAAGGCCCCTGGGACCGTGTGTGATAAGAAGCAGACTAAATCTGGGACTGAAGTTCTCCACAGCACTTAAGACAGTGAGCTTTCCTAGGGGGTCACTGGAGGTGCAAGATCATCTTTCTATCCATGTAACATGACTAGTCATTGAGGTTTTTAAAACAAGAGACTGACATTTCTTTCTTTCACTCTCACTTAGCTCCTCAGTTTAATCAAAACTCAAGTGAGGCGACGCACTGTGATAAACTTTCCTGGGAGTTGACCACGCGTCAGGCACTGCTCTATGCCCTGGGTATACAGCATCTCATTTAATCTTCACACTAGCCCTGTGAGGTTGGTCCTATTATCATTCCTTTTTTATGGTCGAGAAAGCTGAGGCTTACAAAGGTTTTGGAACATGAGCCAGGCCCGGTTACTAAGTGACAGAGCTGAAATGTAAACCCTGTTCTGTCTTGCTCCACAGCACAAGCTTTTATCCATTAGATCATTCTTCCTCTGTTCAAGTCAAGGACACTTGGACAGAATGAGCACCAGTCAACCTCGTCCCTCGTCTCAAAGAGCTTCCACGCACTTCATCAGAGGGCAATCCAAGATCTGCCTTTTTATGGGAAAATGGTAAACCCTGACACAAAGTTAACAGCGTGGGCTTTTTAAAAGGAAATTCAAGGCAGAATTGCTAAGAGAGAAAGACGCCAGTGCCTTAATGCATACACAGAGCAGGGGAAATATGGCCAAAGCCAGAGATTAAAAAAATAAAAGTAGCAAGATTAAACAATAACCAAAATTAAGACATTTTTGTCTGTTCAACACAATATCCCATCTTAACTTGAGTCAACGCTTTTTTCTCATATGAAAGATACTAGTTAATAGCTTCCATTAACTACAGGATATACTATTAAGAAATGGCAATAATAAATTCTACCTGTCCTTTCTTAGCCTGAAGCAGCTACATTTTCTTCACAACTTCCTGACAGTAACAGATGCTAACGAAGGCCACTTTTGCTCAAGAGGTCCTTAATCCATCATCAAGGGATACCAGACAATGACCAACAGCAAAGATTTCCAGGACCCTTCTTCAAGTGGGAAAGGGCTCTTAACATACGGCCAGGCCTGGGCAGACATGGGCCAACAGGCAGCAGATTCAATCATTCCAGGGCACTGAAGAAGGAAGTTGAGCAAACAGGGGCAAGACACCTCCAGACTTCATTTGGAAATACTGCAAACGGTGGGAGGGGCATATTACCTGCTAAAGAGAAGAGAAAAGTACAGAGGTAGGGGTAAAAGATCGAAGAGAAAGAGGATAATTGAGACGCCACGTCAGAAAAGATGGGAGGGGTGAAATGTACACTGTGGATGAATAAGCTCAGTTTGGACAGAGGAGACTCACTTAGTCCTTGAGGACTGCATGGCACACATGATACAGAAAAGTCCAGTGGTGGGAGCAAGTTTTCCCTTTCTGACTGAGGCATGATTACCTGCAAAGAGTAAAGGGATCAAAACATGATGCTTAAAGAGAGTTAAGTTGAGACAGGAAGGAAAGGGACAGGGCACAACCATTCAAAGAATGACATAGTAATTAACACCAAGATAGTGGAAGATTCAACTCCCAGTGGACACTGAGGCCCAAGACGGCAGATTTGATCTCCACTAGACCTTGAGCTTCACTGTACACTCATTGTTATATATTAACATGGAAAATGACATTCCACAGGCGCCTTGACAGTTCTGAGGCTGACCATAAAAAGTCAAAAAGTGGGTGGTGGCCTAATTTCTGGGACTCGCCACCCCCTCCACCAGAGTAGCTGGAATAACCCCCCCATTTGTCAGCATGACACTGTGGAGCCCATAAAAACTGACAGCCCCACGCCTCGTGGCCGCTCTCCCTTCTGAGTGAGGTGGACCACACTGTCCACGGAGTGTGTATTAACTTTAAACTGAGCACCCAACTCCCATACCTCGTGGCCTTTCTCTTGCCTTCTGAGACAGTCTGCACTCACTCTGGAGTAGGTATCTCTGAATAAATCTACCTCTACTCAACTGTGGCTCACTCTTGAATTCTTTCCAGTGCAAAGCCAAGGACCCACACTTGGCATGGCATGTCCCAAAAACTCAACCGAGACCTGGGACATGGACATCCTCTAGCCCTGTGAAGGAAAAGCCCAGCTGGGCTAACAAGCTAAGTCACAAATCTAAGTGTAACAAGTGTCGGATTACTGATCTGAGTTCTGCTGGGCTAACTTGTAAATCTGAGTTAATTATTGCTGGTTTACTGATTCCCTGTTCATGTTTTTTTGCTAGCCAGCTGGATTTTCAAAGAGACATATCTGACCTTGAAATGTTGGTTTGCTGCCTCCCTGCCTCTACTTTTGTGATAATGATGTTGCTAAAGCTGTTCCATGCCTATTGGCCAAATACCCCAAGCTTGTAATTAACCCTATAAAACCTCATGCACACGTCTTGGAGGTGCTCAGAGCTTCGGAGCAGAAGCCCCTCTGAGCCCGCCGGCGTAATAAATCTGAGTACTCCAACTCTCCGAGTGGTGCTTGTTTCTTGGCTGGCCTGTCATTTCCGTAACAGCCCCACATTATCTTCCTGTGTCAAAGTCATGGGAGAGATGCTAAGGTGAATACAACAAAATTGCCTAGCAGTATTGAGGGTCCAGCTGACGCCATCCACTTAGAACAAATCCTCCCTTGGAATTCCTTCAGCAGCACTCCGCAGTCCAAGCGCTGGAAGACGGAGGAGCATAGGAGCGAGACTGATCCACCGTCAGTAATACATGCCCGGGTATGGAAGATCAAGGGCAAATTTGGTGCTTCCAGGAGTCCCAGCTGCACAGAGAAGGAACTAAAGCAAGAAGGGGGCTGATATCTAAGAAGGGAAAAGGAAGAAAAGGAGCCCCCCACGAATATAGTTTCAAAAAGTAAATGTAAATCAATCAGACTGAGAAGGCTAATAGGCTCGGAGGCTGTGACAGAGACTGGGCTGTAAGATGGGATTTAGAAGGTGGAGCCATTCCCGATAAATACCAGGTTTTAGAGTACAGCTGTGGGACAGGGTTCCTGGAAAGAAGCAGAATAAAAAATACAAAATCAGGCCGGTGGGGAAAATGTAAGTAAAGCCAGTATGCCTGAATGGTAAGAGTTTTGGTAAAGGTAAAACTGGCTAAATGGCTGTCAGCATCCTCCATGCACATGGCGGAGCGACCAGGAGGTCGGTAAAAAAGAAGTGGGAGGACAGAATAGCAGAGCCAGGTAACGTGTGCCGTAATGCCTGGGACTGCGGAGAGGGATGGTGACTATTTCAGAAGCAGTGTGCCAGGGCTCAGAAAATGGGGCGAGATGCCAACCATCTTTGGAGATTCTCCAGTCCATGGGATTCCAGAAAATAAGAAAACAGCACTCTGACCACAGAGCCCTCCCCTCCAACACCACACGAGTGGCGTGACCCCTGTCCCAGCCAGCATCCAAGCCATTGACTCTTCTCTCATTATCTCCACTTTAACTTCCACTGCTTTAATTATCACCTCCACATGAATGAGTTCCAAGTTTACATCTTTAATCCTCGGCTCTCTCCTGCACTGGAGCTCTGGATATCTAAAAAGCTGCAGCAGGGGAGGGTCTAGCTCAGTGGTAGAGTACGTGCCTAGCATGCACAAGGTCCTGGGTTCAGCTCCCAGTACCTCCATTAAAAATAGATAAGTGCTCTACGCAGGAAATTGATACAACATTGTAAATTGACTATAACTCAATAAAACAAAATAAATAAACACAAACAAACCTAATTACTTCCCCCTGCCCCCCACCAAAAATAATAAATAGACAAATAAATAAAAAGTTGCAAGATCTCTTTTCCTGGACTCCTGGCCATTCATTCATACTCAACATATCAAACCCTCAACTAAGTGAGCATCTTTCTCCCCCAAAATTTCACTTCTAGCTTTTCCTATTCCCCCTACTAACCCAGGCTGAAAATACGGCGTCATCTTTTACTTATTCCACCCCTTCCCCCTTCATGACTTATTCAAAGGTATAGCAATTCTCCCTTTATAGACCTCCCAGGCCAACCTTCCTACTACTATGCTCTAGTACCATTCCCCCAGTGCAGGCAAAAGCAGCAAGACTGAACAACAAACAAGTGTAAGACATTTTCGTCTGTTCAATACAAACTCCTGCCACTTGTGACAACATGGATGGACCTGGAGGGTATTGTGCTAAGCGAACTAAGTGAGACAGAGAAAGACAAATACCATGTGATTTCACTGATGTGTGTAATCTAAAAAAACAAAGCAAACAAACAAATACAGTCGACAATATTGTAATCAGTTTGCATGGTGATGGATGGTAACTGCATCCATCATTTCATAATATATAAAAATATCAAATCACTACGCTGATCTCCTGAAACTCATTTTATGTTATATGTTACTTATAACTCAATACCAAAAAAGACACTGAGTGACTCTGGACCAGAATCACGCCCTGCACAACGGAGAGCGGTCAGGTGCTGGCACTGAGTCTAAGTACGATGCTTAGCGCCCTGGGGGGAACCCCTTTAGGACTCATACCGCTTACATCACGGGGCCTAGTCTCTCTAAGTCCTTCATGGTGTTTTGTTTTGTTCTGTTCTGTTTTGTTTTGTTTTTTGGCGGAGAAAGGATTGCTACTGAACCTTCCTTAAGACAGGCGGGATTCTATCAGCCCATAAGGAGATGTTACAAGCTTCCAATGTAAGCAAAACAGATTTCTGCCTTCATTGCCAGAAACACACATCTCACTGAAAAGCAAATACATAATTTAAATATTTTTGCTTCTTCTTTTAGTGCAAGAGAATTTTATTTGAAACGCCACTTTGAATTCATCCTCAGCCTTTACTGTATCAGGCAAAATCGTCTTCTTCACCATTTCTAGAAGTCATATTTACTAACATTTCATAATACGTAACATGCACTGGGCACTTACTGTAAGTCAAGCGTTGTTTTAAGCATATATGTAGCAATTCATTACACACACTAAAACTTTATCAAGCTGACACCATTGTTATCCATATTTTCCAGATGAGTAAACTGAGACACGGGGCCCAAGATTACATAGTTAGTGAGAAATAGTAGAGCTGAGATTCAAACCCAGGCACACTGACCCCATGGTCTGGCTGTACCTTTCATCACTGCATGCAGCCTAATTTTAGTCTTCACAGCTATCAACTCTCCACCGTGTGATGCCAGCCATCTTCAGTTCTAGAACCAAGAGCTAAGCAAAGTGCTGTTAAGTTATATACTGACTGTAATACACCCTACAGACGCGAGGCTATACCCCTCCTATTACATAGCCCAGCATATTATCTGATCATCTTTCCCAAGCAGGAAAAGGGGAAAGGAGGTAAAGCTAGCTGCTTGGTGTCAGGTAGCAGCTCAGTGGGGGCAAGGAGAAGAAGGGTACCGAAATGAAGTCCGAGCGAGAACTCTACAGGGCATCTCGAGTACCCAAAACAGGTCATCAAAGCAAAGTTAGAGGCATACACAGCACGTGCTGGAAACTACAATATAAAGGCAGCGAAAGTCAGATAATCCGGGAGGATGACCATTGGTTTGTAATCTAGACACATCCTGGAGACTGGTGCAAAGGACTGTTGTGGAAATCTCACATGCTTTCGGTGTGTGTGGCCAGGCAGATCAGGTCCACTCAAAAGAGTCAGAAGAAGACAATCGTATACAGCTAATACAATTCTATGACCATCAAAGCTGGCACACACAGTGTAAGGACATAAGCATGTATGTAAGGTAAGCAATGAGAGTATGTCTGCAGTCAGGTGAGGGACAAACAATGCAATTCAGACCATAAAATTCCAAAGGATCAATGATAAAATAAATGGAGGAAATAAACTTTATGGTAAATGTAATATAAATGCAAATAAAATGTAAAAGCCTTGGCTAGTTGTAACCCATCTTAGTAAATTTTTTTTCATTATGTAGCTCTTCAATACAATTTAACAAAAGTATTGATCTTCCAGTATATGAGACTGAGGACACTAGGAATTACAGGGGACTCAAATACTATTAAATTGCAACTGCACAAGGTGATCACATCCATCGTCTTACTAATCCAAGTAAACCACCACAGCACCATAAAAAAAAATTAAGAAAAGAGCTGCACATAATTATCAGAGAAATGCAAATCAGAACTACAATGAGGTATCACCTCACACCTGTCAGAATGGCCATCATTCAAAAGTCCACAAACGATAAATGCTAGAGAGGCTGTGGAGAAAAGGGAACCCTCCTACACTGCTGGTGGGAATGCAGTTTGGTGCAGCCACTGTGGAAAACAGTATGGAGATTCCTCAAAAGACTAGGAATAGACTTACCATATGACCCAGTCATCCCACTCCTGGGCATTTATCCGGAGGGAATTCTAATTCAAAAAGACACCTACATCCCAACGTTCACAGCAGCACTATTTACAATAGCCAAGACATGGAAACAACCTAAATGTCCATCAACAGATGACTGGATAAAGAAGTTGTGATATATTTATACAATGGAATAGTACTCAGCCATAAAAAAGAATAAAATAATGCTATTTTCAGTAACATGGATAGACCTAGAGATGGTCATTCTAAGTGAAGTAAGTCAGAAAGAGAAAGAAAAATACCATATAATATCATTCATATGTGGAATCTAGAAAAAGAAAAATGAAGACACTAATAAACTTATTTGCAAAACAGTAATGGATTCACGTAGCAAACAACCCTATGGTTACTGCTGGGGAAGAGGGGGGTGGGAAGGGGTAAATTAGGAGTTCTAGATTTGCAAATATTAACTACTGTACATAAAATAGATAAACAACAAGTTTCTTCTGTATAGCACAGGGAATTATATTCAATATCTTGTAGTAACCTATAATGAAACAGAATCTGAAAATGAATAAACGCATGTATATGTACAACTGATACATTATGCTGGACACCAGAAACTGACACACTGTAAACTGACTATACATCAATAAGAAAAGAAAAAGAAATTAAAAAAAAAAAAAAGAAAAGAGCTGGACAGAACAAGGAAACATTTAGTGGGAGGAGGTGGCATCCACGATATACCTAAATCTCTCCAGTGTCAAGGACAGGCAACAGAAGACAAGGAATGATGTGAACAGATCTGGGATGATGACCACGGGTATAAATGAAGGGAGGGATGTAAGAAATACTAAAGGCCTTGGCAACTAGTGTGGTTAAATTTGGGGAGGAATCAAAGGTGATACTAAGATGTTAGGAAACACCTTCCTTAATAAAGTCTCTTACAGCCAAGGTTGCCATTAGGAGAGTCTCTTGAAAGAAGAGACCTCACACTATTCCTGAGAACTCAGCATCCTTTGCCTTCATCACCACTCAGACTTCAGGAGATGGGTTGCCAGCCCTGCACACTTTGACTAAAGCTAATTAATCTTCCCTTACATCAGACCACCCCCGGGGGTGTTTTAGGGTCTCCATTTTTACCTCCACAAAGCTAATATATTTAAAAGACTTTGCTAGAAGCTAGGGGATTAATAAAAAGGAAACAAGCCCAAAAGATACAGTGACTCAGAAACAAGATATCGGTTAGTCCTTTTCGGCCCATGGAGCACAGCAGGAATCAGGCCTTCCCATCCCTCATGTCTTTCCCAGATGGTAGATACTACTTTTAATGGCCGGCACCTCTCCTAGGTGGGTGGCCCATTCTGCTCCCCGCTGCCTCCCCAGCACCAAGACCACTTCCTGGAATGTACTAGGTACCCAGTAAATATTGTTCATTGAATGCTGTTTATCCAATGAATGCTGTTGTTTGATTAAGTAAATGAATGAGTGAATGAACACAGTGCTGATCCCAGGGGGGGGTATGAGAGAACAATCTGGTTATGGCATGTGTGTGATTCAGGTGTGAACATTGGAGTTATACTGTTTGAAGATCTGGTTACAAGATAAACGCTGGAAGTGTAGCTCCTGTCATTGGATTTACTGCAGGGTGGCGAGTGAAGTTTTGCCAAGAGGTTGACGTTATGCTTTTTGACAGTGATCTGAAGAAAAAGAGACTCTTTCAGGCCAGACGGACACTAGAACTTGGAGTCACTCTGAGAACTGCAGAGGAGAAATTCCTTCCTGCCTTGACCATGAAAAATATTGAGAGATACTGAAAGGAGTTCCTGAGGGGTATGTTGTTAAGAAGGGGGTCTCCACATGGGGGGCCGTGGGAGGGGAAAAAATTAAGAAATCCAGATGAGTGCCCGCCACGTTGTGAAAACCCTTTGGTGCTACAGGCAACAGAAAGAAGGTACGGTTATAAGAATGGATGTGATGTGGGGGGGAGGGTCTAGCTCAGTGGTAGAGCACATGCTTAGCATTCACAAGGTCCTGGATTCAATCTCCAGTCCTCCTCTAAAAATAAATACATAAATAAATCTAATTATCTCCCCATTCAAAAAGTAAATTAAATAAATTTTTTAAATTTTTTAAAGAAATCAACAAGCATTGATTTAAAAAAAAAAAAAAAGAATTGATCTAATGGGATGAAGCAAAGCCCTGGGAGAAAGGAGAGGCTGCGAGAGCCAAAGGCCAGCTGGGGAGGTTTGTTTTTACAAAGTGATGTAAAGAAAGATGGAGAGAGTAAAGAGACAGAAAGCAGATGGAAGACACTCCGGGGAAGCTTACCTAGCAGTTAGGGGATAGTCATCCAGAAAGTTCACCGAGCACAGAAATTCACACAGCCGCTGTGGCGAGGCGACAGGAGAGCCCAGGGTGTAAGAGGAGGTTCTGCAATCTTGAGAGGCTAGATTGCAGCAATTTCCAGAGAATCTAATCAGCACCATTTAATACCACCTACAGCAGTACTTGGCAACCTGAAAGGTTTTCTGCCGTTGGAGACTGGAGTCCTACATTGAGCCAAGTTCAGCTTACCCTAATGGATCCACCGCATACCAAGTCTTAATGATGGGATAAACTCACACCCCGTGGCAGAATCATTGCACAATTTTAGAAAGAACTCTAACAAGAGAGGTTCTAATCAAAGGAATCACAATTAACCCACCCTGCTTATTTTCTTTCAAATGAAGCCAAGTTGCACTGTTTCATACCAAGATCTTTAAGGTCTTCCAGATGGAAGAAATCTTGGAAATCATCTAGTCCAAACTCTCACCGATTACAACTTCAGTTTGAGACATCTGTGGCAGAAACTCTCAGGGCTCGCTGGCAGCCATGTGCTTCTCTCCGTTCTCAGCGGCCTTCGCATACAGCTGAGGCCACGTGGCTAAGCTCTGACCTATGGGACAGTGCTGGACCTGATCTAAGTCACTCCCAGGCCTGGCCCTACCTCGGATGGAGAAGGACCAGCCAACCTGCATCGTATCAGACCCTGCTTGAGGCATAAATAAACTTCCATTATGCTATTCACCGGCATTTGCAGATCTGTCTGTTTCAGCAGCAAGCATTAATTGATTCCCAAGCCTTCTTTTAATAACCTAGCAACTCAGTGAGCTGCCAATCATGCCAGAGAGAGAGAGATGGAGATTACTATTGTCCACAGTTTCAAAGAATGAATAAAGAAAGGAGGAGTCAGGTAACTCGTTTTTACCACAGAGTAGCATCTCACTTACCTAAAGGTTATTACTTGAGACATGACTTATAAAGGCTAAAGCTTCACCCACCCTGAGAGCCAGGAAATAAGCCACAGAGGGCTTAAAACAACCCAGCCTGAGAGCTAAATGGAGCTTTAGGGCTTCGCTCACTAGTTAGCCACAAAGGCTCTACTTGCTCAAGTTATCCTGGAGTAAATATGGTTTGTTATCTCACAGCAGATAAGAAATAGGAAATTGGAAGCCATAAGGAGTGGTGCCAGAAGGGTGCACGTCACAACATTCTGAGAGTGAAGGAGAGATCGTAACTTGAAAAGGCAACACATCCATAAGCAGAGTAGAGAGCCCCAATTTATAAAGGATGACAGCACCCCACTACTGCTGAGTCCTGAAGGCATCGCTGGAGGAGCTCAGCCCACATATGATAAAAATAATTTGTCCTTCTCTAGCTCTTGGAAGCTTGCAAAGAAGGTAAGACAAAATGTAAGAAGTCTCTGAAAATGGTTACTCGAAACAGTTCAGTGTTTAAAGGCAAACACTTGCTTATTTGAAAAACTGATTTGTGAGGGCCACCTTCCTTCCCCAGGATGCCACACACTGATGCTCAAAACCAGGAGACTTTGCCATTTGCATACTGCTTAACAATAAAACTGAGTGAGAATGTCTGATTCTTCCCAAACCCATCTGGGTGCTCATATCCAGACTGAAGGAAATTGGGATTCCAAAAGCAAAATCAAGATCCAAATACCATGTGAAGTAGAAAGGACCTTATAGATCATTCAGTAAACGCCCCTGGCAGAAAGATTAGGTGACCAGAGGGCACCCATTCACGTCCCTGCAGAGGACACACTGAAGTCCATGTCCCCTGCCTTCCGAGCCAAGGTATAACTATCCACATCACAATCCTCCTTCCCTGTCCGTACTCATACCTTCTCCATCCCTTCCGTCCTTCCCCTCGATCCACAGGCCGGATGCACTCACCTGCAGAAAGCAGTGTCCGACTGGGGCGTGCTCAGGAAGGGTGGTGTTGTACACCTGCCTCAGGAAGACGGGCTCGTTGTCATTCACGTCGTCCACGACGATGCTCACCAGGCAGGTGGCGGAGAGCGGGGGCTCTCCGAGGTCTTGGGCCACCACTTTCAGCTCTACCGCCTCCTGGATCTCTCGGTCGAGGCTCCGGGTGGTGCTGATCACACCGCTTTCGGGATCGATGGTGAAGGACGGTCCACACTCTGCGGTGGGCCTCAGAGCCTCTGGGCTGCAGCGAGCCTGGAGAGGGACCAGCGTGTAGCGCAGTCGGGCATGGTCCGTGCCAGGCTCATCCGCATCCGAGGCGCTGACCCACAAGACCGCCGTGCCGGGGACCGCGGCCTCGGACACTGAGGCCCGGTAATGCTCCTGGCTGAAGAGAGGCGGCTGGTCATTGAGGTCAGCAACACGGAGCAGCAGCGTCTGCTCGGTGCTCAGCGGAGGGGATCCCGCATCCGTGGCCACCAGTCGCAGATCATACAGGTCGCGGCTCTCCCGGTCTAGGGGCCCCTCCACGCAAAGGAAGAATACTCCTGAGGGGCCTCCAGACCGAAGCGCAAAGGCTCCCTCCCCGCCCTCCAAGACCAGCGAGATGCTCCCGCTGTCTAAGCCCACGCCAAGTTCCCCTGCGGCCTCCTCTTCCTTCTCTGGGTCGCCATCCGCGTCGGACACCGAGACCCTAGCCACATAGTCGCCAGCTCGAGCGCCCTCGGAGACGCGCGCGGCGCCTCCCTCGGTGAGGAAAAGCAGATGAATGGCGGGCCGGTTGTCATTCACGTCCAGCACGGCGATGGACACGCGCACGGTGGCGACTTCCGGCTCGGCACCTCCGTCGCGGGCCTCGACCACCAGCTGGTGCCAGGCCTGCGCCTCGCGGTCCAGCGGCCTCTGCAGCCGCACCACGCCGCTCAGCTCGTCCACCGCGAAGTAGGCCGCGTCGCCCAGCGGCCCGCCGCTGCCACCCGCCCCGCCGGGAGCCTGCCGGGAGCGGACGCGGTAGCGCACGTGGCCGTTGGGCCCCAGGTCACGGTCGGTGGCGCGCACGCGGCAGATCTCGGCGCCTGGCCGAGCGTCCTCGCGCACGGCGGCGCGGTACTCGCTCTGCTCAAAGACCGGCGGGTTGTCGTTCTCATCCAGCACCCGCAGCTCCACCCGCAGGTGGCCGGTGCGCCGCGGGCGACCGCCGTCCCACGCCTCTATCTGCAGTTCGTGTGCTGCCGCCGCCTCTCGGTCCAAGCGCCGCAGCAGCACCAGGTCTAGGGGCTCCAGGGGCGACGAGAACGGCGGCGACGCTGGTGACCCCGGGGCCCCGTAGCGCAGCTGGAAGAATGGTCCTGCGGGGTCCTCGGAAAGCTCGGACGGCTGCACGAGGGTGTAGCCCTGTGTGCTGAACAGCCCGGCGTCGGGGTCTTCGGCGCCTGGCAGGCGGAAGGCGGTACCTGGCGGGCTGAGCTCGGAAACGTCGAGCTGCAGGGAGTCGCGGGGAAAGCGAGGCGAGTGGTCGTTCACGTCGTTGACGCGGATCTCCACCTGCACCACGGCGCCCAGCAGCGTGGCGGCCACGAAGCTATAGTGGTCCCGCCGCTCGCGGTCCAGGCGCCGAGCCGTGCGGATGATGCCTGTGTCCGGATGCACGTGGAAGTCGTCCAGCAGTGGGGAGTCATCCGAATCCTCCGACAGAAAGAAGCCGCCCCCCTCCTGCTGCTGCTGCGCGGCCGGCAGCCCGGCGCGGATGTCGCCGACTAGAGTGTTCGGAGGAAGCCCCTCGTCCACGGAAAGGCTGAGGTTGAACACCTGGGCGGATGAGCCCGAGGCCGCCCACAGCCACGCGTGCACGTAGAGCCCGAGCAGGAAGCGCTGCGCCCCGGCGCTGCCGCTGCCTGGCCGCCGGCAGGGAGCCCCTCTCCTCCCGGGAAGCAGGAGGCGCTTCCCGGCGAGAGCCCCCGGCTGCTGACACCCTTCGCCCATCCTCCGCCCTGAAGGGCTCATTTCTCCTCCAGCTCCCGGGGAAGGCTCCCGGGTAACTGCCAGCTTGTGACGGGATGGCAGGAAAATCCGGGAGCCTCTTCGGTGTCTCAGCCAAAGAAGAAAAGACTTTGTTTGGCAAACAAGCGAACAGACCCAGGAGTTCCCGAGGTTACATCTGCAACTGGTGAAAACGCCCTCCGCCTGCAGCTCGTGCAGACGGGGAGCGAAGCTCTAGCTGCCTCTGCCGCGGCAGCCACCTCTTCAGCCCCTGGATTTCTTTAAAGGAGTCTCATCTATTTTTCTCTTTCCTTTTATTCCTTTTACATCTGTTCCTTATTCTGCTCGGCCGGTTGTTTCCCCCTGGTAAAGTCAGGTGCATTATTTCTTTTGCCAAAAGGATGAAATTATTTAAAGGCGTACACACGAGGAGAGGATGGGGGTCGGGCCGAGGAAGGGGTGGAGTAAGGGCGGGAGGCCAGGAGTGAGGGCGCGGGGCCGGAGCGGAGGAGGGAGGGAGGAAGAGAGAGAGGGAGTGGTCCGCTGCTCCGGGGGGTGGCCGCTCCCCGCCGCGTCTCCGGGCGCGGAGGGCCGCACGGCTCCCTCTCCGACCCAGCCCTCGCGGACTCCCCTCCGCTCTCCTCGCTGCGCTGTGACGCGCCGCACACCCGGGCAAACTCCAACCTGCGAGTCACCGCTCTGCAGCAGGGCGCATTCGTGGCTGGGTCAGGGATGGAGGACGGGGGAGCCAAGGAAGAAGGACCCGGAGATTTGGACCTTGGGGCGGCTGGGGGTCGCGCAGGCGGGGCTTCTGGCGCGGCTAAGCGTGCAAAGTGGCGAGGGGCGGGGGAAGGTGAGGAGAGCAGCCTCTCCACGCCCTCCCGGGCCGCATCCCCTTAATCGGCCCTTCAGCAGGCCTGACGCTTGGCTCCTGCTAAGCCAGAGGGTGGGGGTTATAATCACCTTGGAGAGCCAAACTTGTGTTCTCCATTTGGCGAGAGAGACTCGTCCCCAGCGGAAGGACAGATGGAGTCAAAGGCCGATGCGCAGCTGGGGCCAGGATGACTGCAAAGCGGGGCTGCAAAGCGGCGAGAGGCGGAACTTAGAAAAACCTTCGAGAAAACCGGGGGAATCTGTGACACACATGGTGGAAACCAGGCTTTATTATGCCGCTCAACGACTCGGGACATGTGAGTCTTGTCACTCCCCTCTGCCACCAGGAATGACAATAGATTCGGCTTGCGAACACTTTTTTTTTAATGCATTCAGCGCCATCACACCACTTCCAGGATGTTTTACAATGCTGATTTATGGGCATAAAGAAGGGGTGGCCGAGGCCCATCACCCCCCAGCTCTCAGCCGTCACCTCTGAGCAGGGAAGTTGGCAGGCAGGGCAACTACTGATACCACTTGCAAAATAGCTTGTGTCTGAGCCCAAGAAAAATGCCAATAAATTAATTGTCATGGACGCAGGTTTCCTTTCAATTATCCGTAATGATAGGTAGCAATTGATAGATGGCCTATAATAAAAAATGCCGGAGGAAGGGCTCTCTGCCCTCTTAAGGATGGCTGGCCATATTTAGCAGATGGTTTCTGCAATTTTACATTTAGGCCAGAGGGAAGAATTAATTTCCTAGATACTGTTGCTCCCCTTTCAAGAGAACCAAAAGCCCTGCACAGCATTCCTTGCAGCAACACCAAGATAGCTTTTTAATACATACAATCGCTAATCCACAGCCACATGATCATCTCTATGTCTGTTAAAATAATAATAAAACAATTTATTTTATAGCAGGCCCATGACATGTAAATGGAGACATTATTAGAATAAATTCAGCTTCCTTTCACCAGGGAAGTCTCCTTAACATTAAGGAGATCTGTTAACAAGTTTTTAGTCCCCTTCCCTCAGCCTCTGCAATCTCGCCCTAACTAGTCCCCCTGCCTCCATTCTAGCATCCAGATTGATATTTTTAAAACTAAGTCAAATCATGTGACACGCACCATCCACCCATCTCGGCTTAGAATCCCTCGGTGTATTTCCATTATACCTGGATTATATAATTCAGACTCTACCTGATGCGGTCTTACCCACCTTCCTGACCTCATCTCGCCTAGCACCACTGGGGATCCAGCTGCCCTGATCTTAGTACAAGTTAGGGACTGAATGTTTGTGTCTCCCTCAAAATTCTTGTGTTGAAATCCTATACCTCTGTGTGTTGGCTTTAGGAAGCCAGGCCTTTGGGAGGTGGTTGGATGAGGTAGATCATGGGATTGTCGCCTTTCTCTGAGCAAGGCAAGAGCTTGGAGCTCTCACCACGTGAAGGCAGAAGAAGCCAGAGTCCTCAACCAGAAGGAGGACCTGCACCAGAACCTGACCATGCTGGCACCCTGACCTCGGACTTCCAGCCTTCGGAAGTGGGAGGGAGAAGTTTCTTTGCTGATAATGCCGCCGTCCTATGGGCCTTTGTTATAGCAGCCTGGTCAGGCTCAGGCAGTGCATCTGTTGTTAGAAGCTGCCTGTGCCTGGGAGTCACTGCTTCTGCTTGTCAGAGTTTGGTTCTTTCTCATTCAGGCCTCAGCTCAAGTACCAATTGCTTAGAGACCTTCCTTGGCCGCCCGACCTACCTCAAGTAGCTTCTCCACCGTAAACCCTATGTCCTCACGTTAGATTTGATCCACGGCATCTGAAAGTAGCTTGTTTTATTCATTTGTTTACTAGACTGTTGTGATCTCAACCCTCTTACTCACTTTAAGTGTTGCTTTATGCCAGAAGGTAGACTGGTAACTACTACGTAGTGAGTTTCTATTCACTAAATTTCTATTGGATGATTGGATGGAGGGTGGATTGAACTGGAGAGTAGATGGAGAGCTAATCTGTTGAAGGAGGGATTGGAAGCCATGACTCAGAATTAACTGGCCTGAGATCTTTCATGGTGATGGACTGTGTCTTCCTAATTTATTCATTTTGATCATTCCGGGGAGCTTCTTGAACTTCTTTTCAAACTTCTTCAACTTACTTTGCAAACAGTATTGTTATCAGATATTTACTTGAGTCTCAAAATAAAGGAAAAGCAGCTAGTTTTTCTGCATCGTTCACTGACACATTCATTGTAAACAGTGGTTTGGTTGAGAAACAAACAGAAAATGAGGAATGTCAAACATCTATTTTCCAGTTCATTTCAGCATGTGCAATTCGAGGTCTCCTGCCCATTTGACAATAACCTTCGTTGAATGCTCTGAGCAGCATTCTAGCATTAAGAATTCAATTTCATTGAGTAAAAGAAATAAGAGCATTTCTCAAATATGCCAAAAATAATTTTAGATAGCATGGAAGCCAACAGTCTGCAACAAATAGGGCCAGATCTGACCCTCTTCAGAGAGACATTACAGTCAACTGGCAAGAATTTGGGTTTTAAAGCTGGTTGCCACCTTGGTTTTGCTCTGTAATTTTGGGCAAGTTATTTCAACCTTGTTAAGCCTCAGTTTCACCTTCTCTAAGTTGAGAATTATAATATCTAGCTTACAGGGATCTTATGAGCCTTAAATGAGACAACATGCATGTGGACTAGCACGTAGAAAGCATTCCACAAATATTACTTCTTTTGCCCTCCGTTGTTTGTGTGAGGAGATATTTTAGGGATGCAGTGTTTTGGGATTCTCAGTAATATCAAACTCTGGCTTCTTAGCCTCCTTGAGGGTGTGGAGAGGGAAGTCAAATTCTTACTATTATGAACACAAACTATCATGGTCAGGAAGGCCCAGAGCAGATCTTCCCCTAGCGTTACTTGGTTTAATAGTCCAGGAAGTCTGTGGTCAAAAACATTTTCTCCCAGACTGCAGATGTTCCTTCACTTGTAATAGTTAATTTCAATGGTCAAATAGTAATTAAGACCTAAAGCATCTCATATTAACCTTTTAGGAAAGGAATTATAATTATTATCCCCACCTTAAAGATATAAGAGCCCAAGGTTCAGGGCATTGCAAGTGATTCAATGAAAGTCACAAAGATCTCAGTGGTGGAACTGGAATCTGAACCTAGATGGTGGTGCTTCAGCGTCCCTGGTCTTCTGAGCTCTCCCTGATCACATATCATCTCTGTGGTTTTCTGCTTAAAACAGACTGTCTTGCTTCTGAATTCTCATTGAAATCACTATAAGAAGATAGTAAGAGTTTTGGAAAGACCTGGGAGAATGACAGAAAGAAGAACTTTGGACGACACATTTGGGTGATGGTAGGATGGCCCAGGAGAACAGCCACATGGGTTGACTACTTGAGAATGCAACAGAAAGAAACCAACCATTTAGAAATGGTACTTAAAGCAAGTGAGGAGGAATTCTGTGGAATATGGAGGCTTCTTCCCAAGGGGAAGACCCTCTGAGGTTAGGAAGGACGCTGCATGCAAGGAGTACCATCTGGCTCATACGTCATCTTTCTAAAAGGATGCACTGAAGAGTGTATGGAGCTTGTGGTGGTTAAATGTTACATATCAACTTGGCTAGGCTATGGTACCCAGTTATTTACTCAAACGCTAGTTGAAATGTTACTGCAAAGATATTACGCAGATGTGATCAATATCTATTAGGAGTTGCCTTTAAGTAAAGTGATTACTCTTGAAAATATGGTGGGCCTCACCCAGTCAGTTGAAAGTCTAATGAGCAAAATCTGGGGTTTTCCAGAGAGGAACGAATTCTGCCTCAAGACTGTAATGTAGAAATCCTGCCTACACTTCCATCCTGCTGGCCTGCCCTACCAATTTTGAACTTGCCAGCTCCCACGATCCTTTAAGCCAATTACCATATGTCTCTTGGATCTGTTTCTCTGGAGAACTCTGATACAGAGCTTTATAAGAGGAAATGATTTCATGTCTAATATCATAGTCTGTATTTCATATCTACATACATTTTGTGTTCTTAAAGGTTTAAAATCATCCTCTTAGATATAATGGGGATCTTGTTCAGATAGATAACTACATGGTAGCTAATCAAGTCCTCCTCCCCACCTTAAGACGTAAGCCATCCCACAGCCACAGATAATGGGCTGTTCCCTCTTTTTCAATGTTAAGATCTGATTCTATACACACTCATTCTATTTTCTCAACCTATCAGAATATGATTTCATTTTATAGAGTATTAGTCTCTGTTTCCGATATCAATATATAGTTATTTCTTCTGGTTCTTTGGGAAGATGGGGAAAAACTGGTCAATAATTTCTTTACAGCAACACTTCATCATGTGGTTGGAGAGAAGTATAGTGTGGCTCATCATTAAGCAGATTTGGACGTACTGTATCAAATCGTATTTTGCAAATCCAGTAGAAGCCGGTATGTAAGATTTACATACTAAAGTTCTCCCTATATTTGAAGATTATATTCTAAGTAGGTCTGAGACAGAACCCCTGGCTAAAGTAATGCCTGCACAATTTCCCCCCAAACCCCTTCCCTCTCCTAAATTGTTTAGTCTCCTTCGCAGAAATTGGTAAAGTAGACCAACTTCTCCCCACTCCCTTCACCAGACTCCAGATGGCCTACAAAGGCCGATCAAACCTGCTTAAAGACACTGCCTTTAATATTTGGCTTTTCTGACTCTTGTCTTTGGCACACATGCACACACACACCATCTTGCTTCCCCTGAAAGCCTTTCTTTAGATGAAATGATCCCAGCTTCTTATTTCCTCAACCCTTTAATCATTTTGTTTCTGTTCTCTGAACTCTTTCCAGTTTCCCTATATATCGTATAAGACACAGAAACCAAAACCACACCATTGTCTAACAGGGTCTATACGCATTGCCAAATCCAGAGAGGCTGACTTAACTTTTTCAACCAGAAATCAAAGCCAAGTCCAACAGGTTCTTAGCAAGTGGATGTCGGAACAGGTGTGACACTCCCATTCCAATAAAGCAACACCTTCTAAGTACATAATTATTCAGCATGGGAAGGTAACTGACTGGCTTCCACTTAAAGGGATTTTCTAGAATATTCGTGTACTCGTGTAAGACAGCATGAAGGATGCAGCTAGTGAAGAAAAAGATAAATAGTGTTGAATCCTGTCCATATTTTTCTAGGTGTCGTTGCTATTCGTGTGAAGAAAAGGAAGCTGATCTGTTTCCTGGGACAAAGCAAAGTTCACTGAAATACATATACATAATGTACGTTATAATCATTCCAAGCAAGAGAAAGTGGAGGAAATACCCAGAGCCCTGCCAATCCCACAAATATTCAGTGAGAAAAACACCTGGATTCTCCCCAAGCCACAGCTGTTCAGTTGGAAAATGCCTGGATCCCATTGAATCAAGGCAGTCGGGGAAAAGAGCCACATCCGGCCCAGTGTGTCTCCTCTGTGCGGCAGGCACACATGAATCCTATTTGATCAAGACACAGTTATTTTGGAAATAAATAGATCCTGCTGGATTCGAGTGCAGTTCACTGGGCACAGATATGACCTATGAGAACCTCCCTCAATACACAGACATTTGGTAAGAAAACTTGCACCACAGATTTTTGGCCGTGTCAATATCTTGATTATTTCTCTCTTGGAACATATGTGAACCTGGCCCCATTGCTGCTTGATTAGCTTTGCCTGGATCACAAAGGATCTGAGGCTTTTGCCCTGACTCTAGATTTAGCAGTGCGCACGTACCAAGAGAAATGCAAAATTGAATGACAACCTTATTTTTAGGATGCTCAACAACACGGTAGCATTATCACCAACAGGAATGTTCCCCGCCTTTCTGAACACATGTGAATTAAGGGGAAAAAACGCTTTTGTCTCTATCTATCATCACAATTTACATTTCCCACAGATTTCCATCTTTTTATGACATCAGCCTCTTCGGTGTCTAAGGCAACATTTTCATTATGTTTTCCAAAATGTTTTCAGCAGTTCAGTATAGAGATACTACTCTTGGTCCTGAAACTAAACTGAAAATTAGGCAGATATGTACACAAATTAAATAACCCTTGAATTTACCTACTTCAAGGCAGGCAGAGCTTTCTTATAGCTACTATAATGTATCAGGAGTGATTCAGTGCTTAATACTTTCAAAGATGTTTTTAGATTGCTGTCCAAGCAAATCCTGAGGGGAGAGCATGTGCTTTGAGAAGTCACAGACTTGGATTTTGAGGGCTCTAGCACCCTAAGGTCCTTGGAGGGTCTGTTCTTCTCAACGATTTCCGCCAGAAAACAAGATTGCCGTCCCTGGAGAGGTAGAAACTGCTTTGTGAATTCAGGTGCTCCTCAAGCTTTCCTCCGTTGACTGCCAATTCCTTACTTCCCATAACTCTTTGTATCCAGTGCAAAAATAAAAAAAGACAGCAAAACAGAGGAATGAAACTCCAGAAGCTCTTGGCCATGGCAAGATGCTTTCAATTAATAAACCAGAGTCCCGCAGGAAAGTGGACCTGAATCCCACCAACTCCGGGCTCCGTTCTGACCACTGCACACCGAGTGTTTTAGTCATCAGCTAAACTCCAGGGTACCTACTGTAGGAACTTCACCGCATTGGCAAAAGCTTCTGTTGAAACACTGCTTCCTGTGTCTGCAAATGTGTATATATTTTTCCCTCTGCCTTCATGGGCTTTCATCCCTGACTCTTTATTCATAAAGCCAGCTTCCAAGTCTTTGCTGTGTTCTGTATCTTCAAGATCTCTTTTGAAGGCGCCTCAGTCTCTCTTCTCATGTATTTTTTATCTCCAGTCTGCCTGCTTCACCTGTAGATTTTAGTCGCTGTTCTTTCCTTCTTTTATAGAATCCTTCATCTCCAATCCAGACATAATGTGGAAACTTAAATAGAATAGCCATTAAAAATGCAGGATAGGGGAGATACATTAAAGACCCAAGAGATGGAGACCTTCACTGGGCACAGATGAATGTTAAATGCTCAGAAGTCACCAGGAGCAATCAGAGAGGCAACTGTTCACTTCTGAGTGAGTGCAGCCCACGAGGAAGAAGGCAGAGCTGTACGAGGCTGCAGAGTGGCCCCAGCGGCCAGTCCTTGAACCTTGCAGGTGCCCAGAGTGAAGGAGTCCAGGAACCGCGCCCTTCCTCTGTGAGCACACCACCAGCAGCAAAGCCGCGGATGGATCACGGATCCAGGTATGGTGAAGGATCATTTGGGACCTCACTTTCTCTTGCTCATAGACCCACACCCTCAGAGTTCCCTGTGGTAGGTAAAAAAATGCCCCCTGCAAAAACATGCACACACTAATCCCCAGAAACTACATGACGAAAGGGACTTTGCAGATGTGATTCGATGACAGATCTTGAGATGGAGGGATCATCTGGATGAGCCTTTAGAAGTGAAAAAAATAGACAAGAGGATCAGAGAATGAAAAGGAGGTGAGACAACAGAAGCAGGCAGCCGTGTGTAGGGACCATGAGGCAGAGAACACAGACAGCCTCTTGAAGCTGGGAAAGGCAAGGACAAAACTCCTCTGAGCACCTGGAACACAGCCCTGCCAACACCGCGGTTTTAGCCCGGTGAGACTGTGTCTGAGTTCTAACCTCCAAAACTGTAAGATAATACATTCGTGTCTTTTGAGGGACAAAGTTGGTGGTAGTTTATTACAGCAGCAATAAGAAACTAATATATCCCTGGGGCGTGCCAAGCCCAGTTTGTCTCTTTCCTCCCTTCTCCATAGTGAAGACCTGTGTTTCCAGTGCCTCTGTTATCTCTCAGACAAATACATTCTTGTTGCAAAGAAGGTGGAAGTTCTCACAGCCCTGGTTTTGTTTCCAGCCAACTGTATCTCAAGGGATTAGTTCTAACCGGAGATCTGGGCAGATTCATGTCAGAGAATGTGTTTCTTACTATGTCAAGATGAGTTTGTTTTTTTTTTCCTTTGATTTAAAGGCATTGTTTGCAGTTTTATCCTTGCATAAAATGTTTTAGAAAAAATATCTGCCACAAAAAAGCAATCCTGTTTAAAGGTTAAAAGAACATTGCAAATAAAATACCCTCATGATGGTTGAAACCTTAACTAGATAAGCATTTGGGGTCCAATTGAGAGGTAGCCACAGTCGATCTGAGGTAGAGAACAGAGTTTGGGGGAAAGGGGTTAAGAACACAAAGGCTACTTTTAAAGCAAAGTGCTTGGCCCAGCGGCCGGAAAATGGGGTTCTGGTTATATTGTGGAGAAAAATAAATCCTGAGTGTGGAAACAATCTAAGTGTTATATAATGGGCCGCAAAATTGACTCAGTGCGGGGGTTACTGACCCAAGAGGTAGGAAGCCTGAGAACGTGCACACGCAAGGAATCTCTTTCCTTTCATCTCCTCTTGCTCAAATACAAATACTCTGGTGGAGTTCAAACTTTGCTGACCCCCTCTAAGAAATACATTGTACATAATAAGCTGCTACACATCCACAGGTAATGTAACTGGAACAATAGTTTCATGACACCTACCTCCCATTACAATATGAGATATGCTCTGATATTTAATAATTTTTCCTGTTATTTTTCATTGTGTGTTTTTTTTTTTTTTAAATACTGGCCAGCACCCACTAAGTGGTCATGACCTGCAGTTTAAAAACACACCTTCAGTAGTACTATTTATCACCAAAGTAAGCATTCTCTGCGCAGTTAGTACAGACAGCTTTTTCATTATAACCTAGTAACTGCAAATGAAATGACAGTCAGAAATTGACTACCCTTAAGGTCTTTTCCAACTGCACGATTTCCTAGTTTTTCCGCCAGAGGAAGATTATTTTTTCCAAATAGGACAGACTGACAAGTTGGAACTTTCCTTCCAGCAAGTTTGTTTGATAAATAAATGGTTTATCTAAGATAATTTTGGCATTCCTTGTTCATCAGTGATTAATTCCTAATCAAAATCAGGAATCAATGAAAGTATTGCCACATTTTTTTTGCCACATTGGCATTGGTATTTGTGAATTTTGAATTTGGTTGTGGTATTTTGATTTCAGAAATTAGAGATAAAGTATTTCGAGCCACTTTCCACCAGCATTTTGATGTATGATCTTAGCCAATATCACCTTGAAAATCCCCTCCCGCCCTCATCGCTAAATCTGCTCACAGCAGGTAAGGCGTGCATCCTGACCCCTAGGGCACTGCTCTCCATCACTTTGTATTCAACAATTATGCTTCACAACACCCTTCTCAGGTCTTGCCTTTAAAATAAGAGTGACACTCTCTGGGCTGAAGGAGAGTGAATAAACTGCGCTAACCCTACCGAGATGCAAAACAATAGTAATCACTCAGCAGTTCGCTGTGAGGTGACAGATTCCAATTTCCCATTTTCCAGAGACCTCTCCTCATTATCAAGCAAAACTGGACCGGTTAACTTGCCCAAGATCTATAGCTCCCTGGGATGTCTCATCGGTCTGTGTCCCTGATGGGGACTCAAGCAGGTGGTGCGGAGAGCAGCGGGCAAGCTGACACAGGGAGACGTGTTGCCCGGATAAGCTCATCCACCAGGCCAGCTAATTTCCCTTCTATTCTGAGGAGAGCAATTACTTTAAATTGCCATGTATCAAAATGACTTTGCTCTGGCCCCCAAGTACAGCAAATCAATCAACTATAATGTAAATGACTACCTCCAGCTACTTTGATTTTAAAAAGTGGAAGATTAAAAAAAAGAGAGAAGCAGATTCGTGCTGCTTCCTTTAGAATTGAGGCAGAATCACAGTTCAAGGTCTTATAATTGCAGGCTGGTCCGTAGAAAGCACATTACTTTGGGAGCTTTTGACCATAGAGCAAAACTACTTTGTAACTTTGTTTTTAAATCCCATCAGGTTCTGTTGAAAAGTTGGGTTTTTTTTTTCCTTTTGTAAGAAAGGACCTGGTCTCTTTTACGAAAATCCGTAGGACAGAAAGAAAGATGCTGAAAAGTGGATGTGAGACACGAGACAGACGGCAGCTAGGAAGGTACCAAGAACTGTCTTGCCTGAGTCACATATTTACCTGAAGCCAGCAGCACAACCGAAACACAGGCAAACTCACCTGCCCAACCTTTCCAGACCAGAACTTAAGCTGGTGCAATCAAATACTTCATTGGCGATGTGCCTTATAAGGAGAAATGCATCCAAAATTCCAAATAAGGCTTTCAAAGGGGAATTTTAATATCTATATTTAGATTTAGCAGCCTTGAGGGGAAATAGGATGTTGACTTATGAAGCTGAGAGAAATTATAAGCAGCTGGAATATTAAGGACACATTGTCAAAGGGAAGCTTTCATCTCCAACATGAACTGAAGTTCCAGAACCTTCCATTGCCCCGATTTGAACTCATAAGATCTTAGAGGTCTCTATCTAGTCAATTTTAGAAAGTGTTATACCCAACTTTTAGACTGCTTGATTGACAGAGCAATTAAAGATGTAATAGTTAAAGATAAGTACAAAAAGCAGTTAAGCATTATTAAATTGTACAGTTTTTTCTTTAGACACAACTTTTTAAAAAAATTACAGTGAGTTATATTTTAAATCAAAAGACATTTAAAAAGAATAATTGAATACGAAGAAAGTCTGAAATCTCTTTATTAATTCCAGAAAGCCTAGCCGTCAAACTACAAAGCCGTTCGCAAGGAAAAGCATCTAAATGAATCTGAGCTTCCTCTTGTGGGCTGAGCTTGCAGGCAGAGGCGCAAAACAATAAGAATAATGTCTCAGGGTGGAAAAATACATAATTATCTTCTGTATGATTGGATGAATAAATTACTGCCTCGTAAATTAACTTAACCTCTTTCTCTTCAAATTTGCATAAAAATTGCTTTTCCTCACTTCTTGCAGAGGGCTTCTAAATATAATAACTCCATTTCTGATCGCCTTTCGGTTTCTTCCAGTCATCCTTAAACCAGCTTAACAATGAACAGTTGAAATCACTGAATTCTGTCTCGTTATTTTTGAGGGTTTATCTGACATCACTCTTCTGTTGTACAGACAAACAAGTTTCCTGGCCTTCGTGGGGAATCCAGTCATCTGCTCCCTAAAACCAGCAGATTATTGGGGTGTGTTGGACAACCACAAGAGGGGGTGAAAGCCATATTTTTCCAACTGGTAGTCCGTAAAGAAACAATCCAGTCCCATTAAGCATTCAAGGAAGAATCTGGTAGGCAAAATTCCTTATCTAGAAGAACGCAGAGAAGCAGATAACTAAAATAATAACAACAACAATAACAACATTACAAGATAAATAATGTCACAATAAGGAGCAAAGCAAGCTCTTGTGGGGACTCAGAGGGCAGTTTCACTTTCATGTAGAGCCAATCTGGCTAAGAGAATTCATCACTTTATTTAGTTACCTGTTTACTACCCACCCTTACTCTAAAATGTAAGATCTGTGGTGCATTTTGTTTACTTCCTTATTCCCAGGTATTGCACTGAATAAATGTACGCAGTAATGCGGGTTAACACCATCTCAAATCTATAGGTTCCAACCCCAGTTGGGTCTCCTCAGCTGTTCAACAAATGCTTCAACCCACAAACCCCACTCCTTGAGTCATAAGAACACCTGCCCCCGCTTCACCTCAACCAACGAGATCTGGCCCAGGCACACCCCAGGGTCAATGTTCCCATCAGTGGTTCCCAGCAGCCATATTTAGGGCACTTCCAATGCACATCTTATTTGGCCTCTCTGCTGCATTACGCAAAGCTGACCAGCTTCTCCTTTAAATGCGTCTCCTGTGGCTTTCACAAAACTTCACTCTCCTGGTTTTCTTTCTCTACACCTGCTGAATCAGAATCTCCGCAGACAGGGCTCCCAAGCATGTGCATTTTTTCAAAGAGCTACAGGTCATTCTGGGGCAACGGCATGACTGACAGCCACTTGCCCTGACTTTCTTCCCTGCTCACTTTCTTGTCCCGAGGTGGCTTTAAACTTCAGGAGGGTGTAAAGGTTAACATCAGGACGGAAGTAGGGGGAGAGGGCTAGACACCGCGCCTTAAACCTGACTTTGTATGGCAAAGACATCTCTTTTACTTGGATTATATGTTTCCAGAAGACCTCAAATAGGAAAGTTTAATCAAGATGCCCTTATACACACTTTCCATGAAAGCAATGATTGTAAGATGCATGTATTAATGATTTATATGAGATTCAGAAGTTATTCATTGCCATATAAAGAATCTTGTTATTACCATGGCGATGATTAGGGAATAAACTGTTCCCCACCATCGACACCCCTGCACTTGGCCACTCCTGTGGTGTCAACTGTCCAGGAGACCCCAGTTATGACACCCTCTGGTTCTCCCTCAAGGGCTAATTCCTCATTCTTAACTGATACTTTACAGGCATCAAGTATCTCAATATACCATTTTCTCCCCTAAACTTGCTTTCTCTGTCTAATATGATTCATTCAGTTATAACAATGTGACTGTCCCCCCAGTCACCTAATTTAAGACTCTCTCAGAGCCCAAAGCAATCACTGAATTCTATTGACTATCCTTCTAATGATCATTCAAATCTTTTTCCATCTCTCTGGCATTGCTTTGATCTAGATAATCAAGTCTTTTTAAACCATTGGAACTGCTTCTTGACTAGCTAGCCTGCTCCTAGTAACTAGACAAGCTCCCTCCCCTCCACTGTCAGCCTGCAAAATACAGCCATAGTTATCTTTCCAAAGCACTATCTGGTTATTCCTGCCCCTCTCTGTGTTTGAAAACCAATCTGTGGCTCCGCAGTGAGGACCAGGACCAAAGCTCCTTAGTCCAGTACACAGGGCCTTTCATTACTTAATGGCAGCTTATTTTCCCAGCCTTATCACCTTCCTCTCCCCCCAAAGGCAGCTACTACGAGCTCTAATCTTTTGAAAGTTCTAGAAAAGGTCACTAAATTGTAAACATTCAAATACACTCAAGACCTACACACAAGCTCACCCTCCAGAAATGCAAGTTCCTGAATAATCGGTTTATTTTTCTTTGCTGGTTGGTTTTATTTCACATGCTAACATCACACCATTTATTCTGATTTCCCTGCAGCGGGGCTGTCCCACTGCATTGTAGGCCAAATGACGACCGCAGCAAAGCTCAGAAGCACTGCCACCTTGTGGTCACAGAAGCAGGGGGAACGCAAAGAGATCCTCCCTTCATACATTTTTCCCCAACAAGAGGAGCTGAGAGCTGGAGAGCTCCTCTTACTCTCCCCTTTTCTCAGGCCACTGGGAAAAGGAAAAGCCATTTGATCATCACTAGAAACTCCAAATTACAAAACTCTACATTCAATGTCTCAACTTTTAATTACTCTCTTTTGTAGCATCCTATTGATTTCCCTCAACCAGCTGATTTAAGGATATTGAAGGACATATTTATTTAAGTGACTTTTGCAGGTTCAAGTCTCTAATGGGTCCAGAGAACTTTTTCAAAGTCTTTTAAGAAGCTAATAAGAGCTCCAGACCTCGGCTGTCAGCTCTACCAGGGCAGCAAAGCACTGACTGTTTGTCAATATAAATGCAAAACAGGGCACAGAAAAAAATCCTAAAGGGCTCCTTATTGAAAGAATAAATGCATGAATACGTGGACAGCACATATCGTGACAACTTTCAAAATGGAGGAAATTGCTTTTTCTAATATTTTTGAAAATAGTCATTTCAGTTTGAAGTTTTAAGTCCATGTTGAAACATTCACGGCTTCCCTAATTATGATTCCCTAAGCACCAGCAACACGTGGAAGCATGCTACTTTTAAGAGGGGGTTGATGAAAAATCATAATAGATCTGCAGAGAGGTGAAGTGGCCTGTCTGAAGGCACAGCAAAAGTAGGTTCAGAGCAATTGCTCAAGGTCACTGCAAGGAGAGAGATGGCGTGACTGGGCAGGAAGTAAATGGAACATGGAGAAATTCATAAACTCTTTTTGATACTGCTTTGACAAACAAAGCTGTGTCAAAGTCTCTCTTCTTTTTTGAACTCCATTCCTCAGCTATTGTTTCACCACATATACCAGCTTCTTTTTAAGAAGATCTGTTCTCAGAATGATTGTTTTCAGATGACTTAAAGCCGGACTTCTTACGCAGCCTGATAGCCGTGGGGGACTTTTTTCCCTTGGTCAAAACTAAGCTATTTTGAAAGCTCATCGGTCATTCTGAAGCTCATTTGTATCATGTGACATCATAAAATAAATGCTTTATAAATAATTTGTTTTTCACAAAGTCAATAAGTAATTACCAGTTCGTGCCCTATAAATAAATCAATATTGAAAAGTAAGTTTAAGTGGATTCATCACCGAAATGATTAGCTGCCCAGAGAGCAAGCCCTGGGGTTACTACTTGGCTGAGTTGCTCCCTTTACATTTCTTTTTAAAAGTGCCTCCCCACCCCTCCATCATTATTATGATAAAATATGGAAATAGAAAAGGTGAGGCTAGGGCAGCCCAAGAAGTGACTTTAAAAAGCATTGATTCTAGAAAATGTTTTTGGCTTTTGAGGTGTTCAGAATGCAAAGCCATTTCAAGGACCCAGAACAGAATTCACAGAAAGTCCGGGGGGCAGCCTCACGATGACAGAAGTTGCACATAACTCATGTTATTGCTGTGAGCAATAAGCCAAAAAAGGATTTGCAGAATGAAAAATGGCACTGATCCCGTTTGCAGCTCCACTGGTTTTAGTGTTTGAAGCAATTTAACATTGTCTCTGACACCCAATTTTCCTTCTTAGTCTCTTTCAAGGATCCTTACCATTGAAAAAAATAAATTGAGTTTGCAAGGCAAAGGGCCACAGTGAGGACTGCCGTGTCCAGACTGGAGGCCAGTCCCAGAAGAAATCCAGGTCCTTCCTTCCCCTTCACACTCCCCAAGCTCCACATGAATAGGTTACACTTGGCTAAGTTATCTGGGTTACTTTTGACTTGTTTGTACACACAGTGCAATTCTGGCTGGCCCAGGGAGTCTGGGGTGGTCTATTCTTAATAAAACACCCCCAATTTGGGTGCAATAAAAACGATTTTCATGACTGCTGAGCCCTGGAAAAAGCACAATTATCCGTTGCCTGGTAAGGTTGAAAGTCAAAATAAACCATCACAGGAAACAAATAAGCAGCTGACTGTAAAGCCAAAGTGATGCAGGAAACATGGATGTGTGCCATGAGGAGGGCCGTGTCCCAGGCCTCAGCTGAGCACCTGGGACGTGCCCCACCGAGTGTGGGTCCTTGGCTTTGCTCAGGAAAGAATTCAAGAGTGAGCCACAATTGAGTAAAGGTAGATTTTACTTAGAGAGATACGTACTTCACAGAGTGTAGGCTGTTTCAAAAGGCAAGAGAAAGGCCACGAGGTGTGGGGATTGAGTGCTCAGATTAGAGTAAAAGCAGGTACCCACTCCATAGACAGTGCAGGCCTTCTCCAAAGAGGAGGGAGCAAAAAGGTGGCCAGGAGGCACCATGTTGCCATTTTTTATGGGCTCGGTAGCTTCATATGCTAGTACTTGGAAGGACCAGTCTAACCAACCTGGAGAAGGGGCTGGGCTTCCCAGGAAGTTGGCCATTTCCCACTGTTTTGACTTTTTGTGGTTAGCCTTGGGACTGTCTTAGCGCCTGTGGGCAAGTTATTTACCATGCTAATATATTAAGGTGGGCATATAATGAAGCTCAAGGTCTACTAGAAGTCATATCTCCCACCACCTTGAATCTCAAGGTCTCTTGGGAGTTGAATCTTCCACCATTTTGGTGTTAATTGCCACGTCATTCCTTGAATGGCTGTGCCCTGCCCCCTTCCTTCCTGTCTCAAAGGAGCAGAGATGACCTCACTCCAGAAGGTCAGCCATGCTCTGTCCACATGGCAGGGGGCCGGGGGCCAAGGACACCTGCAAGAGAGAGCAGTTGGAGCCTGTGCGCCCTGATGGGTTTTCAGTTCCCATCGTAAAGTGGTTTATTCCTATCTTTGCTGAGGTATAATTGACAGATGAAAATTATAAAGATGTAAGGTGTACAATTTGATATTTTGAGATACATAAACATTGTGAAATAATCAAGCCAATTAATATTCCCATAACCTCACATAGTTACCATTTTCTTTCTTCTTCATGTTTTTTGGATGTGATGAGAACAGTTAAGATAGCCTTTTTAGTAAATTTCAGTATACAATATAGCATTGTTAACTAGAGTCACATTGCTGTACATTAGTTCTCCAGAATTTACTCATTTGGCATCACTGAAACTTTGTACCCCGTGACCTAACATCTCCCCATTTTCACCGTCCTCCAGCCCTGGCAACCACCATTCTACTCTCTACATCTGTGAGCTTTTGACTATTTCAGATTTTCCATATGAATGGAATCATTCAGTATTTTCTTTCTGTGACTGACTTTTGCACTTAGCATAATGGCTTCTGGATTCATCCATGTTGCTGCAAACAGCTGAATTTCTTTCTTTTTTAAAGCTAAGTAGTATTCTATTCTCTCTCTCTCTCTCTCTCTCTCTCTCTCTCTCTCTTTCTATCTCTGGCTCTATCACCTTTTCATCCAATGGGTGAATTTCATTATCCATTATTCCACTGACAGACATTTAAGTTGTTTCCGTATCTTGGCTACTGTGAATAGTGCTGCATGAACAAGGGAGAGCAGACATCTCTTAGGAGATGCTGATCACATTTTCTTTGGGAAATATAGCCAGAAGGGGGATTACTGGATCACATGGCAGTTCTATTGTTAATACTTTGAGAAACCTCCATACTGTCTTCCATAGTGGCTGGAATTTACATTCCCACCCACAGTGCACAAGCATGCTCTTTTTTCTACACCTCTACAGTACTTGTTATCTTTTGGCATTTTGATAACAGCCATTCTGAAGGTGTGAGGTGGGACTTCATTGTGGTTTTGATTTGCATTTCCCTGGTGATGAGTGATGGTGAGCATATTTTCATGTACCTGTTGGCCATCTGTACGGCTCCTCTTTAAGAAGGTCCTTTGCCTGCTTGTCTGTTCTTGCTTTTGTTGCTTGTTCTTTTGGTATCAAATCCGAAATCATGGCCCAATCCAACATCAAGAAACTTTTTCCCTATGTTATCTTCTATTAGTTTTACAGTTTCCAGTTTTAAGATCACAAAATGTTCATCTAAAATGTCAACTTTCCACATTCAGCCATTTGTCGTGTAGATAAAATTTTCAGCAGTTTGGATAAAGTGGCCAACACGCAAGTCCCCTGAGTGATAAACTGTAACTAAGCACTTTTTTAATATACACAAGATGGTCTTTCTAATACTAACGTCAGCATAAATGTTGAAATTCATATAATGTGGATATTAGAAAACTCTCACACAGCCTTTCAATGTAAACAGGCCTTAGATACTCCCAGGACTCGCTGGCCATTCTTTGCCTTCTTGAATTTCCATGGTTCTGCTTTGTGCTGAAAACCTGCCACCTCCAACCTATTCAATCAGATGCAAACAGTAGGCCAGACATAGTAGAGATGATTCTTCAC
The DNA here is from genome assembly GCF_048564905.1 of Vicugna pacos. NCBI lineage: Eukaryota > Metazoa > Chordata > Mammalia > Artiodactyla > Camelidae > Vicugna > Vicugna pacos. Next base: position 11,134,031 of record NC_132988.1, on the reverse strand, counting down.
GTGGTATGTCATCAGCAGCTAATTAACATTCTCCAGATCTCAGGGTTTTCATTTCCTGCCAGTAATGGGGAAGTATTCCCTGAAAGAATCTCTCTACTGTATATGGGCATATGGAGATGTTGTCTGGAGTCTGCAAAACAGATTCAGTAATTCCAACTTTCTGATTTTAGCCGAGTATAATGGTGCGCTACAGGTCTGCTTTCCCTGCCCTCAACCAACACACAACTGTAGTTTAACATCACTGCCCTGGTGTGCTCAAATTTTCCTACTTTGCCTACAGAAAATTAAGCACCTGTCCCTTGGGAAATGCACAGACATTCTAGTTATGCGCAAAGTACCAGCCCAAGGCTCTTCCGCAGTTGCCCCTGTGTGCTGGGAACAGTTCTCGCTTTAAAACTGCAGGAAAGGCACTTCTTTCCCACACATTGGATTCCTTTTTGCACATTCATTCTCACATTTACAAATCTCCCACAGGCAGACAGTTTGCAGAGACCATATGGATAGGAAGACGTTGTGTCTCGTTTTGTAAATTCTTTCGCAAAACTGTGATATGGAGATTAATGATTTCTCCAACCAAATGTTGTCAAGGGATGGAGTAAAGTTTCCGGATAATTACAGCTGGCCCTATTTCCCATGAAAATACTCTTTATGATTTTTAATATATTTTTTGGTATACATATTTTAACGTATTACTTGCATCTTGCCTTTTAAATAAAGTCTGCTGAACCTAAACTTTCCCTGATTAATTTGTGATGCAGTTAGGAATGTCACTGACTCTTCAATTCCCCCGTGCCTTCAGGGCCTGCTTAGGTATATATTGGGCAGTTTTTCAGTACATAAAACATCCAAGATCAAATTTTCTAGGCTTTCTTTTTTTTATTTTAACATATTTTCTTGTCTCTTGGGTCCAGCTCTTGTTGCTTTCAATGCGTTAATTTCCAATAGCTCTTCCCCTTAACAGAGTCTGGATTAAGTCGTACTTGGCTGTGGTAGGTGATTATCTTACACTTGCTAGCACGTACCAAGACATTTATGAATCTCCACATTTGTGGCCACCCTGACACTTCATGATTTCACTCCTGATATGTAGACAGGTCTACCTTCATAATTAGAAAACAAAATTTGGAGCAGTAAGTGCTGGTGATTGACAGGCTAACTTTCTGTTGGCCCCATGTGACATCTTCTCATGAACAGGATTCAAAACCTATAGTTAAGAAAATTAAAAACAGCCACAGTTTACACACTTCAAGAGTTATATCCGCAAATGAGAAGGATCGAATACGTTGTATTTATGATCATATATCTACCATCATAAGTGACATTTGTGTCAACTCAAATAACTCCAGGAACCAGCAAATAATATCAACGTGTGAATCTGCCAAGTATAAGATAGCAGTGAGTAGGTGAAACTCGTAATACACATGCCTCTTAGTAATGCAGATGTCTTTAGAACGACTGCTGGCTCTGGCAAGCACAGATATGCAAGTCAAATGTGGCCTCTAGCCCATTATTATAGTTATTGTGTTGGGAAAATGTACAGTTCTCTTGTGTGTCTTTTTCACTAATCACACAGAACACTTCACTTCTGATTTACCAAACATGTGGGCATCTCCCCCACCAATAAGCAACTCTATGCAACACCAGCTGGGCATCCTACAGTTTAACTCAGATCTGACACGATCTACCTGGAGGTAGCATCAGACCCCACAGGTCAGGGGCTCAGTCCCACCAGACTGCCCCACTTCAGGTGCTGATACAAGTCCAGGTTGTCACCTGTGCTGAGGCTACAAGTCAGAGGTTCCCAGGACCCCCTCCTCAAGTTCAAATAAGTTGCTAGGGCAGCTCCCAGAATTCAGGACAACAGTTAACTTACATTTCCCACTTGATTAAAGGATATGATAAGGGATACAGATGAATCGCCAGGTGAAGAGGTACATAGAGGTCAGGAGGATCCTTAGGGCAAGAGTTTCTGTCCCCATAGAGTTACGCTGTGTCACTCTCCTGATGTGTGGATCTGTTTAGCCACCTGGCGGTTCTCAGAAGCCCATACTTTTGGAATTTTTATGAAGGCTTTATCACATAGATATGATGGACCATGAACTCCATTCCAGCGCCTCTCCCATCTCTGGAGAAGGGTGAGGGCTGGGGGTGGGGTTGAAACTTCCAAGCTTCCAGTCATGGCTTGGCTTCCTGGTTCTACCCAAGGTCACCTCATTAGAATAAAAGATGCTCCCAGTGTTCTTATCACTTAGAACTTTACAAGGATTTTAGCAGCTCTGTGCCAGGAACTGGGGGCAGAAATAAATAAATAAATAAATAAATAAATACATACATACACACACACACACACACACACACACATACAAATAAACACACACACACACACACACACATATACATATATATCTTGGGAGTTATCTTTTCTTCCAAGGTATGGTGAAAATGCTCTAGTAATTCTTTTCATTCTCCCATATTTTGGGGGAATCTGGGGACACCCCGGAAGGAAGAAGTATATGGAGGTTCTGAACAAGGGCCCCGCTCTCAGATCGTAAGGTTTCGCATCCTTTCTACTCTAGTTGAGGTGGGAAAATCGCCGGCACGTTTCCCAAGCTCCCTGAGACTTGGCTTCCCCGTTAGTCAAGTAGGATGGGAACAGCGCTGCCTTCACAGAATAGATCTGAGGATTACAGGAAGACAGGTAGGGAAAGGTCCCAGAACAGGGCCTGGCAAACAGCAAATGCTCAGTGTGAGGGTCATCACACTCACCATCATCACAGCGTTATATTTGGCCTCCGAATGGATTTATTTTCTTCATCCCATGATTCCTCGCAGCTTCAAGTTGAGTTGTCCCCAGGCCCTCCACCCAATGAATCAGTGGCATTTAGTGTTTCCAGGAGGAGACTGGGTAAGACCTAGAATAAGACATCAGTTAAGGTACTAAATTAATTTTCGTAAACCTGTAACCGAAAAAACAAAGGAGGAAGCAAGGCATTCACTTGCAGGAGTCTGGCTTTGTTAAGAGAGACAAGAATTTGTGTTTCCAAAGCTCCAGAGCGTGGAGCGCTTGGGCATTGAGTTCATGCTGTAAATCACACCAAGAGGAGGAAGACACAATGATGCACACACAGAGAAGAGAGGGCAGCCTTCCCGGGACGAGAGGGCCCGAAATGGAGAAGATGAGGGAGAGCAAAGGCATTTAGACACCAATAAAGCGGCCTCCCCGTGCCTCACCTGACCGCGTACCTTGTCATCTCCATCTAAATCCCAGAAAGAGGCAGTGCCGAAACCCCCAACGTGTGCAGGTATCTGAAACCCAGGAGGCTGTGTCCCAGCGCCTGTCTGGAGTTCCAGGAGGGGAAGACAGCTTCCCAGAGGACCCTGTGACCCCCTGAGCCATGGGGGAGAAAAATCCCTGCGTCCCAGAGCCCCCAGCGGGAGGGAAGTGTGTGTGTGTCCAGGCGCGTGTGCGAAGGGACAGGGTCCGGAAATTTCTAGGTGACTGCGTTTTCTTCCTGACCTGACTGTACTCAAACCCGAAGTGACTGAGTTTTGTCGAGCTGGCAGGATGGTTCTCCTACTCCTAGGCAGAAACAGGGGCTTGAGGACCGCGTTGAATGGCATAAAAATAGTTGCATAAAAATGAATTTGCCAAACTCAGTCTTGTGACTGACGACTGTGCGCGATCCTTCTCCGCTGTTGCTATTTAGTAACTGACATCCCGGAAGCTGGTTTCGGTTCCTCCCTTTGTTCTGGGTCGCTGGCTGCCAGCTGCAGTTACTAAGGAAACAAAACCATGAACTTACAACTTTCAGTCTCTCCGTCCGGTCCGTACATCTGGCTTTTCTCTGCCGCGGCCTCCCCGCGGCACGTTGCAACCATGCGGAAGGAAGAGGGTTTGAAGCCTCCGCTACCCGTACAGATCGAGTCTTGCTTGGCTTCTAACCTAAAACTGGTTCCCTTTGGGCCGAAATACGGGTGCTGATCATGTGCTGAGCAGGTCAGTAAACGCCGTCCGTTGGCATCTCTGTTCAACCACGTCCTGCCCAGCGTCTTAAGGGAACAGAAGCGCCCAGCGCTATTCCAGTTGGCCATTTCTTCACAACCCACACTTTGTATAGACCAAGTCAAAGTTTCCGAGATGCCTTGCTTTGACTTCTACTTCACCTCTCAAGCTAAGCTTTCTCAAGCTAACTCTTTCAGGTTAAAAGACTTCTGGAGGTTGATATGAATGTGAAAAGAATTTTTTTTTTTGAAGCAAGAAATTTTCAATTGTATGGGAAAGGAAATATCAACCCAGAACTGATTTCCAAGGGCCTCGGACAATTTTTTGTACATGTGGGCTGAACTATGAAACCCCTGGAATTAAGATGAAAAACATCAGCGTGAGAAGTTTTTTTGTTTGTTTTTGACTAATGACATAGTGGATGTAGCCAAGTTACCCATTACAGCAGGTGCAGAAGCCCCTCTATCCAAAATGGACAGTGTTGTCAAGGAGGAGACTGTCCATTGTGGAGAGGGGGGCCCAGCAGAGTCACAAGGGAGTGAAGGTCCCAGCTGGGGGCATTTGTGCTGCTGGTGCTCTAGGTCGCACCTTTCACTGACTAGTCCTGCTGTCCTGTGCCCTGGAGGGTCAGTGCAGATGCATTCCGAGTACAGGATGGCAGCTGCTCCTCTCTTTTGTCTTCTCCTCTGGAGGTGGTAAGCTGTTTCATTGACTGGGGCACCAAGACAGGGAATTAAGGCGTGTATAAGCACGAATGAGAAGTAGAGAAGATGAGGAAATCCAGGAGAAAACCCCAATCTGTCTTGAAATCCTTGTTCACCCCAAGCATGAATACCAGCATTGTGTCAGCCAAATCCTGGGATCCAAAAATAGGAACCAACCTCATCAGGCACTCAGACCATCCTGTATTCTGTTACCTTGAGGGAGAATGTTGTTATTTGTGACCTGTGGTTCCTACTGCTGCTGTGAACCTTTAGATTTAAATCTGCAGAAACTGTCAGTTGCTTGATGGTGAAAAGACATTTGTCCTCTCACGTTTGTCCCCTCTGTACCCCTTAGTCACATTCATAACCTAACTAACTAGTCACTGAAATAACTCTTCCACTTGGTGAGGATGACAGGAAAAACAAATATCTAATGTAGAAATATGGGGAGAAAAATTTCAAGATAGAGGGAAAATTCAGGGAGATAATATGGGGGTTCTTCATCCAGCTGACCCCTTCCTAACCGAAGTTTCTCCATCCAGCACTCAGCAGAACAGCACGCTCAACTCTGCAGGGATGCCCAAGCTGTCCCGTATGGCAGCCGTCCCTACGTGAGACCACTGAGCACTTGAAATGCGGCTTGTGTGAATGAGGACCTGTCTAGTTTTATTTTATTTTAGTGAATTAACATTTAAAATTAAATAGCTGTAGGATCCTAAGGGCCATTATGTTGAATCGCATTGCTCCAGAGGATTTCCAAACCTTGCTTATGAAAACGCTGCTCCTTTAGAAAAGGCAAAGCTCCAAGAGGGTGGGAAAGAAAGGGGCCCCAGAGCCAGGCAGAGGCAGAAGGTGGGCCACCACATTTGACCTTGCTGGTGACCGTGTTTGGAGCCCCTGAGGACTCCAGAAGCTGACACTGGGAGAATAGAAATGGGCTGAGATACCCTTTATGATTCTCGTCCAGGCTCATGAGAATTCTACTCTATTCATTGTGTGTAATTGTAGTTTCTCCCTTCCTGTAGACATTTTTCTCATTTGGTGAAGTGTTGGTTGCTAGGAGACTGAATTGCCTTTTCAAGTAGAGTATTTCAGAGAGAAACAATTCACATGATTTTCTTCTTTAGTGAAATGAAAATGTGTACAAGGTTTGCAATGTGCAGGGGAAAAGTCAAGCTTTTACATTTCTTTGTGTCTTTGTTTTAGCAATCACTGACTCTTTCATTTACTTTTCCCACTGCTTCGTGCAGCAAGAAAGAAAACAAAACCTGGCTGCTTTTTCTGTAGAATTTATTAAGAGAAACATTCCTTGGCTTCCTCCCAGGGATGGTGAGGTGATATCCAGCCTGCTTACCTCACAAGGGAGCTGTGAGTGAGAATCAAAAATAATAACACTTATAATGGAAATGGAAATTGTAAAGCATCATCCACCAAAAATGTGTTAGTATTGCACTCATCAGCTCATGGTTTTATCCAATGATTTCTTCGGACTCTGATTTTCATAAATTGTCAAAAATCAGTCCGTCTGAACACATCATCTAATAAATGAAGAAACCACAACTTGGAGAAATGAATACATTCTTCCAGGCTTCTACAAAGATTTCATTATTCCACACTGATTTCTTAGAGGATATGAACAAAACTCTATTAAATGTTCAGGCTGACTTTTGTAATCAATGTTGACAACCACGGAACCCCGGAAAAAGAGCTGTGTGAATGAAATTAAAATTTCCTATATAACTCACCTAATACAATGTCTGGTGTTCAAGTGCGCGACAAAAAATAGCTATTAATTAATAATAGTAATGATGATAATAACTTAGCTAGTGAAGAGCTTTTCTTTCACATTTCTTGGCAATTGCTTTAAAAATTCAGTGATAGTAATTTTTTTTTTCACCAACTAACAGAATCCTCTGAGTCTTGTTGGAGAAATTTGATGACATTAATTAATAGTCAGAAGCTAAGGAGTTTCCTTCCCTTTTTGTGTATCTGATCAACAGAACAGTTCACCATGCAGGGAATAGGAACATTTAATTTAGAAGGAAAGATTTTATCATGCAAAAACTTCTGTAGCTGAAAGCTCTGTATGATCCTTATATTGAATGCCATATTTCCCCAGGTGAATTACGGTTTTGAAGAGCCCAAACTCCTTAGAAAGTGTCAGCTCTCTCACGTACCCTGGAGGGCGTCTTCCACAAAGGAACTAGCATAAAACAAGTACTTGGATGCAGTCATGCTCTTCAAGGCGACACTAGCTTACAGACAGCATCCCACAGGCAGGAGGAGCCGGCTGCGCACTGTTGCAATGTCTCTGGACCCACCCGGAGGTTCTCAGCCCTGGCTGTGCTTTAGAGCAGCCGGAAGCTTTTATAATCACCTAGACCTCCCCCCTGGCCCATCAGAGTTGTCTCTGGGAAGTGAGGCAGGTCCAGGCAGCTTTTAAATCTTCCAGGGTGAATCCAGTGTGCAGCAGTGTTAAGAACGGGGTCTTAAGGCATTTTGATTTCCAGTTTCTCTGACTTAAAACAAGCACTTCCAGGTCCACAGCACTACCCTGGCCCCAGCTTAAAGAGCTGTGAGATCAAAAGTCCTCTGCATCATCTAACAAGAGATTGCTACCAGAAGGTCCGCACAGAATCTCCCAGCGGCCCATCGTCCTCCCACCCCCACCACCGCCCTACTCTCCTCCCGCCCCCTGCCCCCCACGTCTTGTTCCTGTTCTCCCTCCCTTGCTTTCTTCTTTCCCTTACTCACATCTTTTTCCCTGCCTCTCTCCTCACTCTCTCATTTCTGCTCCGAGAATATCCTCTTTGATCCTCCTTCTTTTTCTTCCTTTTCCCACTTTCTGTCAGTTTATCTCAAGGATATTTCTTTTGTTCCATTTCTTATTACATATTTGTTCCATTTGTGAGCCAAGCTAAAAGCTCGGTGGGGGGGCGGGGGTGTGGTGAGTCGGGGGTAGGGGAAGGCAACTGTCCAGACTTAAGCAGAAATGCTGAGAAGAAACGGGTTCAAAAGGAATCACTGCCACCGACTTTGAAAGCCCTTGAAAGTAGCCACAAGTCCCATTTGGAATCTCTTCATCCTCCTCTAATTAGACTTGCTTTTCCTTAAGCACCAGCGTTCAAAACAACACACTGTTTTGTTTTTAATGTAGTTTAAAGCTCTTCTCTTTTAATTAAGGGCATTGGAACATTACTCTGCTATTTTTCATTGCTTTCAGATTCAATTCTCCCGTTCAGTAGCTGGATGTTCGCATTCCCCGGGGCAGCAAAGTGGGAGATGGAGAAATTTAAGATGTGAAAGAAAAACTGGTTTGAGCTCATCAAGACTGAGAGTAAAGCCATTAGTAATAACTAACTATTAATGTCCATGTGACATCCTTTGCTCTCTGGAATCATTTGAAGATCTCCCACCTTGGTCGTTTTAGGGAGATGCTCACAAATTTATTTAGCTTTATTAGAAGTAAAATGCATGCTGAAAAGCATTGGTTTCTGCACAGTAACAGAAACTCTCAACAAAATAAAAAGTCAACCTATGAATGGGAGAAAATAATTGCAAATCATATATCTGATAAGAGGTTAGTGTCCAAAATATGTAAAGAACTTATACAACTCAAGAAAAAAAATCCAATTAAAAATGGGCAGAAGCTCTGAATAAATATTTTTTCAAAGAAGATGTGTAGATGGTCAACAGACACATGAAAAGATGCTCAGCATCATTAATGATCAGGGACATGTAAATCAAAATTGCAATGAAATATCACCTCACACCAGTCAGAATGGCTATTACCAAAAAGACAAGAAACAACAAGTCTTGGTGAGGATGTGAAGGAAAGGGAACACTTGTACACTGTTGGTGGGAATGCAAATTGGTGCAAACCTTATAGAAAATAGTATGGAGTTTCCTCAAAAAAGTTAAAGATAAAACTACCATATGATCCAGCAATTCCACTTCTGGGTATTTATCTAAAGAAAGAAAAACACAAACTCAAAAAGAATCACTTGGTGGTTGCAAGAGGCAGGGGTAGAGAAATGGGAGAAATGAATGAATTTTTTTTTTTTTTAGTTTAAATAAATTTTTTTTAAAAAAGGAAATGGCTACTTCAAATAAAAGGCAAAGATTGTTAGACTAGATAAAAAAGCAAGATGCAACTAACTATATGCTGCCCCAAACGAGGCCACTTTAAATATAAGCATACAAATAAGTTAAAAGTAAAAGGATAGAAAAAGATACCAAGCTGACAGTAACCAAAGAAACCTGGGTGGCTATGTGAAAACATACACACATAGAATGACAATCTCCAGGTCCATCCATGTTGCTGCAAATGGCATTATTTTATTCTTCTTTATGGCTGAGTCATATTCCATTGTATAAATATACCACAGCTTCTTTATCCAGTCATCTGTCAGTGGACATTTAGGTTGCTCCCGTGTCTTGGCTATTGTAAATAGTGCTGCTATGAACACTGGGATGTGGAAGAAAAATATCTTATGATATAGCTTTTGGTGGAAACTAAAAAAAGACAAACTTATTTACAAAACAGAAACAGACTCACAGACAAAGAAAACAAACTTATGGTTACCAGTGGGGAAAGAGGGTGGGAAGGGATAAATCGGGAGTTTGAGATTTGCAGATACTAACTACTATATATAAAATAGATAAACATTTCTTTTGTATAGCATAGGGAACTATATTCAATATGTTGTAGTAAACTATAACGAAAAAGAATATGAAAATGAATATACTATGTGTGTGTATGACTGAACTATTACGCTATACACCAGAAATTGACACAACATTGTAAACTGACTATACTTCAATGTAAAAAACGAATAAAAAATAAAAACACACACATCAAAGAATACTTAGTATGGCGAAAATCAACAAATACCTACATATTTTAAATGAAAAATATTTTCCATCAATTCTGTTAATGGGCATTTTGCCAGAAAAAGGCTATCATAAATATTGGCTTCTAAATGCTCACTTCACCAGAACACAATAAGGAAGCAATTAGTAAGCCTGCTAGGTTGTGGAAATCCGCTCCCTATCACTAAATTATCATAGTACTACTTATATGCATGCACGTCCTTATACACACCTCCTCAGATACGTAGGCAAGCGCTAAATGACTGTCCTGTAAACAGTGCATGAGTTTTAAACCTCCACAGACCAATGCACATAACAATTGGATACTACTTTTCAAGATAACAAAAAAGCAAGAATAAGTCTTGCTCACACATAGGAGATTTCCACGCAGGCATTTTTCCCTGGTTATTCAGAGCGGCATTGTTAACGCTGTTTAATTTTAATAGCCTGTTCAATTCTGAATCCTACCTGCAGAATGTGCACTCAGCTCATGCTATTTCATGCTTGACTTGTCCACACGCCTGGGAGAAATTTCTATTTTGATTTGCAGTCAGGATTTTTTAAGTCATCAATTTGGAACTAACAACTAATATCTGAAAGCACAACCAAATAAATCTTCTCTCATTCATATCACCCAGGCAAACCAAGATGAACAAGTATGACTGTGCTTTCCAGGCTTCAGCTTTTGTCAATATTTCTTTAAGATCAAGAAGGCTGTGCTTTGTATTTTTGCATACTGAGAAGTAAAACTAAAAAGCACACTCATAGATTCTATTTTTAAAGTTAAGTTTTGGGCTGCTTATATAATTTTAAAATATTCCCTTTATCTACCTATCTATCTATCTATCTATCTACTTTTCATTTATCTTTGGTCTGATACAATCCAGTGCCACTAAAGGAGACGGCTGAGTAGGATAACATCAAATATGTTTTTAATGGTCATTAAACGAAGTCTCTAGAGCAAAGCTATCTAAGAAGATCTGATTCTTGGAACTATGTAGAAAAAAATGGTTAAGAAACTAAAATTGAAGTGTCTCTTTCATAGATTTAGTGGAAACTCTCTCTGAAAAATTGATAAATTTCACTATGGGGTGGTTGCTAGGATACCCCTCAAAATCTATTAAAGTAAGCTCTTGCCTTTAAAAGATTGGACAGAGTTTCCATTATTTCAGAATGACTTTGAAAATCATGATGTATGTCCTAAGTGAACAAAACAGGTGAATGGATGACCCTTAAAACAAAAGATTATCAAAGTCCTAAAAATAACTAGACTCTCTCATATGGTTTATTTAAAAAGTCAGCTTGTCAGAGGGGTTCAGATTCTCAGCCCTGAAAAAAAGAAAAAAGATCAAAAGCCAAATGGACAATGCAAAATTTCTAGGGGGTAGTTTAATGCCTGTTACTGAAGGGAGTTTTCATTTATAGTGGACCTATGATTTGTCACATGTCATCATAAAAGTCTTTTTTCCTTTGGAATTGAAAGCAGCACAGACACTTGAAACATTTATTTTTAATTTTTAAAAAATTTAATGTTTTTTTATGCATTCTTTTTTTTTTTAAATGGAGATCCTGGGGATTGAACTCAGGACCTCATGCATGCTAAGCATGTGCTTTATCACTAAGCTACACTCACCCTCTGCCATTTGAAGCATTTAACTTTTTGAATTTCTGTCAATTAATTTGGAAAAGTTTTATAAACCGTTCTACAGGAAGGTTTGTGTCTAATTCTGTTATGAGTAAGGCAGGCTGGGGAAAAACAAAAAAACTGAACCAGTTCTAGGAAGGGAACTAGAAACATGACTTCCTGAACCCAAGAGCACACAGTGCATATTATTTGATATTCATATCTCTGGAAAGTCATTAAACCTGCCTCTTCTCCTTAACTCCTTTATAAACCATGGATAATGCTTTTGAAGTCAAGATTAATCTGATATTACCAAAAATGAAAGCCCTCATGTCAAGAGTATCCAAAGTGATCCAAAGTTTGGTGTAACCCCCATCAAAATCCCAGAGGCAGTTTTTGCAGAAAAAGAAAAAAAAATCATCATAAGATTCATATGGAATCTAAAGAGACAGACCCTGAATAGCCAAACATCTTGAAAAAGTTCCAAACTGGATGTCCAATTTTCCTAATACCTAATAAAAAGACTATCTTTTCCCCATGAATTGTACTGACGCTTTGTTAAAAATCAGTTGACCACATATGCAAGGGTTTATTTCCGGTTTCTCTATTCTATTTCATTGGCGTATACCTTTATGCCACATTGTTTTGCGCCCAGCAACCACCTTCTGAACTCTGCCCCTATGGATCCGGCTACTTTAGACACCTCCTATAAGTGGAATTATGCAGCATTTATATTTTTGGAACTTCACAATAAACTCTTACTAAATACTATTTTATTGGTCAGGTGGCTTAATTCTGCTATTTCTGGGTTTGGAGGAACACCGTGGAATATCGTTCAGCTTTAAATCAGAGGAAGGAACCTCAGGCACCTGCTGCAACGTGGATGAAACTTGAGGACACTATGCTAAGTGAGGCAATCCAGCACCAAAAAGATAAGTACTGTATGATTCCACTTTACAGACAGAGTTTAGAAGGCTGGTTGCTGGGGGCTTGGGGAGAAAAGGAATGAAGAATCTTTAATGGGTACAGAGTTTCAGTTTTGCAAGATGAAAAGAGTTCTGGAAATTGGTTACAGAAAAATGGGAATGTATGTAATACTACTGGTGTGTACAGTTAAAAATGGTTAAGATGGTAAATTCATGTTAGGTATGTATTTTATCACAAGTAGAAGAAATTAGTTCAAGATTTGCCAATATCAACTATTATATATAATACAGATAAACAACAAGTTTCTTCTGTATAGCACAGGGAACTGTATTCAATATCTTGTAGTAACCTACAATGAAAAAGAATATGAAAATGAATAGATCTATGTGCTTGTATGACTGAAACATGATGCTGTACACCAGAAATTGACACATTGTAAACTGACTATACTTCAATTTTTTAAAAAAGTCAAAAAAAGAAATTAGAATAAATGAAAAAATTTTGGGAAGTATAGGATGCTAGGGACAGCAGGCCTTGGCTTTTGAAAATAAAAACAAAGCACTGTCCTAAATATCCCCAAGGGAACAAAACCTTGAGCACATCGCCTTTAACAGTAGGAGCCCTGTAAGCTAAAGCAAGTCCCCCGTGTGACGTGAAAGCTTGAGACCACAGATGGTATCAGGTGTCACCAGTTGAAATTGATTTCAATCCAGGAACAAGCAGTGACGGGCTCTGATTCCCAAGTCTTTTCCCAGTTCGCTTACCTTTCAAACATAGATCATACATATTAAATTTCTCCTATCATATAGAAATAAAAGCAACCAGCACATTTAAAATTTATTACCTGAAACAGAGCCATTCTTGTATCTAGGTTCCTAGGTCGGTCAGCAAAAGTCCAGGGAACCCAGACCAGCTTAATGACTGTTAATAAATCCTCCTCCCTTCTTTTATTAAAACAAAGTCCTGGCACGCTAAATTCATTTCTGTATACCTTTACAACAATCTCAAAGAGTTAACTTCTCAGATAGCTGAGTTTTAAGCCATTCCTCCTAGAGTTCTGTGAAATAACTGAAGGGAGAAGTGGACAAGAGATGGCAAAACCAGGGCAGAATGTAAACTTCTCTTGGGGAAACAGGAGAAGGACCGGGGAAGAATTCCAGCATGAAGGACAGAAGAACGCAGAGGCAGAGACAGACAAGAAATGCTGAGTGAAAGTTCCAGCAGTCTGTTGATGACTTTTGATGGGAGAACAGACACAGAGACCAATGCCTTTCAGCATGTGTTTTACTTCTAGTAAATCTAAATAAATTTATTAGCATCTTCCTAAAACGGCTTAAGTGGGAGATCCTCAAAAGATTCCAGAGAGCAAGGGATGTCAAATGGACACTCATAGTTAGTTATTACAAAAAATAAGGCTTCTCTTACTAAGAAAGAAGAATGGATATTGGCTATTAACTCACAGCCTCTACCATACGACTTTTCCCTCAAAAAACAACAAGAAACAACAAAAACCTGGGTCTTTGAGAGTGGGTTCATGTGTAGGATTGACTGTAGAGGTAAATCCCTGTGTAAGAGGCTGGACAGTGGGGAAATTCACCCTTGGTTCATCATAAATAACCAGGTAAATAACATTAACATTTTTTAAATTAAATAATTAAACATCAATTAGCAAAGTCAAAGATTTCAAGCGTATTATGTATTTATTACATGTATGTGTGTACATACATATACTTATATATATATTCGTACATGTATTTATATATGTGCGTATATATTCCACACTCCGTGGAGGAAGAAAATTGTGTGGTGTGGACAGACATTGATACACATCAGTAAGGGAAACCTGCAAGGAGCGTGGATGCCCCTTCCAGGACGGTGGATGGTGATGTCCAGGGAACATCTCGATTTGCATCTAAGTAAAAAGAGCTGATTTGCCAGTGGCCTTGGAAGAGATCAGTATCCTAGAGTCCAGAACGAATTTACCAGCTGGAAGTTGGGGGGAAGAATCTGCAACATATTTTTAGGCAATTACAAAAGACTTAAGCAGCTGCAACTAAGATAATGGAAATCACTGTCTCCAGGAACATAATTAATACTTACAGAATGTTTACCATTTGCCTGGCCCTGTTATGGCCACTTGACTCTTTAATAGGCACAACAACTCTGGAGGGGAGGTAGAATTGTTACCCCTGTTCTACCAGCTAGGAAACTGAGAAACAGGAAAGTTGAGTCACTTGCGGAAGGGTACGATGCACTGTTAATCTTGGCAGGTGGACACTCCTGTGGGCTGTGCTCTGAACCAGTGCCCTCGCCTCCTCCTGATATTATCATGATGGTGCTGATGGTGGAAAAGCTGAAATATCTGCAAACTTTAAAGAAGTTTATAAGCATTATTTTAAAATGATGTCAGAGAAACCAACCAAATCCTGCTTTTCTCACTGGTGGGTCATTTCTATTCTAGTTTCAGAAATTTCCAGTTGCTACTTTTTGTATCACCACTAATGATAACTAGAGAGAACGGCTGCTTAAAAAGCACATCAGTGCTTGCCTTTCGTAAATTCAGTTTATGATGAAGCTGCAAGGGAAAAGGTGTTTGTCTCCGGAGGAGGTATTTCAACTCAATATCAAGTTACAGGAAACAGTTTTGTATCCAGACAAATGCAGTGTTTTCCCACCGACCTTCGGCCACCTTCACTTATTTGAATTTTGTAATTCATCAGAGAAACTAAACAAGAATGTAGCACATACCATGTTCACCAATATTAGTTCAAGACTTCAGAGTTAAATTCCTCAGAAATGCAGCCACTATACAAGATGACCTTGAACGTAAAAATATCAAGCCGTTTTAAGTCATTGTAGAATGTTTAAACCATAAGCTGTACCAGAAAAGGCCAGTAGAGGGTGTGCTTTGCTCAAAGAAGAAAACTGTCTAGAGGTCCATCGCTTAAAAAAATGAGCAGGGCGAATGATGTGAGATTATAATTCACACTTTCTAAATTTAGCTTAATCTCAACAAAATATCTCCCAAATCTGTAAGTTTTTAAAGTGTTAAGCATTAATTACATATTAAATTCAAAAAATTACAAATTATCCTCATTAAAATTACTTCTAATCCTGCATTGTTAAATAATAAATTCAGTAACTTACTTTTATTACAAAATTTTTAAAAAATCAAATAGGATCACTGGAAGGTGATTCTCCCAATTCCTAATTACTCAGAATATCTGACTTCAATTATCTTTTATTAGATACATCAGAACATATTGAGTACCTAGTATATGTCAGACAATTCTTAAGGTTCACTTTGAATAGTATAAATAACATATCTCTGCTATTTGCAGGTTATATTCTATTTGGTGAAATAAACTACTAAAAAATGAATAAATTATATCAAAATGTGAAAAGTGAGAAGAATAAAGCAGAGACAGGGTAGATAGGGAGCATTATATGGTTTAAATGGGAAGGTCACATTAAAAGCACAAACAACAAGAGCAAAAATCAACAAATGGGACTATATTGAACTCAATAGCTTCTGCATAGCAAAAGAAGCAATTAACAAAATTAAAAGGCAGCATATTTAACGGGAGAAAATTTTTGCAAACCGTATATTGGATAAGTGTTTAAAATCCAAAATATATAAAGTACTTGCACAACTTAATAAAAACTACAGCAACAAGAAAATCCGATTAAAAATGGGCAGAATAACTGAGTAGACATAGTTTTAAAGAGGACATCAAAATGTCCATCAGGCACATGAAAAGATGCTCAGCGTCACTAATCATCATGGAAATGCAAACCAAAACCACAATGAGATGTCACCTCACGCCTGTCAAAATGGCTGTAATCAAAAGGACAACAAATAAGTTTGGGGAGGAGGTAGAGAAAACGGAACCCTCATGCATTGTTGGTGGGAATGTAAATTAGCCCAACCATTATGAAAAAAAATATGGAGTTTCCTCAAAAAATTAAAAATTGAACTACTGTATGATCCAGCAATTCCACTTCTGGGAATATACCCAAAGGAAATGAGAACAGGATTTCAGTGAGATATATGCCCCCCACGTTCATGACAGTATTGTTTTCAATAGCCAAGATACGGACATAATTCAAATGCCCATCAACAAAAGAATGAATAAAAAAGATGTGGTATACATAGACAATGAAATATTATTCACCCACGAGAAAGGAGGAAATCTTGCTATTTCCAACAGCATGGGTGGAACTTGAACACGTTATGCTAATCAAGATAAGCCAGACACAGACAAGTGCAGCGTGAGCTCACTTATACATGAAATCCAAACAAAATTCAAACATGTAAAAAAAAAATACAGAGAGTAAAATGGTGATTACCAGGGGAAGAGCATGGGGGGATAAAATTGATGTTGTTTAAGTATGCAAACTAGCACTGAGTACTAAAATGGACATAGAGATTTAATGGACTGTTTCTTGACTTATACTGTAAGTGCTTAATGTGATGAATATCATTACTGTGGCAATTATATTATAATATACAAATGTATCAAAGTAACACAATGTACACTTACATTTATTCAGTGTTACATGTCAAATTTATCTAATAAATAAATAAGTGGGAGGATCCCAATTTTAATAGGTAGAAAGCACTCCCCTTTCCCCACCAAAAGGCAGAAGAATTCAGTAAACTTCAGTTTTTACCAAATGAAACTATAATGTGTGAATCTCAAGTATTAATATTTCGATTTTGATACATTAGCATAATTAAGTAACCAAGTGCCATATACTCTTTCAAAACAGACCCGTATGACAAATATCATAGCATTTCAAAAGCAACCTGGCATGCCCTGCTTCACTGAACTCTGTGGAATGATCCAAGCTCTTTTTTAAGGACCTGAACACAAGTGCATGCATGGAATGTTTTCTGTAGCTTCTAAAATGAAAGTGGTCGGTTCACATATGGCAACCAACTGCACACAGCAGAAGTGTAAATGTAATCGAAGAAAAATTTTCTCAGCATTTAACATTTCTACAAGTGGACCTGAAAAGAAAAATGTAAGAGCGAAGTTGAGAGTGAAGAAGGCTTGGCTTTCTATGAGATGGTAGGCATGCATCCAACTGAGGAAGAGTTATTAAGGATCCAATGGTTTTTGTGAGAAAATCAAGACGAAAATTCTTGGTCATTGTTACAGTCCCAGCGCCATCAGCCTTGACTGTAATAGAGGAAGTTGTCAAAAAACGCTTGTTGATAAATGTAGCAGAAAGCCAGTTTCACTATGGAAAATTCTGAGATTGACAATAACAAGAATGCTATTGATTCAACAAAGCAATGATGTACTTAGTGGAAGCTGAGCTTAAGACATGGACATGCATTGATGCCTTCCAAGACATTCCTCTGCTAAAACAGCTTCCAAGCCATTTGGAAGTGCGGTAGAGAATTCTAGAGTTAAGATTTGTCTCTTGTTTGTCCACACTGTTCATCCATTCACTTTCATCTTTAATTTCTCTCTCTCTGCCTTTAAATCCAGACCTTCAGGAGGAAGCATCTTTCATTTTGCATCATATTATGGACGTCTTAAAATGTATTTTCTGCCAATCTTTATGAAAACATTAAAAGGCTGCAGGCAGGTTTACTCCTGATATATAAACAATAATAGCCAAATTTGAATCTTAACATTTTTCGAACTAGTTTCGGGAGATCTAAGCTGATTCCCTAATGCTGGATTTTGGTGTCTGGCGGTAACTCTTAAAGCAGGTGACCGAAAGAAAGCTCCAGAAGGTTTTTCTATTTATCCACTACTAGAGAGCCCACAATCCCAGGGTGCCTTGGTGAGGCCCATTTGGGTGGGCATGGTAAGAACTCAGAAATGTCATTCAGACCAGAACCTGCTCAAAACACAAAATGAAGGCAGTGGTATTCTAAGTAACACGGATGCCTACCTTAAATTCAAATTTAGTTGGGTGTCTTTTATTTTTACTTGCTAAATCTGGCAACCTTACTTGGAATGGACACGGCTCCCAGGAATGCTTCTCTACAAAGGAAGGAGAGAGGTGCTGCGAGAACAAACACTGGCTTCTCCCATCTCCCTGCCGTGTGAGTTCCTAATGGTGTCTCCTATGAGCACAATCTAAGTGGAAGACATTTGGCAAAAAAGCCTAGGAAATGGTGGTGTTTTTGGCCCCTAGCCACAGAAATACAGAGCAGAGGATAGAGTGAGGGGCCTGGGGATAACAGACTGTAGGTAAATATCCAGCAACTTCTTATATGAATGATGTAGAATTTTAGTTTAAGATACTTCTAAATACAAAGACGCATCTAGGTTAATTTCTTTCTATACGTGCTTTGGTTGCCTACTTTGGTGCTCAGACATTCTGACTGCTGCTTTTGCGGTGGACAAAAACCATCCATAACTGGGATATGAGGTGTAATAAAACCAGCACCACACTAGCGGTCCACTTGGAAATGCCACAGGAATGCGGAAGAAGGACTGTTCATTCTGACCAGGAGCCCTTTACAGAACGAGTGGCATTTGAATGAGACTTCACTTGCATAATGAAAGGAGAGGAAAGAGAAAGACCTTCCCAGATGGACAACGAGATCGGAACCGGAGGTGAGAAAGTGTGCAGTGTGTTCTGAGAATAGCCAGGGGTTTGGTGCAGCTGAGTAACGATGATGTGTGAATGTGGGTGGGGACTGACTTGGTCATGTGGGAAGAGCACCTTGCCGGAGGAGGGCCTCAAATACAGTTGGTTCAAATCTAACTTTTTCCTTGGTTTCAGCATCTTCGAATGATTTCCCATTGCTGACACATTACATGGCATAATAAAAACCACATTCTTAGCTCCATGTCTAAGGCAATGAATGCTGTTTTTTTTATGATAGGTATAGCCCATGCAATATTGGGAACACATTTACACCAAAAAGTTTTTGTTTATTTGAAATTCACACTTATCTGGGTGTCCTGTATTTTACCTGTCAACTCTAAAGACAAAGCCTCAGCATTTTAAATGTCTCCCCTTACCCCAATTTCTAGCTTGATGTTGTTCATTTCCTAGTCTTTGAGGACTGATTCTGCTGCATCCCTTTTTGGCTTCCCCCACTGACAGTTTAAGATTCCACTCTCTCCAGGGTGTGGGCTACCACTTGACTACATGCCTTCTTGTTTCCAAAATTTTGTTTCTGTTCTTTTTTTCTCTTTGCATATTTTCATCTTTGTGAAATAAACAAAAACAACTCTACTGTCACTTTAATGAGGTTTGGGGAAGAAGCAAAATTAGACATATATATTCAATCAACCACCTTTAAAGAAGTCTATATATTTATTTAATATGTTTCTGCAATTTTTTTTTTCTATCTATTTTGGCCATTCTCCCACATCAGCATGTTCAAATCTACTTTGCATTTTTAATGGCAGCATAGTATTCCCTGTGCCACAGTCTTCATTCAAAGTTACTACTAACCTAATTTTTTATTGAGTGAAAATTTTTTATCACTGTTGGGTTTTTTTTTTTTTACATTTTTTATTGATTCATAATCATTTTACAGTGTTGTTTCAAATTCCAGTGTTCAGCACAATTTTTCAGTCATTCATGGACATATACACACTCATTGTCACATTTTTTTCTCTGTGATTTATCATAACATTTTGTGTATATTTCCCTGTGCTATACAGTGTAATCTTGTTTATCTATTCTACAATTTTGAAATCCCAGTCTATCCCTTCCCACCCTCCACCCGCCTGGTAACCACAAGTCTGTATTCTCTGTCTGTGAGTCTATTTCTGTCCTGTATTTATGCTTTGTTTTTGTTTGTTTGTTTGTTTTTGTTTTTTAGATTCCACATATGAGCGATCTCATATGGTATTTTTCTTTCTCTTTCTGGCTTACTTCACTTAGAATGACACTGTTGGGTTTTGAGAGCTGGGAGATAAAGACTGTAGGGTTTTTTTTTTTCCATGAATGTGTCTGGATATGGAATAGTTATGTATGAGTGAGAACATAACTAATGGATGTGATTATCTGGTTGATATTTTCTATTTTGACTGGAAGTAGTAATTACTCGTTCTCAATGAGATGGAAAGTAAAAGATTTTACCTTATCCTCTACTTTATGCTCTTGCTGAGGGCTTAATTGTTGTCCTTTTAGACTTACATTAATACATATTCTTCATTACGATCATGCTATATATTCTGTTATGCACATTTTCCACAATAGTCTGTGGCTGTCTTTCCACATCAACTTTAATGTCTACTATATTCTTTTCAAGAAAAGCATGTTATTTATTTGTACTGAATAATGTATCCATCAATCCTCTATTCATGGGAAGATGCTCTGTATACCAAAGAATGTGCATTAAAAGCCTGCCATCTACCCAAGACCCTATTCCATTTCAGAGAGGTATCAATGTTTAGTTTCTTATATATCCTTCAACATATATCTATGTCATAATATTTATGTGAATAAATATTACACTTAGATAAGTATAAATAAATCTTGCACTAAGATTAGTGCCCATTTTTTAATTTTAATAAAATATTGGAATTTTTCCATATCAGAGCACATACTAAGCTCCCACATGTATCTATATCCATTTCTCGGCTGACTATTCTGTTCTCTTGATTTGAATTTTTATTCCTGCATTAACAAACAACTCCAACATAATTATATGCTTTTATTCCTGGTAGAAGACTCACCCCCACCTCTCCTGAGTCTGCTCTTTCAAAAGTTTCTTAAACATTGGATATCTTTTAGCTCATCTGTGATAATCTATGATGATCCATAAACTTGAGCATCAATTTGTAAAGTTCTTCCAACAAAACTCACTGCAAGTCTTATAGGAATTATATTAAATTTATGTGTTAATTTTTATGGAAAAAGGCATATTTAAAAATCTGTGTCTTTCCTTCCAGGGGCAAGGTGTGTCTTTCCATTTATTAGGACTTTAAAACTTTCATTCGAGTTTCATAATTTCTTGTTCCTTTACATAGAGTTTCCACATTTCTTGTTAAAGCTATTCTTATTCTATAGGTTTTGTTCATAGTGTGAAGGTGGTTATTTTTTAGACAAATCAAACAGCTAGCTCACTGCTGTTATCAAGAAAAACTGCTAATTTTCATGTGCCATATTTGTCTTGCATGGAATCATTTATAGGGCACTTGCATTAGTTTTAACAGATTTTCTGTTGCTTTATATGGCCTTATCTACAAATCATTATAATTTAACTTCTTTCTTATCTCACTTGTTCAAACTCCCAGAACCATACTGAATTAAAAAATGAGTGCAGATATCCCTTTATTATTCCTGATTTTAATTATTCCTGTGCCTGCCTCTGTGCTCTACCATAAAGAATAATTTAGTAGTACTTCCTAATTACTCTTTAAGAAAAATTTTGACATATCTCCCCGTTCTTTCTCTCAGAACGCTGCTTGGTACTTTCCTTGAATTCTGTCAAATGATTTTTCTGCATATATTGGTTGCTCTTGCTTATCCGAACTATTTGCAATAAAGTGTTGTCTAACATTTAATCACTATTTTCAGTTAATTCTTTGCCCAGATGTATAATTAAATCATGTTCTAATAATGATAATTTTATTTCCTGCTTTCCAATTATTATACTTCTAATTTCTTACCTGACTCTAAATGTAGTGAAAAGTTCTTGTAAAAAAAATGAAAAAAAAAGTAGTGATGGTGGACAACTTTGTCTTGTTTTGATGTTAATAGAAATGCTTCTAGTGTTTCCCAATATACAACTGAGGTAGAGTAGTTTGATTTAATTAAGTTTTAAACGTATCCACCTGTTCCTATGTCTAGTAAGTTTTTTATTTAACAAAGAATGGATTTTAAATATTGAAATGCCTCTACCTTCTATGAAGATGCTTATGATTTTTCTCCTTATATAAAGCAATATGGTAAGTTGTTAATTTATTTCTTAATAATGAACCATCCTTGCACTCTTAGAATAAATTCCACTTGGAAATGTGCTGCTTGATCCTTTCAATAGACTTCACTAATGATTTTTGGCTCAATATTCTTAAGCAAAATGAAATCACAATTCCCTTGCGACTTTATTGAATTTGGGTATCTTTGTTATACTCACATTTTAAAACACGAAAGATTTCCTTCTTTATCTAGGTCCTAGAAAAATTTAAAGTGCATTATAATTAGAATTTCATTCTGAATCTTGAGGGGTTGGGATGTATGCAGGTGGTGCTGGTAGGAGTTAACTCCTTGAGAATTCTGTTTCTTCTCTGTTAATCTGTTTAGGTTTTCTGTATGTTCTATAATCAGTCATGAGATTTTATTTTTCTTAAACTTAACCGTTTTATTTGACTGTTTGAACACAACAGCAAGGATCTGGACAGAATTCTCCATTCACCATTTTTATTAGGATACCAATGATTCTTCTCTTTGCTTCTTAATTGGTTAGTTTCATCTACTTCATTTTATACCAAAAAAAAAAATCAACATTTAGGTTTATTTACTAACTCTACATCTTTTTTATTTCACAATTTATTTCCTGTCAACTGTTTCATACTATTTTTTAAAGTTTCTTCTTTTTCTTAAGAACTATGTTTCACACATTTATTTTGGGTTGGAGTCAGTTAAGTAAGAGAAAGGAAAATGAGGCATCAGAGATAAGGCTAGAAGGTTATAAAAAGGTAGAGAAATGGTGGGAACAAAGAAATGGTGCATATCAGAAGGAATCATTGTCTAGTGATTTTTAAAAAATAGACAGTCTTATTTGAATATACATATTAAATACTTATTTAAATACAACGTATTTGTTGATGAGAATCATTTGGCAAAAAGGGAGAGAATTTATGGTGCAGCAGAGGAAGGGGTTAATTGTGGAAGCAAAGTCCTTGAGGAGGCAGGAGTACATGGCAACAATAGTACACGTGGCAACGCTGTTCCTAGGTGAGTTCTTCCTTTGCAACAGGAGGCAAAAGGCGTAATGGTAGAAGTGTGTACGCAGTCACTGTTGAGGTATGTGCTTATGAATCAATGAATCCAGTCGGCACAGCTGTCTTTCTCTAAAATTTTACAGCTTGAGTGTGCTCAAGGAATAGGCAGAGCGACAGACTTAGGTTTAACCTGGGTTGGGTTTCTGCCCATAAAAAAAAGGCACATGCATGAAATTCTGCTTAAAATTTCATGGGGTTCACGACCACATATGGTAGGTGGACTCTTGGCAAGGGTATTTGAGAACACTGTTAATATAGGACAGCATAAAGCGGGGAAATAGATTTTTTTCATGTTCTTCAGCGTTTGACACTTAACGTCTAACACAACAGTTGCAGGTTTGCTCGGCAGGATACTAGGCGCTCTCATTCTCACCTCCTTTTATTAATTTCTCCTCGGCCTCAGGGCTGAGCTTTGGGATACTATTCACCTCTGTGATTTTTCTTGTTAGAAAGCGTAGTAGAACCTCTCAGGGATGCAAGTGTAGTGGTATTTTTTTCTTTATTTAAGTTTACAAAATACATGCTTATAGAAAATTAAAACATTATAGAAATATATAAAGCCGATCATGAAAGTTCTCCCATAATTCCACTCCCTCACAAAACTACTGGTAACAATGTGCTGTTACTTCTCCATTATTATTTAGAACATTAACAAGTTGTTTCACCAAAAAAAAAAAGCTTGCACAACTTCCTTTTTTATCTAAGAGCAGATTTTGGACATCTTATTATTCCAGAAACATTTCTCATTCTTAATGGAGAGAAACTGCATGAGGATACCATAATTTATTATACTAGGCCCTTACTGATAAGACATCTGGGCTGGTTTTAATTAAAAAATAAAGGTACAATGAACTTGATTGTGTATACTTGGCAGATTGCTCCTAACAGGCAGTTTTCTAGTAACTTCCTTCCTAATGAAGCCAAAGAGTCCAAACATTTTCAGCATACTCTGGGAAGCTACCCTCCTAAAGGCTGTAGTACCTACACTCCCACCTATGGCATGCAAGACGGGGTATGCATAATTTGGAAATGCTTATTCAAAATTAGGGTCTAATTTTAAGATTTGAAACCAAAATTTTAAACCGCCTGTTCCTGTAATTGTTTTTTCTAACTACAGAAAGTGAAGTGTGACAAATTTTCTTGACTGATTAGGGAATTGGGATCCTTAAAGACAAGGTCTACAAAGCAGAAAGAGGCGTAGGCATCAGAAACGTTAACACTTTTCTATAAAGTCTTTGCAAAAGACCGCAGGCCTTGCTACGGCTTCAGGTGTCTCCACTGGTGGCTCCAGCTATTTCCCCAGGGTTTGATACCTATACTGGTAACTACTGCTTGTGGCATAAAACTGCAACTCAAAACACGAGCTTTCCCCATCACCGACTGCGTCGACTGCGGCAGACACGTCTTTGCTCCTGGACTCCTGGAACACACACTCGTCCCACGTCTGGTTTCACCCACTTCACGCCTCATTTTAGAACACCCATTCCCTCCTCTGACCTCTCAAGTCTCAGCTCAACCACCACCGACTCTTAGGTCTTCCAGAATCCGTCCCGGGGAAAATGAATGGTCTTTTCCTCTGTGTGACCCCAGCTTTTCGCTGGTACCTCTATGACAGCATTTCTGTAATAAGCCACTCAAGTGGAAGTCTTAAAGGACAGACTCATCTCGCTTGTCTATTTCCTGAACATTATCTAGTGCAGAACTGTGCAGAATGCACACTCAAAAACTGCCTGTGGAATAAACATATGTAATTTAAGTCTTCAATCCTTTAATCCCAAATTATCAGTCAGATACTAGTTTTTAAAGGATTAAAAAAAGATTGCTCCCTTCAAAACACGTCCTACTAGAGTTAGCAGTTTCGTAAGTTAAAAAACAAAAAGGTATGTTTTAATAAAGGTGACAAAATATTCTGTCTTTAGAATAGTTATGCTCAAAAACCTGCGTATGCTTGACATCTGCATCTTACCTCCTAGGATCTCAAATTGTTTATTTTAGAAATAAAAACACGGGGAGAGGACAGTTTATTGTAAAATATGAAGAAGCAATGATTCAAGCATCTGAGTTTTGCTTTATATTCCTAGCCAGAGCACAATGACTGGATGGTCTCATCAATGCCAAGCTAAAAAAACCAAAAACAAACAAACAAAACTGGAACCACCATGAAGACACTGCCACATTAAAATCTCTTTCTCTTGATAATTTCTGGCTTCCAGCTGACTGGATGAGTTTCTTCTGTCTAAAAATAGAAAAGTAAGCAAGTTAAAACAAAGTATTATTGGTTTGCTTCATATTTAGTAACTTTTTTTTATTTTTATATATAAACTTTTTTTACTGAGTTATAGTCATTTTACAATGTTGTGCTGTAACTTCCTTTCTAACATAAATAAGGTATTCATTCTAAATTATGTTACTTGGCAGTTCTTTTTAAGACGAGGTGACCAACTTTTGACATTATTGGAATTTAATGAAGGATGAATTCATTCAACTATTAATTGTTTATGGTTTTTCATCTTAAATAAAATTGCTATTTAGATATTCTAATAACACCAAAGTTTATGATTCTAGAATTAATCTGCATAGCAATCCACTTATTCGCTGTTACTCTCAGTGTACCATTTTCCCAGTAACTTTAACAAGGAAAGCTGAGATAAAATTAAAACTATGGATTGCTGGCATCAATGAAAGCAATACAGAAATCAATGAGCAGACACTACTCAAGATGACAAATACTTTAATACTATGAAGATTATCCTCCCTTTGATAATTACGTTAACTCTAAAATGAGAAAACGCATGCAAAATTGGCATGACATTTACTTTCCTTTAAAATGTGTATGAAACAGGGAACTTACTGCTGTATCATCCTCTCTGTACACTTTGATGGTTTTATCAGCTTCAGCTGTTAGTAACCGACTCTCAGACTGATCAAAAGCACAAGCAAATATTCCTGATTCACTGTCCAAGGACCCAGGCTGCACTGCGGCATGAACTCTCTGGAAATTGTAGCCAGTTCTCCAGTCCCAGAGATGCATAGTGCCATTGTCAGCTTAAAGGGAAAGATACAATTAAACTTGGTAAGCCTTTAATGAGTCAGTCTGATGAACATTTATTATTAGGCACCAATCATTAGCCAAGTACTGTGCCAATAACTACAGTTATAAAGATATGAAGACGCAGGCACTCAGATTTCTCTTAGTATCAGCTGACTTTCATTTGTGCTCAATTCAGAATTTGTTACATATCTCAAGAAGCACCACAAGATGACATTCATTTCTAGAATATACAAGCCAACTTTGGGTGATTTCTGGCATAAACCCCTTAGACTTATCAATTTGAGAACTTAAAGAGAGCTAAGCCATGAAATATGCTACAGGTACTAGGAATATGCATGAACACACACATGAACATTCAAACACACAGTGAAAAGGCAAGTTCTGCTATAATACTTAAGTATAATGACTTAGGAATTTTACTCACTCACTAAAAGAAAAAAATGACAGACTAAAGCATATCTATCATAAAAATCTTATTTTACCTCCAGATACAAGCACCCCATCAGAATTTACTGTCAATGTGTTAATAATAGCATTATGACCAGAAAGATTTTGAATGAAACTTCCATCGGGGAATTTCCACTGTTTTATGTTATCTGGAGAACCAGATGCAAACGTGTAACTGAAATAAGATGAAAAAGAATTAATGACAAAGTAAACCAAGTTAAATAAAATGTCAGATTTTAAAAATGCTTATTATGGTTGTATTTCGCATCTGTAGTCATGATCCATGTAGTTTTAGTAAAATATTATTGTCATACCAAGAGAGAAAAACATCAAGACATCTGTTCCAAGTTAAACCAGATTTTCAAATTATTTTAAATGTATTCTAAGCCCTAGATTAAAGTTTTCTTCTTCTTTCATTTCCCCATTGCTCAACACTGAGCTAAAGCAATAAATGTGCAAACCCTTAAACTCACATAAAGAGCGAGGGGTGATGTAACTATTTTGGTGAGAGCAAGAGAAAAGCCAGAGAGAGAGAGAAGAAGAAATGGAGAAAAGGAAAGAGAGAGAGGGCAAGAGGGAGAGAGAAAGGGAGGAAGAAGGAGAGAGGGAATAAAAGTAAGGGAGAGCAGGAGAGGGAGGAGGACGGAAGACATGAATGTGACCAGAGAAGTGCCGGGTGACGCGGTGTCACAGACGACAGGTGGTGATGCTGCGCTCCATCTCTTTGGATATCCTGACTACACTGTTCATGATTCCTACTACTTTTTTCCCCTATGGATACTACCTTCCTCCTTAAAAATTAACCATTCTACTTATATCTCAGTGTCTACTACCATTTATTTCCAAAACATTAAATCTAGCTACTATTAGCTTCTATTATGACATGCAGCTTTTCATCATGATTTATTCAGATTACCTCATTTGACATTACCATTTTTCACGGTGTAGGAAGTTTTCCTTATCTTATAAAGGGCACGAAGCAAAATACTACACAGGGAAAATAAAAGAAATGCATGTTCCTAAGTGGCACAGGCCTGAAAATGGCACAGGCCAAATGCCGACCAAACTAGCACTAATGTTGCGATTTCTACACTATACCTAGAACCAACGGAAGGACTTTGCTTAGGGAAATATACTTACTGCCTTGGATGCAAAACCACAGCCCTGACTGATTTTTTGTGATTTGTTAATGTGACTCTTGTTTTTCCAGCCACCAAATCCCATAATCGTATTGTAGTGTCATGGCTTCCTGTAAGGGAGATACACACACAACCCCAAAACATAAATGCAAAAAAGGGCAAAAATTAAAACATAATAAAATCTGAAGCACTCTTCCATTGGCGCACATATACTAAGTAAAAGTCGTATTAACTCTTAGCTAATTGCTATATAGTTCCAAAGTTTGGGGCTAATTTTAAATTTAACTGTTAAACAAATGTAATAAACGTGTGTTGTCCTGTCATCTGAACAGCTAAAACAAATGTGAATAACAAACAAAACAAATGCATGGTATTATCCCCTGAAAGAGAAGAAGGAAAAAACTTCAATGATTTTTTAGTTACCAAAACACATCAAGGGAGGGGGTTATCTTCTAATCTCAGAGTAAATATCCATTGCTATTAGCCTTATTAGAAGCGAAACAAGACTCAAATCCGCTCAGGGTATTTTGTCTTCTAACTTCAATTCCCCAACTGGTAATTCTGATACCATAAAACAAGGCTTAGCTGCATCTAACGGCACCATTTTCTAGTCAGACGTTACACCATACAACATAGGACGTATCCTATGATACGTAAAAAGTATGAGATAAAACAATCGAATGGAACGTTACCACAATACATTTCAAATGCACACAGAAACACTGTATATCCAGCACAAAGCCAGAGCCACGGTAAAGATGAAAAGCATATGACACATAACCTTACTGCACTGATATGATATACTGTAAACCTGGAAAGCGGCGATCGTACCAGTAATAATTTGTGGTTCTGCAGCTTGACACCTCACGGTAGCAACCGCATTAGTATGTCCAGATAACGTGTGGACACTGGCTTTAGTCCTCACATCCCAAATCTATAAAAATACAACAGACATACTGTCAGAGAACAGGTGTTCGTATCTCAGGCAGGTCACTGGGAATTTACCAGACAATGGTGTGTGCCTGTTTGACTATGACCAAGAAAGTGCTTACGTGAACTCGTCACCTGTGAGCTGGCTGGGGAATGGAGACAGGAGGCAGCCAATGGGGGAAACAAGCTAAAAGATCCGGAAACCTACTGTCTAGAGTGGGTCTAGTGGGGCCACTGAATGAAGCAGCCAACGGACCACAGCTCTGGTCAGAGACCGGAATGTGAGAGTGTCAGGGGTGGGGCACTCCAATGATAAACATGGCGAGGCCACACAACTGAAGATGTAGCTGGAAAAAACATACAAGTCAAGAAACTGAGACTAAGGTATTGATGAGTCAAGGTACCTATCTTTAAATTCTCTGTCAAACAATATATGACTGCAGTATCAAACAAGCACACTGTGAGATGCAGTATGTGCCCAGGTTGGCACAGAGCTCTGCTCCACTTACCCGTGCCGTGGAATCTCGGCTACAGGTCACCAGCACGTCGATTGTTGGGTGTAAATCCAAGCCATACACTGCACTCAGATGTCCGTGGTAGTGCCTTATAACCTAACGGATAAAGAAGGAAAGTTAAAATGTCTACAGTGAGAAAGGGCAAAGGGGCTCCTAACGTTTTAAATCCTTCACTCCATGCTTACCTTGTTATACTCAAGATCCCAGCATTTGACCTGTTTGTCCTCCCCGCAGGAGAAGAGGTACGGGCTCCGGGTGCTCACTATCACACCGCGCACCGTGCTGATGTGCCCCGTTAATGACAGTTTTAACTTGCCACTAGCCAAGTCCCATATCTGCAATCAAAGAATACTCAAGTTTTCTTCTTGTTGATTATACCAAAGCAAATTTTTAGACTCTTGATGTTAAAACTGTCTTCAAAAGGTGAAATATAAAAACATATACAAATATGAAAGTTTGCAAAATGACCCCAACAGCAAAAATAAAGGCAGGAAAAAAAGAGAATTAAAAGGCATATTTAAACAGAAAATATCTACATAGATGACAAAAACTTAGTATTCTTAATATATAAAGGATATCATTAAGAGCAAAATATAAATACTAAGGTATTAAATTAGCCGAGGATGGTATCAATTAAAAAAAAAACCCTGCAAGTAGCAAAGAAAGGTATCAGAAAGTTCAACCTCACTCAAAATTTTATATAAACAGTTTTTAAAAGATTAGATATTCACTTCCACTTATCACATTAGTAGATATTTTTAAAGAAACACAAGCAATCTGCTGAAAAGAACCCTCTCATAGGCTGCAAGTATCAATTCACCCATTTTGGAAAATGATTTTTACTTTGGGGGTCAACTTCAAGAATGTTTGACCTGTTGTGGGGAGGGTATAGCTCAATGGTAGAGCGTGTGCCTCGCATGCATGAGGTCCTGGGTTCAATCCCCAATACCTCCCTCAAAAAGTATAAACAAGTAAATAAACCTAATTACCTCCCCCCACCAAAAAAAAAAAAACCTAAAAAAAAAAAAAGAGTTTGACCTGTTAACACCTTTTCTGGGAAACTATCATAACAAAATAATTTGAAACACAGAAAAAGCTTTAGGCGTAGAGTAAATTACAGCATTACTTATGATAGGGACAATCAGGAAACTAAAAAACTTCAATGTCCAACATTAGGAAAACAGATTATAGAATATCTAAATGATATAATACTACGGCGCCATTTAAAAAGATGTGATTTTTCACAGGAATATGCTTTTGACTTAAGTGAAAAAAAGCTGGGAACAAATTTACATATCAAACATGATTTTAAAAAGATACATATTTATGTACACACAGGAAAAAAGCTCAGAAGAAAATGCACTGATACATATACACAGAAATAAATGTCAAAAAGAAAGTCATTCAAATACCTGACAGTGGTAAGATTACATATAGATCTATATTCTTTTATACTTCTTTACATTTTTCACATTTTTTTTTTTTTACAGATAAGCACACTTTAACTTCGTAACCAGAAGGGGAAAAAACTTAAATATGAAGGAATTAGTTGTAGACAGCATGTACCGTCTGGAAAAGAAACTGTTTAAATACCACTTTTCAAACAGCTATTTATGTGGAACTTTTAACTGGTATAGATGATAAATTTTACTCCACACTCAGGTTAAGAAATCAGAGAACTACAACAGCAATTGCCACCCGAGGAAATAACTTAAAACCCATTAAAATTACAAGGCAAGCACAAAGTCATGTTTATTTTTTTCTTCTTTCCTTATTACCTTTATAGTTCTGTCAGCAGATCCAGTAACAAACCACTGATTTCCAGGTTCCACAGCAATGCATCGAACCCAGCCAAGATGCCCACTGATCACCTGTGTTAAAAGAGCAGGCTCATTACACACAGGCTTAAGTTTAATCAGTATGAATTGCTCCCCCACATCTTCAAATGATAAGTTTATGAGATTATCTCCCCATTAGATTCTAGAGTAAGTACTAAATTATCTTCAGTGTGTGAATGGATACACAAACTGTGGTGTATCCTTACAACACACTATGACTCAGCAACAAAAAGGCATGTGTTAACACGTGCAACCTGGATGAATTCAAAGTCTGTTTTATTGAATGATAATTTATATAGCTGCACTTTTCCTACTATAGACATTTTATTTTAGATCTAGTAAATCTAAATGACTTTGAATCATTTTAATTTGCTAGAATTAAAAAGATAATTGGTAGGGCCAAAGAAATGTCCCCTTGGCCTTCATATAGAACATCTCACAAACTTTCCTAAGTTTATCTTACGTGCTCTGGAGTAGCCTTCTACCAACATTTTGTACAGAATACAAATATAGCTTCCACTTACTGGAGTCTCTTTCACAAAATATCTTTTAAGATGGTGCTAAAGCCCCTTTCCCCATCCCTCCTAGATTGCTCTCCAGCTCTCATATTCACTCCTTTTCCTCCTTATTCGATTTCTCCGCTCTTGTTTAACTGGAAAGCAGTGATCATGTTTCATGCAGTGGAATAATATACATATTCACTCACCCGGTAGAGTTTCCATGGTGGGTGCCACTGGGGTTTTGGCATTGTAGGGGCTTTTTTAGCCATCAGGGCGGAGTTCTTGGCATTGCCACCTTCCATAACAACCTAGATATGGAACAGATTGCATTAACATTAAAGTGATCATACCTAAGGTCTCCTGTTATCAGTTCAAAAGTGGAAATTCAAAGAAGGGATTTATGAAGGTTTTTTTTTCCTTAAAAGAGGAAAGGACAGCTGAAAAATACTTGCATACCTAGAAAATGAGCCTAAGACTTCTAATTAGAACAGTATTTTCTGTATGTTCATTTCAATTTTAAAAATCAATTTAAAAAAATCTCAGGGAGGCAGAACATTAGCACTGAGAGCACTTATCACTGTGCGTGGCTCCAAAGCCCAACTCTGCCAATTACTAGCTAATAATGACCTTGGGTAAAAATTATGTAATCTCTGTGCCTCGTTAGTAAAACAGAAGTAACAGCGCCTACTTCCTACAGTCATTATGCAGACTGACAGAGGAGTGAATGCTCTGTGTAAGCTCGTCCTCTTAAGTAACTGTAACTGGATTACTGCCACTGCCTCTCACTGTCATATTTTAACATTACTGACTGAATATTACGAAGGACAGCCTGAGAGTTCCTTCTATTTATCTCCCATAGGAATATCTAAGTACTACTTTAAAAGGTACTCGAGCTGATATAACCGTCTACTGCTGGCATCCACCTATCCATCCATCCAGAAAAGCCTGTAAAGCTCCTGCCTTCCAGAGGTTTGCATTATAGCCCAAGCCTGGCAGACGTTGTGAATGGAGGCTTAAGAAACGTGGCAGGACTACAATCCACTCACTTCATAAGGTGACTGCATACTAATCTGAGGAAGGAAAGCCTGCACTTTGAGTAAACTGCATATTTTCAGTTATTCTTTCTATACTTTCAGCAATAGTAACAGTAGCCGCCACTTACTTACAGACATAAATTTATGCATTACTAAATGCTCATTTATAAGACACTAATTGCATAGCTTGCGAATATTACGATACTAATAGCACTCAACTCTAACTGTATAAACCAACTTAGAGTTTAGTAAAAAAGACTTTTATACCTAATACATACTAATACAAGTTTCTGAGTAACATTCCCTGTATTTTTAATAGTGGGTAATAAAGAGCAACATCCTATTATTTTCATCAAAATAAATATTATGTCCAATGTGCAAGCAAAAATAGAATTAAGAGAATTTTAAATTCTAAAAAATATATCAATTCACTAGCAACTTAAATTTTAGGGCTATGACATATTAACAATTACCTTAGGCTGATATTTACTTGAATAATACCAAGGAAAATGTTCATTTATTTAATACTTAAGGTAAGAATCTTGGGACAAAGGGACACAGGCAACATGTTCTAAAAGTGAGCAACCTGCAGCGTGATGTGATTTGGCACAGGGAAACTTACTGCCCCTGCAGGCTGTGCGCGGTCGGAAGCCCCAGGATGTCGGTATTCACCTCCGGCGGGTGCACTGCGATTTGCATCGCCCCTGAGGCAAAAGAAACATCACATTCGAAGTAACTAATGCCTCTAGTCATGTGCTCTGCAGAATTGACTCTTCACACATTTTTGTAAGCACTGGTAAAGTGTCATGTAATCCATAATTACAAAGGAACACAATTTTAAAATGAGAAAAAATGTGAACAATAAACTATGCTTTCAAAATCTTTGTAAACAGAAGCGTGATATTTCCTACCTGGTCTGAGAAGTAGGTAAGGCCACAGCTAAGGACTGTGCGGCTGATTCACTTGGCATTCTCTGGACCTTAGTGTCTGCTGTCAAAGCAACCCCTGTTAAATTAAAAAAGAAAATTAACTCCTTTTAGTAATGATCTCTGTTTTCATTTACATGCATTTACAAAAAAGTGCTGAAGGAAAACATATCCAAAAAGGTAATAGTCATTATCACCATGTGGTGATACTACAAAAATTTTTATTTTGAAGGTCTTTTGTTTCCAACTTTTTTATAATATTGCCCAACACACATCTCAGATTTGAGTTAATCAAAACAGTTTGGTATTACACAGTCCAAGATAGCAAAGTTCAATTTCTATTATCTTAGAATATTATCTTGAAATATAAAAATTAAGCTGTTCCCTAAATACATTAGTTAGAATATTTCCAAGGGTGAATGAAAATTACTACAAAAAGTATCAATTTATTTAAACTTTTAATACAGTGAATCCTGTCCTCCAAAATTACTAGAACCCGGATATACCAAGCTTTTTGCCCTTCACCCTATTACTATTATCCTGGCCACTCCACTTGTGTGCCAATTCCTCTATACATACAACATGCTCAGGACACATTTCCATCATACCTGCTTCTGTACTAACACTTCTGACACGTTTATAAGCTTAGTGATATTTATGTGTCTTGGCTAAGCCTCCAGATAAAAAATCTGTCTTAGCTTGGAACAGTCTTACCATCTTTGAATTCCTACCAAAGTGCCTGAAAAAAAAACAAACGCTTGAGAATGTGTGTTGAATGAATGCATGTGACATTAAGTATTATATTAGTTAATTATCACCTAAGAAACTATGCCTGGATGCCCGGTTATTGAGCTTGATTATTTTACAGGTAATGGGAATCGCACTGTTGGCTCACTCATGGAAATACATGTAACAACAAGACAATTGTTAACAGCTCACTTACCAGGTCCTGGTGGATATGGATGTGTACCTGTCACCAAATATTCAACTTCTTGTCCTATTAGAAAAAGACAGAGAGAAAACTCATCAATGGTAAAACTACCTTATATACAAGTATCATCCCTTTTAATGAATTAAATAATATTAAATTATCAACTGGATTTCCCAAATTAAACCCAAGCCTCATAAAAAAGGCAAGTTGATCATTTTTGTTTTGTCTTCTGAAGACCATGGACACAGCTGTTTCCCTGACCATTTGCCAATGTGATGTCGAGAAAGCCTGTACATTACCTACATTGCAATGGTGTGTAGAGAGGTCATCCTATCAAGTAATAACCCACTATGGTTTTTCTTCCAAGAAAATGGTTTTCCTGTGGAATTTTGGATTATCTTTATTCCTTACAATTTCAATACTTGATATCACCTTTCTGAATTACAGTGAAAATAGACATAAGGTCTCCCCAAAGGTTAGAAGTTTTTCCTTTAGTCTCCATTACGACTGTCTCCATATCCTAAGAATTTCTGCCATCATTATAGCACCATTTTAAAATTCCCTACAAGGAAAAAAAAATCCATCAACCAATAACCTCACTCACTACTCCAATGAGGAAATCAAGACTGTCATGATACGGGGATAGCTGGTAAATAGGGTGTGGTTCAAAGAAGTCTTTCCCGGAGAAGCACCAATGAGATATTCCATTTTTCTATTTTCAAAATTCACATGTACATCGTGACATTTCTGACAATGTTATTCTCACCTTGATTGGCAGGATACTGTTTGTGTCCATATGAATCTGATGCATTCTGAGGGCCTTTCTCTTTAAAATTTTCTTTTGAAGTAGGCATATGCAACACAGGACCATATTCATTACGCAGCTTGATTGCCATTTTTCGTTTGTGACTATTTAAAAATTATAAACATAAAAATGTATCTTTGAGAACTCTAAATATATTCACCCATGTCAATATATTCACAGATAGCCAGGACACAAGTTTTTAAATAGCTTAGGTTTGCCTAATCATGTAGAAAAAGTTTCTATTACAATCTTAAAGTTAAACAATATTTAAAAAAATTTCCAAGTGCATTTCCACACTTTCATTCATAATCTACCACACAGCATCCATTAAGTCTAAGTACTATTTTAGTTTGTTAACCAATTATATAAAACCTTTCATGTTGATTTATCAAGTGTCTGATTTTAAAATATATAGAAACTAATATATCCTTTAAAAAACTTCAAAGCCAATATACTTCCCTTCAAAAGTCTAAATATAAAAATAAAGTAAAAATTTCTATAGTAACCTTTCCTGGATATATCTAAAAAGATTAGTTAGAACTTATCTGAATACTTAGTTCAATATTTTAAAAAGAAATGCACTTATTATGTTACTTTTAAGGATAGCCCACTTTATAAATTAAATATAAATGCTTATTTGAGGAATTAGGTAGATTTTTAAAGAAAGGTGAAGGACAAAGAAGGACCACTGCACATAATGCAATCCCAGACTGGAGCTGGAGATGTAGAACCAAAAATATGCCACCACTCAAAAATCTTCATCATACTAACGAGAAAAGATGGGAGTAGAGGTACTGGCCAGGTACAATTTCAGCTCAGCAAGGCTCTGAGAGCAGCAGGAAGCTGAAAGCACATACAAAGTGATTGATTATAAAATATAACACCTAAAAGGGACTCTCCTACTTACTGGGTACTTGTAAAATGCAATTAATTAATGGGATTTTCATTGTAAAAGATAAGGCCAAAAAAAAGTTAAATCAGCTTAAATTATGCCCAGACACCACTCAATATTGAATAGATATCCTATGAGTTAGTATTACTAGTCTTTCAAGTCCCCCTCTCCCTGCTCTCTTGCCCCAGTATCAGAAGTTCAAATATTCTAGCAACTGAAAAGGAACTATTCCTACCTCTCCTCATCCAAAGGCACAGGCTTTCCATTATCAGCCACAAACATATCATGGGTCCTCTTCAATGACCTGAACACAAGTGTGTGCACAGAATGTTTCTGTACCTCCTAGAAAGAAAGAGTGTAATTACATATCCAGCTACAAATTACACATACCATAACCTACATTAAAGTCAAATTAGTTATACTTTACATGTATAAATATGTAAAGAGTTTTGTACCACTCACCACAGCTATTTGTAGCAAGCTACAGGAGTCAAGCTCAGAGAAGAGGAGGAAGCTCCCCTTGGGCCAGAGCCCCAGGTATACCAACTGAGTGATGCCTGAGATTAGTCACTTATTCAATAAATAATTACTGAGCTTCTGTTAATTGTCTGGCAGGTATTGTGCTAGAAGCTAACAACAAAATGATGAAAAGCCAGCCTTGGTCTCTGTGCTCAAGAGGAAAGAGATGAATAAAAATAAGAAAAGTAACTCCACATTTTGATAATGCTATGAAGGAAACAAGCTGGATGCCGAGAAAGAGATCAGAGAAAGAACTCAGGGTGGGTAGGAAAGATCTCTCTGAGGTGTATTTAAGCAGAAGGGAGTTAGCCTTGCACAAAATAGACTAAGAAAAATCCAGGTAGAGAGAAAATGGCAAGTACAAAGGTGTTCAGTAGCTGAAATAATGCCAGAAGCTGCAGCACTGTATATGTTGTATATGTTGGGGAGATGGTGGGTTGTGATGCAAGATGAGGTTGCAAGAAGAGACAAAGTCCAGATTTTTTTTTTTAATATACCACTGCAACGGTCTGCATCTCTGCTCTAGTTACATGGGGCCACTAAAGAGTTTCAAGCAAGAAAAACCTTATCTACTTAACGTTTTAAACAAATCACTTACTGGGGGTGGGGGAAGGTGACAAAAAAGGAAGCAAAAAGATCACCCAAGAGCTAATGCATCAGAGCAGGTGGAAGATGATGTGGACTGAATTCAGATGATGGCAGTGGTCCTGGGCAAGAGTCAAAGATTTCTGAGATAAGACGAACAAGGCTCGCTAGGAGAACGGTTGTTCAAGCCATAGAAAAAGCAAAAACTCAAGAATGGCAGGTTTTCCCTGGGAAGAGCTGAGAGAGAAACTGAAGACCACAGAAAGGCCGCCAGTCTTTTAGGACACAGAATCACTGACTCTACTCCGCAGGCTGCGAGTACAAGCGGTCGAACATCGCCCGAAGGCCCGCCTCGGAGGGCAGCGCCCAGGGGCCAAATAAAAGCTGGAGAACTTATCTCAGGCTTCCAGCCCGGACACAACCTCCAACGCGAGCTCTCATCCGGCTTCTCTCCTTCCCTGAAAACCTTAAAAGAGACTACCCGGCCTCGGCCAAACAGCCTCCGCCCGCAGCCGCTTCTCTCCCCAGACTCCCAACACCCTCGATCCCCCAAGCCCGCCGCCAAAGAAAAACAGTCCAGAAGTAGAAGGTCCCTGAGCACTCAACTGTCACTTTACCTCGACCATGACGCCGCCGTTTACCCAGTCGCTCCGGCAGGGAAGAAACACTAATCACCAACACAGAAACCGCCGCCACACTGTGCAGCCCCTTCCGGAACTGGGCGCCTTGGCGCCGGACGTGACGTAAGGCTGCGCACGCGCGCTGGTCACCCGCCAGCCTCCAAGGGCCAGGGGGCGGGCCTTTCTCTCCGGGGCCGCCTTTGGGGCGGAGTTTTGGGACTGCCCGGCGGAAGCTGGTGGAGTCGCGCGGCTGAAGGTTTCCCTCGCTTCTGGGGAAGTCTTGAGATGATAAAGTTGTCTACTTTACTCTCAGCCTTAAATATTTTGGCTCAGGGACATGGTTGTTGTGCTGTATTTCCTGGAGGGTGAATGCTTTTTCTTTAGATAACCTAGGTAATCTTTCTAGGGAGGATCGGGAGAGAGCGCAGCGGCTCTCACACCTCGCCGCCTTTGGGTGTCGCCGCCTTGAGTTATGTCACCTGATTCCGCTACTTTGGTTCAGTTTGGCTGGAAGTGTTGAGATATCCTTGTATCTGTGGCGCCCCAAAACAATTCCGCTTACACTGTCCAGTAAACACTTGTTGAATATTGCGGAAGAGTTTCAATTTGAGAAAGTTTGCAAAAGAGTTTTCTTTTAACAGCATGTGGCAAAATCTCAAATTTATCTTCTGCTGACATAGTTGTTTTTTTTTCCTTTTTTTTTCTTTTTTTGCTAACCTCTCAAAATGGCATAACTCCTGGCCATGTTTTGGTTAATCTGCTGATTAATATGGCTTCAGCAATCCCAGGGTACAGCTTTTTAAAGCTGGTGGAAGAAAGACACAAGACTTAAGCCATTTCTATTTATATACATCCTGGTGCCAAAGTATTGGCATTTTGTTTTATACCCAGGTAAAATCCAGTTTGTGATCAGTCATGCCTAACTATTGCTCCTCCCAAGAAGGAAAATTGATGGAGTTGGACATTTTCAAACTTGAATAGACAAGCACTTTATTGGCTCTGCTTGTTCTTTAACTGTAACCAGGTCCACTGATCTTGTCTCCAGAGCACACTGCATTTGTTACTGAGTCCAAACCTGTTTTGCTCTGCAGGACAGGCCAATAAATCGGGAGACGAGGTGTTGGGGCAAGGAATAAGGACTTTATTCAGAAAGCCCGCAGACCAAGAAGATGCAGACTAATGTTCCAGAGAACCATCTTCCAAGTCAGAATTCAGGCTCCTTTTATACTAAAAAGGGGGAGGGGATGTGGTTTTTGCAGACTTCTTGGTGTGGGAAACCTTTGTTCTGGCAACTGTCCACATGGGTCAGATCGTGGTGTCCCTGTGTTTCTCCAACAAAACAAATGTTATTTTCTATTCTGCAACTTATTATATGAATGGAAAAGTGCTAATACCCTTAGAGGCCAGAGCCTTGAGAATGGGCTGTCCTGTCTATTTCAGGCTATAGGCAACATTCTTTTACAAAATGTGCAGAACCAGCAAGACTAAGCCTAGGAAACAGAGCACAGGGTTAAAGCCAAAGGAACAGATCTAATATGGAGTCAGATTTGTTCTTTTCTATTACACGTTATACTCCGAGAGGAGGAAAAAATCTGTCAAAAATATAGCAATGTGAATTGATAATCTCATTTAGAAACTAATTTTTAATTCATTACAGCCATTAAGGTCATGCTTCTATTTGAAAATACAATCTCTCTGAATATGAGTGTCAGTTTGGCCCTAAGAACTGATTTTTTTTGTGACAGTGGCCACTGATTGTAGGCCTTGCAAAGAAATGCCATAATATAAAACATATACCTGGGAAAACAATTCACAGTATACATTACTATAGATGGAAATAACTATATCAAAGAACATGATTTAAAAGAACAAGAAAATGATAGAAATATAAGCATGATTCTAATAGGTCTATGGCAGTATAATAACTATCTAGTTGTGCCTATTAACTTGTTAGTTAATCATCCTGAAAAAATCTTGTAAGCCATGCTGGTAAAAACATTATAATAATTGAATTAAGTTGCACTAGCTTATGCTCCTTGTAAAAACTCTGTTGAATCTACGTGAGTTTATTATCCACTTCAAACTTTCAGATAGAGCTCAGTGACCCTATTATCTAGCTCAGGGATCCATGAATTACCTGTATGTTATGCGAATATTGTATTTACATAAGAACTTGAATTTTTTTTCTGGTGAAGGGATCTCTAGATTTCTTTTGATTTGGAAAAGAATCCAGGACCCAGAAAATGTTAAGAATTTTTGTCCTGGCAGACACCCAGAGCTGCCTTATTTAACCAGTAGGGGTCACTGCTGCTCTTCATAAGGGTAGGAGGCTTTTGCCCAAAGGCATACAGGGTGAATAATTAATTAATATAAATAAATATTATTAAGTCTTCTGGGATTAAACCAATAGTAGAAATTTTAAGGAAGACCTCCCTTCATTAGTTAGGCTATTTTTTTCACTAACCAGTATAGGAGATCTCTTTATTCTGTTTTAAAAAAATAAACTTTCATATATGAAGTTAAAACATGCAACAAGGGGAAAGATCTCATTTGTACAACAATAAGTGAAAAATATGCAAGACATATAAAAAAATTAAGAGATATTTAAAAAGGTCTGAATCAGTGAAAATGCATACCTTATTCTTAGATAGGAAGACTCAAAATTATAAATATGTCAGTTATGTCATCAACCTAATCCTGGTCATATTTTACAGAAAAAAACTGTTAATTCAAGAAATTATTATTAAACAGTGAAAAATTTTTTTAAATGAATGTCATAAAATACTCAGTGTTTTACTGTATACTTAATGTATAAAAACTTTAAGTGATTTATTGCATTGTTTGAAAATACAGCTTCTCTTTCTAATGTGCAATTTATGCTTTTTTTAAAATAAAAAAGTCAGTTTCATTTCTAAACATTTGATCTTAATTTTCCCTTGAATTAATTCAGCAAACCCCAGAAGCCATCTCAGCCTAACTTACCAAAAGATAATTTGGGGGCGGGGCGTGGTTTACTATTTAGAAAGACATCAGGTGTCTCACAGGTTTGGTGGAAGAATCAAATAATCAAGGTTTGAAGTTTGGGTGTCTTCTGCTCTGAAGTTGGTAGGCTTTCTCTCTAAAAGGCTGCCATGAATACGACACCAGGCCAATCAACCTGATTATTTCCTTTGCTTATTTCTCTTGCAAACATTAAATTGGGGGAGAAAAGCTGATAGGGCTAGCCTGGGCAAGAGATCTACCCCCACTAAGTCACCTGTGGCTGGAGGGTCAGGATATCACAACACCTACAGGACCGCACACTGGCAGTTTAGAGGTCATTCCAGGAGAAGGGAGCAGCACTCCAACCAATGTTCATCACACCCTTTGTGGCTTTGGGTCTAATGTGAAGAGCATCTCTGTCTTTTTTGTAGCTCCTGTGACTGGCATTGGATTGAAGGAGAAAATGTCCTGTTTTCCCCTTATTGCCATGCTCCGTATCTGCTTCCTTGAGAAAAGCAAACTGACATCTTCCCAGTCAATAGAAGGAGACTCTCCATAAGAGACAGAGCTAGCCCTATGCTTCTTCTCTGCAAAGTGCTTCCCCACTGTACATGGCTAACCACTTACAGATGTCACTGCCACACTGGTGTCAGGCTTGCCCATCAAAGCTGTGGTGCAGGCTGGCCTCCAACTCTTCAGTGTTAATTTCTCCTTAAATTTAGTTTGATAGTGGTTCTCAAACTCTAATTCAAAATAAGATTAAAAAAACATACAGAGACTAACAATGATTTAATATCATTTCTCAAAACTTATGCCTATTTAGACAAAGAGAGTCAGTATTGCATGTTATTCATTCAATCATTCACTCACATATCGGTATGTTTGTAAACGAGTTCAACAGGTATTTGTCAAATACCTATCATGTGCAAGTGTCTCATGTACACCAAACGGTCATTCAAACCCCAAGTTTCAAGTCCAAAAGCCTTTTCCTTTCTAGTCATTTTTCTGTTGAAAGGAGGTTAGGTCCCTAAATTACTGTTTCCAAAGCCTCACCTTTCCCTGTCTTAGGTTCAGCACA
This sequence comes from Vicugna pacos, assembly GCF_048564905.1. Taxonomy (NCBI): domain Eukaryota; kingdom Metazoa; phylum Chordata; class Mammalia; order Artiodactyla; family Camelidae; genus Vicugna; species Vicugna pacos. The sequence goes on along the minus strand of NC_132988.1, from coordinate 11,092,171 downwards.
TAGTATTGTAAGTAATTTTTTTATTTTCTGTCTTCCCCCTCTAGGCACAAAGCTTCATGAGGACAGGGCACCTGTCTATCTTGGGGACCTATCCTTGGCCCCTAGCACACTACCTGCCACAAAGTGCTCTATAAATATTTGATGAACACAGACTGCCTTGTGCACTACAAACTGAGCCTGTCATGAATTGTAAAAGTATCACCAACGAACGCATGCACAGTCAGTACCAGCAAGTCTGTCCTTCTTGCCAGCGAGCAGCTGGACAGGACAGATTATCTCTGTTTCCTCTGTCACTGATCGACTGCCCTTGACTTACGTAAGAGGATCAGCTAATTTGAAGAACCCTGCACTGTTGACCAGAAAATGTAACTGAGCAAATAGTCCTCCCTTCCTCCTCCACCAATGGCATCAACATTTTCAAAAATTTAAGTATTTTGGCAAGCAGATTCTCTGCAAAAGCATTTCTTCTCTTTGAAAATATGGCAATTTTCTTTGTAATATCAGGCACTCTCAAGTGTTAGTATAGCTGTAATATAACTCTATAAAAATATCCAGCGAGAAATAGAATTAAAGAGAGTCACAGGCTTTATCACTGATCAGCCATGCCTCTCACACAGATGTGAATACCCAACACACACCCGCATGTTAGAGGGAAAAAGTAGGTGAAAATAAAGGCCAAGAATGACTGTGCCCGTCTGAGAGACTGGAGTCTCAACCACAAACCAAAAAGTACACTCTTTATCATGTTTGCGTTTTGTTGAGCAACATGGCTTAATGGGCACAGAGCGTGGACTGTTGGGTCAGACACACGTGGGTCAAGTCCTGGTAAAATGCTTACTACCTGATGCTTTGAGTAGTTGATTTAACCTCTCTGAGCCTCAGTTTCATCATCTGTAGAACTTAGTGGTTTCAAGAATTAAAGTAGGTAAATGATTATCAGAGATGGCATCTGAGGCTTGTTTCAATGGAGGCTCATTCACTCACTGACTTCGCAATTTTTTATCCAATGCCTCCCAGGTCTGTCTTGCTCACCAGTGTATCCCAAGCCTCTAGCTCACTACCTGTCACACAGGAGGCTCCCAAGAGCTATTCATTGAATGAATGTTTAGTTTCTGCTCTTATGGAATGTCCATTCTAGTAGTTTCCTTCCACGTTTCTGCTGACAATGGCAAGAATGCTTGTCAGAGCAGAATAAAGGAATTTTCACTTTAATGTACAAGCTTCTAGAATATGCTAGAAGAAACTTTAAAAATTAACAAACTTCTGGAAGTGAAATAATGGTCCTATTGCTAGTTGATGTAATGTCAGTGCTTGAAAATAAAGCAATATGATAGTGTTATATTAAAAGGAAAAAAAAATTTTAGTCTTCTTAACATTGTCTTTTTAAATCTGTAAGAATCTGACATCACTAAAATTAAACCCTGTCTGGATGATTAAAATAGACTTTTGTCAGTTGCATCTTATTTTAATTAATATACACATGCACACATATTTGCTTTCTCAGTCAGTGTGCATTCTTCTTAGAAGGATGAAAATTAAGCAGTCTTAAAGTACAGTATTGACTCGGTACTAATGAATGGAACTTACATCTGGAAAGATCCAATCAATTATTTTACTTAATTGAAGCTCGATACTTGGCTTCTATAAATCTGAGTTAAAAGCATTTGGGAATGTAACCCCTGCTATCCAGAGAGGAAAGAAATTTAGTAAGTCTCGTATCATTATCAAGAGTCCACTGCAAAGCATTGTTTAAAACATGCTCTCCTGATCCAAACCTGGGTAACTTGCTATCTTTTTAATAAAATCATTGTAAAAATTTAATGAGAATGTTTCACTTTCCAAAACCAAAAAACCCAGATGATGCTATAAAGCAGCAGCCCTGCTGGGATTTGTTGGCTCGGGTTTCCCTATTGATTCTTGTAAGAATTGTTCATCCTGATTGCAAAAAACAATGAAAAGATGAGAGAGATATGTTTGTTGGTTTATAGGAAATGAAGATGGGAAATGGGCCACATTTAGTTCCTGGGCTTCTACTTGGAATAGATGTTTGAAGGCATCACGAATGTTAAAATAATATTGTTTGTATAAACAATAGAATGTAATATATTACAAAAGTAAAATAAAATGTTAAATATGTATCCACTCACTGTAGTAATGACTTTGATTTAAGAACCTGTAATCTATTAGTCATTTTAATAATGTTTAGAATTTGTTGAACATTTTTACATATTAATAGAGAACAAAATATAAAAGGTGGTCAAGGCATTTTCTTTTTGATGTTGGTCTATCGGAGTGTCTGTCATAAATTGTAATTTTGTTACTCTGATTAATGTCTGAAAGAAAAGATAAACACATGGTAACATAATGTTATCCTTGATTTTAATGGTCTTTTTAAAAACTGAACTACAGGATTACCTGAAAACTTATCATTTATGGTAAACCTTTAGTTTGCTCACAGTGTTAGTGGGTGCCTTGTAAATGGGTCCAATTTTTTTGTGCTTGGATTAAAAATCGTTTTTTTCCTCACACATTCTTTGGGAGCCTGTGCAGCCTCCTTATTAATTTACAGGAAGAGTGATGATACACAGCTCTTTTAAAAATGTTCTCATTTCCCATCATACTGTCCAATTAAATGAACTGAAGGACTTTGGTGTTTCTAAACTCAGCCAACGGAGAACAGTTGTATGAGAAGTAAATAAGTCTTGCTGGGAAGATGTTGCTTAAGGGATAAAATGGTTCAGCCAACAAGTGAACCAAAAAATTAAACATTAACTAAGGAAGGTCCCCACTTCTAAAGGCATACCCAGCAGGGGATTCAGGTATATATATGTAGGCTGGAAGCTCTCTCAGTTAAGTTCACAAGCAAAGGACGGCTTCTTGGAACTTCCAAAACTTTAAAACCATGAAGCATCTATTCCTGTTTCTATTTTGCATTTTTATTGTTAAGTCCCAAGCTGCCACTGACTACGACGAGGTAACTTTTAAATGTTATTATTATATCTTACTAACATGATTAATAGAAACTATAACCTAAGCATAATATTTGTATTTATTTTTAATGAAATTAACATTGATTTTAGTTATGAGATTGAATGATTAATCTCAAGACCCATTTTTTAAAAAAGAATGTTGCCTGGTATTTCTTATATAAAACAAAATAATGATTTCTTGTTTTCTGGTTTGTCACTTTTATTTTCCCAGGAAGAAGATGACAGAGTTAAGGTAAGATGTGTTTTTCTCACTTGTTGTTAGCCTGGGTACTACGATTTTCATTTAGTTCTAACAATACGTTATGACAGTTATGAGAACAAAACTCTGAAAATTTTGCAGACTGTAAAATAATAAAAGAGCAGTGTTTTAAAGAAAAAAAGCTGTGGAATCTAGGTGACTCTTTCATGAAGGATGGTAGTATATGGGCCCTGAAATTACTGACTATTTATGAATGAAAATTGTTAACTATATCTAAAAGCAGAATAGATCAAGTGTGGCGATAGAAAACTAAAAGCTGTGTTTTTTTTTTTTAAATGAGAAATTTATTTATTGTTAGTATTAGTGGTTATGAAATATAGAGCTCCATTTAATTTATTCCTTTGGCAAACAGTTTTCCTTTAAGCACTGTCTTTGCTAATTTATTCCTGTTGGTTTGGAGATGTCAAAAATACAAAAATGCACTCAGAGAAGTGAATATTTAAAGAATTTTAATTTTATTATCAGATGACGCCTGATCAAATTTCTTGTACATTGCATAATATCGCCACATTATAAATAAAAGGACACAGTAATTCTTCAATGAAGAGATTCATTTCGGATCACATGTTGCATTTGAATGGAACCTAAATATTTTAATTATCAAACTATACATGTAAAAAGATAGTTGTCTGGTTAATTGATTAGGAAAGAAAAATGTAAAGAATGTGTAAGAGTAAACTTTTATAAAGTACTTGACCGAATAAAGTACTTGACTAAGTATTTTTACATTCTGCTCACCAATTAATACACAGAGATGGTATTCTTCATAAACCTAAATACCTACACAATTGTTTTAAATATTTTTCGTTTCCTTTTCTCTAGTAAAGCTAGATCATCCATGCTACCTCTCTAATGGGACTCTGAAATAAAAAGAATATATTTTTCTTCTGTTACAATTGGATTTGTAATAAACAGATGAGTCACATTTCATAAAATTCCTGTTAGAACAGATCATCTCTGGCTGGGACCATGTCTTCAGTATGAAATATGTGTATTTTCCCTAAATCTTCATACATTTTTTTAATTGCAGTCACACATAACAGATGTAGTTTAAGTTCACCAGTTAAGCAGGGGAATCTGGAACTAATCCGCCTGGGTTTAAAGCCTAGCATTCTTCCACCAAATGTTACAAATTATTACAAGCTGCTGAATAAATGACCGCAAAATTCCAGAGTCATTCGGTGACTGCTAGGCTCACGAAACAGCTAGAGAGCTGAGTCTCTGCTTCAAATCTAGTCTTTTGTTAATTTGTAATTCAGCCCCCAAAGGTGTAATTACTGACAAAGACCGTATGATAATACAGTTTAATCCAAGCTGGCACTTTTGTATTGCATTGCATATTTCTTACTTTACTATCTTTTAATGTAATATTTTGTAAGTTAGCAAATATAATTTTAATTGTAATGTGCATGCCTTGAGAATTATTTGAAATATGAGAAAATCATGGCCTTTGATAAAGAAATCATGTGAGAAATTTCATGAGAACGGGTTAACAATTTTGTTTATAGACGATAAGGATAAGACTGGAGTTAATAGTGGAGAAGCCATTCATTGTAGCATCTAAGTGTGAATGCAATAAAAATAATAATGAGTAATTAACATGTGCCAAGTACTCTTCTAAGGGTGTCATATGCAATAGGTCATTTAATCCTTATGATCATCATATATGGTAGATACCATTATTATCCCTGCTTTACAGGTAAAGTGACACGCCCAAGGTCTTTATAGCTAGTACGTGGTAGGGTCAAGACCTGAAACCCAGCAGTCTGGCTCCAGAACACCTTATTCCTCTTTAGACATGTTAGAGTCAGTGGTTGTCTTATTACAAATCAATCTCAGGTAAATTCCACTTTTAATAAAGCTGTGTTTGTTGCCTCTTAAATATAATCATAGAGGAGCTAGCCAAATTAATCATCATTTCATAAAAATAGGAAGTGAAAAAATAATGACAGGAATTTAGGAATCCAAGTGGCTTGAGAATGTTTATTCCCTCTGACAGTGTAGATTTCTTACTATTGTGCGTTCCAGTGTATAGAACTCAGGAATCTGAGGTCGTTGTTTTTCATTGTTGGATGCATCTTTAGTTTAAGTCCTCTTTTTAAAGACTACCTCAAGCACAGTGGCTTTTTGCGCTGTTCTTTCTACTGTTACTGTAGAGGCCTCAGGAACTGATGGATTTAGCAACGACAACTCACCAGTTGATGGACCTTCAGCAAATCATCAGTTGTCTGATAACCTAAGTTGTAGAACGAGGGTGTTGGAATAGTTACATCTCAAATCGTCTGTAACACTCTGCATTTTATTTCTGCATGGTTCCCTGAAGGTTCGTCTGGATGCCCGTGGCCATCGACCCTATGACAGGAATAGGGAAGAAGCTCCCAGTCTGAGACCTGTCTCCCCTCCCATCAGCAAAGGTGGCTATCGGGCTCGTCCACCCAAAGTAGCTGCCAGCCAGAGGAAAGTGGAGAGAAAACCCCCTGATGCTGGAGGCTGTCTGCATGCCGACCACGACCTGGTGGGTACACTGCTGTCTCTCGCAGGGCCGGGCCTTCCAGGCAAAGGATGCTTGCATTCATCACGTCTTCCTGATGTCGCGCTGACCCACGTTACCATCACTGTTACTTGTTTCTTTTGGATATAAATACAAACATAAACTTATTGGGCCTTGGGTTAAGGGTGTTTTTTTAGTTTTCTCTGGTCTGAGCCCAAGGTTACAGATTAGGACACGTGGCATTGCCTGTCCCTTTGTATTTTGTCCACTTCGCCTGTTCAGATGGTAATATTTTCGTAGCCTAGCTACCCTCTGTGGTAAGGATCATTTTTAATCTTCATAGGAGTATGATGAGGACTCTAGAACTTCTACTCCTACATAAAGACATCAAATTGCAAGTTTTTATATCAGCGAATGATATCATTGAATTTTCACTCTGTGCTGTTTTCACCAATATCCATAACCCAGATCCTTCCCCTAATGTTGGCTGTTTTCTTTGTTTTGCAGGGCGTGCTGTGTCCTACAGGATGTCAGTTGCAAGACACTTTGCTAAAACAGGAAAGACCCATCAAAAACAGTGTAAATGAGTTAAATAGCAATATAGAGTCTGTTTCCCAGACCTCTTCTTCCACCTTTCAGTACATGACTCTGCTAAGAAACATGTGGAAAGAGAGAGAGAAGCGAATAAAAGGTAGATATCCTTGTGTTTTCTGTTTGATTCTGCTATAAAATGGAAACTGTTAGACTGTGGGAATGGATAGTTATGAGAAGATTCAAATTTCTAAGAAGGTCGCTATGAGCCTGGTGACCCTAAGGTCCTCACTGAGGCATCTTTACCTGCAACCCCCAGATAAGCACTGTTCAGCTCTTCTTCCCAGTGTGGTACCAGCGAGGGTGACTGTCTAGGAAAAATTTCACCATCGAATCTCTATTTTTAGTCTATAAGAAACTGCGACTCTGAGACAGTGTGAAAGTTTAGCATTCATAGATTTAACATTTGAGGTTTTGAATATGAGCGGGTCATCCATGATATACTCAACTGAATTGCAGATAAGAATCCTAATCTTTGAAACTTGAGATCTGAATTTTGAGTGCGATTGGCTCGGTGGTCAGAATCAGCTAGTGAGTGAGCCTGGCACAGGCGTCTCAGGGAGTAGCATATCCAAATTTGGACACTTTTCAAAGGGATCATGGCTTCTCTCTTGTAAATTTCAAGCACTTATGTGAGATGGATAAGTAAGTCAAGCGTATCCACTCCGTAAGGTGTTGAGCTTCTGAGATGGAAGGCCTACATGCTGCTTTCTCCTTTTCTCCTCACCAAAGAAATAATCAACCTATTGTGTTTATTATTAAGCTTAATTTTTAGCTCAATCTAAGGTAAATTACTACTTTAGTAGCTAGACTGTGTGTTGATTTGTGCCATAGGCCAAATAATCTCTCCTAAGGACAACTGCGTGTCATGACTTCCTGATAATCATTCAGTGTCTGTTAGTTTATTCTCAGAAAAATCAAATCACAGTTCTGCAGGTGAATACATTTAGTTTCTTTTATGGAGAGGAAATGCTAACTGTTCCCTATGTAATTTCATTTTTCCAGATAATGAAAACGTAGTAAATGAGTACTCCTCAGAGCTGGAGAAGCATCAGTTATACATAGATGAGACTGTGAACAGTAACATCCCAACAAACCTTCGTGTGCTCCGTTCAATCCTGGAAAACTTGAGAAGCAAAATACAAAAGTTAGAATCGGATGTCTCGGCGCAGATGGAATACTGCCGCACCCCATGCACGGTCACCTGCAACATTCCCGTGGTGTCTGGCAAAGGTAACCAGCTCACACACTTATTCCTAGAGGGTCCCGGAAGAACTCACACCCTCTAAAAATAAGAGAACTAAAGGAAGTCCAGTGGGTTTTCCCCAACAGATCCTAATGGCATTTCAGCGTGTCCTGAAGCTATCCCCAGCATGCTGTGTTCTGACTTAGCCTAATGCATTCGCCAGTTTTTGATGAGTAGGAGCAGTGCAATGACATTGGTAGCTACAGGGGTATAATATACACTGTTGTTTGGACAGACGGTGGAACCATAGATGTAGGAATGAAGTTTTCCATCCTGTGTGTGCTGGAAATTTACAGATATCACAGGACCCAACAGGTGGAAAAGGGCTTTTTTCCATCCCCTAGGCAGACAGAGTTCCTCAAATCCGAGCTTGATTTTCAGTAAAAGGAAGATTTTCTGAAACGTATTCTCAGATATCTAAAATAAAACATTTTTAATTCCTACGAAATCAGTTATATTGTAGAATGAGTGACTACAGGCCAGGTAATTATGTTGCGGTCCCTAAATATAATACGTTATCTTATGGTTGCAGAATGTGAGGAAATCATCAGGAATGGAGGTGAAACATCTGAAATGTATCTTATTCAGCCGGAAGGTGCTATCAAACCGTATAGAGTCTACTGTGATATGAAAACAGAAAGAGGAGGTAAGTGTTTGATAGCTGTTGACCAACTATGCTGAAATTATGTTGATTATACAAAAATGCCAGGAAATAAAACCTAGCTTTAACATGACAAGCAATGAGCTATTTGATTTGGAATTCAGTCTGCTATTTTAAACTTCTAAAAATGTCTGTGATTCACAATTTGGGGTAAGATAAAGCCCTTGTAATTTCCAAAGAGTGTAACAGTCTTCCTCTCATGTTTATTTTCTTAGTGGATCTCTTTTGGAGCACTAAATATAGGTGGCATTCATTAAATTAAATGGACAAGGAATTCACACACGCCCCTTAAAGTGACATTATTTGTTAGTGGTTAATAATATGTGCTGTTTTTGTTTCTTTCAACCAAAGGATGGACAGTAATTCAGAACCGTCAAGATGGTAGTGTTGACTTTGGCAGGAAATGGGATCCATACAGACAAGGATTTGGAAATATTGCAACCAATGCAGATGGGAAAAAATACTGTGGTGTGCCAGGTAAAAACTGGGAGTACAAAATAAAATCATTCCATTTCAAATACTTTTTTTTCCATTTGAAAATGTGTTGAAACTGTGAAAAGTATTAGCAGTCTGTTTTTAGGAGTCTTAGGAGGTCAAGAAGAATTTATAAAAAGAGTATAAAAGCCAATGATAAGGGAAGAAAGGCAGTTTTGGGTTTCCAAAGTTCTTATTTTTAGTGAGAATGTATTTTTATTTCACTTTAGGCGAGTACTGGCTTGGGAATGAAAAAATTAGCCAGCTTACCAGAATGGGGCCCACAAAACTTTTGATTGAAATGGAGGACTGGAAAGGCGACACGGTGAAGGCAATCTATGAAGGATTCACTGTACAGAACGAGGCCAACAAATACCAACTGTCAGTGAGCAACTACAAGGGAACAGCCGGCAATGCCCTCTTAGAAGGGGCTTCTCAACTGGTGGGAGAAAACCGGACCATGACCATTCACAACAGCATGTTCTTCAGCACATACGACAGAGATAACGATGGCTGGTACGTGCTGGCCCTTCCCTCCTGCTGCCCCCGCCATGCTAATATTGCCACTTGCAGCCACTGATGGGAGTGGATGTCAAAAGTAACATAACCATCATTTCTTGGGTACTTCCTGTGTGCCAGCCCCTGTGCCAAGCCCTTCCTGGATCCCTCTAAAGCATTTCTGCTCTAAGGTTGCCATTCTTAGCCTCATTTTACAGATGAAGTGTAGAGAGATGAAGTAATTTACCCAAAGTCATGCAACCGTAAGAGATACACATGGAATTCGAGCACAGTAACTTCCTAAGTAGTGAGTGTTTAGACAGATTCCTTTATCTCTGTATTAGTTGGTATATATTGAAATCTCCATTTCATTTTCCAGGGACCTGTAACACTAAAGGATCTGAAAGCTAGCAATTTGGGGTAAAGTAATGAATGTAGATGAATTTGCCACATAGGTCCAGTTCTCTCCTTTTCTTGCTATAGGGCAGAGAAGGCCTTTGGTGTACTAGTGTGACTTTATGTACAAAACCAGAGGGAAGGAATGCCGCTCGTAGCACTGTTCTCTGGGTGCTTTGCAAAGAATTGCCTTGACAGCACAACAGTTCTAATCACCCCAAACAAATTTCCTTTCAGGAAAACTACAGATCCCAGAAAGCAGTGTTCTAAAGAGGATGGTGGTGGATGGTGGTATAACAGATGCCACGCGGCCAATCCCAATGGCAGATACTACTGGGGTGGACATTACAGCTGGGACATGGCGAAACACGGCACAGATGACGGAGTGGTGTGGATGAACTGGAAGGGGTCCTGGTACTCAATGAAGAAGATGTCCATGAAGATCAGACCCTTCTTCCCGGAGCAATAGTCCCCGAACGTAGATTTTTATTCTGCCTTATGTAACAACATTTTTGTATTCTCATGTCATCAGAATTTTCTTTCAAACATTATATCCCTCTAAAGCTATCAAAAATTAGTAAATGTGGCTTTTTTGGGAAAAGTATTTAGGATAAATGACATTAAAAGCAGCCCATGATCTTCTTTCGTATTCATCATTTATACTGCGCACCAAGAAGTAACTAAAAGAATAATTGCAGACAGTCAGTGTTCATAATTTCAGTTCCATTGGATTGTGAAAAGTTTTAAATGAGGAAGAGGAATTTTCTACCCTTGTGGGAAAACTGAGGTGGACTAAATACTTGTGTTTGAAAGTCCACTTTGAACCTCTATTTATTTATGTAAGATCCTTCACAGAAAATTCAACAGGATTTATTCATTAAATCGGTTTCTGTTACAATAAGTCAATGTTTCCTTATTTTGTAATCCACAGGGCCACTGAGTCAGGCTTTAAACTTGTAAGAAAAGAGAAGCAGTCCCAACCTCAAGTAGCTAGTGATCTGGCACCGGACACCTGCATGTTCAGAATCTCACTCTACCCTGAAAAGCCACTGCTCTGCCAGGTAGCTAGACACGGGGAGCAGAGGTCCCAAGGGGACAGACATGGTCAAGTCTTCAGCATTGTTTCTTGAGGGTAACAGGCGAGGCAAGAAGCAGCATTTGCCTCCCGCACCTGGAAATTAAACCTATTGGCCTCCACTGGGTTTTTGTTTTCTACGTAGTCACAACCAGAACTAAAATAGAAGCGGATTTCTCTTCTTTCTACTTCTCCCCATCAACTCACTGCTTCTCTTACTTCATATTCTCCATCTGCCCTGGGCAACCCTGGGACCCACGGTTCCCCTTCCCTCCTGTAGCATCACTGCCACTGACTTTCATAGAAACTGATCGTCCTGAAGCTCATCTTCCATCGCATCCAAGCAAAGGCTATTAACTTCTATCACGGAAATGCCATCCCTCTCTTAATTCCTCATCATATCCAGCTTCAGCTTTGACCTGGTTTCCTGGACATAAGTTCTGTCCCACCCCTACCTTTATTCTATTACTCTGCCTTCACATACATTGTCCTAAAAATAGAAAATTCTGACCAAGTTAGTTTCTTGATTAATGTTAACTCTTTGTTATCTAAGTGTTAGAATCCAAATTCCTTAGTTGGGAATGAAAATGGTTTGTTACTTGGTCCCAGCACTGTCTCCTGGCCACCCCCTCCTCCGCCTTCACTATACATCTACATTTTTGTCACAGCGAATTGTTCCCTGTTCCAGGAAAGGGCAGGCCCTTTGTTAACAACATACGATACTCCCATTGTTAACAGCATCTTTCCCCCCATCACCTTCTGACTAATTACTGTCCCTTTTCAATCCTTCCAGTTACTGCAATTTACCTGATATACACATCTTTCTCCTTCGCTAATAATTAGCTCTTATTCATCTTTGATTCCAGAATCATCAGTCTCTCAGAAAGGCTGATTTTCATAAACTTATAAGTATTGGATAATTAAATCCAGTGAGTATCAAGATCTTGGATAGATTTTTTTTTTTTTATGTAGAACACATTTTCCAAAAAAGGAACACGTAGAAACTCAACAGGCAAAATACTTGAAAGCAGAACTTTTGCAGCAAGACTGAGGGACAGTGGAAGCCCACAGAATTAAGGATGGGGAGGTAGCAAGAGCCCAGGCTAAGGGCAGGATCCCTCAGACCTTTGCTCAGCCCCATTATGCACTCAGGACTGAGCGAATCCCTTGAGAGTTTAAAGTAAAGCCACAGGTTAAAATCCACTAAAGTAGGTAATTTGGTCGTCAATTCTTAGTCAATGTGCAAATAACAGAAACACAGAGACCATGCCTGGGTAATATATCTATCTAGAAAGAAGTAAGCCTACTTAACGTATCATTTGGTAAGAAATGCTACATATTGGATTTTGCCCATTCAAGTATTACAATTTTGAATACAATCAAAAGATAATATCCCCTAGTTAACAGTTGTTATGGTTACTGGGGGAAAGGGGGTCAGAAGGGATAAATTTGGGAGTTTGAGATTTGCAGATGTTAACCACCATATATAAAAATAGCTTAAAAAAACAAATTTTTTTCTGTCTAGTACAGGGAATGATATTCAAAGTCTTGTAATAACCTTTAATGAAAAAGAATATGTAAATGAATATATGTATATATATATGCATGACTGGGACATTAGACTGTATACCAGAAATCGACACATTGCAACTGACTATATTTCAATTTAAAAAAATGTAGTAGCCCCTAGTTAGAATATAAAAGACAGTATCTAAAAGATTAACTCATGACTTTTATGAAGATTTAAAAAAGATGCATTGAAAATTACTCATCCCACACTAAGGCATGGGAACTACAACATACTTATTATACACTTAAGACTGCATGTGTATAACAAGCTATAAAGGATATACGCACTTGGGACATAAACTTTTAGTTCCTCTGCATTTAAGAACAACAAAACAGCTAACCAATGTAACTAAAGCATTGTTTTTTAAGCTGAAACAGATTCCCCCACATGGGGTGAAAATGTGGATTATTTCACACACCAAGAGCCTCAGGCGCTCAGCTGACATTTCTGTTTAACCATTGCACATCAACTGTCATGCACACTGATCATCTAAACCTGCAGAGCTGATTTAAAGTACAGATTTCCTGGTGTCAACCCGGGTTTATTACAACAGAGTCTCTACATGGGAAGATCCTAAGAGTATGTATTTTTACATAAATGTCCCCAAGAGATTCTGATCCGTAGCTGGATTTTGGAGTGAATGACACAGGCTACATTTGCATTTACCCGAGACGCCCATCTTTCTTATCTAGAACTTTTCCACTCAAATGGTGACCATAAGGCAAAAAGTAGAGCAACTGGTCGTCTTTGAAATTACTATGATTTCTAGGTGTGTTTAAAGACTCAACTTGTGTTTAACAACATGGTCTGCGAACTCTGGAACCACTATTCCTACTCCAGTGTCTCTTAGTCTCCGGTGATTCTTTACTTGGACTTTGAGGTTCTTTGAGATGTAGAAACAAATGAAAGATGCTACCTACCATTTTACACAGTTGCAACTGTGAAATCTGAACACCATCCATCCCTCGCTGTGCCGGGTGATTTGATGCTCCCTGGTTGAGTTTACTGAGGCTGTCACTCAACTCTGCACCAAATGTCAATGTGCTAGTGTGTAATTACGGCTAAACTCAGCAAATGGAATAATTTCTGTTAATTTTAACAGCATTCATTGTGGTTTTAAATAATGAAAGAAGTGTATGTTATTTGCAGACATTTTGGGGAATACAGAAGAGAAGCACATTTGCTTATAATTTCAGCACTAAAAGGGAAGCAGCTAATATCTTGACATATATTTTTCTTGTTATCCTGTATATGTTTTAGTACTTGAATTTTTCACATTGTGTCGTGGAAAATTTTCCATGTTACTTACTATTCTTCTATAATATTATTTTCTCATAACATGCTTTTTAATGGCCATAGAAATTCCATCATGTGCCATGTACTCTAACTTTTTTAAGCTAGTCTCTGTCATTGGACATTTAGATTTTTATGACTTTGTTCTAATAAAGACAATATTGCAATTAACATCCTTCTACATATTTTGGCACATATATTATCTGTATTGTACTATCTATAATGTAGCTTATTGTCTATTTCCTTCTAGAATAAATTTTTAGAAGCAGAATTTCAAGAGAAAATAAAGAGTTTTGTCATTTAAAAGCTTTTTAAATAAATATATTTGTCAAACAACTGTCAAACAATTTGCCAAACAAACATAATGATTGTATCAGTTTACCTCTGGCACACAGAATCAGAGGTGTTCCCTTTTTTTATTTTTCTTCTCCCTCATGAATGCTGAATGTTATGATGAAAATATTGACAATTGCTTTCATTTTCATATCTTTAATTATTAGTGCAACTAAGAGATTTTAAAATGTTTAATAACCACCTGTCTACTTTCTTTTGAGAGTTTCTTTTCATGTCCTTCCCCCAGTTTTCTATTAGCATAATCACCTTTTATATACATTTATAACCATTCTTTGTGTATGTAGGAGCAGAGAGACATGATATTACCCCCTGTTTATTTAAATATTTTATTTCCTAGGTGATTAGACTGGGAGAGTCATATGCTTATGCAAATAGTCTTAATTGGTCCTAATATTAACCACTGTACCCTTTCTCATCTCCCAACCAAGATGTGACCAGCAGGTAATATGTTCTTTTGTCTTGTCTTTAGACTGAATTATCTTTATTTCTCCAACAACTTCTTATTTTGAAAACTTTCAGTCTTACAGAAAAATTCCAAGAACAGTTTAATGAATACCTCCATGCCCTTCACCTAGATTTACCAATTGTTTACTACATTCGCTTTATCTCTCAAAAGGAGACACTTTTAATGCAGTTTTGTAAGAGTTTGTGTAGGCATGCAACCTTGAGGTCATAGACCTATTGTAGATAGAGCCGAAGGCGGAGTTAGCAAATATTTTCCAGAGTGCTCTGTTGCAATCAGCGTGGAGCCACCTTTAGCAAAGAACTGATGAATAGGTAGCCCACAGTTTAATAGCTGAGTATTTCTCAGCTCAGATCTGGCAGGTTATCTTAAATTTTCTTGCCTCTGTGGTTTCAAAGTGTTGCTTTTACTATGTGGATACTGAAAATATAATGTCCAGCTCTCTCAAATGAGAATTAATTTGAATGTCCTCACGATGCAAACTCCTCACCATATTACTCCCATTTGTGATGTTTAAGGCTCCTGCTACCATCACTTGCAATTAATTAAAGATTTTTCTCCATAAATGAGATTTATAAAGTTTTTGGGATTCAATCAAAAAGACGATATAGGTGAGTTAATAAATGTGTGAATAAATAAATAAAATATCTCCAAAATGGTTTCTGTGTAAATTTCATTACCTACAAGCAATTTGTATAATCTGTACCGACATCTAAATGTTGCTATTTTTTCAAGCTGTTTCAGCAAACAGTAAATGATGTATTCCTTTGTTCAAGTATAACAAATATTTAGCTTAACGATTTTTGCATCCTGTGTGTACTTGTATTAATATGGTGTTTTTTTTTTCAGGCTTTTCTAGACATGGTTTGAGATTAATAATGAATTTGGCTGGCTTTGTCTTGTTCTGATTCACCAGCTGCACCCCTAGTGTCAGCTACTAAATCGGAAATGTATTTTGTTGGTTATAATGGGAACCCATGACAGCGTATAATTAGATCAGCAATACTACTGGGAGAATAATTAAAATTAAATGCTATATGCAATATTCTCATGTTTATCTATGAACCACACTGTCATTATCCTAGAACTTATAATAAGTTCTGTGGGGAAAGCAGGTGGTGAGAGCCTGTAAGAACACTGCTGTGAGCGTCAGTCCCAGAGGTGCTCCTTATCATCACTCTGTGAACCCCCCTAAACTATTGCTTTCTCATCAAAGAAAGTCAGCTTATAGAATGTACTCATCTTTATTAAAGGAACTCTAATAATGATCAATTAAAATCATTCTTATATGACATTTTCTGGAAGAGCAATACTTTATTCTAAAAGGTTTCCAGAAACTGAAAGTAAATACGTAACTAGAATGAATACATGAATCAAAATTTAAGGAATTTCTTTTAATAAAAGTTGAATATGACATCAACAGATACAGAAGGGATTTATGTATTTAGCTGGTGGATGACATGGGTGATCTTTAAAGTTCCTCTTAAATTTCTGAATTGATGAAGATTTTATTGGGTTATTACTTTGTGACAGATTTTGAATGACGTAGTGAGGGAAAAAAAAATACAGATTCTGCACTTAAGAAAGAGTACTTAGGTTTCCCAGGTCCCATGGCATGCAAAAGGAGGGCACTAAGGATGACTAGAGGCTGAAAGATGGAGCTGTGGATCTATCTAGGTGTGAAATTAAGAGATAGCTGATCGGTTTTTTACATTTCTTACTCAAGACCAAAATCTCTAATTCAGCATTTTCCTCTGAAGCAGAAACATTTAAAAACCAGTAACTTCCTGGCAAAACTTTCAGATTCTTATCTGTTTTATTCATTTAGTCATTCAACCAGAGGTCATTTTGAAATGTATAACCTAAATAGAATCTGCAGATTAAGAGGGTTTTTGGTTTTTTTGAGGGGGCTGGCGGGGAAGGAGCACCATGAGTCAGTGAGCAGAAGTTAAAAAAAGAAGAAACAAACAAAAAAAAGATTTCAAAGTAAATGTAAAATAAAAGTGTTTTTAAAAAATTCGTCACGTGTAAGAAAATCTTCTAAATTAAGTGATAAAGAAAGTTTGGAAATAAAGGAACAACATGCAAAAAATTAAGGACGGGGAAACAACACTAAAATTTTAGAAACTATTTAAAAATGTATTTATCACTTCAGGAAAGTCTTCTAAAAAGGTGATAAAGTAATGTTAAAAATAAAATGACCTGTAAAGATATCAGGCAAATGTAAAGGAAAAGAAATTGGGAGTAATGGCGATATTAATACCTGACAAGGTGGAACTCAATTTTAAAAGGATGAAATAAGTAAAAGAGAGATATTATGTAATGACAAAAAGTATAGTCCATGGAGGACTTATAACAGGCATAAACTTTCATGTCCTAGATAATAAAAGAGTCAATCACATGAAACAAAATTACTAGAACACAAAAAAGATAACACATATATGCAAAACCACTGAGTGAGACCTTATTATATACACGCAGACCACACATACAAACATGTACGTCCATGCAAAAGTATGTTCATATATACACACGCACATTTCAAAATGTAATAGATCAATTACATAAAAGAAAAGACATAGAATATTTAAATATTACCATTGAAAAGCTTGGTAATATAAAACTTTGTAACCTATAAATGTAAAAATATACATTCTTCTTTTTGCCTATGAAATGATCACAAACATTAATCATGTACTTGTCCACAAAGAATATCTTAGTTCTAAAATGGAATGAAAGAATTAAACTAAATAGTTTATAAACCGCTTGGAAATTAATAATTAAAAGATGACTCACCAATTCCACATGAGGTCAGGGTTAAGGAAAAAAAAGATAGCTCACCCTAACCCCCTAAAAAAGTAACTAACTGAGAATTAAGAAAGACTTTCCTAAATAGCCCCCAGGGCAAACAAAAGAAGTAAAAATTGAAATTAGAATCTTTCTAGGCAAAAAGAAAACAAGTGAAAGGTAAGAAGGAGACTGCTTCATCCGAAAGCTGTACTTTAAAGCGTGAGCAGAGCGGTGTAAGCTCTGGAGAGAGTTTAGCTATAGAGCCAGAGAACGTTTTATTCAACAAAATTGCCATGTCACTTCCTCCAGCAAAGAATGCTTTAATAAATGACCACAGTGTAACTGGCTATCCACCCACAAGAAAACAAAAGGAGACCTTCTTTATAACATATTAAAATGAATTCTAAGTTAACTAAATATTTAAATTTAAAAGAAGAAAACAATAAAAATATTTAAAGAAACTTTACAAACTCATCTGAACAATCAGGGCGTTAAGTGAGACATTCTTTCGTACGGCAGGAAATACTACATAAATGAGCTCTGGCCTAAAGGAACTTACAATCTAGTGCCGTAATAACATAAACAAAATTGTTTTTTTAGTTAGGGACCGATCGTGCTATTTTTGAGATATGAACAAGAATTCCGAGGGCCCAGGGAACAGTTCCTGGTCCCATGTTCTATAGTGGGCTTTAAGGGAGGGTTCCAATCAGCTATCTCTTAATTTCACACCTAGATAGATCCACAGCTCCATCTTTCAGCCTCTAGTCATCCTTAGTGCCCTCCTTTTGCATGCCATGACCTGGGAAACCTAAGTACTCTTTCTTGAGTGCAGAATCTGTATTTTTTTTTCCTCACTACGTCATTCAAAATCTGTCACAAAGTAATAACCCAATAAAATCTTCATCAATTCAGAAATTTAAGAGGAACTTTAAAGATCACCCATGTCATCCACCAGCTAAATACATAAATCCCTTCTGTATCTGTTGATGTCATATTCAACTTTTATTAAAAGAAATTCCTTAAATTTTGATTCATGTATTCATTCTAGTTACGTATTTACTTTCAGTTTCTGGAAACCTTTTAGAATAAAGTATTGCTCTTCCAGAAAATGTCATATAAGAATGATTAATTACTGAGCTATATTTTCAGGGATGAAGGCGAGGCTTCCAGGCAGCTTGGGAAAGACACGGAGTCATTATAGAAACTGGTTTTCCAATACCGTTGAGAAATGTACTGTAACTGAAGTGTAATGTGAATGATTGTAGAGGCTGAAAAGAGGTCAATTGGTGAAGCAGCTTGTTATGCAAAGATAAGAAGTGTTAACTCAACCTAAAGATAAGACCTTAAGCAGGAGAAAGATGTGATCTATTTTTTTAAAGGTAACTTTGTGGAGAATGAATGAGCAAAACAATGGTGGTAAAGCGAGAGGTTAAGAGACGGTTAAACAGCCCAAATGAGAAAAGAGTAACACAAGATTGCATCAGAGCACAAAAGTGTTGGACGAATGGCCATTTTTAGGGTAGAAGATGTTTCGGGAGTAGATTGGATGATGAAACTGAAGGAAAAGTGGAAGCTGAGGAGGAGGCTGAGTTTTCTAGATTAGGAAATACAGCCTCTGACCAGGATGAGAAACAGAGAAGACACAACAGATTTGATGGGAAGCTAGTTAGTTCATCTTAGAATAATGAGAGATATCTACCTGGATGTGATCAGTAGGAGTTGAAAATGTGGATCTGAAGGTCAGGGCTGAAGTTTTCGATTAGGCTCGTTCTCATCAGCCTGTTGATGGAAACTGGAGCTGTGGAGATCGTCGAATCATCCAAGGAAAAAGCATACTCACTTGCAGAGAGAGAGAAGATGACTTGGCTCTGACTGCTAACCGCTTCCCTCAACCTCAACCCTCCCTTTCCTTCTCGTTAACAGAACCCTAATTTTCATCAGGATAGCCTTGTGTCTAAGTGGAAGGCAAGGCGTCCCGCGCCTCCTGCAGCAAGATCTGTCCGTGTGGCTTATGAGACATAGTGGAAGCGCCACATGGAACATCCAGGAAAGTTCCTTAAAAGGGACAAGTACTCCTTTCTCTTCTGTCTCTCTTTTCAAATTGCCCAGGATGTTTGGGCTGTGATGTAAACTTGAGGGTGGAAGCTATTGCTTAAGACATTGGCTTCCTAAAGACACCACGGGGACATATTCCTGTGTGGTTTTCTGTCTTATTTAAGCCGCATGTGTCAAATCTAATCCCAACTAATAAAAATGAGTCCTAATGTCATTGTAATGAGAAACTCCTACATTCAGGGAGTGGTCTGAGAAGGAAGTGCCGCTTACAAAGACTGAGAAAGGTGAGACAGGTGGGTGTGGGATACCAGAAACCCAGAGAAAAATACCTCTTGAAGAGATAAATGGAGACAATGTAGGTTTTTGCAAGAGGTCAGGCAACAGGGGGCTCGAATATAGGACCTTGAATTCATAGCTCCAAAGCTCCTGCTGACTCTAAGAGAACAATTTCAAGAGAGCGGTAACCAAGTGAAAGCTGAGTTAAGGTGGGCTTCCATGTGGATGAAAGTCAGAGAGGCTGAACTAATACTTAATTGCAGGAATAAGGGAAATAGGGCAACAGATTAAAGATATGATAAAGTAGAAAAGAGATATTTGGTATCTCGTCTTGCAACCAAACTGTGTTTCCAATTATGATGCTGCTAATATTGACTATTGTTGAATGTAATTTGGTGCTGCCACTATGGAAAACAGTAAGGAGAGCCCTTAAAAAACTAAAATTAGAGTTGCCATATAAGCCAGCAGTTCCACTCCTGGACATGCATCTGGAGAAAACTCTAATTTGGAAAGATACATGCACCCCAATGTTCACGGTAGCACTATTTACAATAGCCAAGACGTGGAAGCAACCTAAATATCCATCTACAGATGACTGAATAAAGATGTGCTTTTATATATATATATTACTCAGTCATAAAAAAGAATGAAATAGTGCCATTTGCAGCAACGTGGATGGACCTAGAGATTGTCATGATAAGTGAAGTTAGACAGAGAAAATCAAATACCACGTGATATCATTTATATGTGGAATCTGAAAAAATGAGACAAACGAACTTATTTGTAAAACAGAAACAGGTACATAGACATAGAAAACAAACTGATGGTTACCAAAGGGGAAAGAGTGGTGGGAAGGGATAAATTAGGAGTTTGGGATTAGCAGATACAAACTACTGTATTTAAAACAGATAAGCAAGGTCCCATGCTATAGAACAGGGAACTATATTCAGTATCTTGTAATAACCTATAATGAAAAAGAATCTGAAAAGGTAGATATATATATGTGTACAAATATATGTATGTATATACGTGTGTGTATATATATATATATTTATATATATATATAACTGAATCACTTGGCTGTACACCTGAAACTAACACATCATTGCAAATCAACCATACTTCAATAAAAAATAATAAAGAGCACTAGAGGCAAAACAGAACAAAACAAAATGCTGTGGGGATTTTTTAATTAATGTGTAAATTCAGTGTTACGGGAAAATTTGTAAATATTTAAAAGATTTTAAATACTTTTTTCCATGTATGTTTGAAAGCAATTGGTTAGATTCTGGAGGAAAATTAAATGTGTATTATGGTCTTCATTAGATTTAAAAGTTGATTTCTATTTCTGTTAGGAAAGAACACATCTCCTGCCTTGCTCGATTCGCTTCGTAACAGAAGAGGTGAAGGCAGTTAGTAATTTGTAAATTCCTATACAAAGGCCAGCCGATGTTCAATTCAGTGACCTGTAACTTAAGATATTGGTTTAAGACTAATCAAGCAGAATGGATAAAATTATTTTTTTACTTGGTAATGACCCTATGACTTTGGAAGGTGTGGGCAATGGAGAAGCTCTCAAAACGACATTCTTAAGTACTGCAGAGAGGACCCTCTGACGGACTCCCTCTTCCAATGTAATGAATGCCCCTTGGTGTATTTTAATAGAAATTTCAAAACCCACAGAGTGATTTTAAAGATGAAAAACTCACATGACTTTATTGTTTTAAGCACTAGTATGTCTCAGTTACATTTAGCTACAGTACAAAGAATAATAAAATAGCACCTGGGCATTTTTTAGTAGGTTGTAAAGAATCTCAACTCCTATCTTGTCCTTATTTTCCCCTCACTTCACTAAACAAAGAAAACAGAACACGCTCACCTCCACTCCTTCAGCCTATTGTGTCACTAGTGGCCGGATTTTCATGCGAACAGCCCTGAGGGAATAATCCTCACCTCTGAAGGGCACCCAGACCACCCCGTTCTCAATCTCATAGGGACTGTTGTTTCTGGGGTCATAGGAGCCCCCATGGTAGTAGATGCCATTGAGATTGGCTGCTTGGCAGTTGTTGTACCACCAGCCTCCTCCGTAGACTTCCGCACAGTTCTCTTCCCACTTGTCTGCATCCCTGTCGAAGGTGCTGAACTGCATGTGGGCGTGAGACGTGTACTCTGTCCCTTCCTCTACCGAGCCCTCAATCAGAGCATCACCTGCTGTGCCCTCATAGGAGGAGACCTTCAAGGCATAGCCTTCTGCCTCAGAGCCTACCCTCAAGTGATACTCTGCATAAGCTGTGTTCCCAGCCCAGTCTTCCAATTCAACCCGAAGGGTGGAGCCCTTCAGGGTTAATAAGTGGAGATATTCGTTGCCTAGCCAGAATTCTCCTTCTCCCTTGTCATTCAGGCTGCCGAAACCTCTCTTGTAGTCTTGCCAGGTCCGGTTAAAATTCAATGATCCATCCATTCTTTGCTGGATCAAAAGCCATCCTCCCAAACCGGTCTCTTGATCGCAATAAACAGAAAAAATCTTACTGGATCCCGGTAGCTGGATATTGAAAATGCCACTTTGGGCACCTGAAGGATGTGTTTGAAGGACATCATCACAGTCTAAAAAAAAAATTAAGCTGGTTGGAGGAAGTTACTCTCATTTAACTTTATAAAGTTAGGCATGGCCCAGATTAAATGAAGGCAGATATTGGCTTTCTTTCCCTTCCTTTCTCCCTTCCTTCCTTCCTTCCTTCCTTCCTGCCTTCCTGCCTTCCTGCCTTCCTAGCTTCCTGCCTTCCTGTCTTCCTTCTCTTTATAGGGAAAGGATGCAGTTATACCAGGATGGAACTTAACACAAGTGAGTAGCATTTATACCTACAAATTGCAAGGGGGATTTTTCTCAATGAATTTGGAATTTTACTTGCACATACAAATTAATAGCAAGTAACCAGCAAAGATCGCTAAGCATCATTTGGTACTAATATCACTTGCTTTTAACCTGATCTCAATGTCAACTGAGACACACACTAAAAGTAATGATTAACCAATTGGGTGACAATTTCCAGCAGTGCACATTTTGAATGGTAAAAAAATCTGGTCAAAATAAACTTACAATTGAGTTCCAGAGGGACCATTTGTTTGTTCATTTAACATGTATTTATTGTGTGTTGGCTCCGCACTGCTAGGCATTATGGAATACAGAGATGAGCATGATAGACAAAGTCCTTGCCCCCATGGAACTTACAGTCTCACACAAAAAATAAACAAAAACACGTAATTTCAATAAAGTGTGATAAAGGGCTATGAAAGAAGTGCAAGGTGCTACCGGTGCACGCTGCAGTAGTGAACTTAATCTAGGGGGTCAGGGAAGGCTTCCCCAAAGGAGAAGTGTGGATACCTCTGCCAATGCGAGGTTTAGCATGGACTCTCTTGCTGGCGTGTGCTCCTTTGAAGTCAAGATCCTCTTCACTTTCTGCCTCATCTACCATTTTAAAGCTCTTGCTTTCAGTTGTGGAGCCTCCTCTGTTGATAGTCATGCTACTGGTAACGAATTGTTTGCGACTTGAAGTTTTACCACTGGAGGACGAGTCAGGTACACCAGGGTGGAAAGAGCTGGTGTCTCCTAAGCCTGAAGTGGCAAATTCTGAGCCCATCTTACTGTCCATCTCTTTTAACATAGGGCTGAAGAAATCCGGGAACGTATCTCTAGTTGAGGCCGCTTCATCAGTGCGCCTATGAAAGAACTCATCTAGTTTACCCCTGCTAGGAAAAGTATGGTGCAAGTCTAAACTTGTGTCACCACAGTCAGAGCCGTCTTCAGAGTTTATCACTTCTTTGACGGTTTCTGTGTGACCATCGGCATTTGTAACAGTCTTTGTAACGATTCTGGAACATGAACGGCGAGTGGTGGTTGTGTGACCAGAGGTGACCTTCTCATTACTAATCAGAAGCTCTTTATCTCCTTTAGAAGTGACCAGTTTACCTGTGTGGAACTCTTTCTTTGTCCCTGGACTTACACTTCCTGACACCTCTTTAAATGTGCCCCAGTCTGGGTTGGAAGGCTTGGTGTGCCCACGTCCTGAGCTATCTGGCCTAAAACTAGGAGACCCAGAACTTCCATGGGTCCAAGAGCTGGTACTTCCGGACTCAAGATGTCCATGGGTCCAAGCACCGGCACTTCCGGGCTCAGGACTTCCATGGGTCCAAGTGCCGGCACTTCCAGGCTCAGGACTTCCATGGGTCCAAGAGCCGGCACTTCCGGACTCAAGATGTCCATGGGTCCAAGCACCGGCACTTCCGGGCTCAGGACTTCCATGGGTCCAAGTGCCGGCACTTCCAGGCTCAGGACTTCCATGGGTCCAAGAGCCGGCACTTCCGGGCTCAGGACGTCCATGGGTCCAAGAGCCAGCACTTCCGGGTCCATAGCTCCCAGGGCTCACACTTCCAGCACTGCCAGTTCCAGGCTTCCTGGGGCTTTCTGGTACTGATCCTGCTCCATGAGATACAGAGTCCCCTCTGGAATGCCCAGCTCCATCAGACCTCTCTAACACCATTTTAAGCTGCCGTGTTTCCATTAGTGCCTTCCACTCTGCAGGGGCCTCCTGAAGTTGGCTCTTGAAATTTCCAGGAATCAAGTTTGGAACTGGGTTCATTTTTATCAGTGGTAAGTATTGCCTATCTCTAGAGGGAAGTAAGTTTATGCCAATAACCTGTTCGAGTTGCTTCTGCTGATCTTCATAGTCCTTCAGATCTACCTTATGTTCTAAAACCCTACTGCATGACCCTTTGCAAGATCGGATCTTAATATCAATGTCCACCTAGAGAGAGGGGGAGAGAGATAAAGAAAAATAAATGGTAGCTATAAATAAGTAAACTCTGTCTATTGAGTTCTTAGGAGTTCACTTATTTGGGGGGAACCAGTTTCATTTCTTTGACTTGGAGACCTATTAACCCATACTGCATTTTCCATTAATGTGGTATCTTCAGTGGAAGAGATGTTGGGTACTGTAAGGCTAGCCAGGATAAGTAGTGGGAACTACTAGGATTTATCCTAGGCTAGATCAAGAGTAAGGTGGCCTTCCCTCTGAAAAGAAATACTAATGACAGGATCCTCAGTAAGACTGAGGCTGAAGACTCAGAGGCACCTCAATGTCAGGGTCAAGCAAGGCTGGAGTAAGACAAGAGGAACTGAATATTTGCTTATGAAATTTCCCATCTTATGTGCCCTTGGGAAATTGACTGAGTATCTCTGAGCTTTCTTCTTCGTCCACAGAGTCGGGGAAATAATACCTACTTTGTAGGTAGATGATAGCTGTAACACTTTGCTCTACCCACAGGAGGCATTTAATGAATGACTATTGCTTTCCTTTATCTGCTGTTCAAAACCAAGAAAGTCTGTGGTGAGAGCCTCCAGGTTACTTACCTCCAGTCGTTTCATATCTATCAGCTGATCCCTGACATTTTTCTGTAGAAGGTGGATATGCTGTACTTGTTCTATGACTTTGCGCTTCAGGATCTCAATTTTGCTTCTCAGATCTTCTGACACTTGGCTGTATGTATTATCATTGTCTGAAATAGCACATAAGGATGTTGAAGTTGCTGCTGAGTGATCCTTTGCAATGGCCAGCAAAAGAAAGAAATTTACTGGTAGATATTCCCCATTTTACTTCTATAATAGTTTGTTCTCTGGACTTTTAATTTGTGAGTTCCAAATCTCTTAGGCATTTGATACTTGGCCAATGTTAGATCCTGCAGTCATCTGTGAATACCAATTAAGATTGCCCTCCTAACAATTAGTAAACCAAATAAGTGCAGAAGTGTCTTTGAAATTTTAAAGGTTTGATTAGGAGATAAGACAATTACTTTGATCACATTCCAATTATTCCATTATAGCCTTAATCAGGGGACACGAATATATTCTTAGATTGTCTTACTGAGGTTTTCTTCCCAGCTCTAGAGCTGAAATTGTTCCTGAGCTTTCTTTAGGTCAACAGGATCACTCCCTTGCCAGTTACTCTCACACCATTAACTTTAGTCAAGTGCCTCCCAAGAATAGAAAGAGTCAAAGAAAGGATTCAGGAGCTGGGGCCTCACTAAACTTGGTGCCCTGTCCAGGGCAAATCCAGTGTTTCCTAGTCCTAATGAGGCTTAGTTCAAAGGATATGAGAAAAATAATATGGCTCTATAATTTAAATAAATTAAAAAAAAATCCCTCATAATTAGCTCAGTGGAGTCTCTGAGCTGCACTCCCAGCCCCACCACGTGATAGCTCCTTCCCTTTGGGCAAATCCCTTGCCCTCTCAGTTTCCTCTTCTCTAAGACACAAACGAAAATGTCTGCTTAAAAGGCCGGACCCATCTTATTTTCACTATCTGTTCTTAAGAACACACTTAAATTCTAGTCTTTAACCCAAAATTCTGACTTACTTTGTGACCTTAAACCAATTCTAAGCTACCTTCTTGCACCTGGTGAAAATGACAAAACCCTCTCTAAAGTTCAGGAACGTCATAAAGGTGCATGTTTCTACACGAAGTGCTCTGGAATGGAGTCGCTGCTGCTCTACAGAGACATCGTATTTGTTTCTGCTTTTTGTTGTTGCCGTTTGCCGTGCGCTATGAAGTCAAGGCATCCACTGTGCAGTGACTTACTGTTGTCTTTGGCGAAATCGCCTCTCAGAAGGTCCATGATGTCCCGGGTCAGTGTGTTAGCGTCCTTATTGTTCTTCTGATAATCAAAGAGTGAGTTTTTCAGTTTGTTTATTCTGTTTGTAAAATCTTGATTGACTTCATCAATCAGCCCCTTCATCCTGCAGCCTGAAGGACATTTGGAGTTCTGAAAGCAAAAAGGAAAGATTATGGTAAGGGTCTATCTCTTGGATCCAGTACAATTTTGAAGGTTTCCACGCACCCCCTACTGTCCTCCTCCCCAGTCTCTTCAGATCATCCCTTGACCTAAAAATCATTTAAGAGGGCTAGTCAGAGTTTATAGAGAAACTCTGGAGTGAGGGTATTTAGGCCCCATGAAATCCTGAGGCCATGATACTCAGGTTCCTAGGACTGGCCAGAACAAGCAAGTAAATCTGATCTGTTCATCCCACCAGTGACCCAGAGTCCGAGAGGTAATTTACGTAGCGCTCTCAAGACTAGGTTCCTTCCCATTTGTCTTCTTTAATTTGATGCATGTGGAGCCATGAGATGATTTCCCAGTGGATGAGTTTTCTGTGACCTAGGGGGTTAGCCTGCGCGCGCTGCCAGCAGCACAGGCGAGGATTGCCCCCTCCCCGTGCCGGCTGCTCACCCAGTCATCATCAGAACAGAAGGGCCAGTCTGTCTCTTTGCAGACAGATTGGGGTCTTTCCACGAGTCTTGGGCCACGCACACCTCCTCCTTCAGCCAGAAATTCACCTTTATCAGCATCAGGATCTGTAGTCTTTAAGGATTCATAAATACACACAAAAAGAAAGTGTCTGTAAGCAGGTGAGGAGAATGGCCTGCCTGTAAACCTACAGCAAGGGATCCAAGGTGCTCTACAAGCTTCAGCTTTCTTAGCTTTGGAATGAAAATCCTAACGCCCATTTTGTGGAGTTGTGAGATTAAAGGAGATGGGTGTGCGAATTTCTTAACTGGGTCCGACACTAAACAAGCGTTTAATAAATGTGAGGAATTTTAAAGGACCCATTATAAAAGGAAAATTATTTGAATCCAGAAAGTTAAAATTTATGTTTATATTTTCGTTCATGTCTGGAGATAGATCATTAAAAAACTCAGAGTTCTTTCTCCTCCAATTCCTGTTTCAGTAGAAAAAAATCCTGCAGCATCTTAGCTTAAGCTCTATCAGTCCTTCAAGGAGCAATACCTTTTACTAGGAATTTTATGGGCCCATAAATTGAGCCGGTTTACTCTTAGGACACAAATGTGGCCAATTCAGACTCAGAAATGCTTTTTGGGTTACTCACTCCAGTAATAATTTCTTTCTACTTGAAATGAAAAAAGTACACTGAAAGCAAATATAATGGTTTATAATTGACAACTTTTTTTTGAACACCTTATAATTAGAAACAGAGATTAAAAAAAATCTATTTTGATCTTTGAGTGAAGTAGGATATATAAATATTCTTCCAACAAGAGTTTATATCCTAATAAATCAATGTGGCTTTTAGGTTTTAGCTCTGTTTATTTTGTACCACCAATTTATAAGAATTACTGTGACTATTTTAATCTCAGTGTACTCTTATAATCAGTTAACATTTTCTGTCTCATTTAAAAAAATACCCAAATAATAGTAATATTAATTTAAGCAATCAAGAACAATTTATTTAAAGGAACAAATACAATTTTTTGTATAAGAAATAAAATTATACATTTGAATATTGGAATAAAATGGCACAATAATACAAACAGGCAAAAATGAAATATTTATGCCAATAGGGAGAAATAAGTGAAACTTACGCATTATGCAAAATATCACTGTAGCAAATTATGTTAGTTTTATCTCCCATAAAATTGTTTACTTATTATTTCCTATAAGGGAGAAAATTACATTAGAAACACTTTAGTTTCTCCTGCTCTGGTATTAGGGTTTATAAGTGGTAAATGGAAAAAAATAAACTGGAATAATTCACAGCCTGGAAGTAACTGAGTTTCTGGAACATATTTATCATGTTTTTATAAAATTGAAGTGTTTCAAAAGTCTTGTTGAATGAAGTTTCTCTTCTTTTGTCTAGGTCTCTGGAGCCAAACTTCAGGAATTATTGCAATAATTGATTATGATCTTAAAAGAACACAGTTGCTTCTCCAAAATATATTGCCTTATCAATTACTCTTCTGATTTTTCTGTGTAGTATGTTTTCAAAGATAACTAATCTGCTTTTTTTTTTGTCTTAAAGAAACACAAAAACAACCTTCAAGGAAAACTACATTAAACCACTGCTCTGCTTATTATGAACAAATAGCAGTAAATTAACAATTCGATTGAACAATTCTTATCATATGAGTGTTCTGTTCTGTTAACTAGCATTAACTATCGCAAGGCTTTGCAGCAACAAAGCTGGGAAATATTTCTTCTCTTTGAAAAAAAAAGCTGCAAAAGTAAGCTACAGTTGTAGCTGCTTCCCCTCCGGATTTATACGCTTTGGTCTAGCTAAGTCTCCCTCTTAGGGTCATGTTACCCTGCACCCTTGAGCTGCAGCTTCAGGTCCATCTAGGAATTTGCTTCCATGAGCGTATAAAGCTCACCGTGTGTGAGGATGTGAACACAGCTGACACAGAGCTGAAAGCTCATGGTGGAATAAACTCCAGAGAGAAAACCAGAAGAGGAAATAAAGGAGGTCATACCTGAACTGTGCCCACCACACTCAGGACCAGGCAGAAGATCCTCACGGAAAACATCTTTGCCGAGGGTGGGGCTGGCTCCAGAGGAGCACTCCAGCTGAAAGAAAGGAGGACTGCTCCACTCTGAGTTCCCATCCCATTTAAATCTGCAGGAGGTTTGATTAATCATTATCTTTGTCCCATTTGGACAGTCAACATGCACTCTGCATCCCTTGCTTCTTCTGTAAGGTTGGTGTCCCAGAAGTTCTTGCTCAATTCCCCAAGCTTGTTTGCTTCCGATAAGCTGTTGGAAAGGGAGCAGCAGTTAGGGGAAGATTCCACATTCCAGGAACAGGGTGACTTTGGGAAGGCAAAGGGGAACAAAGGAGGACCTCTTTCTACTTGAACAGTAGGAGGAATATAGAGGCAGGCTGGCTATAGCCCACCGTGAAGCAGAGTTTTGACAACTGAGATTTCACTTTGTGCAGGATTTATGATTGGATGACCTGACTTTTGAAAACTGACTGTGGCGATGGGCTGACCCTGAAAGTCTTCTATAAGCTTACCGTGAAAAGATTATTCTCCTCCATCCAAAATGGTTAAGACAGGATGGAGGACTTCGATGAAGGTTAAGATAGAATAGAGGAGCCAAACTTCCTAGGTTCATAACCCTAGCTACATCACATCCCAGCTCTGCTTTTGGACAAATTACTTCTTTATGTCTTATTTTTAAAATGAATATAATGATAACCGACTGCACACGTTTTTATGAAGAATAAATGAGTTAATCATTGTAAAGCCCTCAGAGCAGTGACTGCCTCATAGTAAGTAGTCAGTAAGTGTTAGCAATTGTTGGGAAATGAAGTGCCATGGAAAATACCATTTCTTTTGAGTTTCTATGGCCTCAGCCCTGCTAATTTACCTTCCCTGTTCTTCATCTCCACATCACATTTTCTTGGCTGAGTTGCCCAATTTAGTAAATTAAAAAAACCAGAATGGCCAGTTAAATGTGCAAGTCAGATAAACAACAATCATATTTTAGTGTAAATAAGACTGATGTAATATTCGGGACCTACTCAATACAAAAAAATTGTTTTTTATCTGAAATGCATATTTAACAGGACATCCTGTAATTTGTCTGATAACTCTACTTTGCCTCAACTTCCACTTCCTGTGTGACGCCAACCCTGATCATTGTATAACAGCCAAAATTTATTGAGTGTTTACTAAGTGCTGGACACTTTGTTAGACACTCAACATAGTGCCAATTTCATGTCTCCCATTGAAAGCAATCTCTTTTTCTTTCGTATTTCCTTAGACCATGTACCACTCACAGCGCTTAGCATTGCAGGAATGTTGTCCGTCTCCCTCCACTGGGTCATAAACTTGAGACTGACATGTTTTATTGGTCTCTACATTCTCCCCAAGAGCTGTGGGCTTTCACTGAGCAAGAAGGCATGGGTGGGCTCTGTTGCTGTGAACCTGGGCCCCCGTCTCCTCAGGCTCAGTGGGCATGTGAAGCTCGCTGTAACGGAGGAGAGACCTGGTACAAGGCAGCGTCCTCCTGCGATGCTTCATCCTTGGGGGGTCTTTGTCTGATCAAACTCACTTCTGATGCGGCTTTCTTGGATTTCTGAAGGCAGCTGCCAAGCTCAGAGAGAGCCCTAGATTCTGATCCAGGTTCTGGAGGGCAATGAATTCCATGGGAAGCTGGGTTACACATGTCTACAGTGGATGAACTAGCAAAATGCCGGGAATGTACAGGAATCCGAGGCTGCCTTCCCCAGAGGTTTTTTTTCTGCCCACAGGAAGCACCCTTCTTGGGGGCAAACGTGGTATGTGGGTGAGCTTCAGGTGACTTAGCTGGCCATGATCTGATGGAGAGTCAGTTAACAGAAAGCAATTTGACTGGATGCCACCACTCTGGTGCCATGTCAGGTGCCACCAGGCACTCTCTGTTCCTGGACAATACATATTGGAAAGTTACTTGTTTATTTTCTGTCTCTCCCACACTAAGTTTCATGAACCGGAGACACACCGCCTAGTGCAAGGACAGGCGCAGAGGGAGTACTAGGAAGTGTCTGTGGGAGGAATGGAAGGCTGTCACAAGGGCAGCACGATATTGTGGAAGGACAACAGGCTTCTCGGAGACTGAAGTCTGCGTTCCAGCCAAGTGACATGGACAAACTAAGTTCTCTGAGCCAGCTGACTTACCTGTAAGATGGGGATGACAATATTTATCTTGCAGGGTTATTGGAAGGATTATGTAAAGTGTGAGGATATATAACATGTTTGATAGGCACATTACAAACCCCAGAAATGGCAGCTTTTATTGTTTCTAGAATGTTCCAATGCCCTTAAATAGAAAATTCCCATGGTCTCTCTTCAGTGCCAGAATTCCCCAACCAGGCACTGAAGGAATGAGCACCAGGCTGGGCTCCTTACCTCCCCAACAAGCTTTCTTACAAGCTGTAAAGTAGGTTTTGTTTAGACAGAAAGCCATGCAGATGAATAGGCAACAAATAATACCAGGAATATCATTTTTTAATTGAGGTGTAGTTGATGTACAATATAATACAAATTTCAGGTGTACAACATAGTGACTCACAATTTCTTAAGGTTATATTCCATTTACAGTTACTATAAAATATTGGCTGTATTCCTTGTGCTGTACAAATTAAAGCGATATCATAATTTTGGTTTAAAATTTTTTTATCAAAGAATAGTCCATTTACAATGTTGTGTCAGTTTCTGGTGTGCAACATAATGGTTCAGTCATACATATACATACATGCATTCCTTTTCATATTCTTTTTCATTATAGGTTACTACAAGATATCGAATATGGTTCCCTGTGCTATACAGTAGAAACTTGTTGTTTATCTATTTTATATATAATGGTTAATGTCTGCAAATCTCAAAAACTCAACTTATCCTTCTCCACCCTCTTTCCTCCCTGGCAACCATAAGTTTGTTTTCTATGTCTGTGAGTTTGTTTCTGTGTTGTAAATAAGTTCATTTGTCTCTCTCTCTTTTTTTTTTATTCCACATATGAGTGATATAATATGGTATTTTTCTTTTTCTTTCTAGCTTTCTTCACTTAGAATGACAATTTCCAGGTCCATCCATATTGCTGCACTGGCATTATTTTATTCTTCTTTATGGCTGAATAGTATTTCATTGTATACATATACCAAAACTTCTTTATCCAGTCATCTGTCAACGGACATTTAGGCTGTTTCCATGCCTTGGCTATTGTAAATAGTGCTGCTATGAACACTGGGGTGCATGCGTCTTTTCAGATTAGAATTCCCTCTGGATATATGCCCAAGAATAAGATTGCTGGATCATATTTTTAGTCTATGTTTAGGTTTTTAAGAAATCTACATACTGTTTTCCATCGTGGCTATACCAATTTACATTCCCATCAACAGTGTAGGAGGGTTCCCTGTTCTCCACACCCTCTCCCACATTAATCATTTGTGGACTTTTGAATGGTGACCATTCTGACTGCTGTGAGGTGATACCTCACTAGTTTTGATTTACATTTCTCTGATCGTTAGTGATATTTAGCATTTTTTCGTGTGCCTGTTAGCCATTTGCATGTTTTCAATGGAGAATTGCTTATTTAGGTCTTCTGCCCATTTTTGGATTGGGTTGTTTGTTTTGTTGTTGTTGTTGTTGCTATTATTAAGGTGTATGAGCTGTTTGTATATTCTGGAAATTAAGCCTTTGCCATTCGCATCACTTGCAAATATTTTCTCCCATTCTGTAGGTTGTCATTTTGTTTTGCTTATGGTTCCCTTTGCTGTGCAAAAGCTTATAAGTTTAATTAGGTGCCATTTACTTATTTTTGCTTCTATTTCCATCGCTTGGGTAGACTGCTCTAGGAGAACATTGCTAAGATTTAGGTCAGAGAATGCTTTGCCTATGTTTTCTTCTGGGAGGTTTATAAAGTCTTGTCTTTTGTTTAAATCTTTAAGCCAGTTTGAGTTTATTTCTGTGTATGTTGTGAAGGAGTGTTTTACTTCACTGATTTACACGTGGGTGTCCAGCTTTCCCAACACCACTTGCTGAAGAGACTGTCTTTTCATCATTGTATATTCTTGCAGGAGTATCATTTTTTAAAGCATGTGATAATAAGGGTATCTTTGCAAATGTAAAAACAGAAAGAAATTGAGAAATTTTCAGTTTCTTAAACCATAACCTCTGTGAATTACATTTTTTCCCCAGAGATGACTATATCCTGTTTTCCTTAGCTCTACTAAGAGAAGTGTTTCATTCATTTATCCCTTGAAATTAATATAATTTTCCACAAATTATAAATCTTTAAATGCAAGGATTCACATGTTTCTTATGCCATCACATCTGGCAGGACTGGAATAGCTTTTATTTATATGATATATAATGTATGTAATAAGAATAGAGTTTCTGTAGCTGTAATTATGCTTCACTTTTAAATTGAATCTACACGTCAAAACTTACACATGAGAGTGAAATGTGTAGCCAGTCTTCTAAATATTTGCCACTGAGTAAACATAACTTAAAAATACAAAAAAAACCCCCAAAAAACAAAATAAAACAACCTTCAGTTTTCTTTTAAATGGGATATTTGACCTTCCCATGGTTACATGCCAGGAGCATTGGAGAACATCCCTTTCTTTCATAACTCATTTTTTGTTCATTTGTTTGTTTTATTGAAGTATAGTGGATTTAGAATGTTGTGTTAATTTCTGGTGTGTAGCATCGTGATTCATTCATACATATATCTATATGTTCCTTTTCATATTCTTTTTCACTTACAGGCTATGACAAGGTATTGAACATAGTTCCCTGTTCCATACAGTAGGACCTTTTTGTTTATCTATTTTATATATAGTAGTTCGTATCTACAAATCCCAAACTCCCAATATATTCCTCCCCACCCCCTTTCCAATTTATTTTAAATGTATTGAATTCTGAGGACTGTTTACTCGCTTATTCATTTGTTCGACTACAACAGGCATTTATTTTGTGTCTGTTTGTCAGTCCTGCATGCTATGTCCTTGAGAGAGAAAGGATAGTTTGTACATTCAAGTTGCTATAATTGGGTAGCAAATAAATACATATGCAACTAAGAAGTTAAACCATATAAGATTGCCATTTTTGTAGATCAAAATGATGGATGTCTGCAATTTCATATGGTTTAAGCTAATATAAAACAATGAAGAAGATTCTGTGAGGTAAGTTCAAAGTACTTTTTTTAATAGAGCAGAGAGTGAAATACTATTTTTGCATTGCTTTCTGTTACATTTTGTGTAAAATGTTTCTTAAAATATCAGATTTAATTCAGGTCTAAAAATGAAAGATGTTTTTGAAAAATACTCACTGTGTCTTTTGACTTAAAATCTATATGAATATGCATTTTTATATAAATAAAATATATAATGTATATATTATAATATATATTATTGTATATAAATAAATATATATTTATTATATAACAAATATACAGATTCATTGTACTAATAACAAGAAGATAATGGTATTTTGATAGGAAATATTTTATTAAAGTGATACTGCATGCACCATTGGAAAGTGCCAAAATTAGTTTCTCAATTTTGAAATGCCTAAATTATTAAAATGTAGGCAGTTCTGACACATATAATATTCTTTCAGGGCCTCTGCTTCAGGTTTTTACAGCAGTGACTGATCTGTAAAAGATTCACTGGAAAACACTGGCAAGGCTACTTAGCTTTGTGTCTCTTATTGTCTCTTCTTGTTTCCTGCATTTCCAAAGTATTACAAAAGTTTGTTTTTAACCAATCTGCTTACTGTGAAAGGTGAATGAGTTAGTATGATGATCTAGCCAAGAGTGACTAACAGGATTTTTACTTTCAGAACTCGTCAGTGCCCTGACTCGAGATGGGTTCCCTGGACACTGTAGCTGTGGAAAGAAGACAGACGATTCTGTGTATTCCCTTAAAAACTCAGAAATGATTCTGAACTGTGCTTAGGAATGTGAGGAGGGAAAAAAAAAAAGAGTTTTTCAGTCTTTCCTGATCCTGTCACACAGCACTTCTCTTTAATCTCCTTCATCAGGAAAGAAATCTGCTTTATTTCTGATAACTAAGCTATCCCCAGGTTAATTGCCATGTAATTGAATAATTTTTTAGCATTTTTGGAATTAAATTCTATGATGTTTCAATTAATAGAAAAATCATTCTCTTTTTTTTATTCTTATGTACAATTTTCGTGGCCTTTTACTTAAGCACTTTTAATCAAGTTTCCACTAAATAGTTATGTGTGAGTGTGTGATGTGTGTGTGTGTGTGTGTGTGTGTGTTATAGAGAGAGAGGTGAAAGTGAGGTTCTTGAGTTTTTCCTACTGCTTTATTTCTTTTTGTTTTTAACTGCATCACCAATGAAAGAATTCATTTTTCAAGATAAATTGATTTTACTTATAATGTGCTTTCCTAAATTTTTCTGGATTTATCAGTACTTGTGTTGAATATGTATTAAGGTATAAATGCTATTTTTTAAAAGTAAAATCATTATGAAGATGAAAAATCAAGTGGTGTATTAATATCCACCATATGTCAACAACAAGAATTCATTTCAACATCGCAGATCTTAAATCCATTTACTTTGGCACACTTCTCTGCTGGTTTCACTGTGGTTCTTAAAGATTAGCAAATCTGATCAATTGGTACTTATTTAATAGTGATGTATTGTGATCTCAGGAAATAGTCTCAGTAAGGTATTTAGATATTCCACAGCAAAGAATCATATGAAAAGTATGTGGTATTACTTGGTAATTACCAAGATCCATTTAATTCTCTGTGATTCTGTTTGAAACCTATTTTTAATGGACAATTCTGTAGTAAGACCAAGGCAATTTAGGGAAGGCATTTGGGTAAAATTTTGCTTAGATAAAATTCAACAAAAAATCATTGAGCATAACAGCACAGAAATGCAAACTGAGGGACATTTTAACACACTTGCCCAATATATCAGAATATACTTCTCTAAACAGTCAAGGTCATGAAAAACAGGGATAGACTAAGAAACTGTTACCAAAGCTGACTAAGGAGATGTAACAACTAAGTGTCATGCTGTATCCTGGGTCAGATCCTGGAACAGAAAAACGATATTTGCATAAACTGCTGAAATCTCACAGCAGCACTACTTACAATAGCCAAGACATGGAAACAACCAGTATGTCCATCGACAGATAATTGGATAAAGAAGTTGTGTTATATTTATACAATGGAATACAACTCAGCCATAAAAAAGAAAAAAATAGTGCCATTTGCAGCAAAATGGATGGACCTGGAGACTGTCATTCTAATTGAAGTAAGCCAGAAAGAAAAAGAAAAATACTGTATTGTATCACTCATATGTGAAATCTAAAAAAACAAAACAAACAAACAAAAGACAGAAATGAACTTAGTTATAAAGCAGAAACAGACTCATAGACATAGAAAACCAACTTATGGTTACCACTGGGGGAAGTGGATGGGAAGGGGTAGATTGGGAATTTGAGATTTGCAGATACTAGCTGCTATTTATAAAATAAACAACAAGTTTCTACTGTATAGCACAGGGAACCAAATTCAGTATCTTGTAGTAGCCTATAATGAAAACGAATATGAAAATGAATATACATATGTACATGTGTTACTGAAACCTTATACACCAGAAATTGACACAAAATTATAAACAGATTACACTTCAAAAAAAAAAAACTGGTGAAACCTGAATAAAGTGTAAAGTTAGGAAAGAGTGACTACTAGCGTTGGTTTCTTAATTTTGACCAATGAGCCATGGTCATGCCAGATGTTAACGTGAAAGGAATTGGGTGATGGATACAGGGAACTCTCAGTAGTATCTTTATAACTTCTCTGCAAATAAAAAAATTATTCTGAAATTAAAATTTTCTTAAAAAAATAAAAGCGAAAAAATTAAAGTTTTCAAATTATGTTTCCAGACTTAACTGACATTAGATTCAAACCTCATGTAGCTATGCCAATCTTAATAACAAAAGACAATTCAGTTTTGTTTTTGTCTCGGGGGCAATTTTGTATATGATCTCATTTGACACTTACCGCAGCTTTATGATATAAAGAGAGTGAATTGGGAAGGAAAATATTTCCAGTCCAAAGTCTCTTCCATGTTAGGTCATTTTCCCTAAGTCACACTTTAACTATTTGCCCCTGAGGATTTGAAAGAGGCCACTTTCATCCCAAAGTGGAATCTGCCCTCCTCTGTTTATTCAGGGAGAGTCAACATGTGGGTTGATTTAGAGAGGATTCCCATCTATCTCAGGTTACCTCATGCTTTTAAGTCACCAGCAGAAGAAAACCTGGGTGCAGAGCTGGGGGATGGGAGGCAGGGCCAAGAATACTGGATTTGGGATTTGGAAAAGACAGTTTTGACCCAGTTATACTCTTGATTAAATGTCATGATCTGAATTTATCTGTTTGGATTTCCAGATATTTTTAGTGAAAATTGGGACGAACAAGAGCTTGAAACAGCACCAGTCAACCTTCCCAAAATGCTTTCAAACCTGACGCAGAGGCGTGTTCTACAAGCCAGCAGTCAAATCTGGTATCAGTGCTTGTAACAGGCCACGGCTACAGGGCCATTCAGGCCAAAGCTCATGTTTACAAGGCCAGTCACTGTCTATCTTGTTTGTTCTTTTTCCTTCTTAAAGAAGAAAACGGCAGTAGTCTACTTGCATGCAGCTCATTATTGGAGAGTGGTTATGATTTAGGTGCACTTTGATGGGGTCAATTAATTCTCTGATAATTCCTGTGTCCCAGAGTAATTTCCGACTCTCTCTCTCTCAAGGATCAGTATTATCAAAATTATGCTCTCAGATTTAAAATGCACAAGCTCTGGAACCAAATAATATTCACTTTATGTCTTGGGTTCAAAAGGAAATCAAAGGAAGTTACAAAATACTCAGATTGCAAGTATAACGAGGACCTTAGCAGTGCTTATTCAGGCATTTGTGCTAAAGGATCAGTTTTATTAAATTTTTAATCAGTCACAGACCTGTTAGATTATAAAATGCAATAAAAATGATGACTAGTAAGATAAAATGTTAAAAAGCAAGCATATACAAAATATAGGCCCCTATTTTTGTTATTAGATTCCAATGACATATAATTACATTTGAATAAATATAATCATCATATACATAATACAGGGGAGATGTTTCTACACGCTAATTCTCAATCTTTTTACTTATCTTAATGCTGACTGGAAACACAGAATTTGGGGATCAGCATTCTGAGTAACACTGATTTATAGCACAATGACATTTACATAATTTAAAAATACATAAAACAAAAACACCAATCCATGATTTATAAGAATATGCACAAATAAGGAAACACTCATCAAATCTGTTACAATGATTGTTTATTAAGGGATTCTTAAAGGGAAGAAAAGAAAATTTGAATAGAAGAGACTCGATCGATGAAGAGTGACCCAGCACAGACGAACGTGAATATAGTGTGTTAAAAGTATGATTAACACAAGTTCTGCCTCTGGACACACACACACACACACACACACACAAGGAAACGGTATATGAAACAGTCTTTCCCACACTCTTGGTCTCTTTGTCATTAACTTAGTATTTTCCATCTACATGAACTCATACCACCACCAAGTCTCTTTTCTCCATTCTTTTTGAGCTGCATCAAACTGATAAGAAATCATCAGTAGATTTATCTTCTCCAGGGTTAAATGTGCACTTTGTTTTTCACTCTGGTCATCTGAATACGCCGTGGATAGCTGCTATATATACTTTGGCTTGTTTATTACTGGTCAGAGTTAAGAGTTAAAGACATTTAGGTCTTGTAAGTTCTCAAATACATTGTCTGTACTTGCATGTCTTCATTTCCCACTCACTCTCAACCTCCTCGTGAATCTGGAACATGATCCTTAAAGCAAAACTACTGAACGTAAGAAGAATTTTTTAAAACCAAAGCTACAGCACTTCAGAAGTATATTTGAAAATCTCGACAGTTGTCCAGTAAATGATTACTCCTGCCTGCTAGATTAAAGAACTCTGCCCTGTAGTTCGTGACCTGAAGTCATGGTATCAGTGCCTTGTACCAGCACCTTCCTTTTTGGAAGCTTCTCTCTGCGAGTTTTTTCAAAGTGTGTGACCATGCACATTTGCTTTGTATTCAGCCTCCCTCTTTTGCAGTGACCTGAGTTTCATGTGCCCAGGAAAGGAAAGAGAAGTGCTAGGTAATAGTTACCTGTGATTTGAGCTGTGCAGAAAAGTAATCTGTCTCTACGAGGCTCCAAGCTCACTGTTTCACTTAAAAGTAGATTTTTTAAAAGTTGATTTCTCAAGATAAGCCTTTCAATTTCTAGTTTATTTGTAGAGATATGATCCAATTGAGTTTGGAAGTATATCTCTTACTCTATTTCTTAAGTTATAGCCCTTCAAGGTTCACCACTGAATATGAATAACTAAACAAGTAAAATTTTGATGCTCCTCTGTGCACTTCTACCTCACTGGGGTTTAAAATTAACTGCAAAACTAATAACGTACTCATTATAACAAATCAAACAATGGAGGGGTGTAGAAAGAGGATGTTAGAAGTCCCTCCCTAGCAATGCTGGATTACCCAACACTCAGACCATTTATGTGCTCTGGACACCCACAAAAACAGGGACCTCCAAAATGTTTATGAAAGAATGTTAAAACTGCTATTTTAGAAGAAGCAATGGAAAAGTGGTCACAGGAAAAATTAGAGACTTTTGGACTTATATTTATTTTGTGCTTAGTATTTTTATTAACTTTTATAGATCAGTTGGGGACTCTATATTTATAAACACATTTCATAGATCAAATATGTACAAATACTGCATTTATGTCAAGTTTATATTTTGTTCAAAATGCATATGTATAGATACTTTTAACATAGTTATCATTGTAGAATTGCTTTTCCATTTTTAAATCTTACTTATTACTTTGTAAATATTTCTTTGTCCGTACAGAGATATTATGCTTATGATGTAATCATTGCATTCTTTTCCATTGTACTAGTAAACCACCTTGCTTGTCCATTCTTCCACTGTTAAATACTTTCTAAATGTCCCGCTGTTGTTAAGTATATGACTGTATTTGTATTTCTATACATAGCTATTTTCTTTTTAAAAATAATTTTCTTGGGATATATCACTGGAGTGATACTGCATCAAAACTTAATGAATATTTACATAACTCTCCCTGTCTATGACCAAATTGCTCACCCAAAGGATTTTATAGATCCTCAGAGGATAGACATATGCATTTTGAGTTTAGAAGTAGTTTGGAGTATGAGGTGGGAACAGATAAGGTTGGAGGCAAGATAAAAAACAAGAAGGAGGCGTTTGTCGCTATCTTGGCAAGATGCTATAGATCCCAACTAGAATGGTGGCAGTGGGTAAGGAAACGGAAGTGAATACAATAAATGTTTAGGTGGTGGATTTGACAGGCTTAATGACATGGGGAGGGAGGAATAAAAAAGAATAATTCCTGTTTTTTTGAAACTTGAGAACTGGATGGAATTGAACAGTATTGGGGGTGGTATAGCTCAGTGGTAGAACTCATGCTTAGCATGTGTGAGGTCCCAGGTTCAATCCCCAATTCCTCCATTAAAATTTTTTTTTAACTAAAAATTTTTTATAAAAAACTCACAGACATAGCAAACAAACTTATGGTTACCAGGGGAGAAAGGGGGTGGGAAGGGATAAATTGGGAGTTCTAGATTTGCAGATACTAACCACTATATATAAAATAGATAAACAACAAGTTTATAATACATAGCACAGGGAACTATATTCCATATCTTGTAGTAACATATAATGAAAAAGAATATAAAAAGGAATACGTGTATGTACATGTATGACTGAAACATGATGCTGTACACCAGAAACTGGCACAACATTGTAAACTGGCTATACTTCAATAAAAATAAAATAAAATAAAATAAAGGAACAGTATTGGGAAAAAGGAGGATACTACTATGAGCAGCACAGTGACTAGTACAATGAAGGTGTCAATACGTGTTGGTTGAATGACTGCCTCATGCATCCATGAATGAATGAGTGCTATAGACAATGAGAATCAGTGTTTCTATTTTCTCAACGCCTCACAGGTTTTGGGCTGTATTCCTAGAAGCCGACTTATTGTTTTTTAATCTCCTCAATAGGATGCTTTTAAAATCAGGACTCATGAGAACGAGGAAGCGAGAGAATTAGGAAGGAAATGGTGACAAGGAAAGGAATCCAATGCTGATGCTCAGGACTTCGGAGCAACCAGATCCTCCCCTCACAGAATTAGTCAATTACTCTACAAGATCAACCGTCTGCCAGCTTTTGTAGACTCAGCTATTCCTCACAGACAGTTGGCGATTCCTGGTCTCTGGCTACTGAAGTAATGGCTTCATTCTGCTCACCTCTTTGTTCCCCAGTGAGGGTCTGAGCAGGTGGTTCCCTGGAGCTCTCTGCTCTGAGTTACAGTCCTCTCTGAGCGCCCACATATGGCCACAGGATCCCAGAGCTAAAAGGCTTTGTTGGGAGAATCCCCAAACAGCCTTACGTCTCCAGCTGCACTTCGGGTACCATGAACCTTGGTAATGTGATTATGACTTGTGCTTACATTTTTATATCAAATTTTGTTAGTTTGGCTGACTGTATTTTTCTGTATTTGTCTTATAACCCCTGGAGGTCAAAAGCCATGATTTCTCTTTCCTTTATAACTGCCCAAGAGTCAGGTATAATGTTTAGCACCAAGTATAATGTTTAGCATCAGCAACTACTGATGATTGCCCAACAGTAATTACAAAATCAAAGGAAAGTGATGATTTTTAACAGCCAGTAAAAGGTACCGTGTGTCTGGTCTTAGGAAACAAAATGTTTATTGAAATGGTATGTAGATAAATTATCACCAGCATAAAACCATTAGTGGAGTTTTCAACATAGGTTCTTTTTACTCTTAAGATGAAGTGAGGCCTTGCAAGTCCATTGTTCTGTAGGAAAAATACTATATTTCTCTGTTCAGATAAAGTTCTTTAAAAAAAAGGAAATCACTTTTGAAATGGTCTTTTATATGTCTCCAACCTATGACCAAAACAAAAAAATATATTAAAAAGATATAATTCTCTCTACTGATAAAATAACTAAATATGAATGATTTAGGGGTAATAAGTGTGGGAAAATACTTAGGCATTTGAAATGCCTAGAATTTTCTCCTACTTTATTAGTACACACTAAAATATTTACAAAATAATCTTAAAAATGACCAAAACAAAATGACGTATGATCATTGAAACGAAAACTATCATGACAATTTTATTACATATTTAGGAAATAAGCTAAAATATGATCTCATCAAAGAAGTAAATGTTAACTCTGCATTCAGTAATTTGGGAATATGGTCCAAAGTGAGTTTTAGTTGCCATTTCAAGGCTAATTATCCTTCATAAAAGACTTAAAATTAATATACATACAGTAAGAGAAAACGGGAAGAAAATTTCAGGAAAGTTTCTGAAACTTTGTGGGTTAACAGCAATAAAGAGCTAATTCTCAGGGCAAAACAATTTATTTTCTATTTTCTATTGTTCTATTTCAACATGGTGTTCTGGTCCAACCTGTTTGGATCCCCCAAGGTTATACTGCTGTCCTTCTTTGATGGCGATTCTGTTATACGGGATTAACTTCATGGTGGTTTTCTTCATGGAGTACCACCGAGATTTCCAAGTGGCCCAAATAATGCCATTATCATAACCATTCGGAGTAGATGCTTTGGAGTAAGTGCCACCTAAAACAAATTGTAGATGGACATATCAGTGCTCTTGAATCGCCTCACCTCTGAAAGTCCGTCAAGAACCATCATGAAGTCCGTTGTCACTTACATCAAATTTATAGTGTTATATACTAACTGAAAATGTCCTTAAAGACTCCTAAATTCTCAGTTTATAAGTGGGATAAACTTAATGTTAAACAAACATGTATGTCTGTGTTGTGCTTTCTGGTCACATTCATACTTTAAATGTATTCACTCTCAACAGGGCTAGAACCCCAAATTTCCCCAAGTGGTCTCTCTCCCTAAGCTTAGCCACCCTGAATTCAGCTATTATGAACCATCTTTCCGGAAGCAGATTAAAATGGCAGAAGTTGTCATTCCTCATTGGGGTGGGGGTCTCTCAGGTCATCTGAAAATACAGTTTTACTAGAAAATATGCTGGGCTTTAGAAAATGGTTCTGAAATGTTAGTTTATATCCCATTATAAAGTGGAGATGAGGTTGATGTGCCGTATTGTTCCTGGCTGCTAGATCTCAAGTAATTTTGGAAGGGATTGTCAAGAGTCCAGGACTAGAGTATACCACAGGCTATCAACACGTCTACTCTGGATTCTGTGGATCAGGCATTTTGCCTGAGAGCTTCTTCTAATTCTAATTGGTCTATTGGTGCAAAGATAACTTAGGTTTCAAAAAAAATGTGAAAACCAAAGGGTAAATTTAAGTAGTTTTTAAGAGGATTTCAAGACACCTCTTGCACAAATGAACTTATGTATAAGACAGAAACAGACTCATAGACATAGAGAACAAACATGGTCACCAGAGGGGAAGGAGGGTGGGAAAGGATAAATTGGGAGTTCGAGACTTGCAGATATAACTACTATATATAAAATAGATAACTAGTTTCTACTGTATAGCACAGGGAACTATATTCAGTATCTTGTAGTAACCTATAATGAAAAAGAATATGAAAACAAACATATGCATATGTATGTATGACTGAAATATTATGCTATGCACCAGAAATTGACACATTGTAACTGATTAAACTTCAATGAAAAAAAAAAAGACATCCCTTGGCTGGGACAGTGCCTTCAGGAGGTAAGATGCTCATAATGGATGAAGGCTTCC
The DNA here is from genome assembly GCF_048564905.1 of Vicugna pacos. Classification (NCBI taxonomy): domain Eukaryota; kingdom Metazoa; phylum Chordata; class Mammalia; order Artiodactyla; family Camelidae; genus Vicugna; species Vicugna pacos. The sequence goes on along the minus strand of NC_132988.1, from coordinate 11,048,472 downwards.
CCACGCATAACTGCTAAGTAGCAACAGTAGTTTTTCCTAAGTAAAACTAGTGTCCAGAACTACTCCAGCCTTAGAGCAAACTTAAGCTTGCTATCCCCCCATCCTAAAATAAGTGCTTACACTCCCCAGGCTGAACTCCTCTCCTCTCAAGCTCTCGTGGACCCCCGCCCTTATCAATTCATCCCTCCTCTTCACATCATTCCACCAGACACCTACTCATTGCTCACCAGTTGTATCTGACACATAGCTCCTGGGAAGCTGAGCTGGGCTAATGTATTAACAGGCATAAACATGTAATGTTTGTCCATCCAGATCATATAGATGGTAAGTCTAGAGGAGACACCGTTACCCGAAGTATCAACTCTGATGGTGGTAGTTTCAGGCACAATGAGAACCACTGGATAGTTTGCAGCAGCAGGTGGATTTCTCACAAAGGGGCCAATTTGAGGTATAAGCTAGCATTATCCAATTCTGGCTTAAACTAAAGAACTATATCATAAGCCCCCGGCATCCTTACTAATTATTTCTCATTTCCTTATATTTATGTCTTATCTTCTCTAAAAATACAGACTATACACGAATTCATATGTTTGAAGACGAAAGCCATACCTTGGTAATAAACGCCGTTGAGGTGGCCAGCATGACACTTGTTCATCCACCAACCAGACCCATCCTGTTCAGCACAGTTGCCTTCAAACTTATCATTGTCGTTGTCCCAGGTACTGAACTGCATGCCATTGTGGGATGTGTAAAACTTGTCACTAGAATCCTCGCCAAAATCGAAGCCATCAAATGCATCTCCGGCATCTCCACCAATGAAGTAGGCATACTTCATGCGGTATTTGTCACTCTCAGGACCCACACTGAATGTGGAATAGTCCGCAGTGCTGCAAAGAAGAGAACAGACACCTTAGACCCTGAACCTCAGAAGGCGTCTCAGAAGTTCCCCCTTTCACAGGACAATTGTTGGTTTTTGACTCTGCTCCTTAAGTCTGACATGTGTTCACTGAATAAAATTTTCTGCAAATCTGGCAAAGGACAATGGTTGTGTGAACCAGTGGGTAGGTCTTCAGAACCACCCAGGATGGGTCTAGAAGCCTTCAGGAAATCCCAGGGAAAACTAAAAACTTCAGCCATTTGAATGTCTTCTGCCTATAGGAGCCAAATATCCAATCCAGACATGTGGATGGATCTGACTAACTTTATATTTTCCACTTTTATCTCAGTGTTGAACTTGTACACACCCAGTTCCAATAAACAGCATTCATTATCTGACAGTGAGTGACCATTAATTAATGCAGCCCCCTTGAAGAAGCGATGGTTCCATTAGCCACGTGTACCCTCTAAAGGATGAGGTCCTAAAGGGGTTTATCTTCACCAAGGCAGTGGGGCAGTGTCAAGAAGGAGGATCACATAAAAGAAGTGGTCCCTGTGTGACCCACAAAACATGAGCTGCAGGATCAGAGAGAGATTCTCCTTCGGGAAAAAAAAAATTGCAAATGGGGCCAGAATTCTATGGAGTACAGGGAAGAATGGGCCTTAGTGCATGAACAGAGATTTGTAGAAAACATTTAGCTGCCTTCCTGATCTCCAATACTTGGGAAATGGGAAATGTTCCCACAGGAGAAGGTCTACTGACTATGGTACTTTCTGGTTAAACATTTAGAAAGTAAAAATACATGTTTGGACATAGACTGTATTTCATCAATGTTATAAATGTAACAAGAGGGTTGGATATTGTTTAGAATTTTAATCGGGTATACAGCAGTCAAAGTGCCCAGGCAGCTTTGAGCGTAGAAGAAGCTCTATCCAGCTCACCAAAGAAGCTGGCTGATTTAATTTTAAGGTCCCTCCTGGATTTGACTGCCTAAGTGGTTATTAAAGCACTGGGACATCTAAAGGCACTAGATTCACCCTTAAACCAGGGTAATGGTTAAGAGACTGTAAAGTTAAACGATCTGAGTTTAAATCCAGTCTACCATATACCAGTGATGCGACCTTGGAAAAGTTAATCTGCAAAATGGGATTAATAATAGTTCCTGCCTCATGAACTATTTGGAGTCGATTAAATTTATTTCATGCTTAATTTCTGGTACCTATTAAATGCTCAGGAAATGTCAGCTGTTATTTTGTATGGTTCCAGAATACGTGGATCGTACCAAAACTCTCAGATCCTGCCTGGATAGGACCCACTACCTTGGACTGCTCAAGAGCCGAACTGACCTCCAGGGAACCTGGCTGGATATGCTCTTGGCATTTGTCAGACTGTCTTTCCCACTGGTCTCCTGATAGCTGGAAAGTGGACACTCCAGACCGTCTCTACAACAAAACGTTAGAAATCCTTTCTAACAGTACCTGGTTTTGCCGCTCCAGTCTTCCAGCTCCACTCTTAATACATACGGGATGGTAGACTGTGTGCTTATCAAATGAATCTTCTCATTACCCAGCCAAAATTCTGTATTTCCGGTAGGAGACAGATGTCCAAATCCTTCTTTATACTGAATCCAGTTTCTATTGAAATCCTCACTGCCATCAAGCCTCTAATTGCACAATTGCACGGGCCAAAGGAGAGAGTGGATTGTCAGTGCACATAAAGAAAACATTATAAACATTTTGTCCAAAATACGGCGGGTATGATTTCATCATTTACGAAGTGACCTTGGGCTAGCTGCCTCGGGTTTCTCACCCGGCAAACCCGGAATAATGGTGCTTACTCCGTAGGGTTGTTGCAGTGATTGCACCGGAGACTGTGAAACGACTTAAAAGAGTGCCTGGCACGTGGCAAATTAAATTCTTGTGACGGGCAGCCCTATGTGTTGATGTACCCGCCTAGTTCTCTGTCTGGTTCTTTGTCACTATGATATCATGATTCCATGCCGTCATGAATCCGCAACAGCAGTGCCAGCGTAGGTGCCAGAGCGCCAAGCACAGACAGAATCCTGACTGAATCCTGACTCTGTTACTTATCAGTTATGTGACGGGGGCAAGTTACTTAGCCTCTTGTGCCTACATTTCCCCCTCTGCAAACAGAGATAAGAGGGAAGAACTATCACAAAGAGAAGTTGCGAGGGTTAGTTGAGTTAATGTTCACAAGTTGCTTAGAAAATTATCTGGCATATAGCAGAATGACGTGGGTTTTTGTTTGTTTGCTTGCTTATTTTGGGGGGCGGTAATTAGGTTTGAGTTTATTTATTACCATTTTAGTGGAGGTACTGAGGATTGAACCCAGGACCTCGTGCATGCTCAGCAGGCACTCTCCCACTGAGCTTTACCCTCCCTCCGGGTTTTTATTAAATATACTTGGTGAGGGAAAAAAATACCTTCTGAAACACAGTCCATCCATTTCCAGATCCATCAATTTCACAGTAGACTAAGAACTGCTGCTTAGCTTTCAGAGGTTTGATAAAGTAAAGCCCACTGTTTCTGGCCCCCTTATTGGCAATGTCTTGACAATCTGAAAAAGAATGCATTTTTATGGTGGCTTGAAATCCAGGTCAGACTATGCCAGCCTTGAAAATGAAATTTTCAACATGGTGCAAACTATTCCTTTCCCAAGATATAATATAATCCCAAGATAGATATAATAGTTTTCTTACTTCTCACATCATCATTCCTTTCAAACTATTTTCAGCTACTCAAGAAAAGTCGAAGCAATTAGAGTGTTTAGATTTAATGGCTAGACATTTCCCAATGTATGTGTATACATTCCAATACGTATAATCTCCTTTACTTTTTATGTTTGCTTGGATGAACTTAAGCCCAATATAAACCTTTCACTTACCTTTCCCTGTTGTATCATATATTTTTACTGTATCTTGGCAAGGCTCCTGACACTTTGCTTCAAGCTGGACCACCTTCTGTTTCAGGTTAATGATTTTTTGGTTATTTGAATTATATATTTCCTGCAAAAATCTACAAGCAGAAGAATAAGATAATAGAGTGTTTCTCTCAGAGGAATCATTCTGCATTTTCTTTTTAAAATACACCACTTGATTTTTCTCAAGAATTAGTTCCTGATAAATTACTCCATTGTTGGAAAAAATGTAAAATGATGTTACTAAAATGAGGTAAATTCTAAGGTTTTTGGGAAAGAAAATAACAAGGTCATTGTCCATGAACGATATCCTTGTAAGTGATCATTCTGATTTTTATCTTTTGCATAAAGGGCAGCAGATAACGACATCCTTGAGCAATCAGCCTGATTCACAGTAAGAGCACTTAGTGATTATTGTTAGGACAGAATATCCTTAGAGAAGGAAAGGCCCTTCAGGAATTCACGTGTGTCGAAGCATTATTCCTTTTCCCTGGTGGGTTTACTGAAGATCTGTTTATGGACTTCAATCTATAACTTACATGGGAAAAGTATCTGGGGCATTACCTTATGTAAAATTAAACAAAAAACATTTCCCCTTTCTTCTTGATGTTTCTATTTACACAGCTTCAGAAAAAGGCTGGGGGGGGGGTGCAAAAAATCCTACTTTTGTAGTTTCTCACAGGATTGCTTGTACATATTCAAACATGATAGAAAACGATCTACAGAGCATAGACTGTTATTTCTTTCTTTGAGGTACAGGATAGGCAGACTATACGACCACTTTTTTCCTCTTCTGCACCTTAGATAATTTTTCCGTCAGCTTCAATGATGGGCAATAAGAATGTAAATTATAATGCTAATAGTAATCACAATAATAATAAGAATTGTCTTCTGATATAAAAAAGAGGCTAAGTTCCTCCTGGGCCACCTCTCCTCAGCCACCACTTACTTCAATTTCTTATGCTTCTTTGAGAACAATTTAGGGGGAAAAAATTGAGGAAGAAAATAAAACCAAATCCGAGACTGTATGTTCAGAAAGTCTATGAATCCCTGGGAATTTGTTAACAGAGACATTTTACTTTCAGGAGAAGGAAGGAGACCATGTAATTGCAGGTTCCATGGTTAACATGTAGCTTTACAATGTTTGTTACACTTATCTCTTAAGGCACTTTTTTTTTCTCTGCTCTGCCTCCAGTATAATTTACTTTTGCAGACAAGATCCTCCCTATGTCTCTGCCTGCAATTTCTTATCACCCATTTGTTGACATTCTTATAAAAAGAGTTTTATTTTCAACACCCAAATTCCCATCAATTCAAATTTAGCTGTAAGACAGGTGGGGCTAAGGGGGAATATTTTGGTAAATATAGTCTTAAAGCATTTGAAGACATCTAAAACATCTTTCATCCACATGATTATTAAAAGCAATTACAACCCAATACAATTCATATTGCCTAAAAACTCCCATTTCTACGGTGTTCAAGGTGGCCAGGCATCACGCCTATTAGATATTACAAGTAAAAAAATAAAAAATCAAAAGATTACTGAAAGTTGGAATATTGAATAAACACTAGATCAGTCTTGGAGAGCAAATTAAAACCAAAAAATGCCTACCGAATAGTTGATTCATGTGTGGAAATCAATGTCTCGTATTTCATAATTTCTTCCATCATTTTCTTGAAATCCTTGGTAGCACTCTCTATCCTATCTGTAATATGGGGTCAGAGATATAAAAATACTTAAGCAAACAGAACTGCTAAAACCACAGCAAAAGAACTTCACAGATGATTCTCCCAGTCAGGGGTGGTTAGAGTCTCACTTGGCTTTGACGGCTCGGCAGGGTTATAACTGACTTGGATGGCTTTGATCAGCTCTCTGGCCTCTGTCGTTTTGTTCTCAACATGATGTAGGATGTCTTCCAAAGTCTGCAGATCCTTGTCCACGCTGTTTTGGTAAGTAGCCAGGAAATCCGCAATGCCACAGGTAGTCGGGCAGAAACTACCCTGAAAATACAACAACAGCATGCTTTAAAATCTTGACAAAAAGCTACATAAAATCCACCAGTAAAAAAAAAAATATATATATATATATATATGTATATATATATATATATATATATAAAACCTGGACTGTTTTTTTTTTAATGTCTAAAATGCCAAATGGTCTTTGCTAGAGAATTCCTTTTATTCCTCCACCCCTGTCCAGTTCAAACACAGCCAGAAACGAACAAAAAAACGACTTACAAATCTTTCATCTAAGATGCAGCAGTTGTCCCGGGTAGCGACATACTAGAGGAGGAAAACACAGACATGTCACTGGTTTATTGTATCTTTTCTTAAATTTCAGCTTTCCATTGGCAACAAATACGTTCTGTAAACAGCACACTTACTGCCAGGCATGTTGAAGGGAGCAATGAAAGAGTGCAGAACCAGAGGACTAAACTCCGGGGGTGCGAGGACAGACTCATGATGTCGGGGGTGCCCGGTGCTCCGAGCCCTGTATGTCAGAACTGTGGCCTCTTGGGTTCCTACTGTCCCTTTATTTAAGCCCAGAGGACGGCAGGACTGCCAGTGGCTGGGGCTGATCACGTGGCCTTCTTCCCAGGAGGGCGGGATGTCCTTCCTGGCTCTTTTTCCTCATCTTGGCCCCCAACCAATGTTCCGTCAGGTTCCCAGATTTTGCACACAGGTATCAGCTCCTCCTCTTTGGCTCAGCTCAACCTTTCTCCTCGAAGTCAAACCCATCAGCAAAGGCTAGTGAAGATTAGCCATGGCTATGAGGAGGGAGGGGCGCGTGGGAGGCTGTGTGATGCAACCACTTCCAGGACAGGGACTGGGGAGCAAACACAGCCAGCTGACCTCGACCAGAACAAACCCGCCCCAACCTTAAGATGGAGCCTGGTGCTGTAACCCAAATTACCCAAATTACCGCAAGTCCTTTCTTAGGCCAGGGATGAGGCAACATCATTATTTTTAACCTGTGGCTGTGGCAGGTGAAAACATTGCCTTCTACCAGGTCTAAGTCAGGATTGCCGGGAATGAATGACACTGGAAATATACCCCTGCCCCTCTGTGTTGACCATTTGCTTTTTTTTAATTGAAATACACTTGACATATAACAGTGTGTTAGTTTCAAATGTACAACATAATGATTTGATAGTTCTATGTATTAAACAGTGATCACTACAACACATCTAGTTAACACCTGTCACCACACACAGTTATAAAATACTTTTTTTTCTTGTGATGTGAACTATTAAAATCTACTCTTTTAGTAACTTTAAAATATGCAAAACAATATTATTAATTATAATTACCATGCTGTATGTTACAACCCAGGACTGACTTATTTATTTTTTAATTGAAGTACAGTCAGTTACAATGTGTCAATTTCTGGTGTACAGCACAATGTTTTAGTCATACATATACATACATGTATTTGTTTTCATATTCTTTTCCATTACAGGTTACTACAAGATACTGAATATAATTCTCTGTGCTATACAGTAGGACCTTGCTGTTTATTTATTTTGTATATATAGGAGTTAGTATCTGCAAATATCAAATTCCCAATTTATCCCTTCCCATCCCCTTGTGTTTTTCCTTTTATGCTGCTTCCTCCACCTGGATTGTCTTCACACACATGCCTGCATCTGTGGCTGTCAGAATCCTACACAACCTTAAGGTCTTGTTACATGATTCCTACTTCCTCCAAAACCAGAACTCAGGCAGCCAGCTTTACCTCCTCCATAGCATCTGCAGTGACCTCGTATTATATATGCCCATGCTTCATCCTCCTCGTTAGAAGGTAAACTTATTTCGCAATATGTGACACTACAATGGTTTGATGGCACTGAATGGAGCTGGGCTGGAAGTAAGCCTTTAAAGTTTACATTTCTAATTGCTCTCAAAACTTCCAAGTTGCAAAAAAGACAAAAAAAAAAAAGACTTCAGCAAGGGTAATTATGTAGAGGTAAATGAATAATCAATCAGAAAGTAGTTATTGGTAAGGTGGGTGTGTAAAAATTACTAGTTAAAAATCAATAGCTATCTTCTATAAAAGCAACAACCAGCTAAAATATATAATGGAAGAAAAAAATTGCACTTATAACTTCAAACACATGCACACAACTAGATAAAATACCTAAGGAAAAATTTAACAAGAAATAGGCAGGATTGATACTATTAAAAATTCCACTGTAAAATGATTATGAATCAATAAAAATGTAAAAAAAAAAAATTCCAAACAATGCTATCAAGATCTAATATAAGAACTGGAAAAGATAAAAATCACACTCAATTTCTAAATAAAAAGAATCAATAAAAATGCCAATTATTTCCATGATACTTCAGGACTATATTGACATTCCAACAAAAATATGAAAAATATTTTTTCTTCTTTCTCTTTCTTTCTTTTTTTTAAGAATTACATAAGCTGTTTCTAAAGCTCCAATACAAAGAAGAGAAAATTATCTTGGCAAATTCTAAACAAGAAGAAGGAAAATGAGGGAAAAAATTTCCCAAATATTAAAATATTAGAAATCCATAACTTTTTAAACAACAGAATACTGGTTCATAGTAGGTAGAAAAATAAACATTATTAAGATATAGACCTTAATATATTTTTGTGTTTAGTGTGATCAAGTTGGCATCGCAGATCAGGGATGATGGAAAAAAATTATTCAATATGTGGCATTAGTTGGAAACAGTTTGAGAAGCTATCTGGGGTGAAAAAAAATAAGTGGCATGCATACCTAACTTTTTATGCCAAAACAAGTTCAGTTTGAACAAATATTTGAATATCAGAAAAGAAACTGCAAAAACACTAGAAGAAAACATGATAGAAATCATTCATAATACTTGAGTATGGAGGGTCTATCTACATATGACACAAAACCCCAGAAGAAACTAATGAATTTTGACACATAAAATTATTTCTTCCCAGCTGACAAAACAACCCCCTCAAAACCATTATATACAAAAATCAAAAGCATAATTCAAAGAGACAACAGAATGTATATACGTATGTGTTGGCATACACATTAAACATTTCAAGATCACATACAATAGAAGTCTACTGGTGTTTTCCTCTGTGGAGAGGTGTGGGTGGGAGGTTGAAAGACAAGGTTGGGGAAAAGGCTTCATTTTCTCTGTATAGTCTGTATCTGTAGAATTTTGAATATATGCACATGTTACCTACCCTTATACAAATTAAAATATGAAACTTTTGATCACAATAATTTATTTGTTTTACTAGTAATTATTTCTTGATTATTTCTTATTTGAATATAAAAGGCATTGCCTTTTAGGTGAGTATAGCCCAGCTGGGAAACATATGCCTAAGTAATTGCTAAGATCTCTGGAGTCCATGTGCCTGGGTATCAATCTCATCTCTACAACTTACTGAGTCTCTTAGTACAAGTTACTTAACTTCTCTGAGTTTTAATATCATGTTGGTAAAATAGAAATAGTATTTATAACATAGTACCTCCTTCATAAGACTGGTACCAGGAATGAATGAAATAATGTATCGAGCATATTTCCTGACCCACAGAGAGTATTCAGTAAATGTTCATAAGGCTTATGAATCAGCAGATGCTTTAAAGTGACAATCGGTACTTGTATAAATAGGAATTTCATTTCAAAGAATTGTAAGAGGGGGACCATTACGGGCAGGTTTAGCTCATGGGGATCAAGCTCTGTTGTTCCAGGAGTAGAAAGTGCTCCTTAATACATGATCCATTGCAACTAACAGCAAGCTGATTCTGCCATGCTCCCCAGAGGAGAGAGCATCTTGTTGTCTAGTTCAGGTTGAAATGCCACCTAAATTAACTCCACTCATCAAAGATGAAATGATAATAGAACTAGACTGCTCGCCTTAAGAAAATATATACTTGCTAACAGTAAGCATGTCAGACAGGAGCATTTTGTTACTGTAGTTCTTTTTGCTGAAAAGCACAAAGTATTGATTTATTGAATTTCAGTTGACAGTTCATAACTTTATGTCAAATCTTATATATGTATGTATATTTAATATATAATATATAATATAATTTCATATGCACAAGGTTGATAAACACTTAAACTGAGGAAATCAGAAATTCTATGTTACCCAGTTTTAGAAGTGTAGTGTATTCTGGGCTTTTGCTGACTTCCATTAGAATTTAAGATGTGTTATCACAATTTTAGAGAAAAGATTTTTTTTTTACCACAATCGTAAGTCCTAAATCAGAATCCGATCAGATAAGATGCTCTCTGACAGAAAATAGCCAGCAGTGGCTTAGGGACCTGGACTGGCCTGGCTGTCAGTTACTTAGGCTTGTTAAATTTTCACTAGTTGTTCTCTTCCATGTTTGGAGCAATTTTTTTCTCTGAAAAATTATAAATGATTAATGAATTCCAGGAAAGAAGAGTGTTTCTTAAATCAAATTTTCCTTCACTTCCAAGTTGGTTTTCTAAGAAGATAGAATAGGCAATATTTCAGCCAAAATAATCACTTTATTTAATTCAGAGGTCAAGGGGCTTGCTTACGGAAATAATTTCCCAAATTGCCTCTTTGTGTTCTGATTTAAAAAATGTAACATCTATTGTTAACAGTCTTCATGTATATTGAGCCCTTTTTCTGCTCACAAGTCTGTTTGCTGAATTTGAATTTGATTGTGGAGAGTTAATTTAAGACTACCTGACCTGTGGCAAATGATACAGGCCTGAGGAGTAACAGAAAGAGCCACTGATTTTGAGCATCTTCTTAATGTTTGATGTCCTGCTGTAGTTTCGTTGATGCTGTTTTATTTTTTCTCTCATTTAATCCTCACAAAAGGCTAGGAGGGAAATTTGATTCTCTGTATGTTATGAATGAAGAAAGAGAGTCTTTGAGAGGTGATGGTGATACAAGGCATGGTGCCAGAATAGGGTTCCAAACCCATGAGCCCAACGCCTGAACTCTAACCATGACTGTAGATACAATCACGAAGCACTTCTTAATCTAAGGTGATCTACAGATACAAGATGTTATTATGAGAATCAAAGCTATTCACTGATGGAACGGGTTCCTAGTGGAGTTTATGCAGATTTAAAAAAATACTGTGTGTATGGATACGTGTGTGTGTCTGTATGCGTATGAACATATCTTTACATCTAACTTACCTATCTAATCTGCTTATCTGTCTTCTTCTCTGGATTAGAAACAAGGTTGGCTGTCACAGTCTTTCTCAAACCTGAATTTTAGTTGTTTTATAAGGCTTGTGTTTTCAGTCCAGTTTTAGATGGAAGGTATTTTTTCAGTACTGACGACATGGTTCAGGTTCAACAGGACCTGATGAATTGGATTCTCTCAGTAGCTGAAAGGAAGATACATCAGTAGGGTGGTCCAAGGAAGCTCGAATCAATGCTAAGTGTGATATGTCTATTTTTCTAATAACTAAACCACGTCTAGATCTAAGCTAAATTTATAGCCTAACTCCTCAGAATTGGATTTTTTCAAAATAGGCAGAAAGAAAATGACCTGTGACACTGTTGAAAATCAATCCAACCTAATAGTAAAAATATCCCACTAAGGGAAACAAAGATGTCTGTTAGAATATTTGCTTTGTTCATAAAAAGAGTCCAGGGAAAGTGAAACTGAAAATGTTTTCCTGATGGTCTGTGAACACTGTGTTTTCAGTTTCACTATGTAAATCAAAGACAGAAAAACCACATGGGGCACGTAATATGGAGTTGCCCCTGGAGGCAGGGCAGCACCTGGGTCCTGAGCTTCTTGACTTCGCAAAGCTTCACTGGGTGTAACCATTGGTATATCTGGCTGAGGGGCAGGGTTGTTCAAAAAGTGCTATGAATAGGATTTAGGAAATTAAACAACTGAGTGCCTAAAGACAGAAGGACCATCCTAGTCAGAATTACAGCCAGAGCCCCAAATGGCCAAGAATCAGCCATTGTAAATACTGGCAGGGGGTTGAGGATACAGATTGGAAATTGGAATGGAGAAGTTAGATTTAAGTGCTTGCTGTGCCAAACTGGTCTGTTACTGACTTCCTGGTATGTATGTTTCTATCTTCATGAAGTTTGCAATTTGAGATCCCTTTCCCCATGACAGAATATTCACCACTAATTTCTATTCTTCCTGTTTGAGAAATTCTGATCATTTTGTCCCATAAATTATCTCTGGAAATTATCTGGGAAAATTACATGTTTCCAAAGAAGGAGGGAAGGTAAGAGGAATAGAAAATGCTGTCAGATCAACACAGTGATTCATCTTATCCTGCTTAATGCCCACGTTTACTCTAACCTTCAATCTTGAATGAGGGCAAATAAACATTTATAAGGCTTGTATCTCTGTTTTAAATTCTAACTACTCGGGTTAGTATACTAGTTTACGGTGGTCACAACTTAGTCCTTTCCACTCAAAGTTAGACACTGGGTGTAAAGAAAAGAAGATACTGTGTGTAAAGGCTAACTTCTTATCAGCACCGTGAAGGCCCTTGCTGCGTCCCTGCAAGGGACATGTGTTGCTACCCCTCTTCAAGCATAGAGGCTCTGTATGCTTTACCTTGAGTGATGGAGCAGTGACCTCTGCTCCGGTAAACAAAGATACGGTTTGTAAAAGTCCAAATATTTACTGAATGTTTTGCAAGGAAGACCAGAGTGTAAAGCATACTCTTGTGTGATAACAACTGTGTCAGCAGGTAACTGAAGAACAGCCTGCCTGCAGGGCTCACTAGGACAAGCCTACCCGTTAGGGAACAAAATCGGTCAGAATTCAGAACATCATGTTTCATATTTTATAAACAAGACCGAGGAAATCCCATTGACCAAGATCCGGGAAACCAACTGCCTAACCGCACATCCTTCGAGGTCAGAAAACCATCCGACAGGTTCACTTCCGCACCTCCTGCAGGTCTCACCCTATGTGCTATACTAGGTGAATTCTCCATTAGCACTTCATCGATATTTAATTGTACACCATCTGGGTGTGGAAGGCCCCTTCCCCACACCCTCCTCATCTCCTCCTCATATGGTAGACTGCCTCTAGCTCTGACACACGGACTTTGCAGAATTATCCTAGGAAAATGCCTGAAGCCATGCTTAATCAGATGTGGTTAGAGGGCCGCTCAACACTTCGCTCTGAGCTCCTCCAGTCACTACTCAGATCACATACTTAGTGAGCACGTACTGCTTTCCAGGCCCACCTTGCCCAGCAGTGAACAAAACAAACAAAATCCCTGCTCTTAAGAAGTTTACACTCCAATGGAGAGATAGAGGCGATAAATAGCTTATTATGTAACGTCAATTAGTGACAAAGGCTGTGAACAAGAGCAGAGAGGGCTTTGGAGCACGAGGGAGGCTCCAGGAGGTGCTGGCTGAGGTCTGGTGATCTGAGAACCACTCCTCAGGGCGTCAGGACTTTGCTGGGTTAGGGTGGGCAAGTCCCAAAGCTCCTGGCCGGCTCACGACTGCCCCCTGCAGGCCGCCTGGAGGGTGGGTGGTTTGAAGTCAACATACATTTTGTTTTGATTAGGGGCTTGTCAGAAATTTGACAAAGCCCTGAGTGAGCATAAAGTAGAAGAATGCTGGGGAAGTTAGCCCGAGAGCACCACGAAGTCCATCTTCTCATTGCTGTTGGGACCGTACCCTTTCATGGGGCTGTGATGGTGTCATTTTTCTCATCGAAACCTCCCAGGACTCCCTATCTCCTATCTTGTTAAATACAAGGCTGTTGTATTTAAGCTTCTCTACAAAAACATGCCAGATGGAACTTACTAGCCAGAGCTTCTAAACTGAAGTGAGGCATCAGAATCCTATACAATTTTAAGATATTAGCATAATCCTGTTATAATTAATTAAAATAAATTTTATATGAGCACCCAAACTGTGACCAAGAAGAGGGGTCACAGCCAACACTTGGGAAGCTCTCGCAGGATTTCTAGCTCCCCAGCCCGCTCCTCTCTGCAACTACGCTTTGTGCAGCTACAGTGAGCCTCCAACGGCCACCCCGTCTGCTGTGTGGAGCCACACCGGCGCCTCCTGCCCTGGCCCAGCTGCCCAGGGTGTGTGGGGCCTTCTTCCTCCTTTCAAGATTTCCTACCTACCCTCTGCTCTCCCAAGAACAGGGTCCTAAGCACTCATCTGTAGTGAAGTGTGAATGAGTGATCTAGCCTGTGGTGGTACACTGACCAAGACTGAAATTTCAACTTGAGCTAAAACTGGAAACCAAAGATATGGGCTTGGAAAGATAGAATTTTGGGAAACACTCAGCTGTTGGAAGAGAATTGTGGGATCAAATATCACAGCTGAGGTGATGAATTTCAGAGTAGTTGATAAAGAAATTTCATGGTGTAAGGACAATATTTTATTTCTATGTTAAGTATATAGAAAGTATAAAATTCTATAGAATTTCTATTAAGTATAGAAAGTATACTTTTTTTTATTAATAGATTTAATTTTTTTAGAGCAGTTTCAGGTTCACAGTGGAATTGAGCTGAAAATACAGAGAGTTCACACACAGCCCCTCCCACATATATACTCCCTTACCCTCAGCATCCCTCATCAGTGTGGCGTGTTTGGTACAATCGATGAACCAAGAAAGTTTACTTTTTTCTAAGTGATTATTTCTTAAAAATGCTCCTTAGTAAGCCAGAAAGAGACAGAAAAATACCATATGATTTCACTCATGTGGAATCTAAAAGAAAGAAAGAAAAAAAAGAGGACACTAATGAACTCATCTACAGACTTGCAGACATAGTAAACAGTCTTGTGGTTACTGGGGGAGAAAGGGGTACAAAGAGATAAATTTGGGAGTTTGAGATTTGCAAACATTAACTACTCTATATAAAAATAGATAAAAAAACAAATTTCTTCTATATAGCACAGGGAACTATATTCAATATATTGTAATAACTTATAATGAAAAAAGAATATGAAAATGAATATATGTATGTATATGTATGAGTGGGACGTTGTGCTGTGCGCCAGAGATTGACACGTTGTAACTGACTGTACGTCGATTAAAAAAATGCTAAATAATGTTATTAAAAATACTCCTTAGATTTTTGTTTTATTTTGTTTAAAAATGCAGATTCCTCAGCCTCTTTCTAAATCTACTGAATCAGACTATCTGGTACTACAGGAATCTGTGTTTTATTAACAAGCTTCCCCAGATGATTACTCTGCATAGGAAAGTAGGAGGACCACTGCCACACACTTTGCGGAAGAGTAATCATGCCTGCTTTCCGTAAGGAGGCCTGATTCCTACTTGGCAATTTCAAAGATCACGTAATTCCTCTTTGCTATATTTTATTCTGGAGTCATGGGAAATCATTTCTTGTGGCACAAAGAATAATAAAAAAAAACTGCATCAGTTTCTTCTATTGAAGCTAAAGATTAGATTTCTGGTAATTCAATTTATTGGTATGTACTGCTTTATGAGTATTGCCTTAATGCTGCCAAAAGAATGGAAGTAGACAGGTGCCCAGTCTAATGCCTTAACGCACCGCAGAAGCCCTTGCACGCAGAAGGTGTTCAAGAAATAGTTTGGAGAGATTCAGGCACTTGCCAGAAATAGACTAGAAAGACTTAGGGAAGGACTGAATTGGGAGGAGGTGGAAGGGAGGGAAGGGTCAAAGATAATAACTCCGAGGACAAGGGGAGACGGGAGACCATTCGCCAAAACAGGAAAACAAGAAGAGAGAAGAGGCGCCCAATTTCCAGTGCTTTAAGCTTGAGCAGTAGTGAGGCCTCCAGTGGGTAGTGGCATCAAAATGCTGGAGACAGAGCTTTGGGAATGAGAACGGATGTTGAGTAGATGGAAGGCAATGAGAGTTTCCTGGAAAAAAAAATGGTGTGAAAATAAAAGGGCCCGAGGACAGAACTTGGACCTCAGCTTAAGGCTAACAGAACAGACAGACAAGGAGAGAACGGCTCTGTCCCTGCCACGGGTCCCAGTCCTACAGGTGGTGGAGGCTTCCCTGTCTCAAAAGTGGAATCCGTTGGACTTGACTTCCTCAATTTATATGGGCCTTAGAATGCTTTCAAATGAGAAAATAATAAACAATATTATAGAGACAGAACCTGTTCTGTTGGATGATATATCCAATAATACAGAGTGAGTAGTGGAGCGGTCGTTTTAGGAATTCCACACCCTATGAAGCCAGGAGCAGGCAGGTGGCCTAGTAAACAGTTTGTTCCTCAGTGTATCTTTGTGACATTCATCTCCTAGTAGTGCGGAATTTCCCAAGGGGCTTGGAGGAATCCGTGGGATGGCACAGTGAATATCGAGTGTGTGTATGTCATTGCAGATGCCCGTGATTGCAGAGCGTTTATGAAAGCTTGTGATCAGAATATAGGAACTTAGAAAAGTATGCTCTATTTTCAGGTCCTAGGTTGGAAGACAGACCCTCCCTGATATGTAATGTAATGGCGTCACCTGCTGGTGAAATTATTTCACTATTAGAGGAAAACCACACACACTCATCCACTTGAACTGCCTCGGATTCTTGTAGATAAAATATCCTCCTAGTCACTCTTTCTGCGTGCATATAATTTACTGTCAGAAAGTTAGATTTCTCTGCTTTGGTGCTGATGAGTGGATGGTAAGGTAGGAATCAATCATCAGCCCATGTCAATGACCACCACTCAAAGTGGGTCCACTGGTCAGAGCCCTGAATTCAGAATTTGGGTGTGCATCAGTCTGGGCCTGGTGGAGCTGTGGATACAGAGCTTGTACCGCCTACTGGGTCTCAGGAAGTTACATAAATAAGCCAAGATGGTCCCTGTATATTGGCCCCTGGGTTATTGTGAAGGCAACAGGCTGGGACCCATGAGCTCAAAAGCCTATGGGCACTGAGCCAAATGTTTATATTTACGACAAATTTGATGGTTTTGAACACAGCCTGAAAAAGTAGGTTTTTAGCTGTTTATAAGCAGTCTGCTTTGCATACCCTGAGAAATTGCATCTAGCATCTCCTAGACAGAGACGAAAGAAACTTTGTAGCTATTGGAGATCTGCTCTGGGATTGCCCTTTGGAACACCATGACCTGCTCTGGGGCTGCCCTTTGGAGCACCGGGTTCTCTGAAACTCCCAGAGGGGCGGAGGGGCTGCTGAACCCCCTCCCCTAGACATGTGAGTCCCTCTCCCATCCCCCTCTCTCTGGGAGTTCCCTCACCCTCCCATTTTTCTGGGTGGTCACCCTATTGGGCCGTAGCCTCTGATGGTCCCATGCTGTGTGGGACTCCCCTCCCTGCCTCCCACATGCAAACCTATCAGAGTGTTGCCCAAAACCTCATGGTCTTATTTTTATCTTGATCAGCCCCCAAATCCCTCCAACTCACTATATTGGGCAAGAGAGGCAGGGAGAAAGAAATACACTTCATAAACGGACGTAAATCAAGTTGTTATGTGGTCATGGCCATACACATCCTCTGTGCTTCCTCTTGGATTGCTCTTGTTCCGCCGCAGAAAGCAACACAGTTTCCTAAATAGGAGCACAAAGGGCTTGGTGGTACTGGTGCCCTGGCTCTCCCTTCCCAAAGTGTCCCGGAGGCCTGGCCACAAAGAGGATGAAGGTGGACAGTGCAGAGATGCTTTAAATATGCTGTTCCCTCCTCAGAGAAGAGATGGCTGCTCCTTCATCTAACTCTGAGTTTGGTCAAAGGCCCCTGTGTTCTTGGTCTCTTTAGTGGAGTGCAGGATTGGTGAAGCTGCTTGGAGAAAAGATCCAGCCCAGCATTAGGTCAGAGAAAGGGTACTGAAGGTCTGAGCCTAAAGCCCAAGGGCTCAGTATTTGAAGGTTATGAAAGTTTCATACACTTTCTAAGTAATTCCTTCTCTCTCTGCATGGTTGTGTAACTGAGCAGGACCACACTGTCATCAGTGACCATATGGTATTTATAACTGCTTAACTGTATAATAATTTAAATGGCTTTTCTCATGCTTTTGCCAACCAGGGTTAGGCTGGAGAGGAAGGAGGTTTGGGTGGTCCCCCAACCCCCTCATGCTGCTGCGTACAGGGATCATGTTCAGTGCCCTGCTTTTGCTCCCGACACCTCAGAAATGGCAGTTGGGTTTCTGTTTTCTGTATCTTGTTGTTCATAACTGGCCCCAACTGCACATGCACACAATTATTTTTAGTCCCTTGTGGTTCTTTTGTATTCTGTTGTTTGAGGTGCAGGTCCTGGCCTGTGCATACACTGTAGCAAGAGGTCCCAGGCCCCAGCTTGCCTAAAATATTAGAAGCAGATATCAGCCTGACTTGAAACTGCACAAGTATTTCTCTGGAGCACTTTTCTACAGACCCCTTCGCTAAGAACCCTTCGTTCTAGGCACAAGAATATTAGGAGATTCCCAAAGCCTGAGGAAAATATCATATCCAGAAGGAAGGGGACCATTGCATCTGCAAAAACAAGAACGACTTTATAACAAAAGTTACCCTGTATGGGATCTCTATGGAAACCAGCACCACCCTGTGAACTCTTGAATTTTTACTATAAAACCACCTGGCTTCTCTCCCTGGCAGGCTCATGGTCATGGAGACATTAGCCCACTGTGACCTCCTTTGCCTGGCAAAGAAAGAAAGCTGCCTTTTTTACCTCATTCAAAATTCTGTCCTTGAGTTTCAATGTGGTAATCAGGGCTGGGAGGCTGAGTTTGTACAACAGTTGGATGTTTGAAAAAAGCATCTCTGTTCCTGTGGTTAGTTAAGGATCAGACTGGCAGTTACTAGTCTTGCCTGCACCACGTACTAGCTCCACGATCCTGGACAGTGATTTAGCCTCTCTGCACCTACACTTCTTTGCCTGTAAGATGGAGACAGTGGTATCCACCTGGTGGATTTGTTGTGAGGATTAAGTGAGATCATAGTTCATTTTTCTCTGAGGCAGTATTTATTATATGAGAGCTCAGAGGACAGACACTGGAGCCAGACCACTTAGGTTTAAATTCCAGCTTTATAACTTCCAGCTGTGTAACCTTGGGAACCGTACCTACTTCTCTGTGCCAGTCTCAACTGTAAAATGGGAATAATTATATTCTCTGTTATTCATTTGTTATTACAGATGCTGAAAACCACCACCAAATGGAAGAAATGGACTACTAGATGATCATGAGCATGTAGCCCCAGATCTTCTGGTGCCCAAGGATTGATCACCATCAACCACTCAGAATTTTGTATAGCTGATTATAGTCCCTGGGATGCCCTCCTTCGGCTGGCCTTTAAAAATACTCAGCTGAAACCCTCCCGGAGTTTGGGGGTTTTGGAGGCATGAGCCATGTGTCGCCCTTGCTCTGCCCAGCAATGAACCTTTCTCTGTTCCAAAACATAAGTAAGTAAGTAAATAATAATAAGTAAGTAAGTAAGTAAGTAAGTAAATAAATAAATAAATAAATAAAATTTTTAAAAATCCTATCTCCTAGGGTTGTGATTCAAACAAAATGATTCAAACACTAAGTTTAAAGGAGACTGGCTCCCCTTTCTTCATGCACTCAAAATTAACTAGATTGTTAACTCCCTGCGTGTGGTTCTTTTGCATCCCTCTCAGTAACTAGCAAAGAATATTTGCAGTAATTCTGTTTTCCCAGCAGGCTTTGCATGGGTGGTATCTACAACTACAGAAAAAAAAAAACAGGTTCTTCACGGCGCTGGGGAGAAACAAAGCCGGCCTAGATTCAATTCTCTAGCTCCTTGGAAGAAAGTCTTGGGGGCCTTTTATCTTGTTGGGTTTTTCGTTCTCAAACTCAGAGTCTGGAAGGGAGCGGAGTGCAGGGAGGATCTTTAAATCTTTGGCGCAAACTCCAAAAGCAGAAGGAAGGAGCTGAGCCAGCGATTCTAAATCCTAAACTATGTTTGGCGGCCCTGCTTGTTGAGACGTTGAGCGCGGCGAGGCCGGACCTGGGGACTTCAGAGCCGGGCTGGGCGCGCGGTGCGGCCCGGCCAGCAGGGGGCGCGCGGGCGCCGTCACCCCGCGGGTTGGCCGAGCGAGCGCGCGGGAACCTGGGCTCGGGGCTGTCGGGCGCGGGGCCAGGAGCGCGGCCCGGGCGCTGCACCTGCTGCGGGCGACTCTCCGGCCTGGGCCCCGGGTCCCGGACACTCGGCACCCCGGCCGAGGCGGTGGCGGGGGTGCCGGCCCGCGCTGAAGCGCCGCGCCTCCGCCTTCTGGGGGAGACAACGGCGGCGTCAGGTAACCGAGCGGCGGCCCGCGCTCACGCGCGCGACCCCTTCTGCCCCGCGTTCCGGGAAAGAGAGGCGGGCAGGCGGGCGCCGCGAGCCAGCCGCAGCGCGGGAGGGAGACCCCGGGTCTGGGCCCAGGTCCGGGCGATGGCACTCGGACTCTGCGAGGCGGGAGCCCCGCCGTGCGCCCCCGCTGCGGATGCCCTGGGACGGTCAGCGCCTCCCTCCCCGCCCCGAGCTGGGTCGCTTTCCTTTCCAGAGCCCGGTCCGGATCCTTTTCGCCCATCCCCCGCTCTTCTTCCCTTTGGAAATCTTAACTTCTTAGTCTGCAAAGTCATTCAGCAGATGTTGGCAACTGAGTGGATTCTTTAAATGATCGAGCCTCTTGGCTGTTGGGGGTTGTGAGTTTGAGGGAGGAGTAGGGACAGTTAAAACTGTGTCTTTCATACCCGAATGCTTTGGGGCTTTCTTTTGCCTTTGGCCCCCTAAACATTTGTTTGAATTATGAAAGAAGTAAAAGATATCCTCCCCTCCCCCTTTTGGAGCACCTTGATAAATCAAATGAAAGAAAGAGTTTTGGGGCCTCAGATCCCCTGACTCTACATAGTACTAACGACATCTGGCAGTTAGGCCTGAGGTGTTGATTCATTTCATTATTTCCATGAGAATCATGTGGCAACACCCTATAAACAGAGAATTCATTTTTAGGAGCTGTAAACATTTCTTTGCATCGAATTCTGTTTGACACCTGGTCCTGTCCTGCTTGCAGTGTCTGTTTGGTTTGATTTGAGGGCCATTGTTTCTGTCATGAAATACTAAACTATTGTCTGACTGTCAGCGTGCCCTCGGTTCTACTGAGGTTTATTTCTTGTGGCTTGCCATCTTAGTCTCCCTTAATAATTAGGTTTATTTATTTATTTATTCTTAATGGCGGTTCTGGGGATTGAACCGAGGATGCTAAGCACACACTCTACCACTGAACTATACCCTCCCCCCACCTTAGAGTGTTTTTAGAGTCTCCCTCATGAATGGCAGTTACTGTGGGAAGAATGACATCACAAAATACTACTGAAGAAGAGTGTGGTCTGGGATTCAAGAAACAGGGCTGACTTCCAAAGGCCTGTGCTCAGCGTTTGGTTCTGGGCCCAGTTCTGCTGCTAACTGGCTATGAGATCTTGGTTGTTCAATTGAATTAATCTTTCAGATCTTGTTTTTCTCATTTCAGGGAAGCTAGGACTCATAACCTCCATCCATCAGCCAAGGCTGCTAAATTCAGTGGCCAGTCTTGGCCCTCATCTTCCTTGACTTATCAGTGGTATTGGACCAAATGATCACTTTCTCCTAAAATGCTTTCTTCTGGAAATTGTATGAAGATTTCCTCCTTCTTCTCTGCCCACTCCGTCCCAGTCGCCTTGACTGGATCCTCTTTGTCTCTAAAGGTGAAAGTGTGGAGCACTGATGGTCTCCCCTCTGACTCACCCACTCTTTAGATGCTCCCCTCTCCGATATTTACCATCAGTGCCTTGACAGAGTGCACACTTATGCCTCCAGCATGGACTTGTCCTCTTGTAAAATCCAGATCCAGCCTCCGACTTGACATCTTCTGTAAAAGGCGTCTCAGAAGCAGCATGTTGAAGGCTGAACTCCTGATCTTCACCCCCAGATCGTCCCCCAGTCTTGGCAACGCTATCTCTCCCTGCTCAGGACAAAACCCTTGCAGGCAAACTTGTCTTTCACTATCAGTCAAATATAAAGCACCATCCCTCTGACTGGAGCATCGCAACAGCCTCCCACCTAGTCTCCCGTTGGGCATGTGCTGCGCTGGGTGAAAGCTGCCCAGTGGTTTATGTCCTTCAGCGTAAAATCTAAAGTCCTTACAGTGACCTGAAAGACTGTGATTTAGTCTCAGCTCCTTTTCTGGCCTTCTCTCTTTCTTGCCAGCCCTCCCCCCACGCCTGCCCCCATTAACACTCCTGGCATGTTGACCTCCCAGCTCTGACTCCAGTAGACCAAGAACATCTCTGTCTTGGGGACTTTGCCCTTTCTGGTCTCTCCGTCCAGGACACTCTTTCCTCAGACAAACCATGGCTGGCTCCACCTCCTTCAGGTCTCTGCTCCCTCCAATATCTTATCAAAGGCCCCTCCTCTTGATCACGCCACATCCAATAGTATAATTCTACCCAACCCCTCTTGGTCCATCCTAACCCCTTACCTTGCATTATCTTTCTCCACAACGCTTGCAGCTGACAAATATTTGTTGAGATTTTTTGTTTTCCTCTTCCCAGAATGTAAACTCCAAAGATGGTTTTGATCACTTGCTGTGTTTCCAGTGCCCAGAGCAGTGCTTGCCATGTGTCTTAGTCTCTCTGGGCTGCTACAACACACTGCCACCGGCTGGGTAGCTTATGAACAACAGAAGTTTATTTCTCATAGTCCTGGAGGCTAGAGGTCTAAGACCAGGGTGCTAGCACCACTGGGGGAGGCCTCTCTTCCAAGTCAAAGGCTCCTCGTTGGATCCTCACATTTTGGAAGGGCCTAGGGAGCTCTGTGGGGTCTCTTTTATAAGGGACATTAATCCCATTCATAACCTGGTCGCTGCTCAAAGGCCCCACCTCCTAATACCACCACATTGGGCCTTAGGATTTCAACATGGATTTTGATGGGGACACAAACATTCATTCCATAGCAGCTTGTAAGGTTATCAACACGTCTTTATTAAAGGAACAAATCTGTAAAATGATATTTGTAATATTTATATCACAGGGGTAAACTAAGGTTAATGTTTGTACAGTGTATATCACAGGGCTAAAGTGAAGATCACATTGGGGGTCCAGTTTGTATTCTACAAAGAACCCTGGCTTTACAGTTGGATAAATCAGGTTTCTAATCCTGGTTTCACGCTCTCTGGTAGTGTGAACCTCTCAGAAGGTCCCTTTTCCATTTGTGGGGTAGGTATGATACAATACCTCAAAGCCTTATTGTGACTGTAAGATGAAACATAAATGTACTTAAAGCATTCAGTTATGAAGAGGCTAAAAATTGAGCAGCTTTGATAATTTTTATAGGGATGTACTTTGTAAGCTCTAAAGGCACGCATACACCTATCACACTAAAATTACTGAGGACTACTTTATGCCATGTCCTGTTCTAAACATTTCAGGGTGAGGTTAGCATTTCAGTGCTCATCACGGAGTGTACATTAGAAAATGAATAGTAATAGTGGCATCTATACCTCATATCTAAATGTTCCAGTGAAACTGACATCCCATTACTCCTGCATGTTTTTCCCTTATCCTTTGGCCCTGCTATACCAATATGTAGGCAATATATATATATTTTTATTATCCCAGTGTCTCACAAAAACCTGTGCACAAATTCAGTCACTTAAGTCACCCACAGGTAATCTAAGTAAATGGCTGGTGAGAAAAGCTGTCAGTTTCCATTTCTTCGGCACGGTCCTGCTGGATAAGTACTGTTTAGTTTAGTTCCGTACACAAAGCTAGGCGTTAGAGATTCAGAGCAAAACGGGACACGTCCTTCTATTTAGGAAACACACAGTCTATTGCCACAATATAGCCCAGGCCAGTTGTACAAGGTGCGTGCAATACGGGCTGTTTGGCGACAGCAGGAAGCCAGGTAGCATACGCATGTTTTTTTTCACCTTGAGATAGTTTGTCCTTGAAACTCCAAGGTGTGGGCCATATTCTTAAGACCTTAAGTTTAGGAGCTCCGAGGTCACTGCTGTAGGGGGTGGGGCTGAGACCCAGGACCGGTTCTGTATTCTTATGGGTGCAGATTTAAGGATAATAGTCTACAGGACTACTAGATAAGTGGAGACAGCTTCAGAACCTTCCTAGGGATTCCCAAGCAGTCCTGCTTAGGTTGTTATGTGCCTTTTCCTTGGTTTGCAGCACCTTCTTCAGTACACGCAGGTTCAGAATGATTTAAACAACCGAGGTAGCTGCTGAGTCTTTCCTAGCTCGCGGCCCCGCCTCCCCGCGGCCCCGCCTCCCCGGCGGCCCCCCATGCTCCCTAGGGTACCACGCAGAGTGCACCATCTCATGTTGAGAGGCAGATGACCCCAATGTAGGAGGGGTCAACACTACAGAGCTGTCCTAGACCTGGAGAAGATAATGGTGTGCTTGACCCTGGGTGGTTACACTTGAAGAGACTTCTTCAATTAAGTTGAGTATGGCCAGTAAATGCTTTTATTTTCCAATAAAGCCAGACGGTCTGGCAAGCATTTACAGGACTGGGACTAGGTTTTATCCATTTTTGCCTGGCACACTGACTCACACACAGTGTATCAGTTATTTATTAATTGTACTTAGACTTATTCCTTAGGAATATCTATGAGTCTCATATTTATTCATCAGGAATTCTGGAATATGTACATAATTTAAATTGTTTTAGTTTAGTATTTACTTAGCAATAATAATTTTTGAGCACTGTGCTGTGCCATAGAAATACAAGACAAAATACAACCTATTTCCTGAACAAAGATAGTTTCTATTGGTCTTCCTTAGTTTTATCTCCAGATCTATACCAAATTCAGCAAGTTGTTTACCTTTCAAAAACCCAAGGCTCTCAATAAAGAACAAGAATGGGTTGGTTTTTTTTTTTTGTACATATAAACTGTAGAGAAATAATTTAAGATGATTATTTTGATATTCTCATCTTTACTTACTTTTTAAAAAGGTTCTAATTAACACAGAGTACAAGCAGGTCCATTCATTTAATCCAGTAGCCCTCAGCCGCATAGTTAGAGCAGTTAGAGTGGGACAAAGTTGAATCCACCTCCAACCCTCCGGCTCCGTCCCCACAGAGGGTGATTTCAGTGAGGATGCCTTGCAGCCCTGGGGAGAGAGTCGTTCGGCTGGGTCTCTGCTCCTTCTGCATCCTCACACCTTCCCTTTTGGGCTTTGGGCTGCTTGCAGGTTCCTGGGCACTGAAGGGAAGGCAGAAGACAGCCAGTTCTGCTCCTTCTTGAAATTTTCCACTGTGCCTTAAACTTGTTCAGATACCTTTCCTCAAGAAAGTAGATTTCATGAGTCACTCCATTTGCTTCTGGACTCTTGAAACACTGGCAGAGATGATGATTTAAGAGTCTGAACAAGAAACATTTAAAAATATATGCCACTAATTTGCAATGCGGTTTACATCTCTGTCTTGAATTCTGCATTGTCTGTGCAGCCTAGGGTGATCATTTGAATTATCCGTCAGCCACAAAGCGGGCTTTGTCTGATTTTTGTGGCATCCATTTGTTCTTGTCTTTCTTTTCTCCCTTCCTACAATATTCCCACGATGGCAGACACAACCACTTGTCATGCCTTGTTTGACTTTCACACTTTTACTAAACGTCTTGACCTGAAATCCCCAAGTGAGATTTTTCTTCCTTCTCTGAAGTCCCTAATGAAAAGATTCTGTTCTGTGTAGTCTGTAGAATGGTTTAATTGGAGGTTGACAGAAAATGTTTCCGTCAAAGAAATAACATTGAATTAATTATAGGATCATTTGTCTTTCAATAATTTCTCCTCATATTTTAATGGTTTTCTAATAATGTATGTCACATTATGTCTGAATTGGCTCTTTTATGATTGCAAAAGCCATCCATCTGTCTTATAGCACATTATAGTTGCATTATACAGGGGAAAGTGTGTAAATGACCATCTCAGTAATTAAGAAGTATTTCTAACTCTGCACTTACTTTACAAATTTAAAAAAGACTGCTGCGTCAAGGTCTCTGACCTAGTGGAAAATGCTCCCCTGTGAAAAACCTTTACATAGAATCTTTACAGAAGGTTTTAGGAATTTCAGTATGTTAGGAGAAAGGATTCTCTGGCAGTTAATAAGAAATTAGAGGGTTAAGTAATCCTTGGCCATGTCATAATAGCTTATGAGAAATGAGAGTGAAGAAACCTTTAAGGAAAAAAAGCTGTTTTGAAATATACTCTCTGATTAATTCAGCCACCAAGTCAACCAACTTTTGCTAAGTGCCCATCAAGTACAGTGCTGGAGACTTAGGGACACCACATTAAGACCAAGCTCCTACCTTTAGCCCTACCTCCACTGTTTTGGAAGAAACAAAATCTTATGATCATATTTTTCTTTAGAGTTTTTAGGTCTCTTGTCCTGAACTTTGGGAATTGCCTCTGAGGTTTTTAATTAGGGAATAATTTGAGGACAGCCAATTTTTTTTAGGATGACGGAAGGAGGAAAACTAAAGCAGATTTTCGCTTTGACCTCTCATGTTTACATCCTAGCCAAAGTCACTATGTAACCGAGCAGAACCCTGGGGGGCCTTCCAGGGCCAGACCCCTCCCCCATGTCCTCTGGGCAGCTCCTCTCTGAAGCACCCAGATAGTCCTATCTCATGTATACTTCCTGAGTTTTTCGGATGCTAAAAACCACCACTTAAAAGGAAGAAATTAACTACTTGATAATCATGAGCAGTGGGCCCCAGACCTTCCGGTGCCCTGGGGTTGATAGTGTTGACCGCCCTGTTTCCTCCACGTCAACCAATTAGAGAATTGTGCCCCGAGCTGATCACGTACCCTGCAACCCCCATTCCTCACCCGGCCTTTAAATAGGCTTTGCTGAAACCCTTTAGGGAGTTTGGGTTTTCTTGGGCATGAGCCGCCCCATCCTCTTTGCTTGGCCCTGCAGTAAATCTTTCTCTGCTCCAAACTCATGTTTCAATTTGTTTGGCCCCATGATGCGGGGGCACATAAACTTGCCTTCGGTAACAGCGAGGGGCAGATTTGATTTTTGCCTGAATTGATTATGCGTTTGGAAAAGCAAAGACGATTTTACACCTGATGCATTAAAAATACATCACTTCTTTTACCGAGAGATCCTTGCCGTTCAAGGGAGATAATTTCTGGAGAGCACTGGGGACGGGGGCATCTGCTACCACTGCTATAGATGTTTTTCTATTTTCTTGCCTTTTCTGTTACTATTTTCTGTTATTATTTTCCTATAATAATTTACTTTTTCTTTAGTCAGCATGGTTCAGTGTGTGGATTATCACCCCAAAATGACAGTGCTTGGTTGTTAAAATACAATGGCCAAAATCTCACTGAGATAGAAAGGTTTCCAAGGGGCATAACCACAAAATGCTTAAGTATGTATCCACAGCTTCTGCACTTGGGTAATGTAAAGCAAATAAGATTTTACATATTTTTTTCCCAATATACTTAAATTACTGTTAAACTCACATTTTAAAAAGTAAATTACACCTTGTGCTTTGCTTCTAGTTCCTCAGCTACTGTGTGGAGAACAGCTGGATTATTTGGTTTTTTATTATCTCTGAGATAAACATGTGTCTGCTAACTGCTGTGAAAGCAAAATTTTCTGTAAGTGCTGTGGTCATTTTAGTGGCCATGTAATCACACTTGGCTAATTATACAAGGCAATGTTTATGTGACTTACTGTAAAACTTTAAAATGCGAGATCTTCTTATTGGAAAAAAAATGTAGGTCGCTTGGCTATTTACCATCATTAAAGTCAGACTTATCTTAAGGAAATACAGTTAACTGTGGAAGAGCTTTGCTTGCAAAGTTGGTAATACAGTCTTATGTGTAGCACACACACAAAACTGAAGGTCCGAATAAGGAAGTGGTTATGTAAGTGATGAGAGATCCAGGCAATGAAAGCTCGTGTATCCACTAAAATTGTATTTGGGAAAAGCTTTATTCACAAGGAAAATTGCTTATGCCATTACATACAGCATGTGATAAACGTTAGTCCTAGCCTTGAAATATTTAATTCCAGTGGATTAAATTTTCTTATTTTAATATGTAAGGCCTAGAAGTTGGCCTGAGGCTTGGACTATCCCAGCAGAAATTCCATTTAGACAAGAGAACCATCCACATGATTTCCTCTGGTTAGAGAATCTGTAAAAATCTTGGTATAGTTAAGTCGCTGACTTGGTGATATTTAGTCCAGGTAAGTAGCTGCTTTTAGTTGGTAGAATTCATTTTTTTAAAAAAATGAACTCATAGTAACACAGCTAATTCTCCTTACACTACAGTTTGACTGCAAATGAGGAACTTTTGATTAACTGCATCACTCCTGGTAACTCTTACCCCAATCTACCTTTATGGTCTCCTGCATCTGTTTCTACAATCTATCAACTACATGTGAAGTCACTGGCCTCTCCTGAGAATTAGTGTTGGGTTTTCATAATGAATACGGAGGGCACGTATAGGGTTGGGAAATTTAGCTTTTGATAAAACTTTGCAATTAAAATTGCTAATAGATCACACAAGAGAAGTGATTACTTTTTAAAGTTATCCTTATTTCATCGCTTTGGCACTGATGAAAGTTCTATTTCTGTTGAACACAGTGTTAGACCTTTCCATTGACTGATTATATTTTCAAATTTATCTGGGACTAGTTCTTTGCAGGCAACATAAACCTTACAATTACTTAATATGCAATATAGTTTTGCAAGTAACTAAAAGATTGATTAGTCTGTTTCTTTTGAGTTGACTACATACATTTTTATAGTGCATAACACATTTAGGTTTATATTTTAGGCCTTGGGCTATGTTCCTGATTTTGTACAGACTGCCAGGGCCTCATATATAAAGGACATTCATACAGAAGTTCATCTGAAAAATGCTTTTCATTAAATCATCTTAATTTCCTGCATTCAGTGCATGTCCAATTTTAAGAATGAGAGGATTTATACATAAAATTATGTAAGTAAAACTGTTTGAATGATACAGCCACTAAAAGTAAGTAAATAACTCAATGAACATTTAAACGGACTTTATCAACCACCTTGAGATGGTTCTGAGGAAAGAAGTTGCCATTAGATGAAAGAATAATTAATAATATGGTCACTGTTAACCCACCAGCATATTTGGGTTGATTTCCAGTTAGAGGGTTAGAATTGTGGCTGTTTGCTCTCTCACCCTGGGTCTTCTGTGGTTCAGGGTAAATCTTACTAAGATGACTTGCTGGAGTTAGAGTGAAACCTGTGGCTCCTGGACCCATAGCAGCTGCCAACCGTGCATGAACCAAATCCAGGGCTCTGGCCTCATTATCATGGTGCTGTGATTTACTGAACTAACAAAGGAAGTCTTCTGCAGTCGGGTACGGAGGTGGCATTACTGAATATTTCTTCAAGTACTGAAAATGTATCTCTGCTTAGGAAGGATAAATCCCTTAGAATATGTTGTTATTTAAGATCATAAGATGCAGAGCTTTGAGTAATTAATGGTCTGGATGTAGTTATCACGTACCCTTTAGTTTTATTGTTGCATTTCCCATTACACCGGTTAGGAGGCCCTGTTTTTTAAATATCATAATTTTCCACCAGGGGGAGCTATATCCCCCTTAAAAAAAATCAGTTACGGAGAAAACGCAAAAAGCAAGCAAGGTGTCAGACGTACCAAAACTTCTTATGATTCCCAGGTATTGGTGGTGAATTTGTTATTTGTATATTGTCTTTCATTCTGGAATCATAAATTGTCCGTGAATCCACAAGGGTGCGTACTGCCCTGGCTACATGGCAGAGAGCCGGACATCACAGTATAAACAACGACCAAGCCACTAGCGCTTCTTAGAGGAGAGGGTGGACGCGGAGGCAGGATGGGGGAGGAACTTCCATTCAAAAGGAGTAACAGTTGAAGCTAGTATTGAGAAGGATTCCCGTGTGAGAGAGTGAGAATGGATATTAAGGAGGGTAGGGTTGAGCTGTAGGAAACCCCTGGGGAGAGGAGGGACTTGGAGAAGAATGTAAAATGCAGGGGAGGCGAAGGGTGAACAGTGCAGAGACAGGGGAAGAACATGGGGAGTGTGGAGGGTGTTTTAAGAAAGTGTTGGTGGGTGGACGAGGGTGGGAGGAGGACAGGGTGGGTTCAGATGTACCTGAGTGGGTTGAGCAGAGTGAAAACAGAGAAAGAATCACACTTGGTTAGAAAGAGGACGAGGGGGTTTAAATTCTAATCACGTATACTCACCAATCATTCTTTGGACGGTTAATAGGAGCGGTCAGCAGAGCCCGCCAATCTTTGCAGACACTGCCTGATGGCCCTTGTCCTTAACCCCACACACAGGTCCACATGGAGTCTGACCCCGAGACACTGCAGACAAGGAGTGGGAAGAGCGAGGCTTCCTCCTGCCTGTGTCCCTAACCAGCTGCCCGGCACTGGCCAAGGCGCTCCGCCTCTCTGCACCTTAACTTCTTCATCTGTAAATGAGGTGACTGGATGAGGTCAAGGTTTCTTAATCCGGTATCCAAGGATGGGCTTCAGGGAATCTGAGATTCCTCTGAAAGTATAAACAAAATATGTTGTTCTCCCCTAAGGAGAGGAGCCACAGCTTTTATCAGACCCCACAAAGGATCACGAGCCTTAGAAAGATAAGAACTAGTGAATTAGGCGATCACTTAAGTCCTGTCTTCTTCAGAATGCTGGAATTTTGTTTGCTTCTCTGGCTCCAGCACTCCGTAGTACTATACCTGGCCTGTCTAAGCAAATCACTGTCAGAGATTGAATTAAAAGTCAGAGTTTCTGAAAGGTAACTGATTGGATCAATCCTCTCTAGAGGATTACTTAGAAAATACAGAGAATTTCAAAGATTGAAACTAATCATTGCTTTAATAGTCTACAGATATTTTTCTTAAGACCTAACAGTTGTGGGGTAGGAAGGGATAAATTTGGGAGTTTGAGATTTGCAAATGTTAACCACCGTATATAAAAACAGATAAAAAACCAAATTTCTTCTGTACAGCACAGGGAACGATATTCAATATCTTGTAGTAACCTTTAATGGAAAAAATATGAAAATGAATATATGTATGTATATGCATGACTGGGACACTGTGCTGTACACCAGAAATTGACACACTGTAACTGACTGTACTTCAGTTAACAAGTACAACAAAAAGACCTAACGGTTGTACCTCCATTTACATCTGTTACTAGCCACGCACCTGAGGAGCATAAACACCAGAAGTGGCTGTAGCCACTTAAATATTGTCCAGGGATGCCATTGCCTTTGGTGTGGTTGCTTCTAAAACGGAAAACAAAAACATAACCAAAAAAAAAAAAACCCAACAACAATGGGAAAAGAAAGCAGTTCACTGAGTGTAAATTGGTGATGGTCACGTCAGAGTGGTCGCCATGGTGTTTCTTTTTTGGCAGGTGTGCTTGTGATCCGCAGCGCTGGGGGTACCGGTCCTCTGGCGTGTCCTCCTGCCTTTGACAAGGTGGCCAGGAGGGCTGGCGTTGATTTGAAAATAGCAGTTGTCACCAGAGTTGATGTCACAGGAGAGGTGACAGGCGTTTATGTGACACCTCCTCAGCAAGAAGCTGTTAGATCATGCGATAAAGGGCTGTGGATTGAGCCCTTTCTGATCTGTTACTCTATAAAACCTGCTATGTCAGCTGCCCAGACTGGCCATCCGTTTATGTTCATAAACCGCTTATGTGTGGTGTGAAAGGTTCATTGATATTCATTGAAGGCAGTGTTTAAAATGACTCTGGACCCTTCTTGGGATGTGGCAGATTAAAGTGAAACTGCTTCTTACAAAACGTAAAGTTTCTTAGCACAAGTCACTATCTTTCTAATCTTACCATCATTTTGCTCCAGTGGACGGATTTTGCTGCGAGTGATTCTTTCTGTGTCACAACCAGAAAAGGAGATGACATTAACAAATTCTTTTATTAACACTGTTTGTGAAGAGCTAAATGTTTCAGGCAAGCATCATACTTTTCACGGCACTCCTTCCTTAGTACCATCTGAGCTTGGCTCCCAGTGAAATGCAAAAGGGGTAAAATCCCACTTGTGAAATGCAAATATTTCTGCAGGTCCTTGTATATTTGTAATATTGGTATGAGCTGTCAGGAACCCACAGAAAAACCATGGACTCATTTGTTTGAGTGTAAACAGAACAGATCTGCTAATTAGCTTCTCTTCCTGGAGCCAGGCCTGCGCAATGTACTATCTGCAGGGTTAGATTTATGATTTGTGAAAACAGCTGTGGAGAGAACCTTGGAGAGCCATCCTGTGTCTGTGTAGACAGTGTATTTTTAGCTCATCTGTATCCTTCCTCTAAAAAGAGGTTCTTATTTGTACATTACCAAAGAAGTAACTGCTATGAATGAATTTGCTGCCATAACTATCTGCTGGTCTATTTTAAATATGATGTCACGTTAGCACGGGACAGACTTCTGCTCTAATGATCCCACTGTGGTGACAAACATGCTGAATCTTATCCAAGAGAACTAAACCATAGACCTGTTTTTTCTGCAAAGGAATATACCCCTAGGGAAATTTAAATATATTTAATGTGTTTATAGAAAACAAAGATGGAAACAGTGATACCCTGAGAAGCAGGTCTCCGCCGAGGAAGATCAACATCTGACCTTTAATAGCCTGAACTCTAACCACCCCCTGTTGCACTGGTAACTGACACAGCGTAAAATGTACCTGTCATGATGTATAACATGCTCTGCTGTGTTCTATATCATATGCATTTTTGTATCATCATGTATGACACCAGATTCCGCACTACGGACTTACCAGTTGGGCAGTCCCAGCTCTGGCCCTTGGTGGTGAAGTCACGTTTTGGCTTTGGTGCGGCTCGGGGCTGTGGTCAGGCGTCAGAGTAACAGGAAGTGTCCTCGGCAGCCCGGAGACCCTGCGAGGTGGTTACACGGGAATGACCATCTCTAAGCAGCTCCAGCGCTGCGGGGGTTGCACAGTTTTCAGGCTCTTTGTCCTGCTTTCCGTAACTCTAGCCTGAGCCTGTTTGGGGGAGGCATAGGGATCTCCCTGTAAGCACGTTCTGCCCAGAGCTTCGGGGCTTAGCCTGGGAAGACGTGCCTGCATCGGGAGTCCCCGAACATGTACGTGAACCTCATGATTATGGGGGTGGGGGTGGGAAATGCCAAAGCAAAACTCAGGTCTTTTAGGGACATGTATTGGCAACTTTTATTCTTAACTTTGACTATAGGAAGCATGGTTCTTTACTGGAGATAAATTGCGGTGGAACCTTTCAGATTTGGTAAATCACTTTGCAAGAACGAGAAGGGATCCTGTGTGTATTTACAACAGTCCTGTGAGACAGATATTATGGTGTCTTACTTTAAAGAGGCAGAGGGGGAGGGTATAGCTTAGTGGTAGAGCAGCTGCTTAGCAGGCATGAAGTCCTGGGTTCAATCCCCAGTACCTCCATTAAAAAAAATAAATAAAATAGAGGCAGGAGCTCAGAGAAGCCAGGAGGGTTGCCCAGGGTCCAGAACCTGCATACCTCGCCCCTAGGCTTCCTCAGCCCCCCTTTGGTTCAGGTTTCTCATCTATCCAATGGGGGCTGTGATAGCTGCCTACATGAAACATTGAAGGGAAAGTCCCTGAAACAGAATACCTTTTTCAATACATACTAGTTTACTCATTCCAATAACGAAATGTATAGGATTCTACTTGCATATTACAATTTTTTTTTATTGTTTTAGCATGTATGATGAAAAGTAAGTGTTCTGTGAATAAAGATTTAAAACATTTTTTTGCAAAATAGTTATAGAAGGAGACTCTGCAAGGGTCAGCTATCCTGGATATGGAGAGTGGGAAGGAATTTCCAGACACCGTTGAAAGCATGGATGCGTGCCTTGGATGAGGTCTTCCCTCTCATTTTTCACTTTACTCCTCCCTCCCCTTCCCTCTTCTATCCTTCCTTCCTTCCAGGTGTAGGTGGATGCATGTTGCTTCAAAGGGTTGATCATCTTGAAAGCTTTTCTCCCAGGGTGCCCAGGTAGCAGCACAAACTCTTAGGAGTATCGAAAGGAATTTCTCAGCAATCACCATAGTTTTGAACCTCCCAGACCACACAATAGGCCCAGAGTAAAAGATGCAGAAAAATTCTCTGACAAAACTGTAGCTGTGATACGGTGGTGTATCTAAACCCACAGCAGCACAGAAAAAGGATTTCAACTCTAACCCATGGGGGTGAAAAATCACCGGTTGTGAGAGATTGGGAGGGTGGGGGTTCCGTGAACTTGAAACGCCAGTTGCTTTATAGAGCGCTCTGAGGCACAGGTGTGTGCTGCAGGCAGGGCGGGGAGGTGGGGTGGGGCGGCACAGCCGAGTAAAATCTGTGCCAGCCCCGGAGGAGTGGAAAGTGCATCCACATCCACGAGGGGAATGTGAGGGGAGGCTCCGTCTGCCTCCCTGTGCGCTGAGTTCCTTGTGAGCCAAGGATCCCACTTCCTGCCCCTGAATGCCTGCTGTCTGTCACGGGGCTGTCCGCAGTGGACCCCGATCACAGCAAACTGGAAGGGATTTAGACTGAGAAGCTGAGAACAGTTTTTGGAGTAGCAAAGGCGTGTTTTGTGGAAAGCCTGTGGTTGGTTTCAGTGCTGTTCCATTGATCACAACCTTACACAAGCACTCTATCCATTTCTCCCTCTGCTTAAGCACACCTTTTACGAAGTCTAGTGGGGATTCTGCCTCCTGCTCCTCCTCTGCATTCCTGCGGCACTCACCTCACTCCTGGGGCTCGTGGTCCCCCAGCTCAATGGCACGTCCAGAAGTTCCCTCCACCTCTGGGTCCCTGGCTCCCGTGAGCATCCTTGTGCCTCAGTGGTGCTTAGTAAATGTTGAGTGTCCTGAAGGATGTGGGCGGGGTGGTGACCCCTGAATTGCCGTAAAGTGCAAGCCAGTCTGTTTTCCTTGCTCTCTCCAGCTATTGAGATCTGCTAGGAGACCGCGCTTCCCCAGAGAGCCTCACTATCATCAGTCTCTGCATCTGAACCAAATTCAGATGGTAGGGGGTGCGGGGGGACGTCCATCACATCTCCTTGTGGTGACCACTACACTGCGGACTATACACATGGAAATGTTAACATAATGCATCTCAACCAAGAATGAGATTCATGAGTACCATGAATACTAAGAACTTTATTTTTCAAATTACGTACTTAGAGCAGGAATATCATTAAATGTTTTTCAAATCATCATTTTTAATGGCAGTAAATGATACTAGTGTATGGTACAGATGATAGGACCAATCTTTAAGTGGACATATATGTTGGTCCCAATTTTTCTTTTCTATTTTAAATAAGCTACAGTGGATATCCTTATAACTAAATCTTGGTGTCTTTTTAAAATTATTTTTTAAAGATAAATTCTTCTGGTTTTAAGTATCATTGAATCATTACACCCATTCAGCTCAGTGGGGTGATCACTGAGGGGGCACCTGCTATGGACTGGTATTGGGAGCCCTCAGTACAGAAGACATCAAACTTGTTTTTAGGAAAGCCCCAATACAATAAGGGACTTGGAAGAACATTTGCTAATAGTAATGTCTGCTTTCATTGGGTTATTATGGAAGGGGGAGTGAATAAAATAATAAATGTAAAGCACTTAGCACCAAAATATATATATAGTAAGCATTTAGTAAAATGATCACTTTTATTGTTTTGCACTTCAGTGTTCATCAGATATTTGTAGACTAATCAAAGGAGGTAGATTGCATTAACCCAGGAATAGAGGCATGCTTTGATTTGATCCGCAAGGGTGTTGCACCACTCCATTATGGTGGTATGAGTTCCTCTGGTATAAAATATGGATAATGATACCTACTTATAGGGTTGCTGTAAAGATTACAATAAATGGGTTGCTGTTGGCAAGAGTGAGTCCATTGCCTGCCACACGGTAAACAGTAAAAAAAAAGGATACCCAGTGGAGACAGTACTAATGGTGGTACTAACACCACCGCACTTCGCAGTGATGGTAATGCTAGTGATAGTTACAAAAATGGTAGTAACAGGAGGTGGAAGCAGCATTTCATTTAGGTTTTGATAACTGTGGGACATATAAGCAATGGAACATAGCTTGGGGGGATGTGAGGAAAAGACACAGAGATTTACTTGGCATTCAGTGGGAGCTGAGGGTCAAAGCCACGGGAGTGGATGGATGGCGTGGAGTGTGCAGCCCAGGGAAGGGAGGACAAGGGCAAAGATGGATCATGGGAGAGTAGAGTTTAAATTCAGAGATAGTGGGAGGAAGAAGATGTATTCTGAGATGGGAAGCTGTGATTAGAGAGTGCTAAAGAGCAAGAGATCAAATGGTCAAGGAAGACAGCTCAGCCCGTGGTCTGCCCCCGCCCGCACTGCAAGCCATTTCTCAGTCATTTTCTCATGCTTCCTTCTTACTCAGAATTGTCCTTCTTTCTTCTCTAACAGTTCAAACATTTATCTCTCTAGGTAGGTAGGTCTAGAGATACACACACAAACAAAATATTTATCATAAGTGAGTAAATGTGGTTTTATCCTACGTGCTCTCTTTAACGCAGCTTTTAAAAATGTTTTGTTTGATTCCTTTTTCCCACTCACTTTCTCTCTCTTGCTATCAGCACCACTTCTGCCCATGTACTCACGTTAACTGTTCTAACATACATTCTTTCATACTTTTTATTAATCCTCAGATAATCATATGTGGCTGCAAATGCATATAGCAACAGTTTCATATGGGTACAAGATAACACGTTCTACAATCTGATGAGCCAAGTCCTTCCTCACTGCCCTCACCTTTTAAAAAAGTGTTTTGCTGTTCTCTGGCATTTATTCTTCCACGTGAAACTCAGTGTTCTTTTATCTAAAGAAGATGATTCCCGTTGGTTTTCTTTTGAGTGTATAAATTTGGTAGAACTGACATTATAATGTCTTTCTGTTACCCCAAAAGGGGAAGAAAAAAAAAAAAACCTTGGTTTTTGTCTTGCCTGAAAGATAAGAATTCAGACGGGAGACATAAGTGTCGTGTAGTGAAAAGAATTTAAAGATTCAATTAGTGGCGCAAAATTGCACCTCCAAGAACAGCAGGCAGGCTGATCCAAGGGAGGGTAGCAATGGTCTTTGCCCCCTTCTCTTATCCCTTTGCCTAGAGGGGGTCTCTTGATTGATTGACAGCTCTTGCCCCTGAAGTGCTTAGTCATGTTCGTCCCCTTTGTGCATGTCCTTACCCGTGATGCACACAGAAAAAACTATGAGGGTGGGAAGCCTAAACCATAATGCTAATTATATTTCAGTGAGCATTGGGTCATGTCTGGTTAGGTCCTTGTCGCTACCATGCAGTTGCAGCCATCAGTTTCTTGCTGGCGCTCATTTAGAGGAAGTGAAGCCCCTTTAAGCTAAAGGCAGGCATAACACCATCTTCAGGACCCTCCTCCCGCTCCTCCACCTTATCTGCCCGGTGCCCCCACTTATCTAACTACCTAACATTTCCATCTGAGAAGGTGGTTTGTTTTCCATCAAAAGATCTTGTTTTTAAAGCAAGCTTATTTTATTGTCCTTCAGTACGTTTTAGAAATACTGAAATAAAGTGCATTAGCTTTCATTATTTTTGTATTTATGACCTTGTCACTTTGACTTCTAAGGTTATATTATGCCCTACCATAATGAAATGCTCTTTTTTCTCCCAGAATCAAAGAGGAGTCTTTTCCTTATTACTCAAAAAGATCGTGTTTAATATTGAACTTTACTAAATGGCCATTTTAGCACCAAACTAGGGTTAAAGGCGACATCTCTAAGTTACCCTCTATTTCTCCTTTTTCTTTTTCTTTTTTTTTAAACTATCTTATATTTCTTAGTGAACAAAAGGTCAATTTTATAAATTAAAGGCTCTTTGAAAGCTGTGGCCCAAGTCTCATCTGCTTGGATTTATAATAAGCAGTAAGAGGAGGGAGGAGAAACTCAGCTGGTCACCAATGGAGTGAGGCTTCCTGACCGGAGAAATCTGATTGTTACTGAACACAAGTTCATGTGCCTGACGCACAGAGAGGCCAAACCAGAACGTCGGAGTTTGGAGTAGAGAAGGGTTTAGTGCAGGGCTGAGCAAGGAGGACAGGGCAGCTCACGCCCAAGAAAACCCCAAACTCCTTGAAGGGCTTCAGCGAAGTATATTTAAAAGCCAGGTAAGGGAGTGGGGGGTCACAGGGTACGTGATCAGCTCATGCACAATCCTCTGATTGGTTGATGTGGAGGGAACAGGGCGGTCAACACTGTCCAAACCTGGGCACCAGAAGGTCTGGGGGCCACGAGCTCTCGATCATCAAGTAGTTAATTTCTACCACTTGGTGGTGGTTTTTAACATCTGAAAAGCTCAGAAGATACACATGAGTTACTGTTATCTGGGTACTTCAGAGAGGAGCTGCAGCAGAGGATGTGGGGGAGGGGTCTGACCCTGGAAGGCCCCACAGGGTCCTTACAGTTGGGCAGGATTCTCACAGTGTGTAGGTGCTTTTAGCCATCACAGCTCCTGCAGGCCCACTCTCTCTGACTTCTTATCCCGGACTGTCATGTTCCGTCAGCTGGGGTTCTCATCACTCTCACATCAAGGGGACCCGGACACCATTTCCAAGCCTTTTGAAAAACAGTCTCTGAATTTCTATACTAAATATTCATCCATTCCTCTCAATACGATTTCTTTCTCTTTGGCCCCCAGATATCATCTGTATTTAGTACTTATCACATATTAATAAATCATTGTGTGATTTTAAAAGGTATAAAATTAAATATAAAAATAGAGTATACGAAATGCGCAGTGAGTTCTGGATAATTGTCATTCATCAGAAGTATCATTTGGTATAATGCAGTCTCTTTCCCTTGGATTTTCCCCCTGACATCTCTAAACCATAGACTTCCCTGTTCTTCGCCTAGGCACAGCGCAGGATTTCCCATACTACAATGTTTCCCTGACGGACAGCTCATCCTATCTGAGCCCCGACACGGGGATTAGTCTCTGGTGCAGCGGCTGAAGAGCTATTGTATGAAATTGGTGACCCGCAACATTGCCTGGTACCTGATGTAACTTGTGACTTTTCTCAAGTCTCTATTACTGAAATTCCAGGTCAGTGACTAAAAGGGTTTTGTTTTTAAATGTTGTATTCTCTCTCTATCTCTTTCTAGAAATTTTTAACAAACAAAAGTATAATTGTTTCCAACTCCAGGACCATCTTTTCAAAGCAAAGTGTAGAAATAACTTGACAGTTCTGTGATGTGATCAATGGCATGTGTTACAAAGTTGTTGGAATGAAGTGGTAAAGAGATTTTTTTTTATAAGTTTGCTCTTAATTCATGTTTAACAATTTGACATAAGAAAATAGCGTCTTAATTAGGGATTCAGCTAGTAATAAACTCCAAGATTATCCTGCTGACTGGAAACAGTGTCTTCTAAGCACTTCTCAATCATTCACCGACATCTCTCAAATAGCCCTAAATGATTTCAACACTGTGTTATTTACTTATTTATGTATTCTTTTTATTTCATATTTCTTCTACTGGGTTGTAGGCTTCTTGAAAATGAAACTTTTGTCCAGTTAATTTCTGTGTCATTTATAATCCTTAGCATAACATCTTATAAATAGCAAGTACTGAATTCACATGTATTGAGTGACTGAATGAATAAATACTATGATCCCTTGAAACCAATTGACAATATATCATGAAGAGAATATAGTCATTCTGGAGAGAAACAGGTGTGTTTTTCTTTTTTTATAATTTTTTTAAAATGTTTAATTTTTGGCGGGTGAGGCAATTAGGTATTTGTTTGTTTGTTTGTTTAATGGAGGTACTGGGGATCAAACCCAGGACCTCATGCATGCTAGGCACATGCTACACTGAGCTATACCCTCCCTGTGATGTGCTTTTCAATTTAAGAAGCAAGTTATAGATTTAAAGTTCTATTGTGAAGCTGAGGCCATGCATTTGACAGGAGAAACTGAGAATCAATGGGCTGCACCCTTACTCAATCCATTTAGAATCCTTTGCTGAACTCTGATTACCAGTACTTTATAGAAAGAAAGTGTTTTTAATCTGTGAACCCAGAAGTTATGTCCTGAATTTTAATACACATTCACTGTTATTTTCCTTGAAAATTATTGTTCTAAGCATTCTAAAAAATGTGAAGATTTTACCCAAAGATTTATTAAAAAACTTTTTTTATTGAGGTACAGTGTTGTGTAGTAATTCAAATAATATTGACTAATAGCTGTTCGATTTAGATTTTTTTCAATGACTTAGTAATTTTGTTCCAAATGAAACATACTTCTCTGGTTTCCTGTGGTGTTCCTCAAATAGCATACTCAGCAATTGCGAATTAAAGATCATCTCTATTCAGCTAAATAATGAGATGACATTCATTTATTATCTCTGGTGCTTCTCTCTTTTTTTCTGTATCTCTATATTACTATTTTTAAATATGTATTTTAAACAAATTACTCCGTACAATGTAAAATATGACAACTGTCTTAGGCATCTTCCTTGTAAGTCCTGTTGTTGCCATTATGCTTTGCACATGGCCTTTTAGAATTTATAATTTTAATTTATGAAGCTCAAAAATGCAGTGATCATAATGCAAAATAACATAGCTGCAATTAGTATGTTTATTCTTTTTCCACTTCGGTCTTTAAAAAATAATAATAAACTCCCAGTGAACTCTTACCCTGTAAATGACCTGATATGACATATTTGAACTTACAGTGAACTTTCACATGAACTTGCAGTTCTCCTCTGAGAAATATAACAGATGGAAAATAAGCAGATTTTTCAAATATTTTTAGATGCAGTTCTTTGACGTGTTTAACGGAGTCAACAAGGCCAGCTATCTCTTTCCAGTGTTTACTTTGCTGACTTCATGGTACTGCCAGGTTTTTGGTTACATTAAATACCTGCATTCAGTGTTTCAGTTATATTTTTATTCTACCAGCATCTTGATTTTAAACTTGTATATACATTTAAAGGTGAAGCTAATTGGGTCATAAAATACAACAAATTCTAAGATAATTTTATTGGACCTACTGAAATACTGTTGTTTCAAATCATTGAGATACTAGGGGCTTTTAAAGATCCATTTCAGATTTTAGACTATGAATCAGCTACAATGTTTTTTCACTTTGAATCGTTTGCAGCTAGGAGTTCAGTTCAAGATGCACGTGGTTTCTGAACCAGTCACTTGGGAAAGGAAGAGGAAAATTAATTGAGCAGCAACTACTGTGTTACATCTGCTGTGGTATGGGACAGGCTCCTTATAGATCTTTCATCTTTACAACTCTCCTGCAAAGTAGTTATCATGCTCATTTTACAAGAGGGACGGAGACAGAGAGGTTCAGTAACTTGCATGAGAAAAGACAGCTAAACTGGGAATTAAAGCAAGGTCTCCCAGACTTTCAAGTCCTTTCTCCTTCAATAGTTTTGTGCTCCCAGAAACAAAATGTTCTGTTTGAGGACATAGATGCCAAAGAGAAAAGTGTGATAAAGCTGTAATAGCTTTATAATCTTTGTTTGGAGAATGTAAAGAGTTTATTTCTTTGTATTTATCGTGCAATATTGATAAATGAGTTAGCTTGAAAAACTCAGAATGTTCTCAGTGATAGGAAAATAGTAACTTAAGACTTTTGCTTCTCTTGAAAGTTTCCTGTTGTTTACAAAAAAAAAAAAACACTACATATACGTATATTACATTTACCAAATAATGCAGGCATGTATGTTATTTATTCACTGAAACGTATTTGCTTGCTTAGAATCAGTTCTTCTTAACACCCAATTTATTCTCAGACCATAATTTATTCGTTCTGAGGAGTGTTTTAGATGTTATTCAGTTCAGAAGGAGATTATACTTAACGGATGTAGACATGTATAAAACGACACAGCTATGTTGAGATCAGAATGTGAACTGTATGCAGCTGTAATTAGCCCAACTTTCCTGACACTTCACTTGTTAATGACAGTATCATTGGCAAGACAGATAAAGATCTTTGCATTTCACAAGGGTGTGTTCAGAAGCTTAGATTCATTCCATTGTTTATGTTTTAACCTTATGTCATCAGGTAAGTGCTTGTTACCATGACGGTTTCAGAGCAACTGCTGTCTGCACACCGGGAGGACCCAGAGCGGCTGAAAAGGAGAGGTGGACAGGTGGACAGCTGAAAGAAAGTATTTTGAAAGGTTTGTCTATGAGACAAAAAAATGGACTCTCTAGTCTAACTAAATTCAAGGCATGTTAGTAATCAAATTCTTTAACAAGAATCATTATTACGATCACTTAACATTTCCCCCTGAGTATTAATACATTTGTTCAGTACATTTTATGTTGTGGCAGGTTCTGATACAAATGAGTCTTGCATCAGCAACTTTACAGTTTAGCTTGCACAGATATCTAGAAACAAGTATTGGAAAAGTTTCTTGGATGCTAAATTCTACTAGAAACCTATGCTTTTTTTTCCTCTCTTACCCTGAAGAGTATGTTCAGAAAGTTAACATAATGCATACGGGCAACAGAATCAGAAGTCACAGATTCTTTGACAGGTCATATGGTACCTTCAACCATTTGGTGTCTGGAGAGCATTTATAGTTTGTCCCAGAAAATTTTCTTTTCTTTAAAAAATCCAGAGAAAGAAATTTCATAATAGTTCTATAGCCAAATTTAATTAACAACGTTTATGAAAGTTCTGATGCTTGAATCAAATCTTTTACATTCTATCTGCAGTGCTGATGCTTCCTACCATGTCCTGTATTTAAACCATGTTGTTGAGTTACTCAAGAGAATCTGCGTTAAAGATTCAAGCCCTTATTAATTAAAATGAGTAAGTGCTGGTGAGACACAGGAATAAACAAATTAGTGCTAATCCTTTTTTCACAGGGAGGGACTCATAGCAAATCATTTTATCCTTTATCAACAATGATGATCATGAAATATTTAAAAGTAGAAAAAATAAACAGGAAAATGAATGAAAATTGTGCACAATCCCATCATTCAATGTAGAATCAAAGTATTTTTAAATTAAAGACAACTATAATATGAATTTTTAAGACTATCCAGATTATTAATTAATCCTCTCTTTCCACTAACATTTGAG
Organism: Vicugna pacos; assembly: GCF_048564905.1. Taxonomy (NCBI): domain Eukaryota; kingdom Metazoa; phylum Chordata; class Mammalia; order Artiodactyla; family Camelidae; genus Vicugna; species Vicugna pacos. The sequence continues at coordinate 11,005,639 of NC_132988.1, read as the reverse complement.
TCCTTTACTACATACCAATCACTTCTGGGCTTTGGGTGTATACTTGTGTGCAAGACAGACCAAAAGCTTTAGTATGCGGATAGACATTAAACTAATAACCCGCAAAGAATTGAAAAGTGATTTAAAGAAATATTAAAGAGTGTTATGTAAAAGAATAATAATGGAACATAATTTAAATTTAGCAGTTAAAGAAGACTTTATTAGGGGATACTTGAACAAAGAAACCTGAAAGAGGAATACTTTCTTAGGCACTTAAATAAAATAAAAGCAATGAAAACATACCTGATACAACATTCAGTAAATATCGTTCAATGAATGAATGCTATTCTAAAAGTCAGGAAACAAAGCAAACATTAAAACAGAAAGCATTCAAACAACGTCTCAAAAGTTGTCAAAATCATAGCTGCGCTAATAAACACAAATGCTACAAACTGCCCCATTAGAGGATGAATTTAACAGATCTTAATATTTATCCAGCTGATAAAAAAGAACAGAGTATTAGAACATAATATAACAGTGTTGAATTAATAGCTGCAGAGAGAACATTTTTCCCCACAAGACAAGTCTGCACCTTATTTCCAAGCATCCTCAAGGCTACTTTAATCCATTTCAGAAAGTAGAAATTTTGCAGACCACATTCTTTGACCATATGTAATACAACAGATGAGCAATTAAACTTTAAGCAACAAAAAACCCCCCAAAACTCGAGTCCCTCAGAAATATAAAAAATACTTGTACATATAATTATTGGATCAAAGAGGAAATCTTCAATTTCAGACGGTTTAGAGAATAAGGACACTGAGGCTGTAAGATATCAAATGTTTGATGTGAAGCTGAAGCTGTATTCGGGAGTGACCTGATGGCCTTAAATGCCCCTAGATTGCCCTCCTTTCACTGTACTTGTTATTGGTGTCCAAAATGAGTGACCTCCATTAGGGGCCGAAACTAAGGGATTCTTGGCATTGACCTACCATAAATTCATGAATATTTTTTAATTGCATTTACTTTGCTGTAGAACTTGTCTCCTGTTTGAAGAAGCTGGCTTGGAAGGCTATAGTGAGGTTCATGTTCAGACTTCAGGATCTGAAGAAACATATGGAGCACAAGCTAAAGCAGATTTAAATGGAGTAAGTAGAACAGGGGATTTCTTATTCCAGTGTAAATGAATGGGTTGAAATACTCTCAATAAATTATGTATGAAAGTGTTTATTGTAAAGACCAACCTGGCTAAGGTTTAATGGATAATGAATTTGGGGTTATTTCTGTTTTACAGTGTGTATTTTTTAAAAAAAATCTATAGTTCTTTAACAAGCTTATAATTCAGTTTGAATTTTCTATTTGCCTATGGCAAAACTCACCTCAATTCCATTCCCTTCCTTTCTTGTTCCACCTTTAATATTTGACTTGTGTTTAGGCTCTTGGGTGTCATATATATGGTTTTCTTCAAAAGTTTTTAGAGAGCTACAAATTTAAAATGTTAACTTCTAACTTGGTCTTAATATATGTTGTTTGTTCTTCAGCAGTAAAAACAGAAGAAATATTTTTTCCATTCTTGCTGGAAAATTTCTCACTATTGACTAGAAAAGGGATCAGTGATTCAGAATTAAGTTTTTATTTACATTTAAAAATTTAACATATAAATCATGTCAAAATCTATTGTAACTGCCCATTATAAATCAATTTTATTAATCTAATTTAACTGAAGGTATGTTGGGATTATTTTTTAAACAGCCAAATTAAATAAAATGATGTATGATCAATGTCTTATTAAATTATAGGTAATTAACTTGACCTTATCTAGGTAGTTTTTTCTGTTATCTCTGTATTTATTCCTAGCAGCATTATTACAGATATGTCTTGTATAAACTTTCTGTTCACATCTTTAACCCTTTTTAAAGACTTTTTTAAAACAACTTTATTGTGGTATAATTTCTGTACAGTAAATTACACATATCCCAGACATACAATTTGATGAATTTTGATAGATGTATGTATACACCTATGAAACTGCCACCACAATCAAGATACCTAACAATTCCATCACTCCTCAAGAGGTGCAATTTTCAAACTCCCAATTTATCCCTTCCCATCCCCTTTACTCCCTGGTAAACAAAAGTTTTTTCTCTATATCCGTGAGTCTGTTTCTGTTTTGTAAATAAATTTATTTGTGTCTTTTTTTTTTGATTCCACAAATAAGTGATATCCCATGATGTTTTTCTTTCTTTTTGTGGCTTACTTCTCTTAGAATGATGATCTCCAGGTCCATTCATGTTGCTGCAAATGGCATTATTTTATTCTTTTTTATGGCTGAGTAGTATTCCATTGTATAAATATACCACAACTTCTTTATCCAGTCATCTGTCGATGGACATTTAGGTTGTTTCCATGTCTTGTCTATTGTCTTTTAAAAGATTTTTTAACCCAACAGTCATATTCACAATGGTCTGACCATCTTATCTATTCTGGAGTATTTGTAGATATTCTGGTTTATAGTGATTGCTTTCACTTAAGTGTTAATCAAAGATGGGAAAATGTATGGGAAACAGCAGTGACAACTGGAGTGGTAACAGTTAACATGAATTGAGGGGTTAATAAGTGTCAGGCACTGTTCTAAGTGCTTTACTGGTGTTGACCTTTAGCTCTCACAGCAATCTTCCAGGCAGGTCTGTTAGTACTTCTATTTTATAAATGAGCAAACTCAGGCACAGAGAGGTTGAATAAATTGTCTAATGTCCAACAGCTCCTGAGGAGCAAGACCAGATTTTATATCCATTACAGTCTAGTTCTAATACCTGCATTTTTAACCACTAGGAGCAAGAGTGTCATTTTAGTGCAGTGAATTAAAAAGATCTAACACCTTTGTAACTGAATTAGTAAGGCTTGAATGACATAAAAAGATAATTCATTATATTTTAGAAGAGAAAAATTATATTGTTATTTATAGTCCTAGGTATATTAAAGTAAATAACTCAAAGGTCTATGTTCAAAATTTTATTGAGATTCTTTTCCATTTATGAATTTCTTCTTTTCTATAAAATAGTAAGTAAGCTCAACAAGATATTGACTAAATATTTTATTTTGATAACAGGTTTGTGGAGAAGGAATTGTTGGTTCCATAATTTTTTCAGTCTGTTATTCATTTCATTTTATAGAGCCCCCAAAATGCCAAGAACTTCTGTGTTTTATTTTGTACAACTAGTGTGTGGTAAGGTCAGGATATAAACTAGAGGCCTTTTAAAATTATATAGGAAATTTTAGATGCTTGATAAAACCCAGAAACAGGAACCAGGTGTCAAAGTGTAGATATTTAACTGTTCATAGAAATGTGTGCTCTATTGCCAGGTGGCTTAATCACCATATTTACTCCAACTGAATTAGAACTCATGAATGTAGAACTTAAAATGAAAGGTTACTGTGAAAGTCAACTTTTGATTTGTTGTTTGGAAGGTATGTTTTATTAAAAGATGCTGGAAAGCAATACCTCTGCCTTTTTTTCTTGCTGTGCCTATGAACCTCAGTAGAGTCAGATAATTAAATTGTCAAGTTGATTCATTAAGTTGGTTTTAGACAGATTGACAGTAAACATAGTAGGAAAAGTAGACATTTACTTTAATTATTGGTCTTATTAAAAATAACTATATCTCATATTTGTACTTGAAGAAATGTTTCACATCTGAAGACACACTTAGTTTCATCATAATAAGTCTTTGCAGTAGTTAGGAAGCTGATATGATCTGCATTTTACTAAAAGGGAAAATTATGTCATGGAGAAAAGAACTGACTTAATTAAAGACGAGCAGGTCTTTAGAAGAAGCAGCAGAACTCGCCCTCACATTTCTGCTCCTTTTTAGTGCCCTTGCAGATGACCACACGTTTCAAAGAAAGGGATTGCTGAATTCTTCAAGTTTTCAAATAAGACATTTTTATTTACATATCTATAAGCTATAACTCTATTTCAAAGTGGGATAATTGATTCATTCTGTAATAAACTATCCAATGACTGTATTTCCTCTATGGTGTAGATATTCTAAGGAAAAATGGAGTTACAGTAGTTATACACACATAATTTAAGATCACCTGGCATGTGAAGAAACTACTCAGAATCAATGAGATAAAAGAGGGAAATGAAAAAAATGGGAATTTTACAAAGATAATTTTAGCAGTTTTTCCAAGCTGTAACTACCATGTGTCAAGTTGTATTCTTTAGATAAAATTAATTATTATTAATTTATCGGGTACTAAGAGTGCTTTCATCTATTCCTAATAAAGTGTTCATTTTTGTGGACATGCATGGCATAATCAGGAAAACATAATAATAAACTCCTTAGAGTAATCATGCAAACCAGAGATAATTATATGGTCCAGAAAAAAATCTTTCATGCAAACACAGATTTGTGCCTTTTTTTGAGCTATGCATTTGTTAATTTCCACTCTTTGTTGATAGGGTCCTCGAGAAGTGGTCCTCTGGCTTTCAGCTCATCATAAACAGAAGAAGGCAGTAAAAAGTTTTTTCAAGAGAAGTTGCACCAGCAGGGACTGGAATGGGTAAATACACATATTTTTACGGTTACAGCTCCGAGAATCCCTTGCCTTCCTACCACCAGCTCAGTTATAGTATTCATTAGTTTGCCCTTCTGAACTTGGCAACGTGTGCTACGCTACGTGGGTCATGCTGTTCTCAAACCCCTCTTGCCTTTGAGCATTTAAACATTCATCAAGTATATAGCTTTAAACATTCATCTTTAAACCTTTAAACATTCATCAACCTTTAAGCATTCATCAAGTATATACCCCTTCTCGTAATATTTATTTCAAGTTGATCGAAATTTTAGAAACCTCTTGACATTAAGTGTGGCTGTACCTGTTTTCCCATTATGTGTTTGTCAAATGATGGATTTAGGTGATTGTCCCAGACAAAGCAACCTCGTGGAGTTCATTCTGGGTTTACTGTGCCCATGTCGCCACTCCCATCCTGGCTTCCAGTCTCCCTACATTCAGATCCATTTGTCCAGAATGGTCTCTTCTTTCCTGGTGCCCCGTGACGAGGTATGATGGTGCCGTGTGCCACGCCACCCCTGGGCACACAGGGCCGTGCCTGCAGTGCTCTGGCTTTTCCCTTACAGCTGAAATGGACCTGCCATGATCCCAGGACCAGGCCACTCAGGAGGCTTCAGTTTCTAATCCAATGAACTCATTCCTTCATTGGGACGTAATTTTTGAAAGGCCTTGAATTCCCACATTGTACATATGGAGAAACTGAGGCTTAGAGAGGTGAAGTGGGTAAACTGAGAGAGGGCAGGAATCCTTCTCTGGCTCCCAAGAAGAAAAGTAAAATCTTGTAGTAACATTAATGTCCCAGGGAGAAGTTCTATTCTGTGGCCATGTCTTACCTCTTCCTCTACCAATGATGAAAGTGGAATGGAAAATTGAATTTTGGCAATGCAAAACTTACATTTTAAAATTAAAACAAAGCAAAAATCAACAAGTGGGACTACATTCAACTAAAAAGTGTCCGCACAGCAAAAGAAGCAATCAACAAAATGAGAAGGCAACCTGTAGAATGGGGGACAATATTTGCAAACTGCACATCTGATAAGGAGTTAATACTCAAAATATATAAGGAACTTGTACAATTCAATAGCAGAAAAAAAAGAGTCCAATTAAAAAAAATGGGCAGAGGACTTGAACAGACAGTTTTCCGAAGAAGACATACAAATGGGCAACAAGGCCATGAGGAGGTGCTCAGTGTCACTAATCGTCAGTGAAATGCAAACCAGAACCACAATGAGATATCACCTCTTAGCTTTTAGAATGGCAGTTACCAAAAAGACAAGAGATAACAAGTGCCCGTGAAGATGTAGAGAAAAGGGAACCTTGGTACATGTTTAATAGGAATGTAAATTGGTGCAGCCACTATGCAAAATAGTATGGAGGGTCTTCAAAAAATTGAAACTACCGTATGATCTAGCAGTTCCACTCCTGGGTATTTATCCAAAGGAAATGAAAACACTAACCCAAAAAGATATGTGCATCCTTGTGTTCTTTGCAACATTATGTACAACAGCCAAGACATGGAAGCAACTTAAGTGTCCATGGATGGATGAATGAATAAAGAAAATGTGGTGTATGTATATAAACATAGATGGACCTTGAAGGCGTTACCCTGAGTGAAATGAGTCAGATAGAGAAAGACAGATACTGTATGATCTCTCTTGTATATGGGGTCAGAAACATGGAGCTCATGGAAACAGAGAATAGAATGCTGGTTGCCTAGGCCTAGGGGTATGGGAATTGGGAAAGTGTTAGTCAAAGGGCCCAAAGATTCAGTTCTAAGTTGAATAAGTTCTGGAGATCTAATGTGCAGCGTGCTGACCTCGCTGTTCTGTATACTCGAAAGTTGCTGTGAGAATAGAGCTTAAATGTTCTCACCATAACAACAAGAAGAAAGTGATAATTATGTGAGGTGAAGGGTGTGCTAACTCACCTTATTGTGGTAAACATTTTGCAAAATATGTGGTGCATCAAAGCATCACGTTGTACGCCTTAAACTTACACAGTGTTGTATGTCAATTAGACCTCAATAAAGCTACAGAAGAATTAAATTAAATTAAAACAAGAACCACATTAGGGAAAGAGCAGAGGTATATTCACAAAAAAGCTAGTGGAGCTTAAACTCCAGGGCCTCTCACTTACACAGCCCCTTCTGGGGCTCTACTGTTGTGCTCACATAGTCAGATATTTTTGTAAATTTTCTAAGAGTAAGATGTTTTATCTGTAAGAATATTATTATCTCTTTCCACTTTTCCCTTTCATCAAACTTTTCCATTGACTGTGTTTCTGTGCCCCCCAGCCTGATCTGTGTCTGGTATTGTCAGCCTTTGTGGTGTTGGCTGTGTGACACATAGTCTACAATAGTCCTGCCCAGCCACACTGACTCACCTAATTTCACGAAGTGGACAGTGGAGCCAGAAGTTTAGTTGCTGTGTTGAATGGTCCAGCATCAGAAATACAGCGTAGTGGAGGAGAAGCAGATTTGAAAGGTGTGCAGGCAGAAGCTAGTCCATATGTGGAAAAGTCTTCTAATCATTACGTGCATAAAATTCATCAAACATGTAAAATTCGTTAGGCCTGTAGGCAGAATTGGATTCTCACTGTCACCTAGTCAAAACTAGAGGTTTTATATTCCTTTTATATTTTATATTCCCTCTCAGAAATATAATTGACAGTGAAACATCTGTAATTATAGTAGCACACCAAAGTGAAATTACTCTGAATATATTTCTATGTGTGATCAATAGATACTCTTCTATCAAGAATTAAATCATAAGAAACTTGCAGACCAAGTCGAAAGCAGTCATTCATTGAGAGAGAGAAATTTCGAATAGAAAGTAATTAATTAAGTGATGTAATGAATCATATGAACACATTAGGAAAAGATCTAACTTTCTCACTGATTTGACAACAAATACTTCCATCAGTAAACTAGCAAAAACCTCATAACACCCCACAAAGTGAACCATCAGTGACAAGCTGGTTGAGTGTTGTCATAAAGCACTCAAGATTAACTTGCACAAGAGAATCAAAACGCCCTGAAATCTTACGACTCAAGCATGAAAGAGACTTCTGTCCCAAACTTAAACTTACGGGACATAAAAGAGTTGTGAAGCTGAATATTTTTTGCAAAACTGTTAATGGTAAAGAATACGTTTTAATCTGCTGTGCTGAAGAAATGACTGAAAAACCTTTGGACTATTTACATAGAAATTTAAAATAGTATTTGCAATTGCGTTTGTATATATTTGCATTTATATTTACATAGAAATTATTTGCATTTGAAGAGGTGATCAGAGTATGCAGCACAGAAATGTAGGAAAAGATATGGGAGAAGATACTAGGCAATAAATTAATAAAAAATTATACTTTCTTCTACACCGTGATATTAGTGGCACTTGTCAGCTTTCTAAAATTTTATAACTTGTGATTTTTTTCTCATTCATTTTCATATCTGATTTTATAATTTATTATTTTTCTCAACAGATTTTCTGCAAATTCTATTAGCTTCAGGCCTTCTGATACCTGGATCAGCTCCACTTCTAATTAATGATTCTGCTACTTGATTTTTAATGTCAAAAACAAGTTAGAAAATGTTTTAAAGCCCCAGTTCCTTCTCTTTTTTGAGAACAATGATGAATAATGAATAATGCTTGCCCAGATACCCTACAGGGTTATCAGGTTCTCAGAGAAAGACAGAGGGAGAGGAGAGAGGGGAAGTAAAGGGAGAAGGGAGGGAAGGAGGGAGGGGGGATATAAATGACTGTATGTTGTGGACCACAAAGCAACGTGCATGAGCAAGACACGAGGTGATCTCAGTGAAACCCTGCCACAGTATATGGCCTCCTCCTGTCTCGTCTTAGCCTGTTGCTCATAATTTTATCTTTTCCTGGTGGTTTGGTATTGTCATTGTCAACATATGACCTGCACAGCCTGACTCTTTAGAGTGTCCATTCATTTTCAGGTTTAAGAAAACTAAAATCCCCAACTTGATTCAGTCACTGTATTTTGTAGATTCTGATGCAGCTGAAAACAATTTACTAAGTGATACTGAATTTGGGAAGGAGTTCAGGAGTTCTGGGGCCTCCTATTTAAAGGTCCTCATTTTAGGCCAAATCTTTCTTACTGTTTCTTCCAATGGAACATTCACAGCACCTCGTCTGCTTTCTAAGGTACAACAGGGGATAGTCTGACCGAATGTTACATCAGTGCATAACAAGAGTGACCAGCTTTCTGCTTCCAGTATCTGTGCCTTCATTGCTCAAAGCTCCACCTCTGTCAGTATCTAGTTCCGCATCTGAGGTGCAGCACCTCATTTCCAGGTACCAAATTCCGTGTAGGTCAAGGTTCTTGGTCTCAAGCAGAATTCTAGCTAGTTTAAGCAGAAACAGATTTACTGAAAGTTATCAAGTGTCTTCCAGAATCTTGGGTGTAACAATTTTAGGTATCCTCAGTCAAACCACACACGCATGCACACACAGACGCAGTGGTTCTAGGGAGCCACAGCTGCATCCGGTAGGAGCTGCATGTGAGCCCACCTTGGTTGTCTTGGAAGAACCACATGGCTCCACGCTATGCTCCCCAGAAGATACAGACCCCCTGCATGCAGTGATCACGTCTCACTGCTTAGTTGTCATTCAAGTCCTGGCTAGCCACTTCTGCTTGCTGGGGACGTAGGCCACATGCCTGCACCCTAGCTGCAAGGACACTGAACAATGTTGGGAGTCAGACTGAGTGAGGGTGAGCCAACCTGCAGAATCTTCCAGCATTTCCTGCTTCCTTGTGAATTCACTGGGAGACTTTAGGCAAGGTACTTAACCTCTCTAGCTAATCCATTAGCCTAATACCTAGCGTGAGGATTTTGGACTCCTTGAATTCCAAGAGTCCTTATGGTAATACAAATCTGCGTCAGGACAAATCTGTGTCTGTGCTCGTTAGCATTCTGGCTTCCAGTGATGGAATCCTTACATGAACCTACCTGTGAGAAGGGCCGGGGTGAAGCTGACTTCAGGCTTGTCTGGCTCACCTGACCTCCCACTGTCTGTGTGTTGGCTGTGAAAAACCAGCTTCTTGGTGAAACTGGAGAAGCAGCCCCTGACAGCCCCGAGGCTCAGGACCCAGCAACTCTGAGGTTATAGAGGAAAAGGATTCCTCCTTCCCAGAATCCATTTCTCAGTTCTGGAAGAAGGACTCTCAGTAGCCAGGCTTGGTTTGTGTGCCCACTCTTGTGGCCAGAGGGTAGAGTCTTTACTCAGAGAAAGGGCGTCACACAGGCATGGCCAGCTGAGAGACTGCTTGTTTTTGAAGCAGTCAGCCGCCTCCGTCTGTGACCCAGGCCGACTCTGAGATCTAGGGTGTCCCTGTAGGTGATGCAGGCTTTCTTCATTTGTCATCAGGCTTTTATTTTTATGAGTTTCAATGTTGGGTGGGGTTTAATAGAAACAAACAGCATATACGACTGAGCACCTGAATTCATGGAGCTTACAGTTTTCTGTTTTTTTTTTTTTATAAAGGTAAAAACAATTAGAGGCTTAGAGGTCCTAGCCATAGACAAACAATATAATGGCTTTAAGGAAAGATCTGAAATCCTAAAGCAGATGAATATGGAACTTGAAGGATGCATTGCATTGATACAGCAGTGTTTGCCAGGCATTTTGTCCCAAGTCATGCTCCCAAGGCAAATCACATTTGGCTTGAAACATCATTGGTAAAATATAAAACTGACTTCTTTTTTTCTTGAATTTTTCCCCGTGATCTTTTTTCTTGGATGTTGACTGTGTTGATATATAGGTAGCATTTTCCTTTGTGAAGTTATGTTATTGTACTGAATACACTTTGTCTTTAGCAATAAGCAGGACAACATAGTCCTTTGGTCTTTTGCTTTATGAACATAGCTTGTGTAACCTGAAAAAAGTGAGTTTCTCCTTGGGATCAATCTGAATGAATCTTTGTAATCTGAAGCACATGCATATTAAGTAGAGAAAACTAATTGCAGTAAATCCTGGTAATAATCCGAATGTTTTAATAATGTCACATTGTTATTTCTGAAGTTACGTGTAACACTGTTACATAAGGGTCTTATTTTTAAATTGTTTCAGTCCTGTTGGCCTCTGCTTCTCTGATGATTAAGTTAGACTGGCTTCATTCGATTTTGTTTAATTGAATTTTATACTGAACATGTCCATCTCAAAGCTTTTGAATGCATTTTATACCCTTTTCCTTGTGGACAATCCATATAGATGTGGTTAGTGGTTGATACATATTTTGTTTAATTATTTCTTTTTTGGAACATTTATCGCAATTGGCAATAACCAATTTATTTACTTCAGTGATGATAGAGGATCACTCCTTGCCTTCAAAAGTAGGATTTATCCACACTAGTAAGTGGAATATAACTCTTTTAATGACAACCAAGATCATTTTAACTTATTTATCCCAGAGTTCATGTCGCTTTTTCATTGTAGAGTAAGTGGCTCTTAACAACTAAGTGGGGATCCTTAATATTCCAGTCCACAACCTCTAATGAAAGCCAGTGCCCTAGGGAGAACTGCTGTCTCTATAATGCCAGGAAAATTAAAATCTTGGCATTATAATCTAATTGAGAAATCTATTTGGAGAGATGGGTTATTAGAGATGAAATGTGTCCTCATGGAACAAAAGGAAACTAAAGACATGAGGGAGTGGGAATAGGATGTTCTGGAAACACACAGCAGGAGCCTAAATTACCAAAGCAGTGGAAACTTAAACTGAGCATCCAAAGATTACTAGTAGTGATACTCAGCCTTGTGAAAAGAGTTCTAGTCAGAGGAAACGCATTAACGCTCAGAAGTAAAAGAGAGGTTGGCAGTTTGAAGTTCCCCTTAACAACAGCGGAAGGTTGGGGTCAGCTGAGGGAGAGGCATTAGGAAACGGATGACAGAAAAGGCTAACCTAGGAGAAGATTAGCTGGGCTAAGAGAAGTGGGCTGATCACGGCCCTTTGGGAGGCTGAATTTACGGGACTGACTAATTAACTGGATTTGAGAAACAAGGGAGAGAGGGGCATCAGAGATGATCCTGGAATCCGGCTTGGAGCCCTGGGTGGCTGGTGGTGCCACTCACTCACGGAGAAAGAGAACATGGGGGAAGAGGCAGGTTTGGGGGAGTAGGGGGACATTTCAGGACATCTAGCAGGGAGCTGCTGGAGAGATTCAGATTGAGGAGACAGAAGTATATACATACTAATTTCATACCAACGTACAGGGGGTTTGCAAAAAAGGATCCTTCAAAAGAGGGTTAGAAGGATCTACCAGAGGAAGGAAGAAAAACTAGGACAGAATGCTTTTATAAAGATTCAAGGAGAGAAAGTGTTTCAAAAAGGACAGAATGGCTGTGGTGTCAAATGCTATGCAGAAGTCAGTTAAGATAAGAAGCCGAACAAGTCCCATTGGATTTTGCAGTGAGGATGTTGCTGGTGACCTTGGCCAAAGCACTTTCAGTAAAATGCACGGGGCTGAACCCAGATGCAGGGGGTTGAGGAGTGAATGGGAAATAAGGAACTGGAGATAGTGGATGCAGACAGTTCTTTTAAGAAGAATGTTAGTGGAAGGGAGGGTAAAGATAAGGCAGATGCCAGAGGAAGATGGAAGACTGAGGGACAATTTAATGTTTTAAATTTAATACAGGTGAGACTTGAGCGTGTTAAACACTGGTGATGTGAACTAATTAGTGGAGAGATGAAGTTTGCAGATACTGAAGGCAGGGGGTTCAGTCAGTAGAGGGGCATCCCTGAAAAAGTGGAAGATGGATCTGCAGTATTGGCTAAGGGACTGGAGAATGGCTTCAGTGTCAGGAATGCTTTCAACTGCAAACAACAGAATACCCAACTACTCATCCTGCCTCACTCAAGCAGAGGTTTATTTTTCTCACGTGACAGTATTTTTCTCAGCTAAGCAATTGCTGGCATGGCTCCAGCAGTCAGTGATGTCAGTACTAAGGGGGTGAACATCCCTATATTCGTCTTGGCCTTTCCGCTGTGAGCAAGGCAAAAAAAAAAAAAGAGGGAAGGGATGGTGTTGGCTACACTTGGTCCCATAGTAATCACTAAAGTGTATCCAGAGGCCTCCAGGAGACGTCCGCGTACATCTCATTGGCCAGTGCTGTGTCACTTGACCGCGCCCCTCTACAAAGAAGCCTGGGGGCACTTTCCCATCCTCAGGTGGAAGGGGTCACGGGAGACAGGACTTGGGAATGGCAGTCAGATCGGCCAAATGTTCTACCACGGAGCAAGGGCAGTTTTTATCAGTTTGAGAACATGTAGATGGAAGACTTGCCATCTGATGTTTCTGTTTGTTTTGAACTTGGAAATGAGGTCGTCTGCTCAGAGAGTAATGGAACATTTGCAAGTGGTGAGAATAGGAAACGCCCTCTTTGGAGATTTAGAGATACTGGGGACTGGGGATTTCTGAGCAACTCTGAGGCTCAGTTGAGATTAGAGACCCTGGAGTCCCAGGGCACTACTGGAGGATTGTGTGACTTCTCATTAAGTGACGACGGGACAGGAGGAATGTTATTCTTCCCTGTGTATCACATATTTGATGCATATAAAGTGATTGCCCTATTTAATCATTTTTATTTTGAATTCTGCTTATATGAAATGCATATGGTTACTCTTTTTAAATTTTTAAGATTATGCTGTATAAATCATTACCTCCCTGTAGGTATGTCTGTTATAGATTTACCTACCGATGTTGGAGGAGGTTAATAACATATACATTCCTGTGGATTTTTTTTCCAGCTTTTTATTTTGATAGTTTTCAGATATATAGAAAACTTTAAAGACTAGTAGAATGAATATCTTTATCACTAATTAACACGTTCCCACATTTTCTCCTTTCTCTGTCTCTTTGTCCTTTCTCTCTCTCTCTCTCTACACACACACACACACACACACACACACACACCCTGCACACTTTTTTTCCTGAATCATTTGAAACTATAAGTTGTAGACAGTGAGACACTTCAGCCCTAAACACTTCCGCATGCATCTCCTAGTAATTGGGACAACCTCCTGTGTGACCACAGCGGCACAATTGCACCCTGGAGAATTACCATTAATGTCATCGTCTGATCTTCAGTATGTGTTTACATTTCCCGGTTGTCGTCAAACTGTCATTCAACCCAAATAGTCTAAAGGAAAATATCTGAAAACGATTGTTATTTGTTAAATTACTTTAGCAGATTTTGAATTGCCTTTTAGCAGTTGGTTTAATGTTGAAATTTTGTTGCCAGGTGTCGGGGCTTCCTTACAATCTTTGTAGGTTTTCATTTTATTTATTTATAATTTAATTTATTTTGGGGGGGAGGTAATTTACTTATTTAATTTCTTTATTTTTAGAGGCGGTACTGGGGATTGAACCCAGGACCTCATGCCTGCTAAACATGCGCTCTACCACTGAGCTATACCCTCCCCCACCCTAGGTTTTCATTTTAGATGCATACATATATATATCTAAAACCTACATCTATATCTTTCCAGTATCCTTCTGCTTCCCAGTTTAATGATCCACCGTTCCATCCTCCATTTTTGACTATGGATGAGTATTGTGTGTTAGATGTAAGTTATCAACATTGTCTCTTCAACCAAATAATTAAAGCCTATACGTGAGTGTATATTACAAACAGCTACTTCTATTGTTCGAATGATAAATGTGATTTAATATCTGCCCAAGTGGATAAAGTAGCTATTTAATGGTTATATTAGAACTATTAATAAAATCTAACCCAGCACTTGAGAGGAAGGCATTTCACAGATAAAATCAATTTATGTAACATTGAAAATACTAGTGGTTAATGTCCCCTAGATGAAGGACACTGTAGAAAACACTGGGTTTTCCTAAATATAATAAAAACATAACTCCTTATCAAGGAACTGGACTTTCTAAAACAACATGGAAATGAACATGTAAATAAAAGAACTGATTAAAAAATGGAGCCTGTACATTCAGGCTGTCTGCCAAATGCAGAACTGAAATTGAGGATATTTAAACAGGCACAAGTGCCTTGACTTGCATTGTCTCCATTGAGTTTTCACTTTTGTCTGTTCTTCCCATTTTCTTTGCTATTTCTCCTTTCTCACTGCCTCTCAGTGTTGGAGAGGCCCTGGGTGCACACTGGGCCAGCCCCACCTCTCTAGCTGTGTACCCCTTAAGCTGAGGGATTCTTAACCTGGAGTCCACAGTCCAGGCCTCAGTGGTCTTGAAAGGGAAACACTTCTTTATTTTCACGAACCTCTAAATGAACTTTGCATTTCCTGCCATTGCAAGCATAGACAACCAGACTACAGTAATGTTAGATGTATCTGTGACTTCAGTAAAAAATTGCAGATATTTTTATCTCATTTAGCTGTTACAGAGATCTTGAAATATTTATGCTCATGACTTCTTTGAAGTGACTGTAATTATTATGCTCACTGTTAGATTCCATTATTTAGTTATTAATAAAAAAGATTATTTTACCATAGTGTTAACTTTTAAAATATTTTGATGGCGTATTTTATTGTAATTGGATTTCTTTATACCAATTATATACATGAAAATATATTTTAAATATACTTTATTTTATTCATTTAAAATGTCATTCAGGGAAGGAATCTGGGGGTTTTAACTGACTTTCAAAGGAGTTCACGGCACAAAAGCTTTTTAAGAGTCCATACCCTAAATTGTCTCTAATCGCACAGCTTTCAATGTTATGGAAAATTCTTGCCTCCCAATTTATATTTCTTGCCGCAACCTCCCTTTTCCAGCCACTAAACTCATATCTTCAGCTGCCTGCTCAGCATTTCCTCCTGGATGTCTAATTATTACCTCCAACCCACTGTGTCAGAAACCAAGCTCTCAGGTGTCACTCAGAACCTCTTTTATAGTCTTCTCCCCTCAGTAAAGGGCAACACCATTTTTCTAGTTGCTCAGGCCAAAACCCGTGGAGTCACCGTACACTCTTCTCTTCCATGAGCCACATTGATCTAGTGGCAGTTTCACTGACTGTATCATTTAATGTACGTAGGCGCTAACCACTTCTTACCAGCTCCACACTGTCCATCCTGGTCCAAGCGATCACCTTCTCCTGCCTGGATTTTTGCAGCAGTGTCCTAACAGCACTCACGACTTCCACCGCTGCCCACCCAACCCACAGCGTAGACGTGTTCACACGTACATGCATACACATACACACACACACACACACACACACACACACACGTGATCAAAACAGCAGCAAGGATGATCCTGTTAAGACATACTTTAATCAGATTATGTTGCTTCTCTCTTTGGAACTCTCCAGTGGCTTTCCTACTCAAAGGAAAAGCCAAGCCTTTACAATGATCCATGAGGCCCCCATCATTTGGCCCCTGACTAACTCCGTGACCCCGAGTCCCACCGCACACCCCTCATTCCACTCCCACCACTTCTTGTCATTCCTCCCATACACCAAGCGTGCTTGCACCTCGTGGGCTTGGCGTTTGGCGTTTGCTGTTCCCTCTGCCTGCGTGGAGTCTACCACACTCATTGCCTTTTTGGTGCTTTATTTTTCCCATGGCACTATTATGACCTGAGAAATTAATTATGAATTACAAACTAATTGCTTTTTTTGTTGTTGTTTGGTTGGTTTTGCTTGTTTATATTTTTTGGGGGGAGGGGAGGTAATTAGGTTTGTTTGTTTGTTTGTTTATTTATTTAATGGAGGTACTGGGAATTGAACCTAGGACCTCATGCATGCTAGGCATGCGCTCTACCACAGAGCTATACCCTCCCTCCCAAATTAATTGCTTTTTTTTGCCTTTCTTCCACCATCAGAAGAAGGTTCCGTGCAGGCAAGGACTTCGGTCTCTCTTGACCACCGTTGTATCCTTAATGGCTACAGCAATGCCAGCCCCTATAGATACTCAGTAAATATTTGTTGAATAAATCATTTCTTCTCTTCCACACAGATTTTTCACTATCTCTAGGATATGAAGAATATGAAGGTTTTAAAATAAATTATTACTGTTTTAAATCATAGTTGTTAATTGGGAACACACTTCCATATTAACATTTTACTCAGCTCTACATTCAAGTATAGTGTTTCCATAAATAGGATTTATTTTTTCAGGCCAACTATTTTTCGCTTAAAGCTATGGTATAGGACCTTAATTGGGGTCTTATTAAGAAAAGTTTTAGATAGGGTCCTGGGTTCAATCCCTAGTACCTCCACTTAAAAAATACATACATACATACATAAATAAACCTAGTTACCTCTACATCCTGGTGGAAAAAGGAAGGAAGGAAGGAAGGAAGGAAGGAAGGAAGAAAGAAAGAAGGAAAGAAAGAAAGAAAGAAAGAAAGAAAGAAAGAAAGAAAGAAAGAAAGAAAGAAAGAAAGAAAGAAAAGAAAGAGAAAGAAAGAAAGGAAGAGAGAAAGAGAGAAAGAGAAAGAGAGAAAGAGAAAGAAAGAAAGAAAGAAAGAAAGAAAGAAAGAAAGAAAGAAAGAAAAGAAAGAAAGAAAGAAAGAAAGAAAGAAAGAAAGAAAGAAAGAAAGAAAGAAAGAAAGAAAGAAAAGGAAGGAAGGAAGGAAGGAAGAAAAGAAAGAAAGAGAAAGGAAGGAAGAAAGAAAAGAAGGAAGGCAAGAAAGAAGGAAGGAAGGAAAGGAAAGGAAAGAAGGAAGGAAGGAAGGTCTTAGATATTTGAATTAAAATTGGTGTCCTGAAAAATTAATTACATTTTAAGTTAAAGATAACCTCTAGAAATACAAAATTAAAAGAAAATCAGTTGTTATGATCAGCCCATTGCTATTTTAGAACTCTAGGCTGCTCACAGAATTATGTCCCAAGGGAAAAAAAAATGTAGTGAAGTCTTGTTCATTCTGAATTTTTCTGTGAACATAAAAAATGAGTTCCAATTTTGGCATTTTAGCATTTCTATTATAATTACAACAAGAAGCATTAGTGGCAGCTTGTGATATTCCCTGTGCTTTCCTTGATTCCAGCCTGCTCAAGCTAGAGCAAACCAGATAATTAGGTTCTGTTACTCTGTGATCTCTTCCAGTTCTAGTATTTTGTGATTAAATGGTATCAATGAGTAATGTGCCTTTGGAGAAACAGGATTATACACCCTTAAGAAAAAGCAATGTGCCTGCTTTTTGTTAGCTATTACTCATCCTCTTTGACATGAAAGTGCTAAAGTATAGCAAACTGTAAGATTCTTTGTATCTTTTCAGCCGGGCCCTATCAGTGCTGCCTCCAAGGCTAACCACTTCTTACCCACCATACTCTATGCTAAACTCCAGTCTGCGTCACTGTCCTCTCTGCCTGGGTTGTTTTGGAAGCCTGTTGATTTCTTAGTGTCGCTCACTGCCTTTGCAACCTTGCATCTTGTCTCTATGTAAGTTCCAGAGTGAGCTTCCCGCCATGTGGTTTTCCACGACCATTACAGCAGAATACAAACTCCTTCCATGGCCACAGAGCCCCTCTAGGGGACCCTGCCCATATCCCTGACCTCACCCTACCTCTCACCCCATGTTCCCTGCCTTCTTGCTGCTCCTCAGACACGCCAAGCTCAGGGCTCTTGTTCTTTCTCTTCTGTCCTGACGTCTTCTCATGAGTTAGGTCTCAGCTCAGATGGACCTCCCCAGAGAGACTGTCTTTAACACCACAACTGAAGCAGCAGCTCCCCTGTCACTCTCTAGCCTGTGACCCTACTTCCTGTTATCATAAAACTTACTCCTGCCTGCAGTTACATTATTTGTCATGCTTTTACCACCTTCTACAGTGTCAGCTCTTAGAAGACAAGTGATTGTTATCATGAACCACCAACTCCCAGCACCAAGAGTAGTGCCTGGCTCACAGCAGATGTGCAGCATATTTATGTTCAACGAATGGGGGAAGGAACTGGGTGCAAATGGCAGCAAAGTGCTAACTGGGAGAATGTATCACTCTAAGCCCTTAGTCTTTAATATGATGGCTAATTCTTATAATAAAATAATTCCATATAATTCATTATCTTGATGCAGATTAACAAGAAAAGATTTTAAGTGAGTGTCAAAACTCTAAAGAAAAGCCAGAAGTAGATTTTGGCAAATACACACACACACACACACACACACATACACATATGTATACACACACACACACATACACATACATATACACACATATATATTGCTTTACATTACATCCCTGTATTCATTTTTTTTATAACTGGAAGTTTGTATCTTTTGACTGCCTTCATCTCAGTCCTCGCCCACCCTCTCTGGTTATCACAAATCTGATCTCTTTTTCTGTGGTTGGTTGGTTGGTTGGTTTTTGAAGTATAATTGACCTACAACGCTATGTTAGTTCCTGTTATACAACATAGTGATTTGATTTTTCTGTGCATTTGAAACTGATCACCATGGGAAGACTCGTCACTAGCCATCACCATACAAAGATGTTACAGAGTTATTGACCACATTCCCTGCACTGTACATTTCATACCCGTGACTCATTTATTTTGCAGCCAGAAGTCTGTACCTCTTAAGTTTGTGCTCTCTTACTTTAGACACAGAGGAAGAATTGAATCGGCATGAGCACATACTGGAAATCATTCTTAGATAGATACATTTCTTAATAAGCAGTGCCAAACTTGTAAAGACCATAGTTGGTTGTCTATATTTTTGATTGTTCTAAATACTTTAAAATGTTAATGTGATATTTTTGCTTTTTGCCATTTCTATGTATTTTATTTGCAAACAATCATAGAACCCCACGTGACCTGGATAACAGGAGTGTGCGACGGGGACTTACTGTTGGGAGCTGAAGCAGAGTTCTCAAACTGTAGAGTATTTCACTAATAGGAGGAGAGTAAGACAGACCCGCTGTTGACCTTCATTTCACATGAAAATGACCGGAGTTTGACACCAAAATGACAGCTGGTTAAAACAGCTTGAGATTTCAAAGTGCTTGAGTATATATAAATATTATGACTGATCTCTCAAGTTTGTTGGAAAACACTTTAAGAAAGGTCCTTGGTTTAACAGTTGGCTACATTCTCCCCTTTTGTTTGGAGGGAAATATCCTTCCCCCTCCTCCAAAAAAAAAAAGTTTCATCTTCTGGACTTAAAGCAAGTAGAATAATTAAAAACATGTAGTTAAACTCTACAGAACCAAGACTGGAGGTTCATCCTGTGAATGTGAATGACCACCTTCTGCTCCAAATTAACTTTATGTAAAGAGATGCCAATAGCAATAGTATGTAGAAATATTTATTTTTGCTGCTTCCTTTTTTACAACGGAACCTGTTAGGGCAAGGAGAAGTCTCAGGGACCAACTGTATGTCATGACAGATCTTTCCTATAGTCTAGTCTCATGGTGTGCCAAAGGGCACACCTACTATCAAACCTATGCTCCTTAAAGTTATCTGAGCTTTTAAACAAAATCTCATTCAAGCTACTGTTTATGGTGAATATTACATAATATCTACTTGGGGTCTTCTGTGCAGTTTTCTGTGGACACGGAAAGCTTAGGATGACAGAGTGCAGCGAATAGGAAGCAAGAGTGATAAACAAAAGCCAGAATGATGTAGTTTTGTTAGTAGACAGACTAGATTATCAGCAGTGCAGAGTTCAGGCAGAAGCTTTCCCATGAAGCTTGTAATGTGTCTAAAAGACGTTCGCATCAGTTAATTCAAGAAAGTGGAGTCTGGCTAGAGCCATGTAATCAGAGTGAGTGCAGATCTGAGGGGCAGAGAAAAGGCAGGAAGTGAAAGAAGAGGGAGACGGCATGGCTGGCTTCGGCTGAGATGCACAATTTTACTTCTGTGTTTACTGAAAAAGATAGTGAGTCCACAAGGGACAGAATTTAAACAATACAATGGAAAGTAGAATGAGAATTGTCAGCTTCCCACCCCAACTCCCAGTCCCTGATTGCCCTCCAGAAGGTAACTCTTTCTTGTAAATCCTTCTATGTTCTATGTGTGGGAAGTTTATATGCATTTATATACAACTTCTTTTTGGAAAAAAAGTAGTATTATGTACAATGCCTCCATTTCTCACACAGATAGCATGCAAGTCATTGCTTTTTTAGTCTAATAGATTATATTTTCATTCTTCCTAATGTCCTCAGTTCCTTTTCACAACTACATTATATTCTGTCCTATAAATGGGACAGTCCCCTGTGATGGACATTTGAGTTGTTTCCAAGTCCTTTGATCCTATAAATGGTGCTTCAGCCATAGCCTTATATGTACGAGGTCATATGTTTTTATGTCTC
Organism: Vicugna pacos; assembly: GCF_048564905.1. NCBI lineage: Eukaryota > Metazoa > Chordata > Mammalia > Artiodactyla > Camelidae > Vicugna > Vicugna pacos. The sequence continues at coordinate 10,984,832 of NC_132988.1, read as the reverse complement.
TGCTCAAAATATTAAGTAGAGATGGAAAGACCAGAAAATAAAAAGTTGTCCTAAATAGATTGGACAGGCCTATTTATTCTGAGACCTAGAGAAACTAACATTAGGTGGTATTGACAAGAAAATAAAAGTTAACTAAGATTAATTGAGCTTCCTCGCTCTGTAAGTTGATGGGAGGCAAACAGCAACATGCTTTTTGGTATTTTGGTGCTCATCTTCACAAAAACAAAAGTTCAAAGTTAAAGTAGCTAATGAAAGTGAATAAGCAGCAAATATAATGATCATCATGTAAAGCCAGCTGTTCTTTCAAGGGAAAACAATCCATGGTCAGTAGATATTCACTTTCTAACCGCACAATACATTGTGCGTCCAAGCCCTCTCACCGTCTCCACCGCCACACCACAGGCACTTCGCGCAGGGCTTACTGCATGAGTTTCTCACTTGTCTCCCTGACTTCACCCTTGTCCCATTCAAGGCATTCCCGTGTGCAGCGGAGGTGATCTGCTCTCATTATAAGAGAAATACAAGCTACAAGGGGATGCCTTTGCCACCTCTTAGAGTGGCGAAGTTAAAAAATTCTGATCCTACATTTTGTTGCCAAGAAGTAGAGGATCATAGGCTTTCAACTCATCGGTGGGGGTACAAGTTAATTCACTCACTTTGGGGAACAATTTGGCAATATCCATCCAAATTAAATGTATATCGAGACTTGCTGGCCTGCCTGTTTATTTCTGGGAATTTAGCCTTCAGGTATCTCACAGAAGGGCAAAGTGATATATGCATATTCAATGTGGTACATATATATATACACACATACATACACATATGTGTGTGTGTATCTGCTAAACGTCCATCAATGGAGAACTGATTTAAAATAAAGAATGGTATGACCATGCAATAATATTATACTATGTAGCTTTTGGTCAGCTCTGAGCTGCTGTGAAAGGTGCTCCAAGATGGTTAAAGGAATAAAGTAAAATGCAAAACAATATGTATATTACAATTTTTGTTAAAAAAAAAAAGAAAGGAAGAAAGAAAGAAAGAAAGAAAGTTTGGTCTGGGACAGAACTGAGTAGTTGTAAGACAAGCATGGGAGAGAGGTGATTTTTAATGAATACCCTTTATTGAACTTGATACTGTATGTAGTTCACACATTCAAGAAGAAAATACTTTTCTTTTAAAGAGTGATCTTTAAAGAGTCAAAATATTGGGCCCAAGGCTTCTGTGCTTAGCATCTTTCTATGAGTTCCTTTGCGTTTAAGATTAAAACCCAGTCCAGGGTTTTAATGTCAGGAATGAGAGACTGCACGCACCTTCATGTATATTTCTCCTGTCGCCTGAAATGCTCACTTCCTTTGCTTATGCTCTTCTTTCATCTGTGACTTTCACGGAGAAAACGTCTCCAGTCTAAATTAGGCTCCCTTACTAGTCTCTCTCACAGAAGGATGAAATTATGTATTTATTTGTTCGGAGATCAGTGTCTGTCCTGTGCACCACTTTTTGCTCTACTAGGCTAGGGTAGCGGGAAAATCATTCTGTTAAGTCACAGGAGAGCTGAGTTCTGATCCTACCCCTGCAGAACTGTGGCCTGCAGCAAATCACTTCACTTCTCGGGGCTTCAGTTTTTTTCATTTGTAAAATGGGAAAACCACACTGGTTGATTTCTAAAGCCTTGTGATTGATGGTATTAGAATGCTATGAGTGTGTGGTAATCGTGTGAAATACACATAAATCTTGAATGCTGGTGTGTTCTTTCTTATAATGTGAAATACACCTAAATATTGCATGTCTGTGCTTTATGTTAATGAATGAAAGTTCAGTTAACTTCCTTCTTCAGAGTAACTTAACTTTATGATTACTCTTCCCAGTATAATTGTTTGATTCCTTCCTTACCTTTTACAAATATGTCAAATACCTAGATATCTAGCTAACGTTCCAAGATGGACTTACTATGCAGACAGGATACTCTAATATGCCAAACTCTAATTTTTTTCTTTTAATAATCTCCTTGCCATGTTTTTATCCAGCATCTTTGACTTGAGTTATTAGATCACATAGCTCTTTTCTCATTCCCGTTTTCATTAAATTATAAATCCACTAGATGGTGCATATGAGCAGAGATAAAGAGGAATTAGTTCATTTTTTTCTACTCTAGCTCAAGTTAAAAGTTTCTATTCAAGGGGAAGGCTAAAAATTTCTGATTACATTTTGGTTTTTAGAGCAAAGAAAAGATGTCTCCATCAAAAAAACATAACCATAGTGTGTGTGCTTAGCATGCACAAGGTCCTGGGTTCAATCCTCAGTAGCTTCATTAAACAAACAAACAAACAAACAAACAAACAAACAAATAAATAATCTAATTACCCTGTGTCCCCCCAAAATAACCAAAAATGATTTTCTTTAATAAAGTTTAAGATTTCTGTTGGCTATTAAAATAGTTGATTCTACAAATTGAATACTTGAACATTAGAAGAATGTTTCAAATAAATAAAATTTGACTCAATAAATGTGAGGGAACATTTTTGCCTTTTCCTCTCTTTCTGCTTTCTCAGATGTGAGAACATGATTCTCTTCTGTAAGAAGTTTTAATTGTCCAATTATTCCTCCATTCACTGACTCCTACTTAACAAATTCTGACCGTTGTTTCTCCTGTCATTTCTGAGAACTAACAGCGCCCTGTTGTATTAGAAAATTAATCCTTTGTTCCATGGGGCCACCTGGAGTTATAGTTTGCTACTTTAGCAAATCCTTTTATTATAAAAAGGAAAGTGTTCTAATTTTTCTTTTTCTTCTTTAGCGCCTGGTCTGATGGCAGTGGTTGGAGGACGTCCCAAGGTGTAAGTTTGCTGACTGTACGCTGGGGCGTCTTCTATCTGTCGTTCCCCTTGGCGCAGCTTTCTGGAGGGCGAGGGCAGGGCAGATCAGGGGTCCGCGGCCTGCCCTCCTGGCACATCTTGGTCACAAATGTCCTGAGACTCACGGGAGCCCTGCCAGGGTTCCTGAACAGTGAGCGGGCCTTATCTGAGAATCAACTTTGTTTTTCCTGGAGGAACCAGACAGGTGAACTGGTCCCAGGGTTAAAGTTCTCAGGAGATAAATGGCTTTTCTAAGGAATAGCATAAGGCGGAGGTAATCGATTCTTCCAATTGCTAATTTACAATGAGGGAAATTTGATTTGTTGACAAATGAAAGAGAATTCTTGGGCTTAACATAACACAATTAGAGGAACGTGACCACCTCCCTTAGGTTTCTCCTTCTCCTGCCAGAATCCCTCGTTCAGTTTCTCCTGGCACAGAAGACAGTTCTTTCTGTTTGTAGAAAGTCAAGCACGTTCTTGTACTTCGGTGGAATTTTCCAGGCTGCTTTGAGCTCTGTTCCTTTGGGATAAGGTATGGGGCAGTTAGATGACTGGCTCTCGGTATGTATTTGTGTCAGTTTAATCAGGAACGCGTGGCTTCTCTCTCTTTCTGTCTAAAAGTCAGATAGGGCTGAAAAAGAAGAAAAAGATAAGGCCTTGGAAGAATTGTCTGTCCTGTTTACTCTTTCCTCTCTACTCTCTCCTGAACCCACTTCGAGAAGGGCTTCACCGGCCACCCTTCCTCCAGAAGTGCCCCTCCTCAGGGTCTCCCACAACCTTTGTTTGGTTTCATACCGAAGTCCATTACTGTCACCGGAGCATTGTTTGATACGGAGCATTGTCTGACACTGCTAGTCACTCCTCTCCTCCTTGAAATACTTTCTTAACTTGGCTCCGAAGGTGCTGTGTCTTTTTTCTTTTTTAAAATTGATTAGAGTCATTTACGATGTGTCAGTTTCTGTGTAAAACAGTGTCCCGATCATACATATATATACATATATTCATTTTCGTATCCTTTTTTCATTAGAAGTTATTACAAGATACTGAATGTAGTTCCCTGTGCTATATGGAAGAAACTTGTTTTTTGTCTGTTTTTATGTATAGTGGTTAACATTTTTAATGATGGCCATTCTGATGGTGGGAGGGGGTGTACCTCACTGTAGTTTTGCATTTCTCTGATAATTAGCAATATTGAACATTTTTTCATGTGCCTGTTGGCCATTTGTATGTCTTCACTGGAGAATTGCTTGGTTAGGTCTTCTGCTCATTTTTGGATTGGGTTGTTTGTTTTTTGTTATTGAGTTGTATGAGCTGTCTGTATATTCTGGAAATTAAACCTTTTGCCAGTTGCTTCATTTGCAAATATTTTCTCCCATTCCATAGGTTGTCATTTTGTTTTGCTTATGGTTTCCTTTGCTGTGCAAAAGCTTCTAGGTTTGATTAGGTCCCATTTGTTTATTCTTGCTTTTATTTCAATGGCACTGTGTTTCCGTGGGGGTCTCTCACCTCCTCGTCTGATCCTCCTCCATCCCCTTTGCTGAATCTTCCTCTTCCTCCCTGACTTCTAAACATGGTGGCGCCTCAAGACATAGTCTTTGCACCTCTCTTCTCTTCCAGCGACACATACTGCCCCATGGTCTCATCTTGTCTTTAACCTTCAGATACCACCTGTATGCTAACGGCTTTCACATGTATTTCTCCAGCTTCTCTGTCTCCCTTAACCCTCAACCTCATATATCAGTTTTTTACTTAACAACTCCACTTTGGAGGCCTAGGAAACACTTCAATTTTAACACACTGCAAACTGAAGCCCATCCCACTGCCATCCAACCAAGTCCCCCTCTTCTCAGTAAATGACAACTTCAAGCCAAAAACCTTTGTGTCATCCCTGCCTGCTCCCTTTTCTCGTGCCTTATCTACAATCCATCAGCAATAGTTCCACGCCTGTGTCTTCAAAACATGTCAAAAATCTGCGCCCTGATGACCCCCACCGTGGTCACCCTGATTGCAGCCACTACCCCCTTGGTTATTGCAATAATCTCCTAACTCATGTCCCTGTTTCTACTTCCCACAATCATTGATTCCCGAAAGAAGGTCATCCTTTAAAGGTGTTAAGCCGGACAATGTCTGTCCTTTGCTCCAAGTCCTTCATCTCACGTAAAGTAAAAGCCAAAGTCCTTCAAATGGTGTAGCGGGCTCTGCCCAGGCCCCGATGTCCCCTCCGACCATCTCCCAGGCACTCGCTCTGCTTCAGCTGCCCTGCCCTCCTTTCCAAGCTGCCGGAATGTCTTTGCCCTTTCTCCTCCCTCTGACTCAGGGGTTCACGGCCCTCTGCCTCACTTCAGGTCTTAGCTCAAAGGTCGAATCTCAAAGAGTACAACCTGGCCACACTATTTAATTTTGCCTAAAATCTTTGAACACCTCCTGTCCCCGTTCTGTGCTTCATTAGTCTTGAGGGCACCTGACATCTGTTTTACCTGTTTTCTTCATTATTATACTTCATTATTATACTCTCTGCCACCCCCACCCACCCCCGCAACACACACCCTTAAATATAAGCCCCTTGAGGGCAGAAAATTCTGTTTATTTGCATTCATGGTGGTGCCCTTAACACTGGAGGGGTGCCTGCCACAGAGTAGGCCTGCAATAGATATTTGTAAAATTAATGCATGATTAAAAAAAGTTTGAAATGGATACCCTCTTGTGCTAGGATGGAAACATTCTAAGAGCCAAAACTGTGAGATTGGATGAACTTTTGCACGTTTGGTTGACTGTTCAGCAAATACTAATAGATCATCTACGCTGTGCCAGGCCTCGTCTGGGACTAAGCACAGAGAGGTGGGCAAAACATGGCCCTGTGCTCATAAAATGCCCTCCGCTTGAAATTCTATTTTGCATACAGAAAAGATATAAATAATAATATATATTCTTTCTATCAGAAACATGAAGGATAATGAGTTCTCGTGTGCCCACGTTATACCCAAAGAAATAAAATATTATCAGTGCAGGTAAGTCCTCATTTTACTTTTCTCCAATTGCATCTCCTTCCTTGCTGGGGTAACTGCTATCCTGAATTTGGGACTCATCCTTCCCATGCAATTTTTTTAATTCTTACTTTTATTGAAGTGTAGTCGGTTTACAATGTTAGTTTCAGGTGTACAGCAAAGTGATTCAGTTATGCATATACATGCATTTTTTTCAGGTTCTTTTCCATTACAGCTCATTACAGGATATTGAATATAGTTCCCTGTGCTATACAGTAGGTCCTTATTGTTTATTTTATATATAGTAGTTTGTATCTGTACATCCCAAATTCCTAAACCCATGCATTTTTAAAATGCTTTTGTTATACATTGACCCCTACACCACACATATTATTGTTATGTTTAAATGGTGTCAAAACACAGGTCTTGAGGGGGAGGGTAAAGCTCAGTGGTAGAGCACAGGCCTAGCATGCATGAGGTCCTGGGTTCAATCCCCAGTACCTCCATTAAATAAATAAACCTAGTTACCTCCTCCTCCCAGAAAAGAAACCAAAACCCACAGGTCTTTTTTTTTTCCTCAGTATTATTGTGCTATTCATCTATGTCCATACGTGTAACCATTCACTTACTCTGCTGGATAACATTCCAGTTACTTATCCATTCCCTTGTTCATGGACGTATAGATTGTTTCCAGGTTTTTGATATTATAAATGTGATTGCCTTAACATTCTAGACCAATAGAAATTTCTGCCCGGATGGAAATGTCTTGTATCTGTACTCTACAGTACTGCAGCCACTAGCCACATATGGCTCCTGAGCATTTAGAATATGGCTAGTGTGACTCTGGGACCTAACTTTTAACTACTTAATTTTAATGAATGTGGTTAATGACCACTGTATTGGAGACCACAGTTCTGGACTATGTTTGTCTCTTTGGGTTCATATGAGAATTTATCTAGGGCAGTAATTCTCAATACTGAGACACTCAGTGTACTCATAACAAATATATTTTGTATCACCTCTTTTACTATCTTGAAATGAAATTTGTAAGTAATTTAACTCATTTGCACACATTTAGAAAAATCAAATATATTTATTGTGATATAAAGTAGAAATACAAGAAAGCTAATAAATCAAATAACAGGTATTTCAATACATCAATGGCCACAGATACTTAGCAGTGCATTAGGAGACAAACTGAAGTCATCTGCAAATGCAGACTAGCAGAGGCTCGTGATATTGGAAACTCAAACCTCGAAAGTGATGTTGCTATTGGTGATGTGAAAAACTCTTGATAAGTTTCTGAGCAAGATGAAATACAGTCTTCCCTTTACTAGAAGTTGCATCCCTGGAAAATTTATATATATTAAAATCTTACAAAAATATTTTGGTATTTATACCTAAAACAAAGTTATGTTATAGTCTTAGATAAACGGGTTTCTCATCTGCATGAGTGTTCTAGTAGAACCTCTGAAGTCATGGAGGACCTTGGACAGTTCTTTTTTGAATGGAATGAGCCTTCAAGGTGCAGGACAAATGGGATACCTTGCTCCCACCTACTACCTGACAGTAAACTCTCCATCATTCTTTTTTTTTTTTTAATTTTAAAAATTTTCTTTTTTTTTCTTTTCTTGGGGGAGGTTAATTAGGTTTACTTATTTATTTATTATTTATTTTTATTTTTTTGAGGAGGTCCTGGGGATGGAACCCAGGACCCTGTTCATGCTAATCATGCACTCTACCACTTAAGCTATACCCTCCCTTATATCACTCTTATGAACAAAAATGCCCCCCTGTGTGGCCCCAGTCCTGTTGAATCCTACTGGGACATGTCTGGCACCAAATTACTGGGTCTTAAGAGATGAGCATCTTCAGCTTTATGTAATATATGCTTGTTCTCCAAAGTAACTTCTAATTACACCAAGTTCTCTGAAGTGTTTAGACCAAATTACACTCCTACCAGCAGGATATGAAATTTACCATTTCTCCATGCAGTTTTTACCTCTAAAGTTGCACTTTTCCTAGGTTACAGCTTTGTTGACCTCAACAAAGTTAGTTAGCTGCGGAAAAACATAACTTAGCTGTGCTCTAACTCTCTGTATGCTTCCAACCAAAGTAGGGCGTCTCCTCCCTTTCTCAGGAAGCCCAGAGCAGCATACCTGCTAACCTGAATGCAGGGAAGAGTCTTCTGCCATTTTGCCCACTGTACCTCTGGCAAGAAGTCCGTTACTGGTCCTTGCTCCTCTCCACTAACCCTGAGGATAAATATTCCCGTCTCCTATCAGCCCTTTCCTCAGATTCCAAGGGGGTCTGGTAGGAGTCCCCTGGGTATTAAGAATTTGCACTAAAAAAAGAAATCTTGAAACCAGACTCTCAGGTTTCATAGAGCAAATGCAGAATGAAGTAAATGGAGCCAAGTCCACTATTACGGAGTGATAATGACCTGACCTTTACACCTCTGACTACAACTATAAAGCAATCTACTGCTGTAATGGCAAAATGCTCCACACTCAGTGGCTCACAATAATAGGCATTTATTCTCAAGCACATGGTCAACTGCAGCTAGACTGACATAGGCTTAGCTGGGATGGGCAGTTCTGTTCCAAGTTGTGGGTTGGTTGGGCTGTGACATGGGTTCAGGTCTGCTCCACATTTTTCATTCTGGGGCTCCAGGGCGGAGGCCACCAAGGCTTGCTCTTCCCCAGCAGATCACTAGAACACAAGAGCCTGAGTCCAACACTCAAGCATATTTAGAGCTGCTGTTGGTATCACACCTCTGATTTCCCAGTGGCCAAAGCATGTGGCATGGCCAAGCCCAAAGACCAGAAAACATACTTCATTCCAAGAGAGAGGTGGAGGGGGCTGAGTATTTGCTGAGCAATAACCTGATCCAACCCAAAGCAGCAACCCTTTTTGTAATCAAATAGTCTGTGATCAATAGAATTTTTTGGGTTTTATGGCCAAAACACAGCAAATATATCAAAGTTAATATCAAGAATTAACAGAATAACAACTAGAACTGAGCACACATGCTCTTTCTGTCATACCAAGCGCACACACTCCGCCCACAGAGCCATTGTCTCCTTACTCCTCCTTCATGACAGAAGACAGAGCTGTTTGGTTTGGAGCATGGCCTCAAGTGTTTCTCCAGGGGCAAAAAATGGGGAAAGAAACCTCAGTTCTCCCTGCATCTTCCCCCTCTGCCAGATCAATCAGAATCAGCGCTCTCCATTGAATTTAAGAAACTTTTCTTGTTTCTCTCCCTTAAATGAATCAACTTCATAAGTTAAAAAGATGTTTGCCACTATATATAAAAATAGATTTTAAAAAACCAAATTTCTTCTGTATAGCACAGAGAACTATATTCAATATCTTATAATAACCTTTAATGAAAAAGAATATGAAAATGAATATATGTATGCATATGCATGACTGGGACATTGCTGTACACCAGAAACTGACACATTGTAACTGACTGTATTTCAATTAAAAAAAAAGTCCATATCTTCATGTAAATACTATATAGTATTGAAAAGGCTTAGTATATACTTTATGTAGCTGAACAACTTACAGTGATATTCAATAACATGCTTGAATCTCACAAACACACTGTTAAATAAAATAGGTCAGGAACAAAAGTTGATGTACTCTAATTCTGTTTATATAAACTTCAAAAGTCAGGCAAAAATAAACTAGTGTTTTGAGATGCACATTTCAGTGGAAGACTATAAAGAAAAGCAAGGAAATGGTTTTCATAAAAGTCAGGATAGTGATTACCTGTATTGATGATGGTGGTGATTGGCAGAAGCAGGAGGAAACCTTCTCAGGTAACGTTGGAGGTGACTACGTAGGTATTGTTTTGTGATAAATCATCAAACTGCATGTTTGTTCTTTGAACTTTTCTCTATAAGTATTATATTCTCTATAAAAGGTTGTAATGTCTAATAATCTCAAGATATTTGGTCCCATCAACTTAATCTTTACATGCCATAAAATTTAATAAGATATTTTAGCTCTAATTTCAACTCTTAGTTAATGCAGCCCACAAATGTTCAATGCCTTCTCTGTATTTCTGTTTGTTACTTTTGTGGGTTTTTCTTCTAATTGTTGTCTGTCCACTTTGCATAAGTAGATTTCCTTCCTACCATTTTATTTGTGATTAAGGTTAGACTTAAACGTTACGTCACAACAAAAGGTCATTCATCTCTGTCCATGCCTAAAAATGGTGCCCTAGCTCCTCTCAGACTTCTTTTAGATACCACTAGGTACTCACGTCATCCTAAGACTGGGTAAAGGATGCACTGGTGAAAATCCTTAGGTCGTACTAGAAAAACAACTTCAACATTTGTCGACCCACTAATGTTTGGTCTTTATGTATATAAAGACACTTTTGTTTGTTCGTTTGTTTTGGTTTTGGTTTGTTTGTTTTTTTGGAGGAGGTAATTAGGTATTATTATTATTATTATTATTATTATTATTATTTTACTTATTTAGTGGAGGTACTGGGGATCAAACCCATGACCTTCTGCATGCTAAGCATGTGCTCCATCATTGACCTATACCTTCCCACACAAAGACACTTTGTAATGAAGGAATCTCAGTTAAACAAGAAACAGATCAGCATATATGTCAACATATAACTAGATGGAGGTGAGAAGGGCATGACAAGTGAGCAGAGGTCTGTGGAAACCCCTTCCCTCTTTTCTGGGCCCCCGGATTTGTAAGCCTAATGTTTTTTGTCACTTCTTTTGCATTATATTTCTAAGTCTCCTGTTCTAAAACCATTTTTCTTCCTTTATCCCCCCAAAAAGTTTAAGGTAGGAGAGACTCATTAATCTGCTTTGATAGCATCTTAATTATACTTTCAAGCATGCGTAGTATGGATGGTTTAGAGAGAGGTTAGTCTTGATCAGTCTCCTTAACTACTCTTGACCCTTGAAAAACCAGAGTTTGAACTGCACAGATCCACTTACATGCAGATGTTTTTCTATAGTAAATACTACTGTACTGAACAATCCATGGCTGGTTGAATCCATGGATGCAGAACTAGCAGATATAGATCGAAAGTGCATGAGGGTCTGAGAGACTAGGGCACAATCGAGGAAGCACAAGTAATTGAGTGTGTAAGGTTCAGGTCAGAAGAATTGGGAAAGGAGTCAGGAGAGCTGAACGGGGGCCTTGGGGTCAAGCTATGCAGGCAGTGGGAGTTACTGAAGGATATGAAGGATGCACAGACCATGATGCCCCTTGGCAGCAGGAAGGAGGATATTTTGGAGGGGAAGGAGATGGTTAGCAATCATGAGAAGGGATGAGAAGGAGAGAAGGAAGGAAGTGAGGCTGTTAGATTCAAGAGATATTTACGACATAGTTTAGATGGAGCTTGTTGACTGGATATGAGGGGTGAGAGAGTAGTGGTAGGAAGTCGGCAAAGAAAAGCAGGGCTGGAGAGGGGTATGGGGGAGACTCCCAGGCTGTGTTCTGGGGGCTCGGGAGGACGGAGACCATGAATTAGAAGCTCCGGTGCCCAAGGCTGAACGACTTACCTCGTGTGACTTCAGGAGCACAGAGGACTGGATTGATCCACACATGGGTAAGGACTGCAGAAGGACAAAGGCGCAAGAGGAGCAAGAAGTTGGAGGTACTGTTTAAAGAGCCAGGTTGGAGTTGTTGAATCAGAGCGAGGTGGGAAAGGAAGCAAAAGCAGAAGGTCTAATGTGTGCAGCAAAGAATAGGGCCTGAGATCCAATTCGCGTGGATACGCAGGTATAATTGGAGTGGTGAGGAGAATAGGAGCTTGTGGGAAGAAAGCTGAACCGGATGGTTTAAGATTTTACAGGTGGAAGGGATGAGTTGCTGATCTCTGTGCTGAGATGCAGGCCATGGGAGCTGAAGAAGCCAAGGTGCTAGGTATCGGAAGGGTGGTTCATGTGAGCCTTAAAGAGGCAGACTTTGGATGGAGAGGAAAATCATAAGCCATGTTCCCAAATCTCTGATGCACACGAGCACTAAGAAGGGCTGGAGGATAGTACCAGTGAGAGGCCCAAGTTTTAAAGAAGGATTTTCACAGGAGATCGGAGGAATACCGAGTGGGCGCATGCCAACTGTATTTAGCGTTTACTGTGTGCCGGGTTCTGTTCCAAGTACTTTACATGAGCTAAACTTATTCAATTCTCACCTATGGCATAAGTCCTATTATTACCCCCCATTTTACAAAGGAGAAAACTGAGGCTCTGAGATATTTAATGATTTGCTCAAGGTACCTAGTCATAGTCCCAGTCCAGGCAATTAGGCTCCAAAGTGCACACCCTGGCCCATGTCACTGTCCTGCTGGTTCTGCCGGATGGACCCGGCCAGTCCCTGTGGTTACGTGGAAGATTCAAGAACAAACAGCCTCCACTTCAGAGTGCGGGGAGGAGGTAGTGTCTGGGGCGGGGAGCCATTCAAAAGAGGCAGAACAGGACTGGTCCTTGATAGCATCAACTCCTTTATGTTTTCTGGAATCTATTTCATTTAGTACTTAAAGGTAACAGTGTGCCTTTGAACTGTGTGTTAATATGTAAACTGCCTCGGGCCTTTCTAGAAGTGGGTGTGGTAGACTTTTAAACTAGATGGTTACATTAATTATTAACTACAAGTGCTCAATTACATAAAGGAATTCATTTGCATCTTTCTGAGAACTTATACACATTCTGACTAGAGTGGCAGAAAAGACGCTAAAACATGCAATCTTGAAAAAAAAAGTAGTTCTCTTTTTTTCCTCTGGCATCAGTAAGCTTTATTGCAGGCCAGTTTATTTGGGGTTCATGACTACCTGTTGGGAGAAATTCTCCTTTTTTCGTTTTTTCTTTTTGTTACCTACCAGATCCTAACTATCTTAAAAATCAAGAGCCCAAGGATGTAAGAAGGCATTATAATCCAAGAAAGAAGCGTATTTTGCTTGGCTCATATTAAGTTTTATTTATTATCTTAGAATTAAGGCCCAAAGAGTCTTTGCATAAAATACTAATGCTATAAAGTACTGAGAAACCAACTTCCTCATCTTACGAAGCTACTTCTTTTCATGAAAACTGTGGCTCTGAGAAGTGTAGACATGAGGAAAATATGGATTTATACAAAAGGAAATTTACAGTGTAATTATAAACTGGACCATGGACTTCTAATTGGAAGTCTGCATCTCATAATTACATTTAGAAACTCTGGTTCATACAAAATAGGTTCTTTCAAATGTGATTCAGATTTAATTTGGAAATTCAGCTACTGAAATGAAGCTTACGGCAAAAAGTTTATACTCATCATGAATGTGGTTATGGGTGGTTTAATCCAAATTCAGAGTGGATCCATCCAATGTGAGTCTCCAGCAGGCCATTTGAAAAAATAAATGATTTTTTTTTCATCTCCAAAGATTCAGAGGGGGAGGTTTGGAAAAGATGCTGCTAACTCTTCAAGGTAGCTGTTCTTAATGCATCTAAAATAGCTGGAAGTTTGGTAGCCCAAATAGTCCTACACAAGGGGAGAGAAGAGAAACTGGAGAATTGTCAGTCCTTTCCTTCTACTACAGTCTTACTCTTTGGAAAACAAAATATTTTGTGAAGTCAGAGAGTAAAGCAAAAGAAAAGGCAGTGAAATTCAACACAGACCAGCTTATCTGATGCTTTTTTCCGTGTGCAGTCTGCGAGGCTCTGCGTTCCCTGCTAAACTACGTCTATATGGTGGAGGTGGTGAGAGAGGCAGGTAGACAGAAGTGTAAGTTACAGTCTTTCCTCTCAGATTATATGCGTGTGCGTATAGTTTTGCCACTTATGTACATATTTCTAAACAATCTATTATTTACTTTTGCATAATTTTGAACTTCATGCGGACTCGAGCTGTTTGTTTTCTTCTGTAACTTGTTTTTCTCACTCAAAATTATCTTCTGAGGTTTATCAGTGTTGAGGCAGGTAGCGAGCGATTACTCATTCATTTTTCATAACTCTAGAACATTCTATTTAATGGATATGCTATAGTTTACAAACTTATTTTTGTTGTAGAAGAACACTGCAACTCTTACAGGTTTTTGTTTACTTGTTTGTCCTTTCTGCTCTTAACAAACAAAGCTGCTTGGAACAGCACTGCATATCTCCCGGTACTAGTGAACAGAAGTTTCTCTAGGTATTTACCTTGAAGTCAACGTCTTGAGTCATTGGGTTTGTGCAGCTTTATTGGCTAATGCCAACTTGTTTTCCATGGTACTAATTTACACTCACCCTGCAATATATGAGTGAAAGTTTGCCCAACACTTGGCATTATCCAACTTTTAATTATTGCCAGTGTGATTGATGCAAAGTAGTATTTCATGTCGTTTTAATGTGCATTTCCCATATGTTTATACCCAGTCCTGTTGCCCTCCTGGGAACTAACCATTTGCATCATTCACCCATTTTTTTTCTCTTGGGTTGTCTGTCTTTTTCTTACAGATCTGAGTTCTTTGAGTTCTTTTTTGACTTCCATAGAGCCTGGAAACTAATCCTTTGCTAGGTATATGCATCACATATAATTTCTTCCCAGGTTATGACTTTATGGGCTTTATTGATGAACAGAATTATTCATTTTAATATAGTTCATTTCATCAAAGTTTTTCTTTATGATTTGCTCTGGGTGTCTTTTTAACAAAACTCTTACTTATTTTGAGGTCATTTATTCCCCTATATTTCCTTCTAAAATTTTTAAAGTTTTGCCTTTCGTATTTATGTTCTTAGTCCAACTTGAATTTTTTCATGCATTCTAATAAAATTTTTTAATTATCTCTGCAGTTTTCATTATTATTTTCTAGATTCTGTTTGTTCCCTTTTTACTCATGAGAGGTACAGTTTTAAATTTCCAAATGTACTTTCTTATGTATTATTTTGTTATTGGTTTCCAACCTTATTATGTTATGGTTAAACAATGACACAATAGATACTGAATTTTTTGAAATTTGTTGAAATTTGTCTTATACCTTAGTATGTGTTTAGTTTCCTAGATATTTCTTGTATGCTTAAAAATAATATGTATTCCTCTAATTGGTAGGTGCAAAATTATATGTGTATATATATAGTATATATTATATATACATACATACATATATACACATGTAGCCATTAATTCAAGCTTGCTGATGTATTGTCTAGATCTTCTATGTTCTGACTTTTTTTTTGGCTATTTGACCTATTGTGTTATATTGTATTGTGTTGTATTGGGACTGTTTTACAATATTATACCAACAGTGGTGGATTTTTCAGTTTCTCATAGTAGTTATTTCAGTTTTTCTTTGTATATTTTGAAGTTATGTTATGAAATACACACAAGTTTCAAACTTACAAATTTAACATTTTTCATTATGTAGAAATTATTTTTCTTTCTTTTTTTAAAAAAATTCCTTTTCTGTATCTATGAATGCTTTTCTTTTGCTAAGTATATTTTGTAAAAATTAATATATCTACATTATCTAACTTTTATTAGTATATATTTAGTAAAAGTTTTAAATGCTTTTGCTTTTGTGTCATTAGGCTTTAAATGGGATTATTGTAAACAACTGAATTTGTATGTTTGTTTGATTCCAAGTGATAACATTTGTCTTTTAATTGCAGTAGTCAGTTTACACATATTGTGTTTGTCGATATAGTCTGATGTATTTCCATCATATTTTGGCTATTTGTTGCACCCTTTCTGTTTTGATTTTGGTTCTTTTTTTTTTGTTTGTTTGTTTGTTTTGTCTTTTCTTTTTTGTGTTCTTTTGGGTTAACTGAATGTTTAATTGACATTACTGAATGCTGGTGAGGACGTGGAGCAACAGGAACTCTCATTTGTTGCTGGTGAGAATGCACAAAGGTACACCTACTTTGGAAGATAGTTTGGCAGTTTGTTACAAAACCAGACATACTTTTACCATACGATCCAACAATCGTGTTACTTGATAGTTAATGCAAATGAATTGAAAGCTTATATCCACACAAAATCCTGCACACAGTTGTTTATGGCAGCTTTATTCATAACTGCCAAGACTTGGAAGCAACCAAGATATCCATCAATAAGTGAACAGATAAATAAACTGTGGTATATCAGACAATGAAATATTGTTACCAGTCAAGCCATGAAAAGACATGGAGGAATCTTAAATGCATATTACTAAATGAAATGAGCCAATCTGTAAAGGCTGCATACTGAATAATTACAACTATATGACATTTTGGAGAAGCCGAAACTATAAGGACAGTAGAAAGATCACTGGTTGCCAGGGTTAGGGAGAAGGGAAGAATGAATAGGTGAAACACAGGATTTTTAAGGCAGTAAAAATACTCCGTATGATAGTATAATGATATACACATGTCGTAAGACATACGTCCAAACTCATAGAATGTATGAGACCAAGAGAGAACCCTAATGTAAACTACTGGGTGATGATGTTCATCCTTGGTACTAATGATACAAGTCTGGTGGGTGATGCTGATAGTGGGGAAGGCTGTGTATGTGGAAAGGTAAAGGGTAAATGGAACCTCCCTGTATGTGTTACTCAATTTTGCTGTGAACCTAAAACTCTCCTAAAAAATGAAGGCTTAAAAAATGAGTCTATATTTGTTTGAGTGATAATTTTACTAGGAATATTTGTAGGCTGAATGTTGTAGCACTTGATTTTTCCACTATAGCTCCTGAAAAATCAGCTGTCAGTTTGGCAGTCCTTGAGTGATAAGGCCTCTTCTCTTTCCTGGCTTCTCTTTGTCTTTGGTCTTCTCCAGTTTCACCCTGTTGTGTAGCTATCCATTCCTTCTTACCTTGTTTTGGATTCATTGGATTCTTATATCAGAGAACTTGTTTTTTCAATCATTCTGAAAACTTGTAAGCCACTATCTCTTTAAACAGTTTCTTTCCCCTTTCTATTTTCTCCTTAAACTCCAAATGGAAGTATGTGAGACTTCTGCTCTTCTCAAAAACAAGCTTCTTAGAATTACTCCATCTTTGTCAAAGGCCATAGAAAATATACCCTGTGTAGGAGTTTCTGGATTTGTCTTTATAATCCACTAAGTGATGGATTATAACCGTGACCTTCCCAAATTGCCCTCTGTTGTGAAAAGCAAATTGCTTAGAGTTTGAGAAAGTACAATAACAGAATATAATCTTTTTCATTGATGAATTCATTGGCAGGATTCTTGGCAGCTTGACTTTTGGCAATATGGCTGCCAAGTTTTCAGTTATCTGTAATATCATAGAAACTAGATCATTATCAAGATGATCCAATCTCATTGACCATAGAAAATGATGGAAATGTTCCATGATGGAAAAGGAGTGCATGGCATCACCAGCCAATGTCATCTGCAGATTTTTTTATGCAGTTATTAGAAATTTGGGTCATAACAATTTGACATGAGTCAATGTATGGCATGAGTATAAAGCTAATTTTTTAAAAGGGATTTACAACTTACTTTAATCATTTGCTTTAAAGAAGCCTCCTCTTCACCTGTTAATGAAAAGACTGAGGCTCTTAATCTTCTCATCAGCCACTGTGAAGTCAAAAACAATAGGGCAATGGATTATAAACTAATTCATAGATATCAAAGATGGAGATCTGGCAACACTTGAAAGATAGTTTATCAGAGTAAATAGTCAATGCCTCTGCCTCTGCATATTTCTTAACATTTGGAAGAAGCATATCCTGAATGAGAATCCGTAGGTAAGTACCTGGTGATAGCACTCAGTATGGCTGCATCCATTTTTGCCTGATCACCTTGTAAAATAAGTGAAACCTATTATTTCAGGAGAGCTTAGTTTTGCCCAGAGCTTGCAATGGTGAGAAGCATGAACAAGTCGTGAATTGTCTGTACATCAAAATGCCAGCAGCACAGTTAATTAGTTACTTTCACCTTGGTAACCTTAGAGAAGGAAAACTAAGCAGTAATTTTAAGCAGGCTGGACAGGATGGGAGGAGGATGAAGATGCCATCTGTGTTGCCATCTGTGCAGATGGAACATCTTGGTATTTATTGCCTGCCTACTCTGTGCAGCTTGGTTCCAGTCCTCATAGAACTTGCACTGGGCATGAAAAAGATCAAGAGTAACTGCTTTGCAAATCAAGTAAATAAATCTTACATTTGGCACAACAATTACTGAGTGTTTATATATTGCAGGCACTGGCTGTCTAAGCATTAGGACACAAAGGAAAAGGAAATATGGTTCCACCCACATATAACCATATAAATGAATGCAGTCAGTTCAAAAAAAACATGCTATTCTAGGTTCCCTGCCACCATGTGAGTTGACTGTGCATTGGTGTATGAGCCAGGCTCAACACACCTGATAAAAAAACGAAGCAGATGTTGCTTTTGACACAAAAAGCTCCATTGTGAGGCCCTGGCACCTGAGAACAGGTATGCCTCAGATCTGATTCAATTTTTGGAGGATGGCGTAAGGAAGCTGGAAATGCTTTTCCAGGGAGCTGTGCTGGTGACGCAGCCACCAGTCATCAATTCTCAAGAAACAAAGAGTCTTTGATTCCAGCGTCAGTCGCAGGTCCACACTTGTTGGTGCTCTTCAACTTAGTTTGCCCCAGACTAGTAGCTAGAGTTCATTGTCACTCTCTCTTCATTAACAGCAAGCAGAAGTTACTCCAGAGAGAGGAATGCTTGCCAGAGCAGAAGAAAAGAGAAGTTGGAAGCAGGTTATGTTTTTTGTTTGTTTTTTGTTTTTTTGTTTTTTTGCACTAAACGGAGTGGCAGAACAGTATGCTCCATGTAGTTCCACAAAATCTTCAAAAATAGAACGTCTAATGTGAGAGTAAAGAATTTACCAATTTGTATTCCAACTAAGCTAGAAGAGAAGTACTTGCTCGTAAAATCTCACACACCCCGATCATTTCCTGGCTTAAAGATAATATTTTTCAGGTTAATATCCATATTAATGGAGAACATGTTGAAACCTTTCAGGAAGATCTCACCTTTAGCCTGGACACATTGGCTCCACCAAACTTACCCAAAATAGATGATGACTCGAAAGGTATGTTCATTATCTCTATCTGGTATTTTCTGCCAAAGCAGTTATTCTCTCCATTTTTCATTATCTATTCTGTCTCCCAGTGTGTTTTTTGTGTGTCTATGAAGATGATATGACAAGTATGTAGCACACCATGGCAGGGAGTACTAGTGTGGTTTACCTGAGGTCAGGGCG
This sequence comes from Vicugna pacos, assembly GCF_048564905.1. Taxonomy (NCBI): domain Eukaryota; kingdom Metazoa; phylum Chordata; class Mammalia; order Artiodactyla; family Camelidae; genus Vicugna; species Vicugna pacos. Next base: position 10,965,822 of record NC_132988.1, on the reverse strand, counting down.
TGGTAATGTCTCCCCAGAGGGGGAAGGAAAAGACTCCAGTTCTTGTCATACTCGAAAGAAAAGAATTCTGATCGGAGACAAAGGTGTGTAGTGAAAGAATGTTGTGACACAGCTCCAAGAATTCCTTTAAGGTGAAGGTTTTCTTTCAGCAGGCATCATTTCCTCTGGGATATCTTCATCCTTTTAATCACAATCACTTCTTCACTAATGTTGATAAGTTTGCCTTTACCAATTTTCTCTGGCTGCACATCTGGTCTTTCAAGTATTGACAGTGTCAGCATTCCTACTGTCAGCTCTCTCTTCTATAATTCCTTTACAGCTGATCTGAATTTTACTTCCCTGGTATCATACGTCCTTTCTTTGCTACACTTTCATCTTTCTTGGCCAGTTCTCTCTCTCTCAGTGATCTATTTTTATAAAATGCCCTGTGGATTTGTCACTGAGAGACAGGGAGGCAACACAACTGCACACTTTGGGTGTGTGCATGAACTGAATAATAATCTTGCAATTACATCCAGTTGATACATCTTGGTAACTGAAATTGGAACCATGCTGTCAGGGGACTGGTGAGTAAAAGTAGATTTATTCAGAAAGATGTACACTATACAGACCAAGTGCAGGCCATCTCAGAAGGCCAGGGAGGCCATGAGGTGTGTGTGGGGGGTGGTTAAAGTAAAAGTAGATACATAGAGTGCGGACCATCTCAGAAGGCAAGAAAGAGGGAGTGACCATGAGGTGAGGGGTTGTTGATTTTTATATCTAACAAGTGGGAGGATTATTCCAATTACTTTAGAAAAGAAGTGGGGATTCCCAGGAATTGGACCACCGCCCTCTCTTCAGCCTTTCATGGTTACCCTCTGAACTGTCATGGCGCCCGTGGGTATGTCATTAACCATGAGAGTACGTTATAATGTGTTTAATGAAAATCAAAGTCCACTGGAGGTTGACTCTCCTGCCATCTTGGGCCTCAAGGTCTATTGGGAGTTGACTTCTCTGCCATCTTGGTGCTAATTGCTGTGTCATTCCTTTAGTGGCTGTGCCCTGTCCCCTTCCTTCCTGTCTCAGTATTATAATGCACTTCTATGAATCGGTCTTTTGCTAAGAGCGCCCTTTATGGAAACTTCTTTTCTCTAATGTTCTATATGTATATATTTTTTGCTGTTTTATTTATTTATTTTTTTTTCATTTTACATTGTTTATAGAGTAATAGTCATTTTACAATGTTGTGTCAAATTCTAGTGTAGAGCACAATTTTTCAGTTATATATGAACACGTATATATTCATTGTCACTTTTTTTTTTTTCGCTATGAGCTACCACAAGATCTTGTATATATTTCCCTGTGCTATACAGTATAATCTGGTTTATCTATTCTGCATTTTAAAATCCCAGTCTGTCCCTTCCTACCCCCACCCCCTTGGCAACCACAAATTTGTATTCTATGTCAATGAGTCTGTTTCTGTTTTGTATTTCTATCTTGGGTTTTTTGGGCTTTTTTAGATTCTTCATATGAGCGATCTCATATGGTATTTTTCTTTCTCTTTCTGGCTTACTTCACTTAGAATGACATTCTCCAGGACCATCCATGTTGCTGCAAATGGCGTTATGTTGTCAGTTTTTGTGGCTGAGTAGTGTTCCATCATATAAGTATACCACATCTTCTTTATCCAGTCATCTGTTGATGGACATTTAGGTTGCTTCCATGTCTTGACTATTGTAAATAGTGCTGCTATGAACATTGGGGTGCAGGTGTCATTTTGAAGTAGGGTTCCTTCTGGATGTATGCTCAGGAGCGGGATTCCTGGGGCATACAATAAGTCTATTCCTAGTCTTTTGAGGAATCTCCATACTGTTTTCCACAGAGGCTTTCCTTGCTTCCCTCTCCCACTCTTAATGATTTAGATGTCTTCTTTTACAATTTTGTGTTTATTCTTTTTGTAATTCATGGCAGTTATCTTCTTTCCAGTTATGAGTTTCTCATTTTTGTAGCATCCTGCTTCTTCTCTATTTAGAGTAGACCTGTCAGTATTTCTTTTAGCATGGGTTTAGTGTTGCTAAACTCTTTTTAGTTTTTGCTTGTCTGTGAAGTTCTTTTTCTCTCCTTCTATTCTAAAGGATAGCCTTGCTGGATAGAGTATCCTAGGCTGCATCTTTTTTTTTCATTCAGGACTTTGAATATATCTTGCCACTCCCTTCTGGCCTGTAGTGTTTGTGTAGAGAAATCAGCAGAGAGCCTTATGGGGGTTCCCTTGTAACCCACTCTTTGTTTTTCTCTTGCTGCCTTTAGGATCATTTCTTTATCCTTGACTCTTGCCATCTTGATTATGATATGTCTTAGTGTGGGTCTGTTTGAGTTCTTCCTGTTTGGGACCCTCTGAGCCTCCTGTACTTGGATATCTGATTCTTTTAGGTTTGGGAAGTTTTCAGTCATGATTTCTTCAAATATTTTTTCAATCCCCTTTGTTCTTTCTTCCCCTTCTTGAACCCCTGTTATGCGTAGATTGGCACACTTTATATTATCCCATAGGTCCCTTATATTGTTTTCATTGTTTTTTTATTTGTTTTCCTCTCAGCTGTTCTGATTGGGTGCTTTCTGTTGTCCTGTCTTCTAGGTCACTTATTCGTTCCTCTGCATTATCTAGCCTGCTTTGTATAGCCCTTAGGTCAGATCTCATCTCAGCAAATGAGTTGACTAATTCTACTTGGTTCTTCTTTATAGCTTCTATTTCATTTTTGACATGTTTTATATCTCTAAACACTATTTCTTTTAGTTCCTTCAGTACTTTGTTCACTCCTTTTTTGAAATCTTGATCTAGTAGGTCATCAGTGTCTATTTCCTTGATCGTGCTGTCAGGGGATTTCTCTTGATCTTTTAATTGGGAGTGGTTCCTCTGCTTCTTCATATTGCTCATATCTCTCTGGCACTGTCGCTTAAGGAGTATCAGTTATCTAGTTCTCCTGCAGACGGTGTGCTCTTAATGATTTTATCAAGAGGTCTTTGTCTTCACCCTGTTTTGCGTACTCAGCTTGCTGTTTCCAGAGGCCCTCTGTTGGTGCCTTCGTCTGTGCTGCTCCCAGTGTCTGTGGGCTAGCAGATCGCGCCCTCTCCCAACACTGGGTTAGGTGCTGAGCTCTTACCCGGTGGGCGGGCATGCCACTCCCCCTCCCGATGCCGCAGTCAGATGCTGCACTCTGGCGAGGCAGGTGGGCTGATCGTGCCCCCCTCCCAGCACTGTGGTCAGGTGCTGCATGCCTGCCAGGAAGGCGGGGGGCCGCCTGCCCTCTCCCGGTGCAGGTCGCTCCGCTGCTCTGTGCAGCTGCCCTCTCTGCCTCTGGTGGGCGCTCCATAGGCGGCTCGGGAAAGACCATGAAATGGCCCCACCCCTGCTCCATGCCAAATCTCAGCTCCTTGTTTGTCTTGGTGGCTCAAGTTCTCTGAACAGAAAGATCCTATCGGCCTCGGGTTGTAAACAAATCTCAATCTTGCCTAGGAGGTTGTGGAGCCCCCTGGTGCAGATTCAGGTCTCGGCCCCGCCCCCGCCCGGGCGCTGCGCACAGGAGGAGATGGCCGCTGTGGCTGCGCCCTGCCTCTCTTCTTGCAAGAAGCACCAGTAATGGCGGCGCAGGTCTGAGGAGACAAAGGCTGTGGCGCCCCTCCCCCCAGGGCACATCAGGCGTGTTGCTTTGCTTTTTTTCGCAATTTATGGGGAACCAAGGTTGTTCTGCTCCGTATCCCCTCCCAGCCATGCCGTGCAGCCCCCTGCAGTCCCCCAGGGCCGCCTCAGTGCAGCCGTCCCAGTCCTCCGCCAGGCTCGGGCCACCTGGCCCGGCCCCAGCGGCCGGCTCATGTCTCGGGCTGGGTGTTGCGGGGACCCTTTGTGCCCATTTAACTCAGTTCTGTCGGTCAAGGGGTGCTCGGGACAGATCTGAGCCTCGGAGGCTCCCCCTCAGTCCCACTGGCCTCTCTGTTGGAGGGGGGAGACCCAGCGGACGAGCGCCAGTCCTCCTTTGCCGGTCCCGCACTGTTTTGCTTTTTCTTCTTTTTTCCTTTTCTCCTACCAGATTTTTGGCATCTTTGTCTTTCGAAGAGGCCAATGCTCTGTCGGAGTTCAGCAGGTGCCCTGGTTGGCTGAGTGGGCCCGTAGGTGTGAGTTTTGGTGCATTTGTGGGAGAGGGTGAGCTACAAGCGTCCTTCTACTCCCCATCTTGCTTCTCCCTCTAATGTTCTTTAAATAGGACAATACCTCATTATTATCATCATATTTCTGTTTTTCCTCATTCATACTTATTTCCTATGTATATTTTAAAGAATATCTTCTTATTCTTAAAACTCCTTTCTCCTTCTTTTCCTCTTCAGAAATTATTGGATCCTTTCCTTTTCTCCTTAGAATAACGTCCCTGGTTCTTTCTCCTTTTTAATCTCATAAAATGTCATTCATTCATCTCTTTCCTGAAATCCCAAGAATAGCCAGACTATTTTTTCAATAAATGGACTGTAAAAACCATTGTTCTATAGTAAAAACAATATATAAAAACCAGAGTGGACCTAAACCTCTATCGTCTAGTAAATTTGTAAGCTTAAAAGAACTCAAGTGTACAAACTCCTTTTAAAGGTACTCATGTCTGCTCTCTTATGAACACCCACTGCACTGATGCCCTGTCTCCACCTGGCAGGCCATCTGCGTAATGGCCATAGTTTATGTGTATGTGCCTCACCGTCACCCACTGCGGTTATTTGAGCTGTCTGAGCTGAAGTGACCTAAAGGAATGGTTTGGTCAATCTTCCATTCCTGATAATAAGAGAGAAGAGTTTGTATTGGCCAAAAATTGAGACATTTATACCTGCTAATTTTTACTCAGAAAAAAAGAATTTAGTCCCTACCATTCCCTAGAACATCAGTGGTGGGTGAGAATAGAGGAGTGAGCCTGATGGTCAAGGTTCTTGACCTCTAAAATTTAGAGTCTTTAGAAGTCAACATCCTAACATCCTTCATTTTCTGTTGTGTCAATCTTCTGTCTCTTCTTCGCAAGTTACAACTATACATCAAATGCTTAGTTTGGAAAAGTAAAGGAATGAAAGTAAATTTTCTTAGAATTTCTTAATACCCCTTGAGATAATTATAGTTGACAGGTAAAATAAAGAATGTCTTATAAAATATGAATTTCAGATAAACAATGAATAATTTTTAGTATAAATATGCCCCATGCAATATTTAGATATGCCCTAAATTAGACATACCTAAATCTGGCCACCCTGAATTAGAGAAACAGGACATCAACAAAACGGGGAGAATGACGTTCATCAGCAGGAGATTCACTCTGATGGCAACGATTTGTCAATGGTATCCCCTAGACCCCTCTGTCTCTCCCATCCCCACCTGACACACAGTATCCTCAGTGAATCAGAGTAAGATACTTCCAATTATCATCATCTTGATTGACATTCAGTACATGTGCTTGTTAATGTGATGTTTTATGTACAACAGGTGTCATAGCCCAGCTTCCCCTCTACTACTCACACCTGAAAAAAATTTCCAACTGCTCAAGCCATAGAAGATTACTTCCAGCATATTCTGCATAAAGAACAGCCTGAAGGGAATTCAGTACTAAGGTATGGTTCAACTTCAGTGACTGAATTACCACAACTATATTTGAGACTTACAAATATTTGAGGGCGTCGACTTTGAATTAGGAGATCAATAGTTTTATTTTGATTCTAGGGCTTTTATCTTTTGCCCACATTATGGGAGAAACAAAAAAGCAGAAGGCATGATCTTTATCCTTCAAAATGAATGGGCCATCTTACTAAATTGGCACTCTTTGTACATCTGTTAGATTGGCAAGATTTGGGGCATCTAGAGGTCAATACAGAACCCTTTGATACATGCTAAACTGGGTAGTCTAGATACTAACCCGGGCGATGGGAGAGAGCTGTGTGACGTCGGCGAGGGAAAAACTTGATGGCCCTTTAAATGCTGCTTCCGTTTCAGAATTTTAATACAATTGAATCATATGCCAGAGAATATTTATTCATGAAATGTAAATTTCTTTTGGTTGCTCACTCTAAGTGAAATGTAAATAGTCTACCTTTTTTAAAATTCAAAAGTTTTTAAATATATAAAAATATATTAAAATTATGAGATAGCATATACATGTTAAAACTCTGTATATTTATCGTTTGACTTGTTATGTTGTTTGCTTTAGTGATGATTAACATTTCCAATGAAAAATACACTATACAGTTTTTCTTTTAATTAGATGATGATTTCATTATTATTTAGCTTCTTTTCATTTTCTGATAGCTGACTTTTAGAAATTCATACATCTTAACAGTTTAATCTAAGACTAGAGGATTGGAATAAACAATCAGCAGATAATTTATTTACTGTCCAAAATCAGCCATCAAAATGTTCAAAGCTAAAGGTGGTATAATAGATGCTACTACTTCTATATAAATAATCTTTTCTGTAGCCTTGATTTTGGAATGTGGTCCTACCTAAAAACATTGCAAGTTTCCTTTCCTTTAGTTCGTTAACATTCTATGCCTGACTAAAAGCAACAGTGAGGCTCTACATTATTTTTGGCACTGCTTCACCCCCAAATTAAGCCAGTTGGCACTCCCTCACACTCTAGGTGGGTTTTATGAAGTGCTCTGGCTTACGTTTGATGTTTGAAAATGTCAAATCAGTAGCTGTTAGCGCCGGAACGCGCTGCTGCAGTTTGATAAACAACCTTTAGAAGGCAGAGCATTGCAGTTTTTGCAAGAGTTTTGGGAAGACAGGCAGGGACCAAAATCATCAGTGTTTTGAGTGAGAGGAGAGTTTAAATGGGCTGGGCTTGCAACTGAAGAGTCATGGGGCAAGGCTCAGCAGAGGACTGTGGTGCAGTAGACCCAGTCAGAACAGGGCGAAGCTGTTGGCAGGTTGAAACCTACCATCTTAGCCAAATAGGGAGGGCTGAGAACATTATCAGATGAGTTAGCAGCCTACCAAGAATTTCTTAAGGAACAGAAAACAGCCAGATAAGCAGAGGCTGAGGTCTAGCCTCGAGCTATTACTATTACTTCCTGTAAGCGGTTTCCATGAGCTCTATTAAACTTAGACCTTCTCTCTCTCTGGGCAGACACAAGCCTTCTATGTTCATATTTGTTGGACTCTGTTTGTTGGGACAGATCAGCAGCTATATTTTCACTCCCTAGCCCTGAGTCGTGTTTGTGCAGAAAAGCAGTGCTCTTCCCAGAGACCTGAGCAGGGCCTGTCTTCCAGGCTGAGTCCTCTGATTGCCTTTTTAGCCTCCTTTGTGGGGCTTTTACTCTGGCCTCTCCCCACCCCCACATCCCGGGCCAAGGGCCAGGCTTATAAAACCAGGCTTTGGATCAGGGCTTACACATACATTGCCTATAAAAATGTCTCTGAATCGGCAATAATTAATCTCCTGTGCAACTGTATGTGGCTCTGAAATGCTGTGTGTGCTTAGCAATTGCTCTAACTGGAAACAGATCTGTGGAGGTTGGTCAGGGATGGTATAAATATCCTCAGTCAGTGGGAGAAAAACATCTAGGAATATTTCTGTTACTGTCTCTTTAATAAAGCTTTTAAAACTACTGAACTCTGATCTTGGGTTTCTAAGTGTTACTGTATCCAGTGTGATTTGATTCCATTGTAATGTCAGGCCATCTAATGTCAGATAAGTGACTTTCAACTCAGGGCATTCAGAAATTCATGGGAGTGTTTTTTTTTTAAGTTATTACTACAATTTTATTTTATTTTTTAACACCTTTACTGTGGTTTGGTTCCTCTACGGTAAACTACACGTACTTCGGATGTACACTTTGATGAATTTTGATAGATGTATACGCCAATGAAACCACCACCACAATCAAGGTAGCTCACATTTCCGTCACTCCCCAAGAGGTGGAATTTTTCAAATTCCCAATTTATCCCTTCCCACCCAATGGGAGTGTCTTTTTGGGTTATCACAATGAGAGGGGAAACAATACTGGCACTGAGTGGACAGGAGCCAGTGATGCTAAACTTCCTGTAATACACAAGACAGTCCTGCAAAACCTGGAGGAACCTCACATAACATTCCCACAGCACACCAGTGGTTGACAACACTTGTAGTGCACTCTAGTTGACTCGCAGCTGCGTTCCCACTAGTTACTGTCGCAGACATTTTTGGTTCTCAGAACCACTCAGTTACTGCCGTAATTTCGCATTCTTATTTTCTCAGACTCTTCATATCATTCAACAGAAACTTTGTCAAATTCCCTCCATGTGTGCCCACCCTGTTCTCCTTCCTACCTTCTCAGAGAAAGAAAGCTTTCCAAGGGTAACAACGGCTCCACCCAAGGTGTTGGTCCCATCCATCCCAACTCAGTCTCTTGCATCTTCAGTGCATTGCCAGTCCCTTCTTCCCTTGAGAAAAGTGCCTGGGGGTGGGGTGTGAGGGGCGTATAGCTCAGTGGCAGAACACCTGCTTAGCATGCACGAGGTCCTGGGTTCAATCCCCAGTACTTCTGTTAGCAATAAACTTTTAAAAATAAAATAAATGCAATAAAGCAAGCAAAGTTTTTTTTTATTTAATTGCTTGATTTTTCTATCCCAAATACCAAATAAAAGTAAAAACAAAAACTCTTAAACCTGCTACTTAGCCCCTCAAATTAACATTGCATTTTATTTCTTCATCATCCACTGGCTCCTAAGACACTCATGATCTGGTTTCCAGTCCCCGGTTCTGTTCCCTTGAGGATTTCCTCCATGGTCTGTTGCCCGACCACTCACTCTTCAAATTCCTTGCATTTTTCTGCAAAACTGGATCCTTGATATGCCTCTGACAGAAGGTCATTCCTTCTCCCATTGCTTCCGTGGCCTCTTGAAGTTCCCGAGAAGACTAGGGGCAACCAACACCATACGGGCATCTTCCTGCGCTCCGTGGTAACATTTCCATCTCTGTGCCTGCGTAGGATCCTGGCTGTTTCATCTTCCAGGCTCCTTTTCCTCATCCTTTTCCCATACCGCAGATACAGGATTGGCTGCACTCCACTCACTGTACTTAGCCTTCTTCTCAATTAGGTGAATGATCTGCAAACCTACACACCTAACTAACCATAAACCTTCAGTTGAACTCCAGGCCAGAATGCCAGCTGCCTGACAGGTAACTCCACCCAATAGTTCACTATCACTCCTTAAATTTAACAAAATAAAATCTACAACGTTTTAATGTGTTTCTCTTATAGCACTTTAAGTTTGGGGATTATTTTTATGGGTGACTGTCTCTATGACCATCCTAGGGGCTCTAGGATGTGAAGACAACAATGGTTTCTTATTTAATCTCTGCTCTAGAATCTAGTGTTTTAGAAATGTTAATTGGATAGTAAAGAAATTGATGATTGAGTGAAGACTTAAAGGTCCTTTGGAAAATAGACTGTGTCCGTCATATCTGTGGTCCAATACTGAGCACACTGCTCGGCACGTTGTAGGAACCATACAAATATTTTTTGAGTTAATCTGTCTCCTTGTCTTCCAACGCCAGCTTCTACTATTTTCTTTCCTACCAATGTCAGTGATACTACCACTTTCCTAGTTGCCCAAGTTGCAAAGCTCAATCTTTTCCGATCTTTCTCTGGTCATCAAATCCAGTAAGTCACCAAGGCTGATAAATCTCCCTCAAAGATTTGAAATATTCCATTTTATGTCATTTCCACTGTCACCGTGCCGGTGTGCGCATCCCCATAGACCAGTATTTTCCAGTCTGCTATCAAGTACTCTGTCAGAGGTTAATAGAGGTATACTAAACAAACACACACAAATCAAGAACTGGCTGAACAGGACCAAAGGAGCCTGGGAGGTAGATACTAGGGGTCAGTTGAAGAATCTCCTTCCAATTAGCAGCCTCTCCGAAACTTTAATTGGCTAAATATATATTTCAAATACCATTAAAAGGCAATATAATTTATTATATAGCATTTTTCAGAATTATTTTACCATTGAAGCATTTTTCTGATATTACACAAATTTCTGTCTCCTGAAAAAGAGTTCCACATAGAGCCTAAGTTTGGGAAATATAGACCCCAAACTACCATAATAGCATCCTGGTTGCTCTCTTCGACTTCAGCTCATCTTTTTTTCCCCTCAAATCCATCATTAAAAAGAATGCCTAAACTAGTCTTCTTGAAACCCAGCTCCAATAGATTATTCTCTTGTTTACCACCCAGCCCCTAAAAAATAGGAGATTCTTAATGGCGCCTAATGATTTACCTAATAAATGTTCCAAACATCTAATTCTTTAGCATGGTACAATGGACAGGATAAATTAGATAGTAATGCTGCATTAGCAAGCAATTCATAAATCTCAGTGGATTAAAACAACATTTTTTTTTTTGCTCATGTTGTGTTCATCATATGTCAGCAGGAAGACTGCTCAGTTTTAGTGGCTCAGGAACTCAGGCTGATGGACTCATGCCAGAGGGAAGAGAGAGCTCTGGAGTGTCTTGAACTGGCAATGAAATACTTAAACCAGGAAATGACACGGGTCACTTCTACTTAAAACTTAGTGGCCAGAACTAGTCATATGATCCCATCTCAACACAAGAGGGACAGGAAGTGCAATTGTTACCCCAAAAGAAGGGAAATGACTGCAGTTCTTGTCATACCCAAAAGATAAGAATTCAGATGGGAGACAAAGCGTTGTGTAGCAAAATATTTTAAAGGCTTGATTAGCAAAGGGAAGTACCCCTCCAAGAATGGGAGGCGGGCTGATCCAAGGGGGTGTAGCGATGGTCTTTGTTTGCTCCCTTCTCTTATACCCTCGCTTAGCAGTGGTCTCTTGATTGACAGCTCTTGCCCCTGGAGTGCTCAGTCATGCTCATCCCCTTTTGCAAATGTCTTTACCCGTGATGCACACAGAAAAACCCATGGGGGCCTAACCTGCAATGCCGATTATATTACAATGAGCACTGGGTCATGTCTGGTTAGGTCCTTGTCACTACTGCACAGTGGTGGCTGTCAGGTTCCAACCAGATTCTTGCTAGCACTCGTTTAGAGAAAGCAAAGCCCCTTTATGCTGGAGGCGGGCCTACTGCTATCTTCTGGACCCTTCTCCCTCTCCTCCACCTTATCTGCCCAGTGCCCCCGACTTATCTAACTACCTAACGCAATTATATGCCCCAAAAGAGGGCTTATGTTGAACCAAAATATTTGGCAAGTGACACTAACGACTACCACACATAGCATTCTTACTCTCTATAAGCTTCTCTGATCTATCTTGGTTTATTTATTTTATTATTCACCCTACATTTCAGTCAACTGAGGTCATTTCTTCGATTCATTCAATAACCAGTAAATATTTATCGTGTACCTACAGTGTGTTGGGCTCTGTGATCAGACTGGAAAAACAACTGTGAACAAGCCCCAGGGAGGGAGACAGACAATGCAGAGTTGATTCCATGACTGAGAGATGAGGGTCCCCCAGGACTAGAGGCTCCCAGGGGCTGAGCACCAAACCCCAGCCTCGTGTGTATGGTAGCAGACCGGCAGGGAGCAGGTGGAAGCAAAGGTGAGAGAGACCCAATTGAATCAACGTGCTGAGATGGAGGAGAGGGGGTGGCCCTGTGAGAAGGAGGGAATGAGAGAAAGGGCACTTCAGGCTCAGGGGACAGAGAGGGAATTTGCAAGTAGGATAGAGAAACCGATGAGGCTGAGGACGGGAACCTTGGTCAGGACGTGGTGAGCCTCTTTGCTGCACTACAGAACACCGACCTTAAAAGCCCCAAAAGGTAAGCTGGGCTTTCCCAGGTCCGTGTTTCGGATCTCACTATTTCTAACAACCTGTCCTTTTCCATCCATCTTCTCACAACCAAATACTCACAACCACCTTTACTAACCCTAGTTCAAATGATTCTCTCCTTGTGAACGGTCCTTAATTCTTCCAAGCGAAGAAATCTCCATTTTTCACTGTTTAATTGCTTTCTGCCTTGCTTTGGCTTGTCTGCCGATCTTGTAGTAAAGTTGCTGGCTCTCCTTTCTGGCACCATCACCTTCTTGAAGGATTGGGAGTATGTTTTGTTCTTCATCCATCCTGTCCTTACATTCTTTCCTGCTGGGCAGCAACACATAGTTGATCCTCAATAAATATTTGTGACTCTTAGATCACTTTTTCATAGATGTTTAGTATCAATTTGTAGCTCATGTTTAGTACTGAAGAGAATATTTTTTCAATAAGAAAATATCTTTAGTGAAGGAAATCTTTAAATGTATTCACTTCTTTTTTGAGAGAGTTTGGGGGGGGTCACTATAAAATACTTCAAACTGTTAAATTGTGTAATTGGGGGAATGACGTTTTGAAAATGGAAAGTAAAGCCATTAGAGGAAAGGTTAGAAAATTTTATTTAATTTGTAGGAGGAAATTATAAGGATTAAGTTATGATGTCTTAGTTCCTAAAGTTTTACTTTTTAAGTTTCATTTTTGTGTGGGTGGAAAGATACATTCCACTGGTTTTTTTCACACACATTGTGAATATCATTTATAAACAGTTATGTAATTAAATAAAAGTATTTTAGGAAAATATACATTTTCCATGTTTCTACTTTTTTTTTTTTTAGTTTTCTGCCTTTAAAGAAAAACTCTTCTGTCCCCAAGGAAATTAATTTGCATCGAATGAAGGTATTTTGTCACAAAAAGCAAGCTTTATATATATTCTGTTGCTCTTGCATTTCTGTTTCAGTGAATATTCAATATTTGAGTAAAGTAATAAAGTGCATTCCCTAAGAATGTAATAGTTTCTTAAATATTCAGCATTAAATGAAGTTTAATCTTGTGTGTGTAGATTTATGCCCACATATTGGTTTCCTGAGGAGATTTTACTAAAACAGATGATATCCTAAAGTCCAAATCACCCACCCACTCTTTACCTTAAATATTGAAGCAGATGTAATATATTCATTGATCTCTAAGGATGTCCATAAAGTTCCTACTAGTTCCTCGCCACCCTCTCACACTGCCCCCTTTGTTATCTGTAGGATGTCCTGAGAATAGAGCCATTGCACTAGGGACTGAAAAACTAATTACCCTGTGTAATTCCAATTTTGTGCTCATTAACAACCTGCCCTAATCAGTTGGGCATTTGGGCTAAATAGCACCAGCAGCATGGGGTGCTGAATTTAAATACTACCCCAGAATACAATAATTAAAAAATAATATGGTTATTATCAATATTTGGATAATCATGGAAATTTGCTACCAGATTCTAGGAAATGTGTAGACCTAGAAAAGCAATTTCTGATTTTGTTAACTAGAGAACCATGTGGCTACCACATGGCTTACCTTCTGATCAGTGATACCGCAACCCACCCACCTCCCTCAACATACACACACACACATGCATGCAGTGCTGAAATTTTCCTGAGAACAAAGACTCTGGTTTGTCATTCTTCCTGATAAATTCATCATAGTGGAGTAATTGGGACATAATGTTTCCTATCAGTACTGGAGAACACCACACAAAACATCTCTGACTATATTTGAATAACTTAATGTTTAGATTGACTTCTAAAGCTGCTAGGATTGTCTTTGTGTAGCATCATTTCCTAGGTGTGCTCAATCACAATGAAATTGTGAAAGTCGGAATACATTTAAATTCAAGATTTTTATTTTGGGGGTAAATAAACTTGGAGAAAAACATCTACTTTCCTGGGGGCCATTTGGTAACTTCACTAAGAAAGAAGGAGTAAATTGTTTCTAGTTGCTTTGAGCGAACCCATATGGTGCCAATCATTACCAACACTGGCCAACCAGAGGGCTGAATTTCACTAGCATTTTTGGGATTTCGTCTGATCATCTGTTGCTGCTATGGCTAATTCTATGCAGAGACATTTTCTTTCTTGTGTTTTCATTTAATACTTTCCAGAGACTACCTATAAACAGTTGATAATGTTCTATTTTTCCATATAATTCACTAATAATAATTTAGCCAAACAGGAAATTCTCCTGGACGTCTGATCTCTAGTGAATACTGAAACCGAGCTCAGCATATTGAAGGAAGCAATTAAGAAGGCACCCCATTGTGTCTAGGTATGCTAGGTCAGCCAAAACAGAGGAGCTTTCTGTTTTTACGAGCTTTTGTCAAATTTAAAGTATGTTACATTTTAAAAGAAAAATTTAAAAGAATTTGTTAGGAGCAATGCTACTCTATAAACATTTATTTTTTAAAATTATTCTTCACGTAATTTGAAGATGACTTTTTTGAAACGAATGACTTAGATATGCCAATAAAAGTACCTCTTCAATTTGCACACAAAAAAAGTAATAAAAACCATAGGTATTTTCTAGCTAATTATATATACACACACTATAGTATGTGTGTGTAAGTGTGTGTGTACATGCTATACATCATACCAGTCACGTGATGATCATTAATTGTGAAAGACTGCAAAGGTCTCCTGTTTCATCCCTGTACTCAGTGGGCGCTCCTCTATTCCCCTGGAACATGGTAGCTAATGCGCATTCTGACCTTTGGCTCTTCCACTGGTTTCTCTCCGGTGCAGCCCCGGTCATGACTAGCCCTTGTACCGGGTCCACCACTTACCAAGCGCAGCTGCGCTTTTCACGTACTGACTCATGGAACCCTCACAGCGACTCCCTCACCCATCACCTCCCAACTCCTTTTCCTTCTTCCACTCCTCATTGAACTCAACTGATTTTTCATAGAATCTCTTCTCTTGCTTCCTATAGTCTCGTATTCAGACTTATTTCTTCTTCTTTTTTTCTGACCTAGTTCCCTCTTTGTGTCACTAGTTTATCTTCCTGACATATTTTTCCTCCTCTCCATCACATTTTTTTTTTAGTACTTTCACTTTTCCTAAAACCCTTTTCCCAGCAGTGAGCTTTCAGGGTGCGTGCTCAGCAGAGGTTCACGTTCCCATTGCAGGGTGGGTGTGGGGTGGAGGGAGGCAGACGGGCAGGCTGGGTGCCTGGGAAGTCACTCACAATGACAGGGCAGAGTGCCAGTTTGAGTTCAGAGAGAAGTAGTCAGTCAGATTGCTCGTCAGATTAGCAATCTCATGGGAAATAAAAACATACCTTCTCTAATGAGTCAGTCAAGTACTCACCCTTCCTGGTGAAGAGCTTAAGAAACGAGCTTGCATCAGAGTCACAGATAATTTTATACAGACCATAGTAAAGATCCTTGTCGGAAGTAGCATGTTAACCCCAGCACAGTGTCCTGTATGTAGAAGGACTTCGTGAATGTATATTGAGCTGTATCAATGCATTCAATGGGTCTTACTTACTTAGTGGAAGTCTATTTGACCCCTTCAGGGTTTTTCAGCACTTATGAATTCACTTATTCCTCCTCACAACCTTTTTATGATACCAGGTGGGAAGTACAGCACACAATGATGAAATAATTTACCTAAGGGCATAGTAGTCGAGCCAGATTCAAACCCAAGCAGGCTAGCTCCGCAGTCTGTGCTGTGGACCACTCTGCTCCATCACCTCACCTCACCAGAGGAACGCCTGCCACAGGCTTCCTCTCTGCAACCAGGAGTCAGACGTTCGCCTGTGTATTATTTCTTTTTGCAGAGTTGGGCATTTATGCTTCCGAGGTATAATGGGACGTGAGGTGCATGCGGGTTTGAGGCTTTGCCTTGATCCAGCGCTGATGTGCTTAAAGTGATCCAGATTTTAATAGTGTGAGTATCTTAAGCTTAGTTTGCTGCTAGTTTGAACAGGAGACGAACTTCTGTTTTTCAAGAATCTGGTAAAATATTTTTGTGGGTTTTAAATATTAAGATTAGTACCTTGATTCTTAGTTATCTGAAGTTTAGTGATCTGTTTCAGTAAATAAATTGTTAATCTCATTCACAGCTTCTCTCTCTGCACCATTCCTCTCTTGCATTAGTTGGACACTGATACTTCTAAAGTATGATGGGTTGTGTGGTACTGAGACAGGAAGGAAGGGGGCAGGGCACAGTCATTAAAGGAATAACGCAGCATTTAGCACCAAGATGGTGGAAAAGTCAACTCCCAATAGACCTGGGGGCCCAGGATGGTGGGAGATTTGACTTCCAGTAGACCTTGAGCTTCATTATAGGCTCATTGTGCTATATTAGCATGGTAAATGACACTCCCGCAGATGCCATGACAGTTCTTTTTTTTTTAAATTTTTTTTGACTTATGGTAGATTTATTTAGAGAGATACATACTGCATAGAGTGCAGGCTGTTTCAGAAGGTGAGAGAGAGGCCACAAGGTGTCAGGGTTGGGTGCTCAGGTTAAAGTAAAAGTAGGTACATACTCCACAGACAGAGTGCAGGCTGTCTCCAAAGAGGAGGGAGTGAAAAGGGGAGGCCAGGCATGGTGTTGCCAGCTTTTATGGGCTCAGCAGTTTCATATGCTAACAAGTGGGAGGACCATTCTCACTACCCTGGGGAAGGGGTGGGGATTCCCAAGAACTGGGCCACTGTCCACTCTTTGACCTTTTATGGTCAACCTCGAAGCTGGTCCTGACATTTCTGAGGCTGACCATAAAAGGTCAAAAATTGGGCGTTGGCCCAATTCCTGGGAATTCCTGCCCCTTCCCGAAAGTAGTTGGAATAATCCTCCTACTCATTAGCATAGGAAATTACCAAGCCCATAAAAACTAACAACCCCACACCTCATGGTCGCTCTCTCTCTTGCCTTCTGAGACGGCCTACACTCTGTCTATGGAGTGTACGCCTCTCTGAACAAATCTACCTTTATTCAACTATGGTTCACTCTTGAATTCTTTCCTGCATGAAGCCAAGGACCCTCACTTGGTGGGACTTGTCTCAGGGACTCAACCAAGACCTGGGACATGGCCATCCTCTCACGCCCCATGTTTTCCGGTATCACTACATGTGGGTTTGGGGCTTTGCCCTGACCTAGCACTGATGTGCTTAAAGTGATTCCACCTTACATAATATGAATCAATCTCGGCTAATATTTCCTCCTTCTTTGAGCTTCTAAAGGATCTTATATTATTCTCTTGTCACAGACTGCCCTGGATTGTTATGGAATACTAGTACTTGTCTGTATTTGTCCATAAATCAAAAAATAAATGAAAGAAGCCTGGGGAGAATTCTGTATCACCTGAAATTCACAAGCAGACTTATGTGTGAATATAATTTCAGTTATTATGGAAATATGATTAATAATGGTTCTTATATAACTTTGAATCTCATTAGGTCCACATTCCGCCTGGCTATATGTACATAGAAAAAAAATGAGTCAAATTTATATTAACAATCATCAGCTTACAAAGGAAATAGTAACCTAGGGCAGGTTCTCTTATTTAAAATTAATTTTTGCTTGAAATAACAACATTTAGAAATTGCTCTTAAATATGGCCTTTCTTCATTTGAGTAATAAGGAAGGTATTTAATACTATGTAAAATTGGTAACTGAAATTGCACAGTTAAAAAAAAATCAAAGACTAGTTTCAGTTCCTCGAAGGTAAAAAGTTTGAGAGGGAAAAAAAAAATCTGGTACCAATCTTTTGATTAACACAATATATCCTGCGTGTAGACATCAAAACAAAATGAAAAAAATTATTTTCAAGACATCGATGATGAAACTGTCTTCTATCAGTCTTATAGAAGTCTTATATGTATAAATAATTTTTATACATCCTTGCATAGCTTCAATTATATTCACTGGTTTCCATGTTATTATTCAATAAATTAACCAAAGCACTGTTTAAAATATCGTAAGTAAAGGAAAATATTTTGTTACTAGATGACAGTGAATTTACCTCCAAGCAATTCAGCTACCTTTCCCTTTTCATTCAGTTTCCCCATTTTTGCCTTGCTCCTTTCACAGATACACATCTTGGTCCCAATAGCCTGTTTCACGCTGCCCTAGACAGTGTGGATCTTCTCTGAACAATTTCCATTCATGCACACATGGACAGAAATACACACATATATAAAATAGTCCATTAGTCCATACTATTATATGATATGTGTGTGTGCGTACTGTTGGGCCCTCTGATGTCCTTAAAGTCCAACGGCCTCCCACTCCTGGGCTCTCAGACATCTGCCTGTGATCCCTCAACAGATAAAGTACATTCTTTACTGGGCATGTTTCCCCTAACAAACTAAAAGCCCTAGGTAATGCCTAATCTCGCCATAGCTCAGGCTGGCTTGGTTCCGCACACCTTAGAGTCATAAACCCCACCGCCCTTCACAGACTCTAAACTTCTTGCATCACCTGCAACCAGACTTGCGCACAAACCAATCAGGCACCTTGTGACCAGACCCTTATAAAATAGCCCAACTACCAGCCCTCGGTGCTCACACAGACACCTCTCTTCTGTGTGGCCCGCTGCTGTCTATGGCAGCATGCCCCAAAAAACTCCTTTCTATTCCCATACTTTATCTCTGGTAAATTCTTTTATCAACCCACATGTCATGGACCAGCCACCCTATTGTGTCCCACAACACATACATATATATTTTTCCCACATTCTAAGTGCAATGAACACTGGACAGAAGATACAATATAACTTTGTGTTATGATCTTTAGTACATCTTCCCTGTGAACAATTTCACTTTCAGAATACTGCCTATTGAGATATTCTGACTTCAGCATACACTTCATGGTATCTGATCAAAGGCTCAAAGGCCAAAAAAAAAAAAAAAAATCAGAGGAAAAAAAAAATTCATCCTGATACCGGCCTCATGATTTACACCATATAAGCCATGTGTATAGACGTCTTGCTTGCTACCACCAGAACAGGTAATAAGATGTTTAAATTACACTTTAAAAGAAGATCAAGATACTTTTCAAACAAATGACAATAAAATTAGCCAAGCTTGGATCTGAGTATCAGAGAGAACTGTGAAGAAAAAATGAACAAAAAAGAAAGATGAAATAATAACAAAAGATGAAACATTTTAGAAACAACTAACATATTGAGTATAAATTTTGGGGAATTTGAATAAAATTGGCTGTGTTTCATTTAAAAAAAGAGATAATCTAAAAGTGAATATATTATTAAACAAATCACAGTTTATCAAGTTTTTAAAGTATATGCTTTACAGAATAAAAGAGCGTCTTTATCAAATGCCTATGAGATATATCTATCAGTCTTCTTATCTGTGTCATACGTTAAATCTCTGTTGTTTATAATTTTGTGTTCGAAAAAATCACCTAATTCTCTACCTTCCATTGACCACATTATTAATGCCGGTATTCAATCCACCAAATCGGTGTTTACTTACAATGTGTATTGTTTACATTCTGTTACCTCGGATTCAATTTTGCAGTTGTACTGTGAACATTCTATAAAACATCTGCCCTAATACTACAGAGCTCTCAGTTCAGAATGAGGAATAAAATAGGAGGGAAGTCTTTCTGGATAACTACTTAGTGAAACATATTTGTCTTTATTTCAGTGAGTGTTGTTTTAGAGGATTTGAAGACCAGAGAGCAAGAGAAAAAATTTAGTATCTCAATGTTTAAGAAAATAGTTCATATACGGCTTAATCTTAAAGCGAAAGAGGATTTGTATTCTATAGATTAAAGAGAACCATCCTTTGAGGTAAAGAAAGTTTTTATCTTATTATCATGGCCCAGAACCAGCTGACACCGGATACTGTGGAGCTGGGTTCAAATACACCGGGGTCATCCTAGGAAGGAACTATAGTCAGTAACCTTAGCTCAGTCCAGTGTATCGCTTAGGCTTAAATTTTACAAATTATTTTGAAACCTTGCTATATTTATGTCTTCTTACATACAATTGACAACTGATGGGGGCTATGAATTTTTAATAAATGTGTTGTTAAAATATCTGTTTATTGGGAGTATCTCTTGGGTTCTTACATATGTGCATGTGGTAGGGGGAGGGTGGGCGGTGGGTGGTTGACCATTAGGACGGCACCCTCAAGCTCAGCTGGCCGCGGTACCTTCCGGCAATGACCCGAGGACTGGCAGAATTGTAAGGAAGAACGAGATTCAGTGGTTCTCAAGATGTGAGGCCCCCCTGCCTCAGAATCCGCAGGGGTGCTTGTTAGAATAAAGATCCTGGCTCCACCCCAGACCCACTGGCTTGGAAGCTCTCAAGATGGGGCTCAGGAACCCGCTTTGTACAGAGCTCTTAAAGTGATTCTGAGGCATCTAATATAGGAAAAATCTTCTCAGTAGAATTTGCCTGAAGTGAAATTTTAAAAATGGAATGTTCTTTATGCTCCTCCACATTTCTTTCATCATCAATATCTCAAATTGAAATATGTAAGAAATCACAGAAATAATTTTATTTAGTCTGCACCTTAAATGGCTAGAACTATATAAATTATGCTCAGTTCAGCATCTCTGTAGTTCTGCTGTCTTTCAATCCACCTTTTGGACCACCTGAAGCTCACCAAGTCATCCTAAGCTACAGTCGTCAGATAAAGGAAAAAATTGTGAAGTTGATAAAAACAGCTCACATCTTCAGCTGTGATTCTTGTCTAAGCCAGTAACCTGCAGGTATCACTGGTGAAATTAAAATACTGTAACCATATGGTGAATCACTAGCAGAAAGAAGATATTATTTCAGTTCTTTTATATGTTCAATTTACTTAGATGTTTATCGGTGTATTATGCTCTGTGTGTGATTCTTACTTTCCTCTTAAAACTTGCCTTCTCTATTGTTTTCTTGCAACGAGTACATTCCTATATAAGCATAAAGCATTTCTGCTTCAGGAACTGTCTCTCTTTTGCACACATTAACCTTTTTCGTGTGTTCTTCACCTAGCATTCATCTACCAAATAATACGTTTTACTTGAAACTGTGTCCCCTTAGTATGTGTTTTTGAAATTTCTTAATTGATAAGACAATATCAACTAAAATCTCATTTACCCGAATCATTTAAATAGAAGTCACTTTTTAAAAATGAGTGACATGAAAATTAGTAACTATAATAGAATCCGCTAAACACTTCAGTGCGTTTCTGTTTGTTTTGTTCAACAGGGCAAAGTGCTTGCACAAGTGGTACTGGACTTTCAGATAAAAGATCTTCCTGATTTAAAGTGATTAGTAGGTGGATAAAAGAGCTTTGGCATTGGGAAACTTATTGTTTCTCAGTACAACTGCAAAATTGAATCCGAGGTAAAAGAATGTAGAAAACACACATTATAAGTAAACACCAATTTAGTGGACTGAATACTGTCATTAATAACGTGGTCACTGGAAAGTAGAAGAGAACAGGTGATTTTTTTTAACACAAAATTATAAACAACAAAGATTTAACATATGACACAAATGAGAAGATGATAGATATATCTCATAGGCATTTGATAAAGATGTTCTTTTATTCTGTAAAGCATATACTTTAAAAACTTGATAAACTGTGATTTGTTTAATAATATATTCACTTTAAGAGTTTTAAATGAAACATAGCCAATTTTATTCAAGTTATCCAAAATTTATACTCACTATGTTAATTGTTTCTAAAATGTTTCACCTTTTATTATTTCATCTTTCTTTTTTTTTTTTTTCATTTTTTCTTCACAGTTCTCTCTGATACTCAGACCCAAGCTTGGCAAATTTTATTGTCATTTGTTTGAAGAGTATTTTGCTCTTCTTTTAATGTGTAAGTTAAACATCTTATTACCTGTTCTAAATAATCTTCATGCAAAAGTATACAAATTAAGTTCAGGTTCAAAGAAGCAGCCTATCAATTACTTATGCAATTTTTCACACATTTGTAGTATCCTCACACGGATTTTGAAAAAATAGAAAATATTTGAATATTTTAGCCTTCTCAGTAGGAAAGAGTTTGAAAGTTAATGGTACAGTGACCTAATACTTTGAACTCAAATTAAGTTCAAGGCTTGCTGTAAAACTATTTTCGCATTTTAGTCCAGGGGACTGACCACTTTAAATTTAACTATAAATATTTTCTGTTCCATAGTAAATAGTTTGGTAATAATTTTGAAGTGATTTGACATAATAAAAATGTGAGTATGGATTTTAATGAGTGATCCTATGAGCCTGATTTTCCCTAGTGTCCATCATAAATATGATTTCCTTTTCAGTACCTCACCACACCTCTAGTTCAATCTTAGAGACTGGCATCACTAAGGAATAGCTTATTGTTACTTAACAAATGAGGAGATAAAAGATTAATAAGCTCCTTGGATCATGGATGTAAAATTTACTATACATAAATGCTCTGAATAGGAATGGAATTCCAAACTCTCTCATTTTTCATTGAGATCTGCACCATATGCAAATAGCCTAGTGTTACGGTGTCAATTTCTTATACACCCATAAATTTGCATGAATCTCCTGGTTGCATCAAATCTTGGGGCATCCACGCAAACTTTGCCAACGGGTTGGTTTGAGGAGTTTCCTTCTTCAGAGTTTAGAGTACAAACAAAAGTGAGTGTCTTTTTGACTTCCACTTCCAAACGTGTCCAAAGCTACTTTTCTTAACCTGCTTCCCCTTTTCCTGACTCGGAGAACAAGAGCCCTTACCCACCACCAGTTCTAACTCTCCCACCTGGAGCTTTGATCCAATGGCTCCCCACCGCCTCTGGGACTGATTTCCCCTGAGCTATGTACTTGTTCTCTCCTCTGGTTTCCCTCCCTTTCGGGGTACAAATATCCTCATGTGTTCCCCATTAAAACAAACAAGAAGCAAGTAACAAGAAATCTTCCATTTGATCCCCTCTTTTTCCTTTTCTTTCTGCAGAACTTTTTGCAATCATCATCTCCATTTTTTGCCTAGTCCTTCCCTTTGCCTAACTCCTACTCTCTCCACCCTTTGCAGTCTGGCTCCCTGAAACTTCTGCAGCTCTAGGACCTTCCTTGTTGCCTCATCCAAGAGCCCCTGAACCCTCTTGCTAGCTCATCTGCTTTTGGCACTACTGACCACACCCTCCTATGAAGACTTTCTTCAGCCTCTCAGTTTTCCTCAAGCACCTTGATGACTCCTTAGTGCCGCCTTCCCTTTATGCTGAGCTCTGTCCCCACTGTCTCCTCCTCCTTTGCTGTGTGCCGCCCCTGGGCATTTTCATCTACCCCAAAGCCTTTACTACCCACCAGACACCTGTGCCTCCCACCTCTCTTTCTCTTGGCCAGACTCTTCTCCAGAGATCTTGTTTCCCCTACTTATCTGCCTACTAAACATCCCCATTTGAAAAGCTGTAGATGCTTGAAACTCAATATATCTCAGGTTGAACCCATTCTCTTCCTCCCATAAATCTATTCCTACTCCTTCCTTTCTCATCTTACTCTCTGTCCAGTTGCGCTAGCAAGAAACTTCAGAGTCCTGGTCCTGACATAGGAAAATGAATGCGGGACGAGAGGACAGCCATGTCCCAAGTCACAGATGAGTCCCTGGGATGTGCCCTGCCAAGTGTGGGTCCTTGGTTTCATGTAGGAAAGAATTCAGGAGCAAGCCACAAGTGAGTAAAGATAGATTTATTTAGAGAGATACATACTCCATGGACAGAGGCTGTCTCAGAAGGCAAGAGAAAGGCCATGAGGTGTAGGGGGTGGGTATTTAGTTTTAAAGTAAAAGTAAGTGCACACTCCATAGACAAGAGTGCGGACCGTCTCACCCAGAAAGGAGAGGCCACAGGGTGTGGGGTTGTTAGTTCTTATGGGCTTGGTAACTCCATATGCTAACAAGTGGGAGGATTGATTCAACTACTTTGGGGAAGGGGGTGGGGTTCCCCGGAACTGGGCCGTCACTCACCCTTTGACCTTTTATGGTCACCCTTAAAACTGCCCTGGCACCTGTGGGAGTGCCATATGGCATCCTAGTGTATTTCGGTGAGTGTATATTGAAGCTCAGCATCTACTGGGACTTGAATCTCCCACCATCTTGGTGCTGATTGCTGTGTCATTCTTTTAATGGCTGTGCCCTGTCCCCTTCCCTCCTGTCTCAGTCTCAGTTACTCCTCTTAGCACTCCTGCCACCACCACTGCATCCAGGTCACCAAACCTTGTCAGTCTATCTCCAGAAGTGTCTTTTAGATTTTGTCCCTGCCCCTCCATCACCTCTGCCTTGTCCTAGCTCCCTCCCCCTGTTTCAGCCTCTTTCCTAGACTACTAAGTGGACTTCTAACTGGTCTCTGCTTCCAGTGTCTCTCCTTCCTCCCTCCGATCCAGATCTCCTTGGTCCCCTACGTGAAGGCCTCCCCTGGCTCTCTGCTGCCTGCGGAATAACATCTGTGTGCCCGGAGCAGCGTAGGAGGCCTTCCCAGCCTGTCCCCTCAAGCCTCCCAGGTGGGGGCTCTAGCCTCTACTCTTATTTTTTTTCTTTTTCTTTTTTTTGATGTGGTGTATGGATCAAAGTCCATTTAAAAAAATTTGGCAGGGAAGCAATTAGATTTAGTTATTTTTTAATGGAGGCACCAGGGATTGAACCCAGGACCCTGTGCATACTAAGCATGCACTCTACCACTGAGCTACACCCTCCCTGAGCCTCTACTCTTGGAGAAGCATATGCCTTCTGTTCTGGTTGAGCTGCACTATGGCTCTTTGCCCAATATACCCAACAATTTTTAAGAATTTTGCTTTTGTTCATGTTTCCTTAGCCTTCCTGGCCTTTCGGCACTAACTTACCCCTACCGTGTGTGCCTGGCAAACCCCAACTCCTCATGGTGCAGCTCAGGTGCTACCCCATCTCTCACTTTCCCTGCCCCCGTTAGAATTAATTACTCCTTCATCAGTGTCCCGGCACCTTGAGAGCTCCTGCTCTTTTAGCACATCACACTGAACTGGGGCAGTTTATTTAGGTCTCCCCCCTCTCTAGCAGGTCCTGTGTTCCATTAGGGAGGGGACTGCATCTCATTTCCTGTTGTGTCTCTGAACCCACACACAACCTGAGTATTCAGTAAGTACTTATTGAGGAGGATCAGAGATTAGAATTCTCCCATCCCCATTTACAGAATTCCCTACTACCCTATGGACCTTTGCCGCCTCTTGCAAATTTACATGAGAGCAATCGATAATCAATAGATTGCTAAATGTGTTGCAGAATGAGAACTATCATGCAACCACCATTTCTTGAGTTCTTATTAGGCACTGCTCTTAAATAACATGTGCATATTTATTCTTTAATCCTTACCACAAACTTGTGAGGTCAGCATCATATTTATCACCATACTCATTTTAAAGAGGAGATAACTGAGACCAGAGGAGTTAAGTAACTTACCCAAGGTCACAGAGCTAAGTAGAAATGCCAGGATTTGAAGCCCAGCAACTTGGCTACAGAATAGAGTTTCTTAACAACTTCCCCATCTTGCTGTGTGCTGACCCACCCCACCCCTTGGTCTTTACTTATTTGGAAGAAACAAACATACGCTTCTTCAGGAACAGGCAGATGTTGTGACTCAGTACACTTTATCTATTTGGCTATTTGGGAAGATTTTACTGGTATAAATAATTTTTGATATATACATAATTTTAAAATAGTTAAATAAAATGTAAATTATGCTAATATTTTGTGATCATTATGACTTGCTTTACAAATCTTAATTTAGCTAGAGGGGAAATATTAAAATGCATTACTCTTGCCGTTCTCAAAGAAGTGTGGAATTTTAGAGTCAAAGAGATTTTGAAGGTCATTCAAAAAGATGACTCTTGGGTGCAGTGGCACGATGGAGCAATGCCTCTCCTGGAGCTGGGCCATCGCGTCAGCTGCCTTCGTTAAGGGCTCGCAGGACAGATGGATCTCTGCATCCATAATCCACAGCATCAAGAGAGACTGCAACAGCAGGCCGTTAATACAAAAGCAGATACTTCCAAAATGGCTATTACCAAGCACCACTCAGAAGTCAGTGATCCCTTCCATTCTTGTAGGGGTCTCCAGTCAGGTGTTCAATAGCTCTTAGCTCTTTTCCCAAGGCCATCAGAGCCTGGCTGATATTATGATGAGCATCTGGAACATAAACACAGCAGTCAGATCCTACAAGGGCACACATCCCGCCCTCTGAAGCTGTCAGAATATCAAGTGCCATACGATTTTGCAAAGCTAGCTTTCGCAGCTGATACACCTCATCATTAAGAAGGCCCAGGGCATTATGGGTCTCGTTAAATGCCCTGGCCATGTGCACTGCTGAAGCACTGATCTCTGCTTCTGTCCCTATGGTGGCTGCTTGGGGGGAAGAAAGAGCTAAGGGGTGACACCACCAAGGGGTGCGCCATACTCTGTGGCATGCCTCAAATGCTCCCCACTTACTTAGGCAGGTTTGTGAAGTAGGCAGTACCCACACGGGGAGAGGATGGCCATCCCCAAGTGCCTCCGCTGGTCCAGTGGTGGGGCAGATATGGTCGGCCTTACTGCCCACAGACCCAAAGGCTCCCACAAGAGACAAGCCAGGCTAAGGTGCCACTCCTCTTTCCCCTTTTCTCCCCCTTTGCTACTCAAGTAACATTATTGCACGGGCCAGATGGGATCCATCTGACATGGTCCCGTCTTTTTGAACTCTCAGCGCAAAAGGGGATGTGTGCCAGAGGCTTGACCATTTCAGCTGTCACCCAGCCGAGACTGTCCTATATGGAACATCCCATCCAGGGTGAGGGCGATTTATGCACACTCTCACCCCAGCAAGTATCCTCTTTTTGATTAAGTTCTGTTGTGGATTAGTATCATTCCACATTCTTAACGAAGTCCAATTAACCTCAGAGGCTGCTTTAATTTTCCATGGGAGCCCATTTGAGGCACTAACAGGCAACTCAGTGCAGATCCAGCAAGCCTAATGGTTAGCAATCATCGCACAAGTGTGTGCCCAGTCAACCAGGGTGTTAGTCCAAACAAACCTAAGGGCAAAAAGACAGGCTGTTAGTGGAATGAGCCCTGGTAGGTCCTGTCCCTCGGGCAAGATCCATGCCAATGTTTTATCAGCTGATAACTCAGTGGCTGGGAGCAGCAGCCTTCTTGAACTGGTATACCACACTCGCTTAGCCAAGAGAGGCTTCTGCAGGTTCAATATGCAGTAACAAAGAACTCCTAATAGGCCACACAGCCAACATAAAAGTCCCTTTTAGTACAGTGGATCGATCTGCCACCCCTGGGTGTGTTACCTCTACTCTGGAAGGCCATTGTCCTATAAATCACGGGGTTACTTGTAAATCAGCTTCTAGTCTGGCCCCCCTGGTGCTATAAGGGCTACCTGACGCATGTGGGGGGCCTGAATAGTCCAAGGCCCAGTCCACGTTAGGGTCTGCCCCTTCTCCACTCTGGTTGGCGCCGGCAGCAATATACTACATTGTCGCCCAAATCCAGGTTTCAGCAAAATATCCTTCACCTGGACTTGGATCTGTGTGGGTGCAGCGGCGTGATGGAGCAGCGCCTCTGCTGGAGCCGGGCCATCGTGTCAGCTGCGTTCATTAAGGGTTTGCAGGACGTCACATAGCCCTTTGGTCCATCCCTCCACAGTTGGCATTAGCTCGCAGCCTTGTTTCAGTGGGCCATTGTACTGTTCTATAATACCTGTGGCCTTGGGTTGTAAGGGATATGAAACCTCCCCACTCAGTATTCATGTCCGTGCCCACCTTTGCACTTGGCCTCCAGTAAAATGAGTTCCCCGTTCACCTGTAATCACTAGAGGACGTCCATACACCGCACAGAGGGGTACCAGCGCTTGCAACACAGCCCTCTGCTCCGGGTGTTGAACTGGATGGGCAGCCAACAGGCCTGCAGCAGTCTCTGCACAAGTGCCGGCATAACAATAGCCTTCAGAGCCGGGCAGCGGGCCAGCAATGTCCACTTGCCAGTGAGTTAGGGGGATCTGCCCTGCAATACCTGGCCTGAGGGGCCCGGGGGGCCGCCTGAGTGCACCTTAGAACATACCACACATTGCTCACAGGCATTGTGCACCTCTGCCAGGCTCCCTGGCAGTCCCCAGGTGCGCACAGAGGGCCACATTGTCTTTTGCCCCACATGCAGCAGGTGTCAGTGCAGCCATTATGTCGCATCACTTCTGGGGGCTCCATCTCCCGGGGCAGTCTCTAGCCATCGGAACTCTGCCAAGGTATCGGCCTCATCATTCCCTCGTGAGGCCAAAGTTTCAAGTCCAGTCACATGGAACACAGTCACCTGCTTTTGGTGACGTAACTCCCATAGGTCTTGCCACAAGTCTTGGCCCCACAAATGCCTATGCATGACGGACCATTTACTCAAATGACAGGTGGAAATCCACAGGGTCAGTCCTCTGCAGACTGCCCACCTGTCAGTGCAGACAGCAATGGTCGGCGACTCATTGGCTACAGCTAACAGTGCCGCACGTAGCTCTGCGCATCGACTGCTCTGGCCAGCCCCAGTATCACACCAAATGTTATCAGACTCAGGCTGGATGGCAACCGCCGTCCAAGTCGAGGGCTGCCCTCAACTTGAACCATCCGTATACCATGCATCTGCTGGCACAGGGGCCCTACCTTCTTGGCAGGGACTAGCTTCTGGCTCAGTCTTCAAAGGGGACTCAGTGGTGGGCGTGCTACCCACATAAGTCACCACCCCGAGCACCTCCTGGAGTTACGCATGCAAAGGGCTCATGGAAAGAACACTCTGCTGCTGTAAGTGTGCCCCCCATGTTGCCAGTGTAGGAGTTTGGGCTGCCCCACTTCGGGGCTTTGAGGTCCACTCTCTTATCCAAGCCGCTATGGGGTGGGTGGCGCAGGCATCACCAGCGTTGTGCCAGTTACACCCTCAGTAGCCAGCAAGGCCGCGCATACAGCAGCCAATTGTTTCTCCACGGGAGAGCACCGGCTCTCTGCTCCCTTCCATAGTTGGAACCAAAACCCTATGGGCTGTTGCAATGCTCTGAACATTGCCACATACCCCAGCCAAATCCCTCCGGAGCAACATGCACATCTAATTCACAGGCTTTGTGTAAATTTCCCTGGGGTAAGACTGTAAATGTCCACTGTTGTCCTTCCCAAGTGAAGGCAAATTGATCTTGACTCTCAGGGGCAATGCCAATTAAAAAGAAAGCATTTGCCAGATCAGCCACGAAATGATATGTGCCCAGCTCATGGCTTAGCCAATCCATCAATTTGGCCACCCAAGGCATTGTGGCATGCAGTGGAGGGACCACCTTGTTTAACTCCCAGTAGTCCACAGTCGTTCTCCAAGTAGCTTCGGGCTCACGCACTGGCCATGGAGGAGAACTGAATGGACTATGGGCTGGCGTAAAATACCCACCTTTTCTAATTCTGCAACAATGCCTGTAATTTCGTCATGTCCTCCCGGCAGTTTATAGTGTTTGGTGTTGGTGACCCGCCAGGGAACGGCAACTGCCTGGAGGGTGTTTCGCGTGTCCCCACTCTACTGCCTTCACTGCCCGTACTTGCAGCGGAACTCACCGGCCTGCAGCCACAGGCCGTGAGCACGTCTATGCCCAGTAGATGTTCTGGTACTGGGGACACATGAACTTTGTGTTCTCTAGGGGCCAATCGCCCTTTTGCTCCAAGGAGCAACTGTATAGCTTTCACCCGGATACTCTTCCCCCCATTGCCATCTATGTAGGCCCCTGGGCCTCGTCATGTAACAGAGCGCATTCAGCCCCCGTGCCCACCAAGGCCAATACTCGCTGCACGATGGTCGGGGACCACTAAATAGCAAGTTGTACATGCGGCCTCTGGTCCCCGTCTGCCCCCTGTAGGCAGGTTCCTCGGCCCGCATTCTATTCAAAGGCAAACAAAGCATTTCCTCCTCCCGGGGAAGCACGTGGTCCTCAGGGTGCACTGCTCTGGTCCCCTTGGACTCCTTGGTGCTTTTCACAGCAGGGGTACGCCTTCTCATGGAAATGGACCTCTGTTCCTCCCTCAGCTCCTGCCAGAACTCCAGTAAGTGGGCATTAAGTTTCCCATCTATCTTAGCTTAGTCTACACCAGCTCCGACAAGGTGTGCCCACATTCTGGGTACTAGTGACCTTGATGGGTTTCCCAGTCCTTTCAGCTCTCTTCCCGTTTGGTGGGTAACAGCTCGTACGCCCTTGTCCTGTCTGACAGCTTTCTACCTCGCCCAAACTTGTCATCATTGTGGTAGGGGTGATGGCAGGCTCTCCAGGACCCATAAATCTTCCTCCAGGGCTCAGATGCGGGCTTCCAAAGCCTCCTCCCTTTCCTGTAACTCTGAACCTTTGCCATCTCTCACAGTGAGGTTTTGGTTTCAGCCTGCGGGGCTGTGAGGAGCACCCGTCGCAAAGCCCTGGCTGCCATGTGTGTACGGGGCTTCTCTAGGGACTCCCCTACCTCCTATGGGGCCCTTTCCACCTGGGCAGGGGGACCGTCCACCTCTGGGCATCCCTTGGGTGGTGCCCAAGTAGAAAGGAGGTCCGCTACTGAGTCCCACACACTCGTCGGGGTTCACCCCTCAAGCCCACCCACCCTGGGGGTTTAGAGGGCTGCATACCGGTCCACGGCGAGTCCTGCCGACTACACCAAACGCACTGCAAATGCTCAAGGCCTGGCAGGTTCACGCGGGATGCCGGCAGACTGAAGAACACTCTCGGAGCCAGGGGTATCTCTGACATGCCCTTATTGCGAAGGAGTACACAGGCTTCGGTGGTGGTGGTGGGAAGTCCCACCCGCCTTACATATCAAGGCAAACAAAGCCGGCGTCAAGCCAACTACGATTGGCGCTCACCAGTGCACTTGATGCTGCAAGTCACGTTTATACAACGCTACGTGGGTCCTGCACACGCGGGATAGCACAGCTGGGTCACTGGGCACCGGATGTCTGACAAGGGAGCCGGAGTGACTCCATTTTCCCTACAGAGGCCCTCCTGTGTAGGCTGTGCACCCCTAATAATTTTGTCACCAGGTCTGTTTTTAGTGCAGATGGTTGCCACGTCTTTCTTCCATGTATGTTGGCTGCTCTCCATTTGAATGGGGCTGTGGCTGGTGGTGGTGTGACCAGAGCCTGCCCTGGCTGTGGAGGGGGGCCTCCTTTTTGTTCCGTGGTTGTCAAGCCCCGACAGGGGCTGGGTCTGTTCCCCTGTTCTTTGAATTAGAGACTGCCAGCCCCATTTCTGAGCTGTGGTGTTTGGTAGGCGGGGTTGGGCGCTGCAAGTACTCTGTCGAACCTGCCCTTATGCACGCTTTGGCCATGGACACGTCCTTGTGCTGCTCTGGTTTCCCCCACGTTCTTTGCCCTGAGAGCCACCAGTGCAGTTCCACTGACTTCTGGGTCGCACACCTGATCGTGGTGCACTGTTGGGGTCAGCGCTGTCCCCAGCACCAAAGGCCACTCCCGCGCTCGCCCCGCTGCGCGAACTCCACTCACTCGTTCCAGAGGCCCACAGGTCACGCCACCAGGTCTCGTTGCAGTGTCAGCGCGTTCCCAGCACCGGGTCCACGCCTGGTAGGCAGGCGGGCTCACAGAAAACAGGCCCCCCCAGCCCTGGCCCCCGCTGCGCGCAGAGCTCCACTCCTTGCTTGTTAGTCTTAGAGGCGCGGGTCCACAAAGGCACCTCCGGAGCAAAACGGTCCCCTCTGCCTGGGGCTGTAAGTAAATCTGTCCTGCCTATGAAGTTGCAGAGCCCTTGGGTACAGATTCAGGTTCCAACCCCACCTCGACCCTGGAGCTGCACCGGCGAATACGGTGGCTGTGGCCGAGCCCATCTCTCTCCTCCTGAGAGTGCGCCAGTGACGGTGCGGCGGGTCTTCAGAGACAAAGGCCACCACCCAGCCACGTTGCGCCCCTCCCCTCAACACGCACCAGCAGTGCTGCCTTCTTTTTTATTTTAAAAATTTTTTTTAAATGGGGAACCCAGGCTCTGTTCTATATACATTCCCAGCCACGGCACACAGCACACTCCAGTCCCCTGAGGCTGCCTCTGCACGGTGGGCCCCAGTCCTCCGCCCGCCTTGGGCAGCCAGTCCCTGCCCACCCCCACTGGCTCATCTAGTCTAGGGCTGGGGATCTCAGGGACATTTTAGGCCCATTTCACTTAGTTCTGTCAGCCAAGGGCTGCTGTGCACTGATCCAAGCCTCGGAGGCTCCCCCTCCATCCCCGCTGACCTCTCTGTTGGAGGGGAATCCCAGCATAAGAACGCTGTTCCTCCGTTGCCGCTCCCCCGCAACAGATTCCTCACTAATTTCCTTTTTTCTCCTTTTTTTTCCTCCTACCAGATTTGTGATGAATTTTGTCTTTTGAAGAAGGCGATGTTCTGTCAAAGTTCAGCAGGTGTTCTGAGTGAATGGGTGGGTCCGTGGATGTCTCTCTTGGTGGGAGAGGCTGAGATAAGAGTGCTCTTCTACTCTGCCATCTTGGCTGCTCTCTCACAATTTCAAAGATTTTTAATTCATCTTCAAAAAAAAAGTTTTGACTTTACTTTATTAATTCTGTGTAATCCAATTTCTATTCCACTCACATTCTTTACAGGGGAAGCCCGCGTGTTAAGAAAATGAAAGTAACTTCATGTAATCTGACATAAAGGCAAGTCATTGCAGAGGGCGACCAGGGTAAAAATAAGTGAACTTCATTGAAGCACAAAGTTTTGTGCCTACATTGGAGAACGCAGGCAGCCTGGTCCCTAAGGAGAGAGCTGCCCACTTGGAGTTCTCCCAATTAAGAAAAATGAGACAATTTAAAATGCAGTTTCCCTTTTTTATAGTTGTTTGAGCTGTTGAGGTGTAAATCAGCTTTAGCTGGACTACACTGAATTTTTTTTTGCCTGGGGTGGGTAAGAGTAAATGTAATTACAAAAATACCAGAATGATACATTTATTTCCTTTCAAGTTAATTTTAGAAATTAAAGACATGTTCTTCTTTTCAAAAATCAGTAATATACATTGCTACAAAAATTGATGAAACACAAATATTGTGTTTATATTATTTGAAATTTATGATTGAACGTATGTTATCAAAAAAGCCATTGATTTCCAGAACCAACTGTTGCCAAACTCCTGCTCAGTCTCTTCTCTCCTTCTTGTGTAATTACTGCTTCACTGGACTATGAGTGATTTCTTTTTTATTAATATTTTTTTAATTCAACGAGGCATTGCACTTTTTAAAGAAGTTATTGTGAATGCTGTTTAGATTTTCTAAATACCAGACAGTGATTTATCTTCTTTTTCTGGGAATTACTCCCTGTGAAAATTCCCCAAGAGCAACAGCTAAGACTATCTGAAGGGCCTGAGTAATTTGATTTTCATAGGCCCGTGGACCATGCACACTTGCAAGGGTTGAAAGAGCATCTCCGTCTACTCCAGCTCAAGACACTTTACAGATGAGGCCTCGTGACTCTCAGTGATCTCACAAACCATCAGCTATGAGTTGCAAAAGCTAAGACTGATGTTAAGAAAGTTCTGCATTCAGTTACCTGTCATTTCATCTTTACAATGTCTGTGTATTTAGAAAGGATTTTTGAAATATAACTAATAGCATGGCATTCACCACTGTTCCTGGTACTTCGCATTACTGGGGATCACCAGTGCTGACCTGTCTGGGGCATAGCAAAATCTGACTTCTCTGTACGGTTCCTGTATGAATACACTGGTGTGGTCATTACTTTTTGAATATGTAGCCAAAGGTTATTACTGTCACATTTGCTTTTGTTAACAAACCTGGGTCATCCAATATCCATGTTTACTGTTGCCTCACAATACTAAAATGAGAATCAAAAAGAAAGAAGGTGAATTTATAAGGTATCTGCTCCACGTTGTTAAGAAATGCCATGGCTTGTCATTTATTATTTGTATTTTAAACTGTAATGTGCTTTACTTGTCATGAGCATCTCAAAAATTTTAGTCACTCCTTGGTATTATGTCATTTGATCGTTTCTAAGATGGACTTTTGGGGGGTTTTGTATTCATGAGAGGCACCTTCAAATGGCAGGTTTTGTCTTTGTGTTTATGAACTGTAAAGGGCTTCCCTGGCATCCAGCAGCCAGAGGAGCAGAGATCTGCCTCTGCCTGCTGCGCTCACTTCCAAAGCACTCACGTACTTACTTCCTGCTCACCCCTGTGGCCCTGCGCTGAGACATCGGAGGGAGTCTGTGAGTAAAAGCATGCCTTTTGTCTACTCCGCATTCTTGGATGACTGTGCTGTCCAAGCAGAAAGAGAGAAGCACCTCTGCCTTACTCTGCTTCACTGATGCCTAACACAGATGATGTTAGAGATGATGTATCACTTTATGACCCTTGACACAATAGGTTTGATTCTGCTTAATCCTCAAAATTCTCCTCTGAAACATTCCCATTTTAGAGAGACGAAATGGAGGCTCAAAGTTGCCAATGACTGGTCTGAGTTTATTTAGCAATAAATGGCAACACCAGGCCTTACCCTCAGGGTTTCTGCCTCCTTCTCTTACATCACAGCTGCCTCAACCTGTTCTTAATTTATTAATAAACTGGATTCATTTGAGTCATGATTCTTTACAATATTAAATGTGAATTCCTTGTTTTGCTCCATGTTCTTAAGTTATGGTTGTCAAAAAACAACAACTAAATCCTGTCTGGCTGGAGCTGCTGCCTTTAACCTTTCTGAAGGACTAACTTTCCAGGGCAGGACTGGGGCCCTCATAATAAGGTGCTAGCCAGCCAGGAAGGAAGCTAGAAAAACCCCCTCCCAGGAGGTGATGGATTCCTGTCAGGAACACTCCGGGGAGCACTGGGTTAGGAGGCTCCATGAAAAGGTGTCTGTTCTTTTTCCTCTACCTCCGAAGGGTAGTTCAAAAGCCTTTATTCTCCATGCCCTGAGAGTCAGCTGGTTAGGGCCTCCATTTGTGTCCAGGGGGCCAGAACTGAGCATAGGCAGAGGAACTGAAGATAGACGGGTAGCGAGATCAGAGGAAAAACAAGTGTTAAGATGATCATAATGTCTGTGCCTGGTGATTTAATGATCTTAAAAAATATAAGAAAAACAACAAAATCATCCTAAAGGGGGACAATAATTCAAAAATACAAAGTTTAGAAAGCCAAGTGCACCAGGCTTAGGGAAAAGAAGGTGGTCTAAGAGGGAAGAAGTCTGAGACACCTCATTTAGGTTCCACTTCTGACTCTGTGCCCTCAGGCAGATGCCCAGCACCTGTGCCCTCCCCACCCCAGGCGCCCATTCCTGTGTCTAAGAGGGTGGAGGACTACTGGCCACTCAAGTGCTGGGGCCTTTCTGGTGAAGGTGTACTATTGACCAGAACCCTAACCAGACCTTTCTCACCATGGCAGTAAAATAACTTGGTGTTTAGCACTGGAACTCGTGGCACTAGAGGAGCATGGAAATAAAGTCCAAATTTAAAGAAAAGCTGTGGCGAACTGCATTCCCACTAGCAGTGTAGGAGGGTTCCCTTTTCTCCACACCCTCTCCAGCATTTATCATTGATGGACTTTTGAGCGATGGCCATTCTGACTGGTGTGAGGTGATACCTCATGGTAGTTTTGTTTTGCATTTCTCTGATAATTAGCGATATTGAGCATTTTTTTCATGTGCCTATTGGCCATTTGTAATGTCTTCATTGGAGAATTGCTTGTTTAGGTCTTCTGCCCATTTTCGTATTGGTTTTTTTTTTATTATTATTAAGTTGTATGAGCTGTTTTTATATTCTGAAAATTAAGCCCTTGTCAGTCTCATCTTTTGCAAATATTTTTTCCAGTTTGTAGGTTGTCCTTTTGTTTTGCTTATGGTTTCCTTTGCTGTGCAAAAGCTTTTGAGTTTAATTAGGTGCAGCTGTTATGGAAAACAGTATGGAGATTCCTCAAAAAACTAAAAATAGACTTATCATATGATCCAGCAATCCCACTCCTGGGCACATATCCAGAGGGAACTCTAATTCTAAAAGATACATGCACCCCAATGTTAATGGCAGCTCTGTATACCATAGCCAATACATGGAAACAATGTAAATGTCCATCAACAGATGACTGGATAAAGAAGTTGTGGTATAATTTATACAATGGAATACTACTCAGCCATAAAAAGAATAAAATAATGTCATTTGCAGCAACATGGATGGACCTAGAGATCATCATACTAAGTGAAGTAAGTCAGACAGAAAGACAAATATCATGTGATATCACTTATATGTGGAATCTTAAAAAAAAAAGACAAACTTATTTATAAAACAAAAACAGACTCACAGACATAAAAAACAAACTTAAGGTTACTGGGGGGTAAGGGGTGGGAAAAGATAAATTGGCAGTTCAAGATTTGTAGATACTGCTATATATAAAATAGATAAACAAGCTTATACTGTAGAGCACAGGGAACTATATTCAATATCTTTTAGTAGCCTATAATGAAAAAGAATATGAAAAAGAATATATATATGACTGAACTATTATGCTGTACACAAGAAATTGACATAACATTGTAAACTGACTATACACAAATATAAAAGAAAGAAAAAGAAGGAAAGAAAGAAAGAGAAAGAAAGAAAGGAAGGAAGGAGGGAAGGAAGGAAGGAAAGAAGGAAGGAAGAAAGGAAGGAAGGAAGAGGAAAAGCTCTGGGATCTAAGTTTAGGGTTGGATATTTCTCTGAGCTTCCAGGACTGGGCACAGCAGGTACTCAGTAAATGAATGGGTGACAGGTGGCTGAACTGATGGGAGGTCAGAATTCCCCAGTGGTGGTGGACCTGGGAGCAAAGAGCCTGCAGTTCAGTCCTGATCCACACTAACAAGGTGAGGAGACAGTTATAACCTCAGTTTCTTCTTGTGTAAAATGGAGACGACACCTGATAAGGTTATAAGGATTAAGTGAGAAAATGCTTATTAGTTTAGTGCTTCACACCCAGGAAGCCCAGGATATTGTGATCTTCTACTCCTCCGCAAAGGCATCTGAGGAAGAGGGAGTCTTCAGAGGTATGAAATCCACAGGTAGGAAGTCTGCTAGCCTTCCAGGCTTCTGCAGGACTCTTCCCCTTGTCCTTGAGGACAGGAACTCTTTCTTCTGGGACCCGCGATGGGATCTAGAGACAGGGGTGAAGCCTACAAGTTAGATGCCCCAATTTAAGCCTTCTTTGCGCAGAACCCCAACAGAACCTTGGCCGTAGGGAGAAACAGACCCCGGCCCGAGCAGAGCAGAGGGACCCACTCGCAGGTGGGGATGCTGCTGTCTTTCAACTTTGGACTTTGCGCTGGACGGTAGGGAAGCGGTGGCCAAGGAAAGAGCTGACAGTTGAGTGAAGCCCACATGTTGACCGGAAGGCCAGAACTCTCAGAATCTCCCCGCCAGATCTGGCGACTCATTCGAGTTCTTTCAGCCCATTTGTACACTGAAACTTGTTGCACGTAGCCACCTTTCCTACAATTGGGGAACAAGGGGTCTTTCTAGCCAGCCAGATTCACTTCTCGACCAATGACCGCTTCTGGTTTAGGAAGGAGAACGTTCTGGTGTTAGATTTCTCTTGGGCCTTTCCTTCTAATAGCCGTTGTCTTCTTTTAGTTTGGCTAAAATTGATTCAGGCAGGAAAATCTTAGTGGGAATGTGAGCTCATTAGTGTATACACATATTATTTATGAAGTGTGTCTCTAAGGAGCCATTAAAATGTGGCCGCTCAGCCATAGAAATACACATAATGCAGCCCTGAGAACGTGAAGAAGCGGCTTTTTGCAAGGGAAGATTTCAATGATTGCTGAAGTGTAAGGGAGGGGAGGGAATCAGTTCAGTCAACAAGAGCTCATTCGACGCTGCATTTTCTCAGCTGAAAGGCAGCCTAATCCTCGCTAAGCCCTCCTCGCTTAATAGGTTTGAGGAGATTTCAGAAACCGGACAAATGAAGATGTTCCACTGTCTCCTTTGAGTTTCCAGAAGCCGAATCCCCGGCAGGCAGGGCAGGAGGAGAGGGCTGCTTTGGGCAGTTTCATTGGGAAAATTAATTTATGTAATGGCATAATATTCTGGCTTGAAAATTGGGAGTTAACCCTGGCAAACAAAAACTTTCAAGAAACTATGGAGACAGCCCCCGCCCCATTAATTTCCCAAGGCAGCAGAATCCCTACATCTTGAGCAAAGTACTCCGATTCATGCCTCATTTTAATCTCATCTCCGTTTTTTTTCAGAAGCGGCCAAAATAATTAACCTTACCTGGAAAGAAAGAAAAACCAAACGTAAATCAGCTTGGCGTCGCCCACCTCTCCCAAAACGCCGTGGGAGTGCGGCCATCGAGGAGGGTCTCTAGGCGACTGCTCCGTAATATTTTCCTTTTTATCTGAAAAAAGACCTCTGTGGAGCCGTGAGCAGTTCCTCATGCTTTTTGTCCCCCCCGCACATTCGCCGGGTGCAGACGGTCGCAGGCATTACAGGCCGGGTTAGTGACCACTGGAGACGGAAATCGCTAATTACCGAGTCGCCTTTGATCTGCCCGGGCCGTTTGGCCTGTGACCCTGGAGGCTCCGGTGTCCGCGCTTTCCCAGAACTGGACCAGACCAGCGCGTCCTGAGCCTAAGGGCCCGACGTCGGTCTGGATCAGGCTTCTACGACTGCCCGGAGTTCCAGTCCATCCGCTGAGCTGGTGGGCTGCCGGTCGCTAACGAGCGCCTGCGTGCGGAGCGGTTTGATTCGTTTAAGCTACTCGCTAACTGCGCTTTTCTTTAAATTTTGGGATAAGACTGGGGAGATAAATGTCTTAAAAGATTTCCACGTGCATCGCCTCTCTCCCCTTCCCCACCTTCCTCTTTCGATCCGTTTGTGGGGAATGGAGTTTTCTTCTCTTTGCTGGGACTGTAGTGTGATTCGAAATCGTTTGGGAAATGAACAAAAGTCACCAGCAAGCGGGGCGACTGGGACAGAGCGCTGAGGGCAGACAGGGGGTGGGAGCAAAGGCCGGGCCTCGGAGGATAATGGGGAGCCGGCTTCCTCCCCGTCTGGTCTCCAGGGTCCCCTTCATCTTCCAGGTAAGATGAATGTCCCTTCATCCATCATCCGCAGGGAGCCCCTCCCCCAGGCGGGCGAAGAATCTGCTCGCTGACGAAACCTATTAGCCCCGCACTGGGCGGCTTTGTGGAGGCAAGCGAGGCTCTCCATTGTGGCCTTTGTCCGAGGAATTCAAGCATTTACATAATGTGTTATCGCGGAACTCTGCGCTGGGTCGGGACACCAAGTGCGGAGCCCAGGGCGGACGTCGTGACCGCAGCTCCCGGGCCCGGGCGCTCCCCAGGGCCCCTCGCCGGTGCACCTGGGGCCCGCCGCAGGCGCTCGGGCAAGGAACGCAGTGCCTCTTCCTTCCTCGGCCACCTCGGAGGGCTGCGCTTTAAAAGGGAGCAGCAAAGTTTCGGTGGGTGAACCGAAGCTGGGTCCATGTGACCCTAAAGTCGAAGAAATAAAATTTCGACATCAATCCGGCTCTCCGGGAGGACGTTGGGCGCTTCGCCGTTTTACTCGCTGACCGTTGGGAGCGGTGCGCTCAACGGTCACTGGTGCCTCGGAGCGCCGAGGCGCCTGGGGTTCCGATGGCTCGCGGGGTCGCTCCCTACC
Organism: Vicugna pacos; assembly: GCF_048564905.1. Classification (NCBI taxonomy): domain Eukaryota; kingdom Metazoa; phylum Chordata; class Mammalia; order Artiodactyla; family Camelidae; genus Vicugna; species Vicugna pacos. Next base: position 10,926,451 of record NC_132988.1, on the reverse strand, counting down.
CGCGCGCCAGCCCAAAGCAAGCGTCCTTCGGGACTTTTAAAGGGTAGAAAGTTGCGCGATGTGCGGGACCACCGCTCTCCGGAGTTTAGGAGGGAGTCTGCAGGCTTTCGAGGCGCTCACACTTCTCAGAGTTAATGCAAACATTTGAGTAACACTTGTTCTCCGGGTATCCAACCTTTTAGAGGGAGGTGATTGTGCTCAGAAATCTCGTTTCAGGGGAATTTCCACCAAAAACGTCCCAGAAAGTGCCCAGAGCGTGCCCCACTCTAGACAGGTGCAGGATCTTTTGTGCGGCCACGCTCGGCCTCTATTCTCCAAACACGGCCGCGTAGAGGCGGGAAGTGCTAAAGTCTCGAATGCGACAGGAAGCCTGAGCTTGTAAAGGGGTCGCGGGGCGGAACCCCAGAAGCCGAGAGGCTGCTGGTTGCTTGCAAAGAGCCTCGAGTACCGGCCGTCCCCGCGGCGCTCCGCGCTCGCCGCCGGCGCCCAATCAGCGCTCTCGCTGGGTTTGTGACGGCGTTCAGCCCCGCCCCCTCGACGGCAATAAAAGGCCTTAGAGAATTCGCCACGCAGAGCACCGCGCGCGGCCCTGCGCCCCGGCCCGGCCACCAGGTGCTGGTCCCCGCCTGCTGCCTGCGGCGCGGGTCCCACTGTCCAGCCACCAGCCGCCGCCGCCGCCAGTTCCTTACCCTTCTCAGTCCGCAGTGCGGTTCGGCCAAGCCAATCTCCAGGCTTCTCCCTCTCCCTTTTTTCTCGCCCTCCCTCCTCCGCAGCCGGCTTGCCCCGCGGCCCGGAGCGGCTGGCTGGCAGGTGAGCAGCGGCGCAGCGCCCTGTCTCGCCAGCTCACCTTGCCAGTCCCGGCCGGCGCCCGAGGGGCGGCAGTCCCCCTAAAACTCTCTTTTCCCTGCAGGATGAAGAACCCGATGCTGGAGGCGGTGTCCCTAGTGCTGGAGAAGCTGCTCCTTATCTCCAACTTCAAGCTCTTCAGTTCGGGCACCCCGGATGAGAACAAGGCAAGGACCACTTACAGTGTAAACTCTTTCCTCCGCGGCGACGTGCTGGAGGTGCCCCGGACCAACTTCACACACTATGGCATCTACCTGGGCGACAACCGTGTCGCCCACATGATGCCGGACATCCTGTTGGCCCTGACCGACGACAAGGGGCTCACGCAGAAGGTGGTCTCTAACAAGCGTCTCGTCCTGGGCGTCATTGTCAAGGTGGCCAGCATCCGCGTGGACACGGTGGAGGATTTTGCCTACGGTGCCGACATCCTGGTCAATCACCTGGACAAGTCCCTCAAGAAAAAGGCGCTGCTCAACGAAGAGGTGGCTCAGAGGGCGGAGAAGCTGCTGGGCACGACTTCCTACAGCCTACTGTGGAACAACTGCGAGCACTTCGTGACCTACTGCAGGTTCGGCACCGCCATCAGCCCCCAGTCGGACAAGGTACGACGCGTGACTCGCCGGTGGGCTCGGTGAGGACGCCCCCTCCCATCCCTAACCTTTTCTCTCCCCTGGGTTTGAGCAGGGATTGAGTTCTAGACTTAGGAAGGAGTCCTCTGATCTTCCTCGGGGAGGCCAAGTGAATACATAAGTGGCAACGTGCCTTGCAGGATATCTCGAAATGCACAGTGAAAGAGTGTGGCAGTGCAGTACAGTTGCCAGCGATGCCAGAGAGCTGCCCAGTTATTGCTGCGGAAGTCATCATGGTGTCCCCCAGCGTAGCTGAAATATGACAAAGGGCAGGTAAATGGGACAGTCACAGAAAATCTGTCACCCTGTGCTTGCAACTTTACCCAAGAATTGCAGTTGGAAGGAAAGTGTCCAGAGTTTATATCTAATCTATAACACTGTATAGTACAAATGTTGCCCCTTTAAAATAAGGACGCATGCAGTTTCCCCCTAAGCTGCAGAGAGTGAATTTCCTTTGCTTAATAATAAACTACCAAGATTCCCATTAAGAAGACCTCCCAGGTAGATCCCTTCCTCCTGTGTCTGGGCTTCAGAGAAGTCTTTTCCTTGGTATTCTGAATTCTTTCAGTATTGGCTTTAATCCCCATCTAGACTTCCTCATTGTTAAGCATCCTTTACCCACTAGTCCCACAGATAGGTTAGTTTGTTTACAGGTTCCCCAGAGATCAAAACAATTGATTTTCAAGAAGAGCCATTAAATGTTGGAAGGTCGTTTTTATGGCTACTTTAAAAAGGAAAAAAAAAAGTTCGAATTTAAGATGATTACATTAGGTACAAACCCAAAGGAAAAACAGTGGATTTTTATTAACTTTTGAAACCTCTTCACTTGTAAAGTTAACATTTTAAGCCTGCAACTTCATTTGCAATTGGAAGCTTTCTCAGCCTTCCCTGCAGTGGCTAAAGAGGTATTGTTAATGTGTGCCCTTCACTGTGAAAACCTGGGCAATCACAAAAGAAGCTTCAGATTTTACTCTTCATCTTAGATATTTTGGGACCAAAGAATCTGAGGCCATGTAACCAATTTTCTATTGCTCTACATCTTAATTTTTGGACCCATATAGGAAAATCTTTCCTCTGTGGCAGAGCAGGAAAGTATAATGCTTGTATACATCAGTGTCTAAAACTCTATAGATTATTTATAAAGCCGCGTGAGACTCAATCTAGGAATTATTTTCTAAGTAAAATAAAAATACAATTAGAGCACTGTGCAGTGATTCAAGACTCACAGCTCCAGTCCAGGCCTGTCTAGAAATGAACTTCACCACATTTACAAACACTGGCTCCAAAAGTGTTCAAAAGGAAACACGTCAGATTTACTCAGGACCCAAAGCAAATCATTTCTCTAAGGAAAAACAGTATTTCTATCCCGTAATTAGGAGTTACCCTTTCATGGAACACATATAGCACTGTATTACATACTTCTACCAAAACACACACACACACACACACACACACACACACACACAACAGTACAAGTGCTTTCTTAAGGTAGTAAAATATTTAATCTGCATAAACAACTAGCTGGAGTAGTTTTTCATCTTTGGAAAGTTTGGAAGGTTTCACAGAAGTAGAGAAGTGTTTTAATTGCTATTTGCTGCATAGCACCTCTTGTGAAGTTGAGTTTTTGTCCTCGCTTTGAATGGTCTAACAAACAGCTTGGCCACAGAGTAGATTTCCTGGGGAGGGGGGAGAAAAAAATCCCCATCCCAAATATTCCAATTCTAAGGAGTGTTTTTGAACATGCCCTAAGAGAAGTAGGTCATTAATACTGAAGGAGGACTGGTTTCTATTTTTCAGAAGCATAAGGAATGACCTGATTCTGGGACGAATTGTGGAGTTCTCCATATATACAGCTATTATCAGCTCAACAGGAGAGTTGCAGAGTTGCCTCTTAAATCTGAGTTTGTGAAAACTCTCAAAAACGCTTTCCCTCATGAAAACACTGCAATTAATATAAACATGAACTCGGAGAGAATCTTATTTTTTTGTAGTGATGCTCTTTTTTTTTTTATAAGTTTAGAAATCAAAAAATTAAACTTTTATATTACTGTTAAAAATTTCAGTGTTTTGTAAACTATAAAGCCCTTTAATTAGTAACTATTACTATTCCTTATCCTTTTTTTTTTTTTCCTTTGCTGGTTTTCATTGCCAAAATAAATGCACAGACCCCTTTTAATTTCTGGGGATTCAGTGCTCCAAAGTGCCCTTACAGGCTTCTTAACACCTAGAAATACAAGACATTTTCCTACCTTTGAGAGATGCCTCCTGCACTGACAGCCAAGTGAACAAGACTAGGACATTCGAAATGAGATGCTCCTTGGGAAAATCTTTTGGGGAAGAGAGAGCCCAGAATGATACTGTGTAGGCCTTAATTAAAAATTATTGGGAAAAAAGATAAAGGAAGCATGACTGTATCAAGACGATATTCTCATTTACTTCAGTGTATACCTTCCCATTAATTGCTAAGCAACTTTCTCATTGTCCTGAAAACTTCATTCAGTTTCATTCTCATCACTTTTAAGATGGTGTGTTTGTAACTCAATGTCTTGTTAGTTTAGTTTAAAAGAGACAAATCATATAGTTGACATATAAAAAGAATGACATCTGGATAACCAACAGGAAATTTTGTATTTGTTGAGATACTGTATAAAGTACGGACAGGGACAACTTTACTGTGAAGATGGTGTGTTAAAATATATTGAACTTGTGCATTCTATCCATTAAGAATTTGGAAACCTAGCTGTCCAGGACTAAACAGGCCACTATAGGAGACCCTAAAAGCGTATAATGTCATGTCTAGAAAAGGAGCTTAAAACTCATATCAAAATGGAGTAATTAATTGCTACATTCTGCCCTGACAGTGAGGAGGTAGAGATAATTGTCAACTAATATAGCAGTCATAATAATCATTGTAATACCTTACATTTATACAGCGTGCAGATGAGTACAGAGGACTTCTGCAAAAAAGGTCTCATTCGATCCTCATAATAACCTCAGTATTCCCATTGCAGGAGCAGAGGGTAGTATGGACAGGTTAAATGGTTAGATGATCCAGAACTCAACCATAGCTATCTTCTCTGGAAATTAGTTTTCTAAGGAAGAAAAATTACACACATTAGAAGAATGCATTCCTCAGGGGTAAGGATCATGTTTAATTTATCTGTATTTGCAGCAGTCAATTTTGTGTCACATAACTGATTGTGAACATAACCTATTTTGGCAGGGAATGGGGTATGACAACCAAATCAGACTTTGTGTGCCTTTCGGTTTTGAGACTGATGAGAAAGTTATCATCATGAGTGTTACCAAACTGTAGGCTGGTGAGTTGTGGGAATTGAATTCACCAGGAATGATACACTAAATTCGATTTGCTCATTTAACCTTAGAATATGTTATTGTTATCGAGAGGCAGTTTAATATGGTTTTTAACCTTTAATCCTGAATAACTTTTATGTACTTACATTTTCTAGTTTCCTATAAATGTCCTATCTTTTCAAAGACAACTTTCAGGATTAACCTAGTAGCCTAAGTATCATTTCAGCTACTATGGGATGTGGCATCAAGAAACTGAACTATTAAGTAACATCTTAAATTCTTTCCTAAGATGTGAGAGAAATCTCCTCTGTCTGGCAGACAGAAAATAGCTGGGGAAACTCTGCTCTGCTGTTTGGGATAGGTGACTCTTCTTCAGTTTAGCCACCTTTTCTAATATTCTTACATTTTATTTTCCAGTTTTGTGAGAATGTGAAGATAATTATTCGCGATCAGAGAAGCGTTCTTGCTTCGGCAGTCTTGGGATTGGCGTCTATAGTCTGTCTGGGCATGGCATCATATACTACCCTTCCTGCAATTTTTATTCCATTCTGCTTATGGATGGCTGGCTAACTTCATGCCCCCATGTCAGTGTGTATTCGGTGTGTAGATACGTTCATATTTGTAGAGCACAAATCAGTATATGCATAGTCGAGAAAAATGCGACTGTAACACTGTGTTCCGGATAAAAATGTGATTAAGAATCACGCCAAGTGCTTACCATGTAAGCCCAAGAACAAAAGGCTTTCTGAATCTTCTCAGGCAGTTCCATTTTAAAGCATTGTGCAAATCTTCGAAACGCAACAACTTCTGATAGAATGCGTCGTTACAAGAAAACCAGCCCCTAAGATGATGGCCACAGGAGATAATTTGTGTTATTATTATTGTTTTCTCTCCTGTAATCATTGCTCTTCTCTGTTACGCCTGAATTTGAAGATTGGAAAATTTATTGAATAAGATCACTAAGTTTATTGTAAATTTATGTTGCTTCATTGAAAAATTTGTATTAAACTCAAAAGAATTTCCCTTACTCAGATGAAAACATGTTTGATGATTGGCCAAAAACAAAATCACAATTTTTTTTTCATGTATTATGTATAATTTCCAGTAAGTCAAGAATAATTTCATTACTTGAAACCATATTGGCAAAGTTAAGGTTTAATGATAAAGTAGTTGACCAGAACTATAGAAATCTGTGTTTTAGCTATTAGCGCTGCAGTATTATTTGATTTGGCTTTACTTAATAGGAGTCCTGGCATTCTTTTTTTTTCTTCCCCCTTTTATGTGTCACTATAGTTCCTTTAAACCACTCTGAGAGGAAAATGAATATAGGATTGAAGTAATCTGGGTACTTGGAGTGTGTGCGTGCCAATTAAATATACAGATATCCACATACACTCAGGCTGATGAAAGACAAGCTTAGTTCTTGATGGCTTTCTTATCATACAAGTGTGGTTAGTGTAAAGCATTGGTAGATGTGAACGTGAAGGCACGTTCCATCCATTCACTTAGGCTCTTGCACCCCCGGTGTAACTTGCATGTTTGTCATTGGATGATTTATCTTTTAAAGCACTTACTACTGTACCGTAGAATTTCTAAAAGCCCTGAGATTTGTTTTCTAGTCAGGCTTCTCCATTTTCACTGCTAAGTCAGTACGGTTTACATCCTTAAAAGAACGACGCTTCAGCAGTATATAAAACCCAAACAAGTGGGACCAAAGGAAATAACTGTTAAGAATAATTTTTTAGTGTCTTAATGCCACCAGGCATGTAAGTTGATTACACAGAGGCCGTTTTCATATCAGAGTTGTGATGTAGCAGTGTTCAAGCCAGCATGTAAGCACGTTTGCAAAATGACCAAATTCTAGAAATTAAACCACAAGCTAGACCTACATTCAAGTATTAAATGCTTTATAAAGTATCAAGAATCACAAGATAATGAGTCACATAATGAGTAGTATGAGGAGGGTGGAGTTGGTCACTCAGTAATCCAATCAGAATAAATTTAAGAGCAGATATTAGTGTATCTGATGGTTTATCACCACTAATTTACCTACCACGAATGTAGTGAGAGTTTAATAATAATTAACCTTTGTGTTTAATCATTTAAATGTTTTAAATAATTAAAACATAAAATGGCAATACCACAGGATAAAGTGTTCGATGGGCCTATTCCAGACATTGAAAATTATTTTTAGTGTGTCTACGTTACAAACAACCACTGTGAGACTCCACTGTATTAGTGGTTTTTCACTTCCTGTATATTATCCAGCAATTGTTTAAATAAATTCATTTAAAAAAATGGTGTACTCATAAATAATTAACACCCTTTGGGGCAGACTTTAGTGTTGCAGATAACAAAAACCACTGTCTGGTGTTAAATTTGTGTTCAAAGACCATGATCCTTCATTAAAAGCCAAAGGAAGTACTTAAGGTTGGAGTGAACATAGCTAGTCCTGACTCGCTTCGTATCCTCAAAGCCAGATTCAATTCATCCTTCATTTGTGTGCTCATTATGTGTCAGACCCTGACCTGGTGCAATTTCATGGTCTGCAGTTAATATCAATTTTTAAGGACTTATATTAGCGTAAATGCAGTGCTATGGGAACAGAGGCAGAAGAAATGAACTCTTCCTGAAGGGCAGGAGAAGTCAGGGTGAAGCAGGCAGTGCTAGCGTTAGGCTGCGTGGTCTCATTAAATGGATGTGTTTCACTACGTGTGGGAAGAGGGAACCGGAAAGGAGGGGGTTTTTGTGATTAAATGTTCCCACGACACTAGAATTTGTTGACCTTCTTAGGAGGAAAAGAGAGTTTTCATTTCGTCGTGCTCAGTGGGATCAGTTGTTTAACAAGGTAGGGGAAGAAGCGTATATAGAGCCTTGATCACGGTTAGAAAAGAAACCTTGAGCCGTGACTGCGTCTCTAATGAATCTCTCTGGGCTTCATTCGTTAAGATTCACACCAGTGGTCCTTCAAATCCCTTATATTTCTAAAATTCGATTGTAACTTGTGAAGCGATAATCAAGTCGTGTCTGATGCAGTTTTTGGTTGTTTATTTTGTTCTTTGCTGTGCCTAGCTAAAGGCTGACTAGGGCTCATTGGGGCTAAGATGAAATGCCGCACGTGTCAGGTACTATGCAGGCGCTGGTAATGAAAAGATGAACGAGATGTGGACCTTTTTCTCAAAGTTTATGGTCTCACAGACATAAAAGTACTGTTAAGACTTTCTGCAGTTCAGCTGATTAAAGGCACAGGAAAAAAAAAACTGGTTGATTGTCACTAATAAGGCCAAAATTATAGGCACTGTGCTAAGACTTGAAAAATGGGAGTGTTTTCTAAAAGGACAGATTTAGGGCAGGACATTCTGTGCCTTGGGGACAGCATGAGCAAATGTGTGAAAGTCGCCCCCACCACACCTTGGCACATACGTGGGAGGTACTTCACTCTTCAGTGACTGAAAGCATGAAAAAACTGCATGGGGCATCCAGGCAAATGCAAGTGGTTTCAGAGGTGAGAGCATGGCCAGGCTGATGAGGAGAGATTCCGGAAAAGGAGAGCAGTGATCAGGGGGTTCAAGGCTTGTGTAGATCAAGAAGTTCGGATTTTATGAACAGGTAATGGAGATTCAGGATTCAGAGCGGTAATTCTCAAGAGCATGGAGGAAGGCTATGGGTGGGGTGTGGGTCAAGACAGAACAAGGGGATCTTAAGAGACTAGTTATGGCCCTCAGTCTCTCAAACAGTGGACTGTAATTGTAAGAATGGAGAGCAAACTGGTCAAAGAAACATCAGGAGACTTTAGCTAAATACTTCTTTTTGACTCATGAATAACTCTTGCTGGAGTGTCAGAGAGGAGTTGTGTATCCTTTCCTCTAGAAAGTTGGTTCCTGAAAAATAAATAAATGTGGTGACCATGTGGATATTGGATGTTCTAGCTCTTTGTTCTGCTAGATATGTTTTTTTCAAAGGACAAGCCAAGAAGTATGGATTTCTTGTTTAAAAAATTATTTGTTTCAGAATATAGATCTATTTCATATTTTTCCATTTTCTATTTCATACCTTGATTGTCAAGTATCAAAAATGTTTTCCAATGATATCAAAGTTTATGCCAATGGCAAAAGTCTTATTATAGATGAGAAGTATCTAAGAAATGATGATTGCTAATCTTCTGTTTTATATGATCTATTTAGAGACTTTTATCTAGATCTGTCAGCTCAACTAATTTTATATTTGATATACATGCATGTTTAATAAAATCAGTTTTGCATACTGTCCTCTCTTGCCTCTGAGTTTGAAATACATAAAAGTAGGTAACACTTTTTTTGAACACAGTAACCTGGAAGTTTTTGCTTCTTGGAGCTTTCTCTGCTGAACGGAGTTTTATATATTTAAAATTAAACTTTTTGTGGAGCTACCTTCAGATTGATATAATCTGTGTTATCCACATCTTGAAGCCTACCTTGACTATGGAAAAAGGTTCTGTGTCCTATTAAATAACAAATCCTTCTCTGTTCCACAAAATCAGGCAATGACAACAAATAATCAGAGCCACGGGCATGAAATCTCTAACCAGATGTGTAATGTTACCAAGGCAGCCTGTGGCTCTACACTGGCCACGAGTGGGGTGGGGTGGGGACGGGTGGGGACGAGGTATCAGTAGGAGCAAGTCCCAGGCCAGTTCTGAAATGCATTCACAGCATGACAAGGACCACAGAAGTTCCTGGGCTGAACCCTTAAACATCTCATCACAGTTCCGCTGTGGAAAATCAGACACAGTTTGAGATACTTTGTGATTATGCAAATAATTCGATCCAGAGCCAAAGCTTGACTCCAGCTTGCTTTCCACTATAACCACATCAGCTCCCTGAGGTCTCCCATAACTTGGACAAGCTTTCCTTCAGTGAATGTATTAATTTCTTGCAGACCCTCTGCGTAGTCCAAGCAGGGCCACACAAGAATGAAATAGTTAGGATCTCAGTCCGGTAGTTCCTCAATCTAGGGAGAAAGAATAGCAAGTAAATCAATTTCAAAACAATGATAAGCTTGTACAGGTGTCAGAAGAACAGGAGCTAAGACCTGTCTACTGGGGGCAGTCAAGGAGAGGGATGGCACAGAAGTCTTCCTTGACACCTTAACTGAGCCGTAAAGAACACAAGTCTTTACAGTGAGAGAGGATTCCCTCTTCCGGGCCATTGCAGGCACCTGGAGCAGTGAATACAAAGGGACAGAGTCCTGAGAGCCCTCTTGTAGTTGGATTGCTGCTAGTCAGTAAGAATAATCATCTGTGTTTATGTCACTGCATTGAGAGAAAGATGCCCAGTGCTGTTACAGAGAACACACCGTTCCTTTGAGGAAGGACGACTCTGCTCAGGTGATGCTGGAGACAGGAGGCAAGATCACAGAGGACTTTACACTGACAGTCTTGAGTGGAAAATGTTTCCTAAACTTTCCAAAGGTAAGTCTAATAAGCACGCGATTTTTGTGAAAAGCATAAATATGGGTGAAATTTGGTTGTGAGGAAGAGAAACAGACGTTTTATGGCTAGAGGTTTATTTAGGGATACATGAAAAAGTGGGAGGTTAATTTTTTTTCATGGCGATACTGGGGATTGAACCCAGGACCTCGTGCATACCGAGCATGCACTCCACCACGTTAGCAACACCCTAGCCACCTGCCCCCACATTGAGCTTTGAACTGCTACTCCTCTGCCTGCCTACCGACTGCTACTAACTCTCAGTGTGCCATTGCTTCTGCTGCCCTATAACTGTCTTTACACCTCTACTTTGTGTTTCTTCCACTTCTGCTCCACATGCCGCATCCCTGTCTCTCTAAAACTGCCAAAGGATCTGATTAGGCTGACTAGTTTAGATGCACTATCGGTGCTCACAGTGAACAAAGTTCTCTAGCCAGGCTGCCTTATGGGGCATTGAACACTCTCCTATCCTTTAGGTCAGATATGGTCTGACCAGGTGACCCCCTTGGGTCAGCAATCAGTTGTTGTTAAGTTGCACGACCATGGGCTTCAAGGCACGCAGAAGCTACTCTAAAGGAGCTACTTGCAGCTGATTTTCCTTTGAAGACGACTACTGGTCAGTTTAAATGGGAGAGGACTACCTGGTTATCACCTTAGAGAGCTCATTCTGTAACAATATAGAGAATAGATTGAATGAGGAGACTTAACTCAAAGGACATACATTCTATTACCAAAATGTAGGAGAGAAATGATGGAGACTGGATGTAAGTCAGTGGCAGTGGGGACAGAGAGGAGAGAATGGAGTGATTTGACGGGTGAGAAAGAGGGAGGGTGTTTCATACACAATGCAACCAAGAAAACAGAAATCATTCTAACTATTGTCTGGCAAGATATGTGTGTATATGTGTAATGCCTTGGATTCCCCCCTCCTCTCACCCAGTCTCTTATGAGAGCCTCACATTGGCCAACTAAGCCAGAAAGCAGCTGTCAGGAGAGCCTGGGAAACAGCCTGCTGGAAAAACCAAGACATGTATCTGAGGGATAACAGGCAAAGATGGTGCACCGATAAATATAACTGGTTGCATTGTGCCATCCTACGGGAGTTAGCCTTGGGAAAGGCAGGATGAGCCTGGTCTTGGATATACAAAGTCTGAGTCGCGGAGGGTCCTGTTGGTAGAAATACAGAGTAAACAATTGGAAATTTGAGTCTCCTGCTCGAGACAGAGCTCAGGGATGGAGATATCTTTGGTAGTTTTCACAGTGGTGGTTGAAGCTGAGGCTATAAATTGGACGATCCTGGGGCCTTTGGACTCTGACATATCCTTTAGGTCAGATACCATCAGAGCAGGTGACCTCCCTGGGCCAATCAGTTGTTGCCAAGCTGCATGACCATGAGCTCCAAGGCACACTGGAGCTACTCTAAAGGAGATATTTTTAAAATAAAATGTACTGATGGGAGACTGAACTCGCAAACCAATAAGAGGGAGAAAGAAAGACCAAGAAAGTTCCAGAAAGAGACTGAGGAATAATGATGCAAAAGGCTAGAGTGGACCAGGAGAAACTGGGAGGAAGCCACAGAGTGGGGAGCTTTAGAAGGTAAGTGTATGAATAGCATCAAGATTAGAAGAGAGGACTGAGCAGTGTTCATGTTGGATTTGACAAAGAAACTGAGCAACCTTACTTCATAAGTATCCTACTAATGCTACATACTGGGGTGTTGGGGAGGTTAGGGGAGACAGCAGACTGTAGGTTAAAATGTAAATGGGAAATGAGTGTAGGCTTCTGTTTGTAGTAGTTTGGTGCGAAAAGGAAGGAAACAAAGCACAAAGACTCAGAAAACAGTAGAATATCTGACATCTCTTTTTTTCATTTTGGCATTGCTTGGAATGAAACATACCGTCAACTGCTTCATGCCTCATTTACGAATATAAATCACAAGTTCACTTTCACAATTGTTTTCTGAGGGACAAATACTCTATTTGCAATCTTATCAGAAGAGCACATTTCTTTCAGAACAGTGATTAGTGTCAGAGGGTCAGTCAAATCAATGAACATTCCCATTTCTCCTGGCTTTTTTGAAAAGAACATGTATTCAGATAGAAAATCTAGCAGGGTCAGGAGAAATGGGAAGGAGTAGAAATAGAGTAAGAAGCTGCATGGGACTCTAGAGTCTTGGGCTCTTATTCCAACAACCTGTCAAGGGAACTTCATTTCCATTCTTCTCTTTCACAGAATGATGGAGCAGAGATCAAGACACAGGGCAGGACTCAGGTTCAAAGGCTTTGGGAAACTCTTTGAGCAGCTTGACCCCAAAAGTTTCTCAGATTCTCTACAAATGTGTGTTAGCATTCTTGAGAAAATCTCCTTGTTTATACTGAGGCAGACAATGAGTTGAACTTCCAAAGCTTATCAGATAGACAGCTTTTGTTGGCAAAGCATGGCTCAGCCTGCAGCCGCCTCCAAGGATCTGTGCAGGTTGAAGAAGCAGAGATGGAGGCTCCATGTTGGTCCAGACACCTGATCTGACCAGGTGTCACACTGCTGGGTGGAAACCAAAGAGGCAGCAACTGCTGCACACTTGACCAACATCATTTATTTCCTTTCTAAGACTCCCTTAACTCTCCCTCCAAACCCCACCTCTGCACGTGAATCTCTCTCCACTTCACCTCTGGCAAGTCATGGACAAATGACTACCCAGGAATTCAACGATGGTAAAGTCTTTTCATTTCATGCTACACCTAATTTTTCCTGTGTAAAAAAAATAATAAATAGAAACCTCAATTAAAAAGAGTTGGGAAACCAGAAGGGGGAGCTCTCACACCCTGTGAAGGTAGCCAACCTCACTAGGAGGAAGAAAGACTCTTCTTTCCTGGCAAGGACTCAGCCAATGAAAAGCCATAGACTCTGTTTACCAAAGCCCTCCCAACTTCCTTTTCCCATCTATAAAAGAGTTAGCCTCTCCAATTTTGGGGGGGGGGGGAATGGGAGAGGTAATTAAGTCTATTTAAGATTTTTTTTTTTTTTTTTGATGGAGGTACTTGGGATTGAGCCCAGGACCTTGTGCATGCTAAGCGTGGGCTCTACCACTGAGCTATACCCTCCCCTTCCCTCCATTTTTGCAGAGGACTTTCACATGTCTCACCATGGTTGCAGACCCCGAATTGCAATTCTCTGCTGATCCTGATTAAACCCATCTTTGCTGGAAAAATATCTGGCAGTCTATTTCCAGTCAATACCTGGCTGAGGATTTAAAGTGACAATAACATTTGCAACATTTATTTTTAAAACTTACAGAGGAATCTAAGACAGAGGACAAGATGGGAGAAAATCTGAACATGAAGAGAAAAGAGGACATGGATGGAAAGCACCAGGACAATCTGTTTGAGGGACTAGCTTCTCTGTAGGTGAACAGCGCCACCTACGCTCTCCTTTGCTGCAGGGCCTGGTACATCTCTCTCTAGCTCGGAGCTCTCCACTTTCCTAGTGCTCATTCTTGTGACCACTCTGGAAATAAGTGCTATCCCTTTGATCCCAGAGTTAGCTTCACACCCAGATATCAGGGCAAAGTAAGAAAACCAGAAAAGGTCAACTTTTATCTTCCCCCTCCCCCTAACGCCACCCCTTTGCTTGGCTCTTTTCGTAGCCAGGTTCAAAGAACTTTTATAGACGGCCTCCTAAGTTAGGACAATCAGATGTGTTCCTAAGCACACATTTTGCCTGGTATGAGGGAGACATGGTGGGGTTGGGGAGGTCTCTCCCAGAAACCCAGAATCTGTGAAAAAAATTAATAAACAGAAACCTAAATAGAGTTAGGAGAGCAGAAATGGGGAGCCCTCATGCCCTCTGATTACCAACCACACCTGGTAACCTTACCGCCACTCCACAGTTACACTTGCAGGCTTAGGATACTGACAACTTCCTGAAGGCAACTGACTTATTCCAACAGCAGATAATTCAGATTCTGCTCCATCCCTTTCCTTTGGCTCACAGGTATGGAGCGTCCATTATATTCTAGGCATTGAACTTGGCAGAGGGGCTACAGAGGTGGAAAATAAAAGTTTCTACTCTCAAGGTGAAGGTATGTTGCGACCATAGTATTAGAACTGAGTCAAAAGTCACTTTTGCATTCGTTATTTTGTAAAAGGCTTTCACATACGTTCACTCATTTAATTATTATCTTTTAATGGAGAAATTGAACTTATAAATACTGAGTGACTTGGTTTTTAACCACTAAAGTGTTATTCTTGTTTTACTGTCAAGGAAAACAAGGCTAAGCAGATTAAATGTTCAAGATCCTGTAGTCAGCAGTGTGGTGTCAAGACTCAAACTTTGGTATTTTTTACTCTAAATTCGGCATTATTTCACACTGCCCTATTTGTGGGCAACCACGCAAATGAGGTCATCAGTTGCCTTCATACTATATCTAGCCAGTGGTCACTCAACATGAGGAGGGGAACATTTACTTTCATTTACCTGTGCTTTTTGGCTGTAGAGATTGAATTTGAGTTCAACATAATGTAACAGTTCTTAACCTTAAATCCTCACCCAAGGAAGTGATATGGAAAGGTAAGGTGGCCCCTGCGCCTGGAATATGACAGCTGAGCTGACACAGCTGACGTCAGGTTTTAGTTTTGTTAAGGTATCCGTGCAAATTGCACCCAGGTACACCAGATGTTATTCAAGCTTGGCAGTCCTCTGATGGAGTCTGGTGGCTGACACCAGGGAACACTGTATACTCCATAGTGAACTGTTTACAAAGCAGCCTCCTTTTTGTGAAGCAATGCCGAGTTGGCATTAAGAGGAAACCAAAGCCTGTCATAATACTCATAAGTGCGTCCCTCTACGACCTGCATGTTGGTACACACACGGATGCCCAGCAGCCCCCCAAGCTAGGCATCTTGGTGTTTGAGACTATCCTCCAGGTGTATGAATAGTCATTTCTGGGCAACGAAGTTTCACATACCAAGTCACAGCCCTGGAACTCAGCTGGGTGAATACTGAAAAGCTGAGAGACAGGGGTGGCAAGTGGACCGTCCTGTCTCTTCACAAAAGGCAAGGAGCAAATCCTTCTCAAACAAACCTACTGTGGGCCTATTGTGGGTGGTGGAATCCCAGACGATGATGGGCCGGGGTTACAGATCGAAGGATGTTATTTACATGTGTGACACCTGCAGTATTGTTGATTCAGCAGAAATCTGTCTTGGTCATTTTTTCAGATCAGACAGGATGAATTATTCTCCTATGTCTAGTTCTAAACATTTTTCCTCTAGTCTCTACCACTTGTGAACCAAGCCCTGGAACCCCTGCTGAAGCAGCCATTGAGAAGCCAAGACAGAGCTGACTGTGGGGTGTGAAGGATGAGGCCCTACAGTGGACATCAGTCCAGGAGATGGGACTGCCGGGTGGGAGCAGGTGGGCCAAGGGTTTCAGGATGACCCTGTCCAAGGCCAGGGGGTTGGCCTCCTCTCACAAAGCCTCCCGGCTTCACGTGGACCTGCTGGGTGCCTGTTAAGTGCATGACTGAATGTTTGCAACAGCGTGAGGAAACAAAATGAAGCTCACAATGGAGTGCCCTCTCCTGAGTGTGGGTGACCATGTGGATGTGGGCCCAGCAGCTCCCTTTATCTGTGATTCTAAAATGGGGGTGGGTGCTGGGGCCAAGCTCAAAGGCTGAGTGAACCCCGAAACACCTCACACTGCAGGCCAGATCACTGTGCTGGCCTTATTGCCAGCAGGACCGTCTTGCTCCCCAATTAAACTACAAGTTCTTTTCTTCTGTATAGCACAGAGAACTCTATTCAATATCTTGTAATAACCTTTAATGAAAAGAATATGAAAACAAATATAGATGTGTATGTGTATGACTGAGACGTTATGCTGTGCGTCAGAAATTGACACACTGTAACTAACTATACTTCACTAAAAAACAAAAACAAAAAACTATAAGCTCTTTTAAAGTGGTTCTAAATATGTGTAGTTTACTGTACAGGAATCATACCATAATAAAGGTATTAAATTAAAAAAAATAAAAAAAAATAGTGTTTCTAAGTGTCTAGGACAGTGCTCAATAAATTCTAAAGAATGTGTACAATTTCACTGTCCCCCAGGATTTTTTTTCCCGTCGACAGGCAGCCAAAGTATGAACGGTCTCTTGTTTCTCAAAGGACTTACATTCAGACATCTACGCAGCCATTTTTTAAAAATTTAATTTAATTTTTTCTTTTTATCTTCCTCCGTTCAACAAGTATGCTTTGAGCACACGGTGCAAGGAAGGCGCTGTGTCTTTATTCGCTAGGGATGTAGAAGACGAGGCCCCTGAGCCTCCTCTCCACCAGGGGCCGCCGAGGGCAGCTCTGCGCTGCCTCTCCTAGTGTCCTGGCTGGTCGCAGTGATGGGTGACATGGCTCAGGCTGTGGTTTGTAAACCACATGCACAAACATGGCACTTATCCCTTTCCATTGTAAATTTCCTGTTTATTCCTTTGCTTGTCTCCACAGACCATCACATCTCATGGTTGAAAATCCTCATTCTTAGGACTTGGCTCTGGGTTTGAGGTGCAAATACTCTTTCCTTTCTCTGTCTCTCTAAATTTCTTCTGTTGCCCAGATAACTGACCTACGAAACAAAAACAAAAACAAAAACAGTTTTGGTATGCACCAGTTTGAGGTGTTTCTGACTGGCTCTACAGGTACAATGGCTTTCCAAGATGTGGGCCTGTTGCCCACCTGGCTACCACAGAGGCACCCAGAGGTGGCCTCACAAGTCAACACGATGCACAGATTGTCCAAATAACTTTATTCCTCAATTTAATAGGAATGAAACTGATTTCTAGCTAATGGAAATGTGACTCTTGTTTAATCCTCTGATTTTTCTGTTGTTTTGTAAACGTTATCACCTTGATTTGCTGTTTCTCATCATAATTTCACTCTCGCTCTACGATTCTATTCAGTCTTCACTGGGGAGCCTTTGTGAGAAAATGAAAACATCTGGCTTTGAGTCTTGCTCTGGACCAGCTGGAGTCCGACAAATTCTCATTCTTCATCTTCTGAGGTATAAATGGGGGAAAATATGACTGACTATCAAGATCATCATGAAGGTTAGAGGAAAAGTGTGTTGAGCCCCCCCTAGTGGACTTGGCGTGTTAGATAAGCTTAATCAATGTTAACCAAGGGGCCATATTAGTATGCCTCTTCCACACTCTTGAGCCGCATTTCTAGGAGGCTTACAGTCCTTCTGGTATCTACACATCAATTCTTTCAGTTCATGATTTTAAAGGGGTTCTTGGATCCTCCAGCTTGTGCACCACGATTTAGCTCTCAGAAACCAAGCAGGTGCAGGGTCTTCCTGCTGCGGTGCCTGTGTGGAGCGGGGACAGTGGGGTTGGGGCAGCCGCAGGAGGTGTTCACGCTGCAGAGTAGCCAGCTCCAGGGCCCGGATGGGTCAGTCCCTTTGTCCATTCGAATGATATGGCCCAGCTGCTGACCTTTTGGAAATCCCAGTAGTGGCCAGACTGGCCTGCCTGACAGCAACTGGTTGTGCTGGCTCCTTTCCGTCAAGGACTTCACGAAGAGAAAGGGCTACTGGAAGTGTGGAGCTTTTCACATAGAAGCCAGGTAACAGGAAAGTTCGTTTGGAAGCTGCCATTGAAAGGAGGGAGGGAAAATGGAAGTGTGGCCTTAACGCAGGGGCCAGGAATACAAACCAGAGCTCCTGCTATAAATAAATACCTCTTTTTCTAAAATTGGAACCTGGGAAAGCGGAAATAAGTGTTCAGTTGTAGTTACCAATCATACTGGTATCAATTACCAATCATATTGAGAAAGACTCTGGCTTTACAGGCTTCAAGAGCCCCCTCACCTGAGGGGATGATTCAATTGTGACCAGTTTGTGAGGTGAGTGTCTGTGTGGGAGGTGCTCAGTATTTATTCTAAATATTTGGAAATAATAATCCGTGTATAATAATATGGCAGTACTCAGCCAACCGAAGTCTTTTATTAACACCCACACCTCCTTTCCTAGCATTCTTGAGACATAAATTTTCTTATCGCGATATCCATCTCATTAGGCTGATGACCTGATGACCTGTTGAGTGATGTTTGGGCAAGGACGTCACTAGCGGAGGCAGGTAAGAGATGCCAGCTGGAAGCGAGGTGAAAAGGAGAGGAAGGGGAAGCAGGGCCACTGGTGGCGCCCTGAGGAACCTGTGCAGCCTCCTACCCGGAGGGGAGCCTCGTTCCTTCTCTAAATGTACTCTGTGCACAATGGATGTAATTAACTGTTTTCACTGTTTCCCCCTTGCCTCTCTCAGTAGCCTTCTGAAGTGAGGATGTGTGCAGGAAACAGAAGGGAAACCCTATTTTTTAAAAATTTGTAGGTGGGAAAAAGGGCTCCCACCCCCACCATGTCTAGAAACTTCAGGCCTGTCCTTTCCACCTTGAATGCCACCTTCAGTCTTCCTAGTGACTAAGTTGTGTCTCTGGAGCCTAGGTACCAGCCACAGATGGGAGACATCAGGCACAGACAACAGAGTAGCTGTGTGTATTCATTTTGAAGGGGGCACTAACTTGCTGGAACTGATCACTGTGATGGTGATGACCGTGCTCTTGGTGACGTTGACGGTGATGGTAATAAGCAAACAGCCATCTCTGCCCATGATCAGAAGCTTACTAGGACTAAGGACTGGACTCAGCTCTTTTCATCTGTCTCACTTAATCTTCTCAAAAACTCTCTGAGATAAGTACTACTTTTATCTCCAGAAAAGACGGATTCTTCCAGTGCGCATGATCTCATACTTGATGATGCTTAATTCCAACAATTTAAGAAAATTAATAGTGTACCCAAGAGTACAAGAGAGGATATTTAAA
Organism: Vicugna pacos; assembly: GCF_048564905.1. Classification (NCBI taxonomy): domain Eukaryota; kingdom Metazoa; phylum Chordata; class Mammalia; order Artiodactyla; family Camelidae; genus Vicugna; species Vicugna pacos. The sequence goes on along the minus strand of NC_132988.1, from coordinate 10,907,330 downwards.
CTACTTGAGACAATTATGTGAAGGATCCCAAATATTTCCAAAGCAGCCATCTACTCACATCATTTGCTTGCTAATATGCTCAGGTAAATCACTCTAATGTATTCATTAAATCTGTTCTCAAAAGAATTCGTTCAGTCAGTATCTTATCACTCAAGTTTCTGTTTAAATATTTATTATCAACCTGGACATATAAAACATTTGAATTTTTCTTAAATTAAGATAAAAGCTTTCAATATCTTGTAGTAACCTAAAAGAATATGAAAATGAATATACGTATGCATATCAATGACTGAAACATTATGCTGGCCACCAGAAATTGACAACATTGTAAACTGACTATAGTTCAATTAAAAAAATATAAACAAACAAACTCAAAAAAAGCTAAAAGCTTCTTTCCCCCTTTTGATCTGAATTAGTGAGTAGTGAGGCAAGTGTCTACTGTAAAGATAAATCTAGTATTATATCTTCACTAAGTGCAACACTATTCTGGCCAACCTCGTGTTAAACTTAGGTGACAGTGTTCACCCCATAGGTAGGAGGCTGACCCATCCAGGGTAAGTGGTATCTAGATTTTTTTTAACTTTGCATTTACATATGACAAAGGGATGCATTCAGACAAGATAAATGGTGCATAACCAACTAACATACTCCTTGTTGAAACTAACCACAACACATAATTCTTCGGCTTATTGCTATTATCTCTCTTTCTTTTATGGCAGGTGAAGGCTTTCTTTAGTGAGTGGTTGATCTACACAATTGTCGAGGCCGCTGTGTACAGACTATGGAGGGGAAACTTTATTTCATGGTCTCTCCCTCCTTGGACAGCTTCCAGGAGCTTCGCCTTGGCCACCGGGTGGCTCCCCAGGGCACTCTCAGTTTTCCCGCGCTCTGCCCTGGGGTCTCAGCCTGGTCATCCCGGGGCTTCCTGTGGGTGTTGTCTGTCTTAAGCTTGCGATGTGTACTTGAGAATCCCCCTGCTCTTGGACACCCCCCCCTTCCCCTTGCAGGTACGGGCTGTGATACAGGTGGGGTCACTTGTCTTAGAGCCCTGGTGTCCTCTGAACATCGGTCAAAGAGTTCTCATCCCTCATCCAGGTTACCTTCTTGGATATTCGAGTGCCTTGTGCCCATGTGCCTGCCCTTTGGAGCCCCGAAAAGGACAGTCACAGGCTTGTGGGTGATCAGGCCATCTTTGACGGGCTCTGCATCTGCCACGGGAGCTGGCATTGGCTATTTCACTAGTCACCTTGGGGTCCAACCAGACCTTTTTGCCAGATGCCGCAGGCGAGCCTCTTCTGAAGCCTGGTTACTCTCTTGGCTGTGGCCCAAGCACCGAAAGAAAAATAAGTTACTAAATTTTTTTCTCTTAAAAAATACCCTCTTTTTTTTCTTTTCACAAAATAATTTTACAAGCCCACTGTGGCAAGACAAAATATCACCTGTAATCTGTCTGTTAATGTTACACAGGAACATTTTTCTTTCAGTAAAACTGGAACTCTCTATTTGCCATCAAAAACGACAGTGTTTCCCATGATGTGAATATTCCTGTGTAACAGAATTTTTAATGACTACAAAGTCGTCCACAATTTATTTAATCAATCCTGGAGTTTTAAATATTTTTCTAGCTGTGTAACTTCTCTCTTCCACATCTGAAAAATGAAGTCAATACTCATGCCAACTTTAAGGATTGTTATGAGAATTAAATGAATTAATTCACATGCTAAGTCTTAGAACAGTGCTGATTGATAATTCCTATCTAGACCATGACCACCATCAAGGCAAAGATCTTGTCTACCTTGTTCAATATAGTATCTCTAGGGTCTAATTCTCAACTTGACTCAGAGGAGCCATTCAACAAATGGGGTGGTAGTGTTGGTTTTACTAGTATTGGTGACAGACTTAAACTCTCAATAAATATTTGGTGAATAAATTAATTAACATCCTTTTACTTATATACTGACAGACAACTATTTTAAAATAATTCTATATGTTAGGAAACTCTGTAATAAATTCCAGGGTAAGACATTTTGTTTTTAAATGCTAAGAACTTTTTCATTGCCAGCTGGAATTTCAGTGAGTCTGTCTTAATGCTAGGAGCAGCATTTTCCAACAAGTGTTCAATGGGTGTGCCTCAGGTTATTAATAGGTATTATATGAACCTGTTGTGAGTAAATAAGTTTGTTAAACCTTAGGTTAAAAATAATTAAACAGTTATCTTTCCCACAGAATATCTCTGAACTTTTAATAAGTGCACTGAGAATTTCTAAAAAGCGATGGAGTAGGTGGTGTTTCTCAAGTTAATTTGATCACATAACTTTTTTCATGGAGCATTTTCTGGTTCAAGCATTGTACTGAAAGCAGTTTGGGAATTCAAGGATGCTTTTGAAATATGGCTATCCCTGTTTTATAAACAAGGCATACGGAGAGTAGCCCATGTGAAAGGGATGAATACGAGGTGGATGCTATGCTGGACACTTTGCATGTAGTGTCTATGGCAATCTCTGACGCAGCTTAGCAAAAACATAGGTGTCCACATTTTGGGTGTCTGTAGCATTATACCTCCTAGACCCCTTTGTTGGTAGCACCACATGACCAGTCCCAGCTACCAAAATGTGATTGGAAAGGACATAAGTCAGTCTGCATTGCTTAACACTATCTATAATACTGTAGTCGATTAACAAAATAATTGGATGACTGGATTTTTTAAACTGAAAAGGTGAAATCAGGGGTCAGATGATCAGCACAGCTGTATCATTACTGATGGAGGATGTTACTGAAAGATGAGTTACTAGCATTGCCTATTCTGATGTTTAGTGCAGTTCTATACTAGAAGGCTACATCAAATTAATTTGGTGACTAGCATATTGATTCCTTTTTCTTCTTTTTTTTTTTTTGGTGGGGGAGGTTAATTAGGTTTATTTGTTTGTTTGCTTTATTTTAATGGAGGTACTGGGGATTGAACCCAGGACCTCTTGCATGCTAAGCATGCACTCTACCACTGAGCTACACCCGCCTCTCCTTTTCTTTTTTAAAATTATTTTCATTTTTAAAGTTGAGTTATAATCGACATAACATTATGTTAGTTTCAGGTGTACAACGTAATGATTTAATATTTGTATATAATGCAAAATGATCACCACAGTAAGTCTAATTAAAATCTACCTCCATTTATAGTTATAATTTTTTTCCTTGTGATGAGTACTTTTTAAGATCTGCTCTCACCAACTTTCAAATATACAACACAGTATTATTAACTATAGTCATTGTGCTATACATTACGTATCACATCCCCATGACTTATTTATTTTATAACTGCAAGTTTGTACCTTTTGACCCCCTTCATCCTTTCGCCCATCCCTCACCCCCTGCCTCTGGGAAACACTAATCTGTTTTCTGTATCTGTAAGCTTCTTTTTCTTTTCTTTTCTTTTCTTTTTTCTTCCCTTTCCTTCCTTTTCCTTCCTTCCTTCCCTTTCTTCCTTTCTTTTTCTTTCTTTTCTTTCTTTCCTTTCTTTCTTCTTTCCTTCCTTCCTTTCCACACATGAGTAAGGTCATATGATATTCATCTTTCTCTGTGTGACTTATTCACTTAGCATAATATCCTCAAGTTTCAACCATCTTGTCACAAATGCTGAGATTTCATTCTTTTTTATAGCTGATTAATATTCCATTGTGTGTGGGAGTGTGGCTACTACATTTTTTTCCCATTATAATAGCCATCTTTATTTGTAAAAATCCAGATATAAAATGCATTCTTTCAGTCTTTCTGAGTTTTCCTTTTTACAAAAGCGGAGGCACATAAAAACCTTCCCTGCTGTCATTCCCACAAACGGATGTTTCTCAGGCAGCCCTCCCAGTTTCTTTATCCATTCATCCATCAACAATTAGGTTGTTTCCATGCCTTGAGGCCATGTAAAGTGAGGCCTTAGTTACGGGTTTACTCCCTGTATAGACCCTTTATCTATGTATAGAGATCTCTATTTCTGATTTGCTGCCTTAGAAAGATAGATTTAATCATGGGAGGTACACTTACTGGATGTAAAGATGTGCTGGTGTAACCTATCACTGAAATTGAAAAAAAAGCACTCTTCTACTTTATAATCCCACAGTTTTTTAATTTCCCACAGTTATTCACCTTTCTGGCATTTACAGAGCTCACCTTCTGTTTTCTCCCTCATCAACAAGTATCTTTCAACTTTTGTCTTCCTGTCAGTCAAAATCACCTCTATATATCTTCTTTCTTCTGATTCGTTTGGATCACCTTTCCCATAAACTTGCAAATAAACTTACAACAAACCTAATTTGGGATCTGTTCTTGAAAAATAATTCAAGTTGTTCTAAGTGTTTTTAAAGATCCTCTTCTCTAGGAGCCTTGAAAAATGTTAAAGGTCATTCCTTTAATTTTACATGTAGTAATTTATAGGCTGTGGGTAATAAAAGATTTGGAAGGAATCTGACCAAAAGGACATACAATGTACTTATCAGAGGGGTTATTAAATAACGCTGTCTTATCTAAAACAGGGTTCTATGGCCTGATTCTAATGTCTGTTGAGAAGCTTTTGTTTGGTTGGTTTCCTTTATATGTGGAGGGAAAGAGAAAGGAAACAAGAAAATTGGAAACGTAAAACAACCCTTCAGTCTACTTTCAAGAACATCTTTTGTACCTTGCAAGATAACATCTCCCCCTAGTGACATTTTAAGGATTCTGCAGCAACTTCTAGAAAAAAATGATTGAGGTTTCCAGACCAATATGTCTAATACACTTTCAGCTAGTTTAACCTTAAGCATGTGTATTTAGGATTAATTACTTCGAATTGAGACGGCACAATCACGAAAGTTAAGAATGTGGGGAATCTTTTTTTGGAGAAATAAAAGAGAAGCCAGAAGTAATAATAAATATGATAGAATGATTATCACCCTTGTAGTTCTTAAATTGGAGAAATTACACGTTAAAAAAAAAAGATAAGGAGGTATATTCTATCAGTCTAGCTTGTTGCTTTACTTTGAATGCATGCAGCCTAGATAAATGAGATTAGTATTGACTGACTGAAGGCGGAGTGTTTAGGGAAGAGTATTTGCTGAGCTTTCAGTGTGCACTGGGTATTATGCCACTTCTTTCTGGACACACTTTGGGACAGTATAACATTGTGGTTATGACTGCAGGTTTCAGAGCCAAACTTGGGCCACTTACTTACTGTATGACCTTAAATAAACTATGTAAGCGTTACGTGTCTCAGTTTCCCCATCTGTAAAGTGGGGCTAGGATGTTTGCCAAAGTTACTGTGAGAACTAAATGAATTGTGTGAAAATCCCTTAAGGTTGTTTCTGCACATAGTAAGTGCTCATTATTAAGATAATCATTAAAACCTCACAATCCCTATTTTAAACTGGGGCTTAGAGAAGTTATTTATTTGTCTAAGATGTCACAATCGAAATGGTAAATAAGGATTTGAGCCCAGATGTGTATGACTCCAAACTTCTTGCTAATTCCTCACTGCTGGAGTATGATTAAGTGTATATATATATATATATATATATATATATATATATATAAAGTATATATATATATATATATAGAGAGAGAGAGAGAGAGAGGGAGGGAGGGAGGGAGGGAGGGAGGGAGAGATAGACACACACACCTCTTAGCAAAGAAAACTTAAGACATTCATTAGTGCCTAGAACTAATAGAGACAACAAACTGAAATCACACGTTAGTGTAGAAGAAAGCTCCTTAAGGTTGGGAATTAGGGGGCCTGTGTTACTGTGTAATTCTGGATTATTCTGGGTATCAAGTTCCTTCTTTGTTAAAGGAGAAGCTACTTGATCTAGGTTCTTCCCAGTTCTAAAATTCTGTAGGTCTGCAGAGTTGGTTCCGGAAAGTCGTCTTTTTCTTCCCTTGTCTGCCATTTAATCCCAAGCTCGATTTTAAAAGGAGGCAACATTCAGGGTTATGTGAGTAGAATGGCACCCAGCCATATCCATGAAAGCTGGTTTTACACAAGCATACAACCTGGTGGTCAAGCAGACCACCACCAAATCACTCTCCACACTGATTCGTGTTAGAGTCCAGCCTATTACTAGGTCTCCTGATTCCTCCCATTTTATTAGGCATAAAAACCATTTAATCTGTATACATCTAGTCCTATTTGCAAATCTGCCTTTTAGCCTTATACCCAGTCACCCCTATTTAAAGTCCGTATTTAAAAAGGTCCATAATATTATATGACTGTCTTGGGTCAAGCTAGCAGTTTAAAACTTGAAAACTCTGAGAAAAAGGACTTTTACAGTGTATCCATATTCCCCCCAAGTAAGAGAAGTACGGAAGTTCAAATCGCAGTTCTCGTGTTTGAACGCCTTAACAAAACTCGCAGGTCTCTCTTCTGGGATCAGTCTCTGTCCCCCCGCCCCCTAAAACTCGCTCTTCTCGCCCCAATTGGCTAAAGAGTCTGTCACTCCAAGCACTTTTTTCTCCCCTCCCAAGAGCCATTCCCAGATTTAAGCCTTGGCCCCGCCCACTCCCCTGCCCTCATCCCCGGGGCCGGTCACTGATTGGCCGGGGCGCCACTCCGCGTGGGGCTGCCTAGGTCCCCTGCGCGCGGCGCCCGCTGGGAGCCCAGGCTAGGCGCGAGGACCGCGCGAGCTCCTCCTCGCGAGCCCCCTCCCTCCTGCGCCGACCCCCCGCTCTTGACCGACTGGTCCCCGAAACGGTGGCGGCGGTTTGTGGTCGTTGGTCCCAGGGATTTTGGACCAACCTTGGAAGACCCGAAGGGGTGAGGAGGGGATGGGGGCCGCGGGGTCGCTGCCAAACCGCTGGTAACGGTTGGAGACCGTGCCTCCTGGCCGCAAGAAGCCCTGTCCGACCCGCTGTCACGGCAATTACGCAGAGGGGACTCACGCCCGGCTGGAGACGGTGTCCGCCGGCGGCGTGCGTCCTCTCTCCTAGCCCCGTCGAGCAGCGGGAGCACAGGTGCCTTTGGCAGCTGGGCTTCCCGCCCCGGGAGCATCTTTTGACCTGACAGCCCCTGCAGTCGCCGCTGGCGCCGCGTGGCCCGGCCGGCCGTCTGGCCCCAGCTCCGCGTCCCGTCGGGGCCCCTAGGCGGCTGCTTCCGCCCCGCGGCGCCCTGCCCTCTCTCCGCCTTATTTCCGCCCTCCCCCGCCGCCTTCCGGCCGCTTCCCACCTGCTGCGCTCCATGTTCTCCTAACACTCTTGCTCCGTCGACCGCCGCAGGTCCAGGCCGCCCGCCTGCCCTCCCGGCCCTGCGGCCCTTGTCGGGCCTCGCGTCCTGTCTGGAGGCTCTGGAACGACGCCCCGACTGCTGGGTGAGGTTTGACATTCACGTCGTCGTTTCATCGCGTCCAACGGGGATGAGCCTCGAACTTTCCTCCATGTCCTTGACTCTCTCTTCTTTTCCTCTCCTGGTGCTCCCTTGCACCGGTGTCCGGTGTTGACGTGGCGGCCTGCGGGTGGAGGGGACGATAACTGGCCGTCTGCCCCGCGACACGCGGCGCGCAGCCATGGACGGGAGCACACGCAATACTGCCGTTTTTGTTTCCTAGCACCAGGCGGTTTTAATTACTAATTTAAAAAATATTTTCTTTGGGGCAGTGGACGGACTACTGAACCTGGAGTCAGGAGACCTGGGATTTCATCCTGGCATCGGTATTAATTCTGAGATCCTTGTGAAGCTGCTTGATTTATTTGGGCACCAGCTCATATGTGAATTTAGTTTAGCTAAGATTGCTGTTTCTTTAATCTCGCTCTCTTTACATTCTGGATATTCTGTAGTCTTTATCGTATATGGCGATTTTAATATGGACCAGTATCACAGAGGGATCATCAGCAGGTGCTTTTTTAAGACTTGGCTTCTTTTACAAGTCTGTTTGCGTTTGAGGATGGCTATAGAATCATGAAGCAAGGTATCCTGCGTGTATAAGTAGACTAACATATAAATAATATTCGCGTGCTGATAGAATTTTGGTTATTTAAGTAATAGGAAGATATTTTCAAGAATCACTACAATGTGTAGTTGAGGAGTTGGACAGACTTCCACTTAGAGCCTTTCGAAATTAAAGCTCATCATGGGCTCATTAATGGTGGACTCCTTTCCAGGGTACACGTTTAAAACATTCTGTTTTAAAATTAGTTTGTTTGCAATTATTTGCTATTACAGACATAAAGATTATTAAATATTAGCAATGCCTTAGTTTCTGCTTAATCGCTAATTTTCATTTAAGAGAGTGGAGTATTGGACTTGAACATTATTGCCAAAGATTATAATACTTACCAACACTTGCTGTATAAAAGATATATTTTACTGAAATATAAGCATTACTGGATATATTAGGAGGTAAGAATTTTTACTAACAAGAATATGCCCAATTTAATGGACCGAAATTAGGTCTCATATTTTTAATGGTGTCACTTTTGTTATTAGGAAACTTAGACATGCTGGTTTAAGGAGGGTTTGTGACTACAAATCATGTAATTGGTGTAAAATCTGGACAGATTTGCGTATTAATGCTGGGTGTTGTTTCGCATTTTATTTTACTACCTGATGGTGAAGCAAGAAAATGAGGGAGGAAAATATGATCTTTGTGTTCAAATTGTGACAGATTTCAGATGACAGATTATAGAAGACCTTTCATAAACAGTAGCGGTGTGTAATTGTGTAGTGTTGTATTAGAGTTTTGGTTCTGTTGTGGATCGCTTTATCCTAAGTTCAAAGAGCACACTACATTGCTATATTCTAAGTGATATCTTAAAAATTTATTATTACAATTATTTTTAAAGTAGTTCAATTTTTAAGTCTTTTCTAAATTTAAATTTGCCTTCCACAGCATTACTACAGGTTATGAAACACCAAGTACTAAAGCTTTTTAAAACTATATCTTTAACTTCTAGGAATAAAAATGTCTCATTCTTTAACAAAAGTAATTAAAAATGAAATTCAGTTGATCCATCTATACCCTTTTATTTTGAAATAATGTTAGAATTACACATCCGTATACTTTTGATTAATCCTTCTCATTTTCCAGCCACGTTGCTGTAGTGCAGTCTGTTAACTGAAATGAATTGTTGCTAAAAAACCTCCACTGACCTGGCAAGCATAGTCTCAGTGTACCATACTCACTGACAACTGAGCAAGTTGGGAATGTAATGCCATGTAATTTAAGGATGCCTTGAAGATCTAAATGTGCTTTCTATAAATGTATTTTGATATCTTAAGAATTAATGTTTTTTCACCATTACATTCAGTTCTTAAAAATCATAGTAAAATTTATAAAGTGTTCCTTTTCACATCATAAATTTTTACAGTAATTCAGAAGATGAAGTTTCAATTTAAGTAGTTTGAACACAGCTGACACAAATTTCTTTAGATAAATGATTCTCATTTATATTTTGCTAAAATTGTGCTTATCATTTTTTCATTAATATATTTTCTGTTTTGAAAGGCAGTCAGAATCTGAAAATTTATATTTTTGTTAATCCTTCACATTAATGAAGATAGAGTTTGCATTTCAAGGTAAAGGCTTGATTCAGATTGCTGCTGGAGTGGGGAGGGTATAGCACATGCTTAGCATGCCCAAGGCCCTGGATTCAACCCCCAGTGCCTCCATTTAAAAAAGTATTAAATAAATAAACCTAATTAGCTCACACCCCCTGCCCCCCCCCAAAAAAAACCCCCAGATTGCTGCTGGAATGTCTATCCTGTGATTGACTATGCTATATTAGCCTTCTGTTTTATATCTTAGTGGTTTTTTTTTTCTTTTTTGTTTTAGTTTTCAAACTGAGATGGAAAGGAACCTTTAAAAGTCTAAAGTTTGGGAAAAAAGATTTTCAGTGAAAGCTAGAGATTATATGTGCTGCAACAACTTTCAATCTACCCTTCCTTTTTTTTTTTTTTTTGCTTGCATAAACCATGTATGCCATTCTCTTCCATTGGACCCTTCTTCTCTTACTGAGGTTCCCTGGGTCAGCAGGGTAAGGAAGAAAGTTTGTAAAACACTTAGGACTGTGACTCCACAGCTGAAAGTGGCAGAGAACTAATTGGGCCTGGAAGCTTCAGTTGGTATGTCAGCTTTGTCATAATGTGTAGGATGGCTCTGCTTTGGAATTTTGGTAACTCTCAAATTGATTCTGGAAATTTTGAGGTAAATATATTGTATGTCTGTTTTAGATTGGATTTGTACTTCTCTGGTTGAGGCTCTTGAATTCTGACTCTTTTAGAAATATATCTTGGGTAAATTAAATATAGTCTTAATGTTAGATATTTTTAAACTTTCTTAATTTTGAATTAGATAGTTGTATATGTGACTTTTGTTTTGGAGGCTTTAAGATAAGAACATATTCCTTTTTAAAGATAGGATGGGATTGGTGACTCTCTAGTGTATCTTATACTTCTGTAATTACAAGTTTTTATATTTTGATTGAGATTTCTTGAAATATACTAAATATAGCATATGTTTCTATTATTTCTCTAGTTAAAAGAGTCTTTAATGTGGGGACTGGCCTGTTATTTCAACATGAGACTCTAAATAATGTCCTTAAAAATATAACTTTAGAAACACGGATTAACCCAAAGTTTGTCATAAAGTAGTTGCAGGGGTGGGTTGGGTCTCAGAAATCAGCCATTTAGAGCAGGCTATGCATTACAGTTTTAACAACAACAAAAAAAAGTCCAGAACTTTTTTAGATAAAATGGAATCAGAAGCCATATTTATCTGTAGCTTTCATAGGCAGTAAGCTGCATGTGTAAGGTAGCATATTTAGTTCTAGAGTCTTTTTCCCTCATCCTTTTTCCTACAGGATGTTTTAAAAATGGAAACCTCACACTTTCCTATTCTCCACATTGTATCAACATGGTGCCTTCAGTGTAATGGGCCAGTATGATGTCCTGTGGGATGTTCAGGCCTCTAAGGTCCCTCTAGACTAAATGATGGAAGAGAGCCAGAGTTTATAAATCTGTGACAGTGTGAGCCCCATGTCTTTTCAGTTACTAGTTTTGTGACCTTAAGCAAATTTCTTTACCTTATTTACTCTTGATTTTCCTGTGTATAAAGTTGAAAGTGGTTTAAGGTCCAGTTGCAGTTCTAATATTTTCTTAATGTAAAGTCTTCAGGGATGGTATAATGGCAAAACCTAGAATAAAAATAATCTTAAATGGAAAAGGGTAGTTTATCATTTAGAATGTGTTTAATTTTAAAGGAATGATAGTAGAAAAATTGCTTTTATTTAAAGACAAGAGGCTGGTTAACTAATCTTTACCTCATAAATGATTCTGATTGTCAAAGAGTAACATTTCTTTTATTAGAATCTGTTAATAATACATTGATTTATTTATTGGATTTGTTGTCACATAAATGAAATATGTCCCTGAAGTAGTGTAAGGTACACAGTTAGCTGAATATACAGACTTAAGACTTTTCCTTTGATACGACTTCTTTCCTATTTCCTAGTTCTGCCATTTAATAAATAAATGAGACCAGTTAATTAGAAGAATCCAAAAACTATATAAAGAGAAATGAGACAATACCTGCCCTGATGAAATGAACATGGAAGGAGGAATTCAGGAAAAGCTGGAGTGCTTTTCACCTTTCTTAGAGATGGGCCATTACAATATAGCTTTATTATTATTATTTTAAAGTTTCTTTAGAATGTCACATATATCTATTCTACTAATGTGAATATATTTTTAAAATGAATTATCAGGACCCAAATTATGTTAATACGTGGATGTTGTATTTCATTGTTAAGGATGACAGGATGTTGACTCAATGTTGAATACTGTTACTATTCACTGATCAGACCCTGGCAGTTTTCAGTTGTTTTCTGATTATATATGGAAAGGTAGCTCTTAAATAAGCTTGCAAATATTAAAGTTGTATCTTGGAAGAAGGGGCTAAGTTAGGTCCTCTCACTGAAAGGGCACAAGTGGTAAGAGATCAGGGGGGAGAGGAGGAAGAAGTGGTGGGTTGAACCTAAAAAGGTGAAATTCAGTATGATTCTAAAATCATACTGATTTGTGGGGTTGTTTTTTTTTTGACAGTATGCTTAATTTGCACTGTCAATATCATGCAGCTGTGCAGAACACTGATGTCTTTCTCGGTACTGATGGGCTTTCCCATTTTGGCCATCATACTTTTAAAGGAAAAAGAGGATAGTGAGAGAACATGAAACAGTACCATATAAGAAGCAGTTAGCACACCATTTTCCAAATGGTTCTATAGAAAGTTAATAAAGGCACCAAGGAAAATTAGGGTATCATACTGAAATGTTTGGGAAACAATAAGTTAGACAAAGCTCTAAAAGGTTTATTTTAACTAAAACTTTTCATGGCCTTACGTATGTTGGTGTGCACTGTGGTATTCTTAAGAGGGAGGTATAGTGATTCTCGGATGTATTTAGGCATAGAACACATCTTTGAGGCCTATCTGTTAATAGCTCCTGGAATAATCATTTTAGAGACATCATTTTAGGAAATACTGGATTAAAGAAACTGGTAGTGTTTAGCCTGGAGAAGAGGAGAATCGTTTTTCAAATGCAGTTACATGAAAGAGACATGTTCAGTTTGACCAGAAAGATAAAATCAGGACCTACAGGTGAAAGTTACAAGGAAAGAGATTATAATCCACTAAAAGGAAAAACTTTCTTGAAGAGTTAACCAAAATAATGTTGCTCTTGAGGATAGTGAGTTTGTTGTAAGAATTCGAGAATAAGATGTGTGACTGCTTTGCAGCAGTGTTATAAAGAAGACGTAAACAGCAGGGGTGGTTGATTTAGGTGATTTTTAAGGTTTCTAATAAATTTGAAATTATTAGGGGTTTTCCAAAAAATTTTTGTTGATGACTTCTTTCCCTCTAAGTTTATACAGTGTTTTTTTAAATCATACTGTAGTTTTTCAAAGAAGGCATGAATAATTGATTAGTTCTTTTAACCTTTTTTTAAAAAAACTATTGTGAACAAAATCTGGATTTAGGTATTGGTGTTGTAGTTTCTAAGTTATATCATCTAAGGTAAATTATATCACTTTTTGGAGATTCAGATTATTAAGTATCTAACATGAGGTTAATGTAAAGCAGGGGTTTAGGAGTTCAATATTTAAGCATACAGGTCTCTAATTTGAATAACTGTTCAACCAATTTACAAGCACTATAACTATCTCTCTTAGTCTCAGTTTATTATTTTTAATTGGAAAAGAATACTTCTCTGACAGGGTAAGTACTAAATGAGATAATGTATATAAAGTGCCTGTCGTCATTCAGGGCATATAATGTACTAAATAAATGAATGTGGAAATAAACATAAAATGGAATTTCACTGATTAGGAAAGTAAAGGTGAGAGTGAAGTGACTTGTCAGAGGTCTCTTGACTGAGAACTAGCACTCAGATCTTCTCTCACCCAAGTCCATTATTTCAGTTAAATCATAATGTTCCTCCCTCCTTGTCTGATTCATTGCACATTAATCATATGTCAGGGAGTGCAGAGATTTAGAAATGAAAGACTAGACCCTTGTTAATGTCTGTCGGGGGTTGGGGAGGAGGAGGCAGAGGGAGTGACAGCCCAGCACCCTGAGGTGGGCTCTGTGATAGCTGTACAAACAAAGGAGCGCAGTACCTAGCTTAGCATCGAGAAGGGAGGCTCAGGGAGGGCTTGCGGGGGGAAATAACAGGAGTGGGACAGGCAAAGAATGTGAGGAAGGACTGTGGGAGCAGCCTGTGCAAAGGCTGGTATATGAGAACATGGCACATGTTTGAAATTGCAACTAGGTAAGTACTGTTGTTGACATATAGTAAGAAATGAAGTTGGAGAGGTAGGCTGGGCCAGATTATGAAAGGACCTTTATACCTTTTTCCCCCCCAAGAGTTTAGGTTTTATCTTTAAGGAATAGTGGGGAATCCCTGAAAGAGCATTATGCTCTTAATACACATAGCAGTAGCACATGCTCTCGATATTCCCAGAAAAGTGACAAGTCAAGGTCCCTTGACTCTTTATTCCTACTTACCAATGGTAACTACTTAAAAAGTTCCTTGTACATTTTCCCAAAATTTTTGTATGCCTTCATTTTTGTATTCACAAGCATCTGTGAATGTATACATATATTTCTTTAAACCAAACACACAATTGATAAATAGTAAATGTATTGTTCTCCAACTTACTGTCTGTCGTGATATTTCTTGAATATTTTTCCATATCTGCACACATAGATCTGTGATGTTCCTTATAATATTCCATTGTGTAGTTATACCATAATTTTTGAATCAGTCCTCTATTGGCAGACAACTAGACATTTTCTAAATTTTTAATTTTGCATATGATGTTGCAGTGAACATGCTTGTGCATTTATCTTTATATACTTGTGCAACTTTATCTGCAGGTTAGTTTCTTAGTAAATGAATTACTAAGGTTTGTACATTTTAGAATTTGATAAACATTACCAAATTTTCTCAAAAAGTCATTCTGACTTAATGCATACCTGCTAAAAGTGCATGAAATCATGTTAAGGTTTTTTCTGAATTTTCCGTTACATTCTTCATCCAACAAATAATTACTGAGTTCATGCTGCGCACCAAGCACTACGGTGGATAATAGGGAAAGTGTTCAAGGCAGGTGGCATCTCTGCTCTTATGCAACCCAGAGTTTAAACCACAGAAAATCTGCAGGCATTTTGTTTGGTCTGTATAGTTTTGGTTACTGTTTTTATAATTGAATTAATTTCCAGTTTTTAACCCTGCAGTATTCTGTTTTCAGGGAACCATGAACCTCTCGTAGCAATAATGCTCTCTAAAATGCAGGCTTAAAACATAGAAGGCTCCTAACTTGGTGATGTTAACTCTTCCCTGGATTGTAAGTCCTTTCAAGGCAGGATCTATGCTTGAACTCTGTACTACATTTTGGAAGGGATGTTAAAAGCCACATGGTCCAGCAGTGCACCCTTTTCTTGAATCTCTACAGCATGTCCAACCTGTGTTTGAATACTTCGGTTTGGCGGGAAGCTACCTTCTGTTCAGCCTTTCCAACTTTGTGCATTTTCCTCTGCTTAATAGAAAGTTACACTGAGGTGTACTCTGCCCCTGACACCCCCCACCCATGGTGGTAGTTCTACCCCTTAGGGTCATCAACATGATTTAAAATCCAGTTAAGTGACTCGGACTTAAAAAACATTCACTGAATGTGTAGAGAACCAAACTAAATTGAGACTTTGACTCACTAAGTTTTGGAATTGGGATTTGGATGAAATATACCCTGGGTTAAGTTTGAACATAATTTTCCACCAGGTTACATTAGTCATGCCGTTTTTATGCCTGTGAGTACTTGCACGTGTAAATGGAAATAACATTTATGTAGCTTTGATATGTAAATGTGGCTCCTTGACTCTCAAGTTTTAAAAATTGAGAGATTTCACATAAAAATCTGCAGACTTCTGGCTTCTCTTGAAAAATTGGAATGTTTAGCGTAACTGGGCAGACTGGGTTTCCTTATGGTGACAGTGTGCTAGAACTGAGCCACCACTGCCCTTTTCCAATGGCTTTCTACGTACACACAGTGCATAGCACTTCTCAGAGTCTTGTACTGGACCTTTTCTTTTCACACACTTAGCATTTCTTGCCATGACCTTGTAGGCATTTGAGTTGGTCATTTAGTGGATTTTCAAACTTAACACGTCCAAAATTGAACTCTGCTCTTAGCTTTAAAAAATCTGTCCTATCTCAGCCTTCCTCACCTCCCTGCTTCTCATTGCTCAGGGCAAAACTTTCGGGTTATCCTTGACTTCTCTGTTTATCTCCTATCCAGTCTGTCAGAAAATTCTCTTGGGTATACCTTCAAAATATTCTCATTTCAGAGACTGCTGCTTTTCTGCTCCACCTCAGGCTTTCTGGTCCACACCACCTTCATTTCTCACCTGAATTTTAGTCGTAATCTTCTAATTGGTCTCCCTGTCTCTGCCTTTGCTCTTCTACTGACATTGCAATACAGTAGCCAGAAGATCCTTTTAAAATGAAAGATTGTATTACTCTTGTAGTCAAAATCTACAGCCTCATTTTACTCAGAATAAAAGCGTAAGTCCTTGGTCACCTAACTTAGCAGGTGTGTGCAGTGTGGCAGCTTGTTACCTCGCTGACTTCATCTCCTGTCCTCCTCCCGGCTTCGCCGTACTGGTTCCCTTCTGTACCTTACCCGTGCCGTGCACCCTTCTGTCTTTGGGCCTCCATCCTCATCTTCCCATTCGTGTGCAGTGCTCTTCCCAGGTAACTGCGATGGCTAGGTTCCTTAGTTCTTTGCTCAAATGTTACCTTCTCAGTGAGGCCTATGCTGGTTATCTGTTTAAAATTGTACCCTGTTTTCTGCAAACCTCTTCCCCACCCATGTACTCCATCTCGGCTCTTTTTCCTCCTACATCTTTTAACATATTATTTACGTATTACTTTTATTATCGTTTATTTCCTCCACTGGGGTAAGCTATGCAAGGGAGGAATTTTGGTCTTTTGCTTACTGATGTGTCTCAAACATAAGGAATAATGCCTGGCATACAGTTGATGCTTATTAAACATTCATTGAATAAATGAATTTGAGTTTGCAGTCCCTGGTCAACAGTTTGTCTTTCTTATTGTTCTATTAATCAATTGGTTATACAACAGTATTATTTTATTATAAGTTAATATTAATTATATATTTTTACTATGTTAATTAGATAGTAAATGCATTTATAGTGCTTATATGAAAAATACTACTTTGAGCCTTTTATACTTAATCCTGATAATAACCCTGTGAGGTAGAAACTGTACCCACTTTTTAGAGATAAACTGAGGCCAAACTTGCCCACAGTCACAGCTAGTAAGGGCGAGGAACCAGGGTTCACATTTAAGCAGTTGTTTGGGTACCTGAGTTCGCTCTTAATTATGACACCATGCTGTTCTTTTTATTTTAAGGAAATTAGCCTTTTACTATGTGTATTGCAGATCTATTTTCCTTGCTTATAATTTTGTCTTAGTTTTGTGGTATTTTTTGCCTTCCAAAATAGCTAATACATATATAGTAAAAATGAGTAATATTTTTCTTTGAGGCTTTAAAAATTTTTTTTAGAAGAGCCTTCTTGATTCTAAGATAAAAAAATAAATTTACTCACTTTTCCCATTAGTTTTTATTTGTAGGAGAAGCTTAATATAGTCAGATGCATATTTTATATCCCCTTGACAATATTGTGGAGATTTTGTTTGACGGGCACAAGGCTAAAACCTGAACAGTGGTTAGGATCCTAGTATAGTTGATCCTCTGATCCGCCATTCTGTATCTGCAGATTCAACCAATCTTGGATTGAAAACATTTGGGAAAAAAAATTTCCAGGAAGTTCCCAAAACTTAAATTTGCCACATGCTGGAAACTATGTAGCATTTGCATTGTATTTACTGCTATTTACATAGCATTTACCTTGTATTAGGTATTATATGTGATCTGCAAATGATTTAAAGTACATGGGGAGATGTGCATAGGTTATATGCTAATACTGTGCTATTTTATATGAGACTTGTGCATGCACAGGAGTCTGGGACCAGTCCCCTGTGGATGCTGAGTAATGAGGAGTGATTGTACTAATTCAAGTAAGAAATAATTATCTGAGAACAGGCTGTGGGGATAGACAGGAAAAAAATTGATTTCAAGAAATATTTAGAAGAGCAAATAAGCAGGTCTTTGTGACTGGTTAGCTGTGAATCAAAGGAGGGACTCAGGGTTAAGTCCAAGTTTCTGGATGTGACAGTTTGAAGGAGAGGGAGTATGTATGCTGTGGTGCCATTTATTGATTGGATGAGCTAACGGAGATAAGATAAAACAGGAAGGAACAGATTTGAAAGATAAAATGACATTCAGTTTTGGATATGTTGAATTTGAGATGCCTATTGAAAATCTCATTCTCAGTGCTTGTTAGGCAGACTTAGTAGGCAGTTTGAGTGATGATTCAGCTTAATAAATGACTCATAGCTTATTAAAGAACTCTGGACTGCTGAATTTAAGGAAATGAGGCAGATGGCAGGTGGAAACTCTATGGGGGCGTGAGCCACTTTCTCCTGCCTTGTTTTCTTCAGAATTACATCACTGAATGCAATAGGATAGCTTGGGAGGACCTTTAAGACTGTAAAAAGATGGTGCTGTGTGTATGCTGCGGATCTGTTTGTAGCTGTATTCATCGTCACTCAAAGTTCAGGTATTTTAAAGCTAGGAGGGACTTTCAAGGTCACCTGATTTTGGCGATGGCAGTTTGTCGTTTCTGAACACTTTGTTACTCCTGCTGCTTGCTGTTTTTCTTCTCTCCCTTACACTAACTTCTGTTTTCCCACTTTCATTTTTATTGTTCCTTTTCCCTTTTCACTTTTGCCCCCCCCCCCCGCCCCATTCTCGTAGCTTAGGCCTTCTAAAGGTACTGCTTAATTCATCAGAGATATTAAAAGAGATTTCCAGCTTCCACTGTAGAGAACTTTGGGGGCAGGGCTGCAGTGATCACCAAATGCTGCAGCCACAGCTATGCTTGGTTTTCTGCAACTCACAGAACTGCTTCATGGATTCTGGTGCTCCATGTCATGAACACAGCTTTTAAACTTTGCTTTAGGAACTGCAACCATGAATGAAGAAAACATAGAGGGAACAAATGGATGCAGTAAAGTCCGAACTGGTACTCAGAATGAAGCGGCATTACTTGCTTTGATGGAAAAGACTGGTTACAACATGGTTCAAGAAAATGGGCAGAGGAAATTTGGTGGTCCTCCTCCAGGTGTGGATTTGTTTATGTTCAAAAAAATTGAATCTTTAATGTGGCCATTTACATTAGGTATATATATTTCCACAACTATCCCCAAAAATAGCTCTTTCCTTGTAACCACTTTCAGACCGTAGCAATCATTTTTACTGTTATGAGGGAAATGAGGTATAGCCATGTCTTTCCTTTACATATTTCCAACTCTGCTCTTGGTTTAAGAAGCGGTTGAGAAAGAAGTCAGGATGGGGCCAGTGGGGAAAGGGCACTCTGGCTATTAAAGGGGAGGTCATTTGGGGAAGAATTTGAAAGAGCAGTGAGTAGAGGAGTGGTGTTTTTACTAGATGCAAACCAGATGCAAACAGGTTATAATGTTTCGCCTTTGTACCAAAAGCCAGTGCAATTTCTTCACTCAAAATCTTCCAGTTAACTTTCCATAAGACTTAATACACAGTCTTGGCCTCTGGCTACATCCATGGCCACATTGCCTGTCATTTCACTCCTCCCTCAAGTGTGCATTTCCCGTAGACACCAACATGCTCTGTGTTGTTCTAATACACAAAACACTTGCTTTTTCTTTTTATTTCCAATGTATTCTCAAGGCTCATTTCCCTTCATTCAGGCCTCTGCTTAAACCTCACGTGCTTAGAGATTTACCTGACTACCAAAAGTATCAACCCTTCTGTGGCCTTATGTTTCTTCATAGTGCCCATTGTTCATTGTCTCCTTTCTCTGTTGAAGATGAGCTTCATGAGGGAAAGGGATTCTATTTTGTTCACTGTTGTATGTTTACTGTTGTATCCTCAACACTTATAATAGTGCGTGGCACGTAGAAGGCTCACAGTAAATTAGGGGAATGGATGATTGAATAGTGAACATAAATATCTTATTAGAATTTGTTTTTTTTGTCTTCAGGTTGGGAAGGTCCGCCTCCACCTAGAGGCTGTGAAGTTTTTGTAGGAAAAATACCTCGTGATATGTATGAAGATGAGTTAGTTCCTGTATTTGAAAGAGCTGGGAAGATATATGAATTTCGACTTATGATGGAATTTAGTGGTGAAAATCGAGGTTATGCTTTTGTGATGTATACTACGAAAGAAGAAGCCCAGTTAGCCATCAGAATTCTTAATAATTATGAGATTCGACCAGGGAAGTTTATTGGTGTGTGTGTAAGCTTGGATAACTGCAGATTATTCATTGGAGCTATTCCAAAGGAAAAGAAGAAGGAAGAAATTTTGGATGAAATGAAGAAAGTTACAGAAGGAGTTGTAGATGTCATCGTTTATCCAAGTGCAACTGATAAAACCAAAAATCGGGGTTTTGCATTTGTTGAATATGAATCTCACAGAGCTGCTGCTATGGCTAGGAGAAAGCTAATTCCAGGTAAACGTATCCTTTAAAGGTTATGTTTCCATGTTCACCTTACTATACATGCGGAAAAATGACAGTACCCAGTACCTCATAGATCAATATTATGAAAATATGTAGTACCCTTAAAGAGGAATAAAGATTAAGGAAGTAAAATAAATCAAATGATTCTAAAAGACATGAAGTAGTTTCTATAAAATGAGTGATTATTTATAATACTTTACTCGTTTACTTTCCTGGATGTATACACTTTTACTGAGCTGTTAATTGTTGTTTGATGACAGTCCAAAGGACAGTACCTGATTTTTCTAATAAAGGTCTTCCTCTTGACTCTTAAAATTCTGGCTGGGTTCACCTTAGAAAAAATTTTTGTGTAAGTAGGAGAGTGAATGCTTAACCACAAATATAGTTGATATGTATTTGAGCCTATGCCTTTTTTGGAGAAACAGTTTTAGTTAATTTTGACTTTGTTTTAATTGTCTTCAGATTAATTTCTTCTTCTTTACAGGCACCTTCCAGCTCTGGGGCCATACTATCCAGGTGGACTGGGCTGACCCAGAGAAAGAGGTTGATGAGGAAACCATGCAGAGAGTTAAGGTTCTCTATGTACGAAATTTAATGATCTCAACTACAGAGGAAACAATTAAAGCCGAATTCAATAAATTCAAACCTGGTGCAGTTGAACGAGTAAAGAAACTTAGAGATTATGCTTTTGTTCACTTTTTCAACCGAGATGATGCCGTGTCTGCTATGTCTGTTATGAATGGAAAATGCATTGATGGAGCAAGTATTGAGGTAACACTGGCAAAACCAGTAAATAAAGAAAACACTTGGAGACAGCATCTTAATGGTCAGATTAGCCCCAATTCTGAAAACCTGATTGTGTTTGCTAACAAAGAAGAGAGCTACCCAAAAACTCTAGGCAAGCCACTAACTCTCCCAGCTCGTCTCAATGGCCAGCATAGCCCAAGCCCCACTGAAATTGAAAGATGCGCTTACCCATTTTATCCTGGAACAAAGCTTACTCCAATTAGTATGTATTCTTTAAAATCTAATCATTTCAATTCTGCAGTAATGCATTTGGATTATTACTGCAACAAAAATAATTGGGCACCACCAGAATATTATTTATATTCAACAACAAGTCAAGATGGGAAAGTACTCTTGGTGTATAAAATTGTCATTCCTGCTATTGCAAATGGATCCCAGAGTTACTTCATGCCAGACAAACTCTGCACTACGTTAGAAGATGCAAAGGAACTGGCGGCCCAGTTTACATTACTTCATTTGGGTAAGTTTAAAAATATTTTAAATAATATTGTAGAATATGAAATTAGGAAATACTGTAGGTTATTTATACATTTATTTCTTTTGAACTCAACATTAGTGGTGAGTATTTAACATGAATTTTACCTCAATTTTAGGAATTTGTGGAAAATTTTGTTGAGACTGTTCTTCTGTGTAATCTTCCTGTATCTAGCTTTTTAAACATTATTTACTTGGTGTGGGGGAAACATTTGGATTTGGTTGACTTTGGAATTCACAATCCTGTTTCATCAATTTATTGTTTTCATAATGACTGATCCTCATTTGCAATAATAATTTCTATATAAGTTATGGGATTTTTTTTCTTAAACCAGTTTATAAAGTGTTCCTGCATATTTGATGAAGTCTACACAATAATATATTTTTGAAGGCAGGGATAGGGATTTGGTGAAATCAGAGGCATTTCAGATGGGTCATGTGTAGACGTAGCCTTATGCTCACCAATCTGGAAATTTGTCATTACTGCTCATGAAAGACAAAAAACATCATTAAGAGATGTTTATGAGCATTCTCGTTAATGTCATGCTTTAAAAAAAGTTTCTCTAAAGCATTTGAGGGCTAATTAAGAAAGCTTTGGGCCACATGCTAACTAAATATTTGGCATTGTGAAGGAAGAGAATGTCTCTCTGACATTTTCCTGCTGCCTATTGTTTTACTGTTATGTTGGCCTCTCCCCTTACCCCTTCCCACTCCTGCCCCACACCAGTTTATCTCACTTTTTTAATGCAGCTGTAGATTTCCGTTGGTTATTACTTTGTGCCCAAAATAATATTAGAAGAATAATGCCCTCTTGAAAATAACAATAGAAAGGAAAATTCTCCTACGAAGGATTATAATTGTTTCTTGATTATAATTGTCAAACTTGTAGCTTAAAATTGGTTTGTTGTATAGTTTCAGGATCTTACTACTGACACTTATATCTACTTAAAATTGATATTCTCAGTTGTTAAGAAAAGGTAATCCAAAAGGAAAAACATTGGTAAAGGGAGACTAGTTTTTATACATTGTATAGACTTCTTCCCATCATGGCCACTCCCTTGGTATTATGCATATCTTAAGGAGATTCTGATTTGGACCTGGCATCAGAATTTTAGGGCTGAAGGGAGGGCTTTCTGCAAGAAGCTTTTCAGCAGTGTCCTCAGTTATTAGTTTGGAAATATTTGGGAATTTCACAATCATCTAAGTTAGTAAATTCTTAGGTATGATTTCCATTAATAAACAAAATAGAAGCCTTCCATTTTCTTTTAATAAAGGCAGTCCAAGTTAAAGATAAAATTAGGTGGATAGCAAGTGATACACATTAAGGTTCTTAGAGAAGAATGGATCAAATTACTCTTTTGGAGTAGAATATTATGTATTCAGTTGCTGAGCAAGATACTTGTGTGTGATCTAACTTGGTGATGCTGAAACATTTTATTTCTATCTACTCGTTCCCTTACAAATTTAACTTAAATTTTCAAGATTCTTAAAACAGTCTTTCTAGTTTATTTTATGTCACATTTTCTGTTTAGACATGGTTAACCATCTACTTTTAATTCCATTATTAAGATGTTTTTTAGGACCATAGTTAACTCCTACTCACCTATAGTTCTGAAAGAAAAGCCATTTACAGTTCCTTTATTCCTAACTTCATTATCTTCATTAGGGATACAGTTAGCTTCAATAAAGGAAATTCTAAGGGTGCACAGGCAGTTTGCTTTAGTCATCTATTTCAGATTTTATTAACATTACATCACAACTGCTAATAATAAGAAATTGAACAATTTGTGTTTTATATATTTTTTCAGTTTTAATTCACCATCAGAGACAAGAGCTAAGATCTAAATATAAGCCAAAAATTTCAATGACTAGGGCTGGTAAACACAAGGCCTAAGACCTTGTCTGCAGACGGTAACACAAAAATCCTTATTGTGATTGACTAGAAATATGAGTGAAGTTTGAGTTAGGAGGCAACTGAGGAGGAAGAGAAAAAATTTAGGGCAGTGAGAGAATCAGAGATCAGGGGTCTGGGACGCTGTGATAAGAAAACAAAAATACAACGTTCAGAAATCATGAAAATAGCAGGAACTGTAGACAGCCAAGAGGTTACATATTGCCACACGGCAGGTTAAGAGTAGACCAAAACCTGTGGCAGTGTTTTGGCTTGCTTTCTCCTTCTGTTAATTTTGGATCCTCTGGGCTTCAAAGAGCTGATGCCTTTTTAGGTACAGTTCCTTTTAGATAAAGGTTGCAGGGTTTCTTTGGGTGGCTCCGGGTTGAGATGAGTTGGTGGTAGTGGTGTGTTCTTAGAGGGGAAGAGGTGCTGTGTCATTGATATCCTGCATGTTTCAAGCATTGGATTTTTCTGAGATCTTGAGAGGTTGTTACTGGTTCCTTGAGGTCCTCATATGGAATTCATAAAGTATTAAATCATCTTTTGGCTCTATTTTCTTGAAGAGTTTGCATCTGGTTTTCTAGATAGTGAATTTAACTACTACTCTAAGGTGTTTTCTTTGGGTATAGTGAGTTTTTTTTTTTTTAAATTTGCTTTGACACCCTTCTGTTACCCTCTCAGTTTTGATGCTATTTCGAGCATTACTATTAAGTCTTACCTTGATGATCTTTGACTATTACATGTAACAGAAATAGTCATTTACCTTTTTATTTCAGAGCTCTTTAAGAATGTGTCTTTACTATTCACATTGTTTTGTCATTACTATGCCCATTTTTCAAGTTTGAGGGAAAAATTAGACTTTATTTAGTTAAATGAGTATCATTGGTGTTGAGGAAAATAGAATTTTTTTCAAGGGCTAGCGGGCATCTATATTATATAAGTACTAAAAATCAGAGTACCTCTGGTCACCAT
This sequence comes from Vicugna pacos, assembly GCF_048564905.1. NCBI lineage: Eukaryota > Metazoa > Chordata > Mammalia > Artiodactyla > Camelidae > Vicugna > Vicugna pacos. The sequence continues at coordinate 10,883,045 of NC_132988.1, read as the reverse complement.
GTAGGGCTCTTACCAGAATCCTAAGTGTACTTGATGTGTAGTAGTGTACAGCACCTTGAAATCAAATTTAAAATATTTAGGGTTTTTATTTTTTTGGTCCATTTATAGTGAGCTCTGCTTTAAGCAAAATATTTTAAGAAAAGCTGATTGCTGGGGTTAATGCCAAAAATTGAACCCTCATTTTTTTTTTTAACTTTAAATATAGACCTTCGTAATATCAGAAAACAACCTCCCTAACCGCACTGGAAACTCATCACCTAGCCAACAGGATAAGAAATTGTGTATCGCCTTGCTGTATTAGGAACCTGTAATAAGTGGGATCTCAGTGGGTTTGATGGGTAGAATGTAGACGTAGGGGCTAGGAGACGTACTATACTAAATATTTGATGTGTGGAAACATCTTGGGTCATTCAATATCACATTTTTTAAAATAAGCCTTTTCTGTTTCATAATTTTGTATCTGTTTAATAACGGATCAGACTGTCGGTGTGAGTAATCCTACCTTCCCTAAAACTTAGCCTCTGTATTGAATTGGAGCCTTCCAGTATTGCCACTCTTTCCGCTGGAAGATTCTTCGCTGTCTAAGAGTGGAGTGAGCAAATCAAGAAGATAAAGGAAAGTCCAGGAGAATACTTACTGGGAGGAGGGAGGTAGCCTTAGTGTGTGTTGATAATTCACCTTGTTAAATGATTTATTAACAAACAATTGTAGGCGAGGCATTTCTTTTCTCATTTCTGTGTTTTTTTTTAATACTGATGCAAGTGGTAGTTTTTAGTTTAATGACCACCTAAAACTTTTTAAACAGGGGGAAAGATTCTCTGTCACAAACCAGCTTGTGCCACTGAATTGATTTCATCTGACTTTTTTGCTGTTGTTTTAGCCATAACTGATGAAATTTAATTAAAGAACAAATCTTTTTTGAATGCCTCTCATTATGTTCATTGTCCTTTCCTAAGCAATCTGAAGCTAAAGATAAATAAAACATTGTTTTGGCTCTTAAGGAGTCTCAGTCTACTGAAGAAGGCAGACCCACAAACTCTATGCATAGCTTCTTTTGAGAGTATAGAAGTGCACCCTCCCACTTCATCTGAGTTGCGAACCTTGAGGTGAGATTATGGGCAGAGAGGGGCACAACATGAGCAAATACCTATTAGAAGAACAGCATGGTGGTGGCCTAATGGCAGACAGTTCTGGATAGTGTTCGCTTTGGTGATTTCAGTCAGATTTTCAGGATTAGAAATTTGAAAGATGTGGACTTTAGTTAATTGAAATTTCATCAGTCCTGCTTTTTTAAAACTTTGCAAATATATGTATATTTTTAATACAACTTGCTGACTGTGCTTGCTTGGCCTCTGAGCAAGTACTTTTTTTCTAGATGAACCCAGTCTGATTTTTGTGAACCATTTTATGTGCGAATATTCATCTTTTTAATATCGTCTGTACTTTCTTTATTTCAATATTCATTTTGTAGCTAACTTGTGTGTTGCTTCTTATATTTGACTTTGTAATGACATACATACCTCATCAGAATCTTTAATGTTTTTCTGGTCATTTTGTGCTAAAATATTAAGTATACTTGTATTCTAAGCATGATAGCCATTATATTTGCTATCCCTTTAATATCATTTAAATATTAGGGAACTAAGTTTTGTTTTCTGTTACCCCTTGTAACTTGGTTGAAAGTTATGAAATAGACATAGCAGAATGAAGATGTACTGTTCTGAGAAGTTTAAATCTGAAAAATAATTGGTGCTTTTTTTCTTATGAGCTAGCATTATTTCCAGATTGATGGGCAGAAACGCAAAAATAAAATGCTGCTTTTAAAAAATTGCCAATAAATTGCTTTGAAACAGAAACTTTCTCTAAATTTTTTTTAATTTAAGGAATAGGTTTGAGACACTTAAACTAAATACAATATAATGATTACATTATAATTAAAGTTTTAAATTATACATAATTAGAAGAAAAATATTTTTAGAAAGTTACGCTTTTCTTTCTAATTTTCTAACTTTCATATTTTTCCAAACATTTTAAAAAACAAAAATAATTTGCTGAATTTGCTTTAATTCATCTAGTTGAGTAGGACAAGCATGAACAATTTATACATTAATTTGTTTTCATATGACCATCCAGTAGGATGAAAATTCCATTAACTCAACTCTGTCTTTGAACCTCTGAGAGGGCACAGTTCATGAAAATGTATTTCCGTTACTTTTCTGAAAGATCATCATCTGGTATTACTCATAATTCTTAATCTTACTAACATTTGTATTAATGGACTGTAATTATTGTGGATAATATTGTGGGTAATATTACTACTACTACAGTGAGAGAAGCAGCTTAATAGAGTAATGAGTAATCAAGTAAAAGTAAAAGAACCTGTAGTCTCAGCTGCCCACAAACTATAACCTCAGAATAGCAAATGGATCATTTAGTCTTTGTGGACCTCAATGCATTCATCTCTAAAATATCAGGGTTTTACTGGGTGAGCTCCAGGGGCACTTTTGTCCCCCAAATTTACGGTTTTGTTTAAAATAAAAAATATCTATGAAGCACCAAAATAGTAGTTTTTTTTTTTCACATGTACCAAGATATTTGAATTCAAATAGTTTAAAATCAAAGAGCTGCTTTTGCAGGAATTAATTCTTTTCTCGATTTAACCTTCCTTCCTTTATACAATTCAAAGTCTTATATCTGCTTCACAGCAGAACAACTGGATAAGAAAAATGAGAGGGTCAGTTACCTATTTCATTTTCGTCATGACAAATAATTGCTTTTTTATTTCCTTCCCTGAATTTGTCATTGATTATAATCAAAACCAAGATTTTATTTAAAAAACAAGCTAATTACTTAACAGTTTGGAAATTAGTTTTCTCTTTGTAACAGAGAATCTAGGAAAATAATGTATATTAAAACATACCATGTGACCAGTATTTGTTCGATAGGTAAGTTGTTAATAATTAGTTATCTGATTTCATTTACTTTAGACATTTATTTAGTCATGCTTGACCCTTTATTCTATAATTTCTTGGTATCTTTGGCTAATACATTCCTAAAATACTTGTTCTAGTATACTGGTTTTAATAGTAGCTATTGCTTTTTAATTTATAAATTTAATGTCATTTTTATTTAATATTTTAAAAAATCATGTTTATACATTCTTTCCTCTTGTATCAAAGACCACAGTAAATTTGCATATGTGTTGCATTCTTAGATGTCAGAAGCAATTCATAATTTTGCCACATGGTGTCACCTAAATATATATTTTAATGTGGCTTTAAAAGGAATTTCAATGTTATATTGATTTTCCTCTCCTCTAAGGCTTACTTACTTTGGGCCGTTTAGAGTCAGGGAAGTCTGTATAAGAACTTGTACTTAGTCTTAAGCCTGTCATGCCTTTATTTCTGCTCCCTATTTAATGTTTAGTACACAGTAGTTGCTTATGCTATACAATGAATGGGCTAGTGAATGGAGACAGATGTTTTAGAAAAATGGTTTTACTGTGATGGATTCATTCAAGTGATCATCTGCGCTTTTAACCACTTTAAGATTGTTCAGTGTCAGCTGCTTCCAGATCTTTTGGTTAAGATTAAATATATTATCTACTCTTATTAGTTAATTTCAAATCTGGCATCTATCTAGAGCAATTCAGCCTCTATCCTAGAGTAATAGATACATCCCCTATCGAAGATAGGTAAGTGCGTTACCTCTAAGAAGAGTACACTTCCCTCTGGAGATTCGAAACAAAAGAAAACAAAATAAAGAACTCTAATTTCCCCAATAAATTAGAAGCTCTAAATCACCAAAATGTTGACAACAACTTGGATTTTCTTGCTTCTTAAATTTGTAATATTTGGTTAAAGGTATATTAGTGACATGTGGACCATTACTTATAGCAAGTGATATTTGAGTTATAAAAATGGCCTCTCTGTGGATTTTTATATATATAATAATTCATATTTTAAGAAAATTATTTATTTGGCTTACTGTGTACCTTCCTGCATTGATTTTAGTAAATATAATCTTATATACTACACTGATAATGATTTCTACTGTAATTGTATTTATAACTTTAGGTTAAAAAGCATATAGGAATGCAATCATTAGAGAACATCAGTCTGTTGTAATTGTGTTGTCTGATAATTTGGTCTGAAACCCCTCATTTCTTTTGTGTTTAAACAGTATAGCTTGATTCTTATACACAAATTAATCAAGAATAAACAAAATTGAATAAATAAAAATTATAAACTAGGATGTACAACTCCAGCTTCTTTTATATAATAGTTAGCTATGTTCACTTAACTTCACTTTTTTTTTGCACATTTTGATTTCCTTTGTTATATTTTCTAAGGATGCTGTTATTAGAGATACTTGATTTTTTACTCTTTTTTTTTTAATGCTGTTTTGTAGACGGGTTGTTGTAAGACTATGAGCTCATAAAATTAATTTTTTCTTGTTGCCTTTATTTCAGCATACGTGTTCCAGTCTGCTTGTTTACTGGCCAGGTAGAGGGTAAACAGATTAGCAGCATATCTGCCATATGTGTGTATGGTTTTTTTTCTTCCACTACTATGTTGATTTTAGGTCCAAAGGTGACCAAATATGTAGTTATAAATTTATGAAAGTGCAAGTTTCCTCCACTATCCAAAGTGGAGCGTTCCTGTGAAACCTTTAGTAAGCCAAACTGGCATAAAGCAAAGAAGCAATTACCTTAGGACACATCTTGCTAACAGATACAATAAAGCAAGGTAAAGCACAGATGCTCAGAGACACAGTTCAAAGCTGTGATGATTTGATGCTAAGCCATGAGTGTATTTCTTGGGGAAGGAGCTTGGTGGCGCCAGTCTGGATGTTTGGGCTGCATAGTGCCTCTGTAATGAAATTACTGCAAAACAAATGTTGAATACTGTTTTTGCTTTTTGCCTCTTTTTGTAGAAGGGAAAATCCTATTCGGATTTCTTTTACTTAGTAGAAACAGGTAGTAATATAGGTCCTTTAGAAAAGTGAAGTGGCATAAAGAAAACTGGAAAAGTGGGGAATAGCTGTGTTGTAATTTGGGGCACAGAATTTGTAAGGTTCTAAGTGAGCCATTATGAGTCTTTGGAAAGCAGGTTTAAGATTGTTATTCTGCACTATAAAGTTACAGTTATTTACCAAGAACCAAATAATTCAAGCAGAGAAATGTTTATTAATTTAAATGTCTCATTTGTGTGAATTACGTGTCCCCATATGTTTCCTTGAGAAATCACAAATCAAGTTTCTTTGAGTGGTCAAGAATCCTTTGAGGGATTCCTAGATGTGAAGTTTAGATATGTCGAGCATGGATGTAATGATACCAGAGCTCTGGGAAGTTACTTCTTCTCTCACAAGAACTAGAGGGAAAGGGGAGATACTGAGCAAAAATAGGATTACTTGCCCTATGAAAGCACTCCCTTAGCTTCTGAAGGGGATTGATAAATATGATGAGATAGCTGTGTTTGTTTTCCTTTATTTCTTAATTTTTTTTCCTGTGATTTGCTGACATAAGGTTTTTAAGTTCTTGTGTTGAAATGCATCTGGGCTGTCTGTGATCTCTTCTCTTTTTGCAATCACCTTTTTCTCATTTTTGCATCAGTGTTTTTTTAAACCTCTCTTATTCGGACTTTGAAAAATCTCTGCACCTTTATTTATTTACTTTTATTTATTGTGGTTTATGCTATGGGCAGGGAGCTGCCAACTTAGTAAACCTGACTTGGGGAGGGGGATTAAGAGGCTTTCTTCACGACACGTCTAAGGCCTTGGTGAGGAGATTGATGTCAGGCGTGCTTTAATTTAAATTGGTAAATAAGGGAATTATTTCATTGCCTTAAGATTTTATGTGAAATTTTAGGCAATAATGATTTTTATTTTCAGTTCTTTCAATCTGATGTTCTATTTTGAAAGTTTTCACATGACAAGAAAATTTTCTATAATCAACTCACAAATATTTATATTTAGATAGGAGGTATGAATAAATTGAAACTAATCCAAACACAGTCGTCATATGTATTTATCCTTGAATGTTCTTTAAATATGTACTTCATTAATTCAGGGAACTTACATACATTCTAAAGCCCTATTATAAAACCCAACTTAGGAGAAAGGTGGAAAGATGTTTGACTTCCCCTCAGCTCAGTTTTTTAATGGGGAGAGATGGCATTGTCTCATATTGATGGAGCAGGCTGACCTAAGTAGAATATTAACCTTCCCTTTATCGTGTCTGTATCGTTTTACTGGTGATGGATGGGTTGGTTATCCACTTTCATCCTTCATCTCATGAAAGATACGAGGTGGCCTATTTAAAAATAATTAAAATACAAAAGAATTTAATGGAAGGAATTGAAGCAATGGGAAATTATGAGTAGGAAAATAAATCCAAGCAAAACTAAATATATTGTTTAGGGATGAATGAATATATGGTAAAACTATAAAGAACAGCAAGAGAATGATCAACACTTTAAAATTAGGATCATGATTACTTTAAGGGCTAGAAGGAGAAATTGAAAGGATGCAGGAGAGACTTCTAAGGTATTGATAATTTTCTATTTCTAAACCTGGGTGGTGAGTGTATGTTTTTATTTTTAAAATTATGTTATACATTCTTCTCTTTGTATATCGTGGTTTTATAATTAAATAAATAAGATGGCAAAGAATGAAAGCCGACCAACCAGGAGTAAAAACCTAATTATTTTGTCAAAACCAGAATAAGAGTCATTCTACTCCAGAGATTGTCAAATTACCACACAGTTGACCCTGGAACAACACAGGTTTGAATTGTGCAGTTCTGCTTATACACAGGTGTTTTTCTTAGTAAATGCTGCAGTACCACAGGATCCCAGGTTGGGTGCATCTGTGGATGTGGAGGGCCGACTGTAAGTTATGTGTGGGTTTTCTACTGTGTAGAGGCTCAGCGCTCCGACCTCTGTTTTGTTTAAGGGTTAACTGTAATTCAAGACAAAAATTAGAGTTATGTAGTATCCAGACCAAATAATTTTATTTTGCTCAGACTATATCTGGAATGTTTGGTTTTGGGAACCAGTATTTAATTAAACCTGGACAACTAGGGAGAACTTGGAAACTGTGCGATAAGGACAATGAACAGCTGAAGTATTTGGGTCTGTTTAGTCTGTAAATATTAATATAATATTTACAAGGGGAATATGATTGCTGTCTTCAAATGTTTGAAGAGCTGGCGTATGGAAGGGAGACTTCAATATGAAGCTCCAGGGGTTGGAATTAAGTCTAATAGAGGAAAGTTTCAGACAGGGAGATTATAATTTGATATAACCCAGAACCATGTGAGCTTTTAAACTACTGAAAGCTTTTTATCCCTCAGTTATGAAAGGAAAAAAAAAAAACCTTAAATTTTTTAGCATGTATTTTAAACCTGTTTTTTAAAATTGTGTTCAGGTATAATTGCCTTACAGTATTTTACTAGTTTCAAGTACACAACATAGTAATTTGATATTTTTATAGTTTATTCTCCATACTAAATTGTTATAAAATATTGATGTATTCCTTGTGCTGTACATTACATTTCTTTTAACTTAGTTATTTTATACCTAGTAGTTTTTGCCTCTTAAATCTGTTTATATTGTTAAATAAATGTATGGAAGATGGCAAGATTCCTTACTAGATTATTGTGGATCAGAATTATCTTCCTTAACACCACTTACTATTTTGATGCCTTCTGAAAAATTTGTCCTTTTGCAAGCTTTGATTTAAGAAAGTTTATGTTTAGAATCCTTATTCTTCTCATACGAATAGTTGTTTATTATTCACTCCTTTTTTAGGCTTTTCTGTTTTCATTTTCAGTTTATTGGCTGGCAGCTGGCTGGTTGTTAATCCTTATTAATGTGTGTGTGTTCATGAAACAAATACTTACTGAATACTGTGCTTTGTCTAGAGTCCTGAGGATCACTGTAGTGAGTGAGACACAGTTGATGCCTTCATAGAATGTTCATTCCACTGAGGGGGGAAATTGTTCAGTTACAATTCTGATAAACACTCTAAATTATGGGGTGTTAGGAGAAAGTATAATTGGATGACCTGACCTGATCTGAGATGAAAGGGTCAGGAAAAAGTACATGGCATTTTAGAGAGAATTTCAGTAAAAGGAAATTCAGTACTTTAAATTTAGTTCAGCATATAGGCAACATAGAATGAAAGAAGATAGCATTCTGAGCTAGATTTCGTGAATTCATATCCCAGCTTCATTACTTATTGGAAGAGTTGTTTAACCTGTCTGTACTTCAATTTCCTCATCTGTAAAGTGGAAATATTAACAGTACTTACCTCATAGGGTAATTTTATTAAATGGCTTAATTTTGTATATTAAAATACGCCATGTACATATTGAAGAATAATACTTGTTCAGAAAACAAACCCAAGACACCAGAGTTTCCAATCACTTATAATAATGAATATTATTAGTAATAAAAATAGTTAATATTCTTTGAGCACTTACTATATGTTAGGTACTATGCTAAATGCCTTTACATGGTACTACATTACTCTGTCAATTCTTTGAGGTAGGCATTATTTTAACGTCTACACTTTTTTTTTAACTGAAGTATAGTCAGTTATAATGTGTCAGTTTCTGGTGTACAGCATAGTGTCCCAGTCATATATATACATATATATATTCGTTTTTATATTCTTTTTCGTTAAAGTTATTACAAGATACTAAATATAGTTCCCTGTGCTATACAGAAGAAATTTGTTTTTTTAATCTATTTTTATATATAGTGGTTAAGATTTGCAAATCTCAAACTCCCAAATTTATCCCTTCCCACCCCCTTTCCCCCAGTAACCTTAAGATTGTTTACTATGTGGGTCTCTTTCTGTTTTGTAGATGAGTTCATTAGTGTCCTCTTTTTTCTTTTTCTTTTTAGATACACTTTATTTTTTTAAATAAATTCAGTAGCTTGAATAATTTGCCTAGAATTCTCCAGTTAGCTAAGAGGCTATGTTCTTAACTGCTGTAATATCACATGATTGCAGTAAAAAACTGACCTTTTCTAATGTTAAACATTTGATAACAGACTGTGAATTTGTGGGATATTATTTGCAAATTATTCTTCTAAAACTTAATATATAGTGAGATAGACTTTTGTTTCATACTTTACCTCCTTTTCAGAGACAGTTTTATGTTCCTTAGTCCTACAAGCCCACTTACCAGACCCCTCCCGTGTAGTGTGGATCCAGGACATCTGACTGAATCCTAAGTGAAGTTCTGAGTTACAGAGATCTTGCAGACATATCTTGTTTACAAGGAAGCTTTGAGATTTTTAAGTTTACTCTTGGGTAAGCATTACCAGCTGGTGGCATATGTGCCAAGGTGTCAGATACGTGGGTTTTTCTTTTTTTTCCCCTCCATCATATGCTAGGCAGAATTTCAAACTGGCAGAGTTTGTTTATGTCTGTTTCATGGTCACTTGTTGCTTGGTACTCTCATTTTGCTTTCTGATTATACTCCAGACATCTCAGTACATAATTCAGTTACATAATTTATCACTCCGATTATGTCTAACTATGCTTTTTCATTGTTACTTACTTGCTCAGGAACCTACACTGGCTTGCTGTTGTGATGTAGTCAAGTCTTCCGAACTCCACATTCTACTGTTCCCAATGCCCTGTTGCTTGGCCCCATTTGACCTAACCATAGACAGCACCTCTTGCTTTGATTATCTGAACTTGCCATGCTCGTTGGTTTTCCAAGCTTTTCCTAGTGCTGCTTACTCTGCTTGGAATATTCTTCTACTTTTATCTGCTAACCTCTTACATTAAGCTTTTCTTGGACATTGTAACTGAGAATGGCTTGTTTTTTATATTACCCAACAGTTTAGTAATTTTTATATTACTGTTTATTTACTGTTATAAAGTTTTGCTCCATCAGGATTATAAAGCCAAGGAACTTTGTACATATAGATATATTTTTAATTATTATGTCCTGCATTATACAGATCAGTACTGTCTGCTCCTTTAATACTGAGCATGTAGTGCTTTTCTAATAATTGAAAGTGATCTGCATGCTGGAAGGTTAAAAGGGAAAATTCTAAGGAAAGAAAGTTTGGCTGTACTTTGAACAGAAAGAAGAAAGGACTGAAAAAGAAATACCTGAGATATGGCGTTGGTAGGTACAGACACAGAACAAGTAAATGATGAATAGTGGTTAACAGGATGATACATATTTATGCTTCATGGACGTAGAAGTGATCAGTAGACAACTTTTTAAATGCTAATAAAATGAGTTTTAAAATGTGAAAGCCTCGAAAGTCTGACTGAAAGAAAGACTGAGTCATATGGGTTATGTTATATTGAGTATGTAGATACGTATTGTGTGTGTGTGTTTATATATAAGGATGAAACTTGGGTAGTGGAAGAATAGGAGATTATGGTTGTAGTAGTTGCTTTTAAACTGTCTGAGAAAACTTTCATGTTTTTATCTCTATCAACAATACATAATATAGAATATAATGAATCATATTATGTACAATATTATTTTATTGACCATTATGATAGCTTCTTAAGTTCATTACATAAGCCACAGTTACATTTAGTGCCATATATAACGTTTGTTAAGACTTCACAAATGGAGAATAATTGGCAATAGCTTATTGTATGTTATTTCTAAATTTAGTTTATATCAGCATTACATTTCTTTATTCTTCTACTCGGGTGTAGACTGAGAAGATGCTGTTCTTCCTTTCAGTTTTGTTTCCTAAAGGCAGGAAAAACCTTGAAATTCAGGATGCTGAAAATTCTGCTGTCTTATTTGGAATATGCTGGAATCCTGTGCATTTAGTTATTTTCTGTTTTCAAAAGAAGAAATAGTAGTATGACGCATTGAGAATCTGAAAAACAGTTTTTCATCTTCCATACCACTTACTTTAAAATCTATACGGAAATCTTCAAATTAAAACCAGTAAATTCTTCAAAGATACAGAATATACTTATAACATTTAGTTTTGAATGACTTTTAAAACTTCTTTACACCTTCATAGAACAAGTCACAGGTCTACAATATTGAAAACCAGACTCCTAATTAGTGGGAGTTATACCTAGTTTAGCTTCTGACTCTTATTCCTACATAGCAGAAGGCTAAACTAGTGCATCGAATGATTTCAGTTTTCAGAAAACAAGATCCTGTCTTGGATATTTGAAGTTTAATGTGTCCTATTCTTGACTTTATTCTTGAATTTTCAATATACCTTTTCTTTTCCCTGGTCTCCTTTGGTGCCTTTATTACTGAATAATCCCATTTGAAATAATTTATTGGAATATATTTAACAATCAGTGCTTTTTTAAAGAAATGAAACTAATAAATGGTAAATTAAACTGGATTAAAAGCGCTGGTTAGTAACCTTGTGTTTGTCGTTAAATTGAGATTCTGCTGATAGGTTTTACTTTTGTTTTGAGGATCATCACCATCTCTTCCATATATTAACAGAAATGTAGTTGTTGTGGATCAGTCATTTAAATTCCAGAATTTTTTTCCTGTTGAATTTGATTTCATTCTAATTAAAAATTAACAAAAAACTAATTCTAAAACTCCAGGTCCAGATGGTAGTATGTGAAGGCATTTAGGAGGGAAGACTTGCTCCATATTTAATAGTAATTCCGATTAGCATTTCTACTGAAAATCACCACTATAGTTTTTTTTCAGTTACCCAGAATCATTTTTCTTTTTATGTTATTCTATCTTGGCAATAACTTTATTATTTTAAGTGGGTTTATTTTTTATAATTATAAATGATAAACTGCTCATTTATGTGTATCACTACGATAGCTGTTCAGATTCCTCTTTTTTTTTTTGTGAACTTACTACATTACATGCAGAAAGTAAAGGGCACAATTCATTTGTGAAAGCTTTGTAAATTACCACAGAGGGATCACATCCATGTAACTACCAGGTGAAGACATAAAATATCAATACCCTAAAAGGCTCCTTTGTACCCCACTCAGATATTACCCTCTCTCCCCAAAGGAAGCTAGCCTTCTGACTTCTGTTTTTGAAATTTGTACAGCATTTTGTATACTTTTGTCTGGCTTATTTTGACATTATGTTTATGAGACTGGCCCATGTTGCTGCATGTAGCCGTTCTGTTCATTCACTCTCATTGGTATAAGTATTCCAATGAGATGTTTAATTTATTTGCTATTTCTATTGTCAGAAGTTCGAGGTACTTTCAGTTTGGGCTGTTGGAATAAGTATGCTGCGAAGGTTCTTGTACATGGTGTTTTTTTGGGGTGTTCATTTGCATGCATTTTTGTTGAGTACATAGATGTAGAAGTGATGGGTCATGTTTTTCAAACTTTAGTAGATCATGCCAGAATGATTATACCAATTTACAGTTTCCTAGCAGTACATGGGTTTCAGTTGTTCCACTTCCCTGCCAACATGTGGGTATTACCAGTCTTTTAAATTTTGAATATTCTGGTTAGTATATATTGCTGTCTCATTGAGATATAACTATATCACTGTTTAGTAATGATATTGAGCATCTTTTAATAGGATTATAGGAAATTAAGATACCCTCTTGATGAAGTCTCTGCTGTTTTAAATCTCTTGTCCCTTTATTGCATGGAGTTGCCTGTTTTTTTTCTTATTACTTAAGATTGTAGCCCTTTGTTGGATATATATTTGACAGATACCTTCTTCCACTTGGTGGCTTACCTTTCTGATCTCTTCACGATTCACTTGGAAAAGAACAGGAGCTCTTAATTTTAGTATGATTCAATTTATCCATCTTTTAAAGTTAGTACTGTTTGTGCCCTGCTTAAGAAATCTTTGCTTACCTTGAAGTGATGAAATATTCTCCTAATTATCTTTAAGAAATTTTTTTAATCTTTCAAATTTAGTGAGGTGTGAAAATTGTAGATATATATGTGTGTATACACACGTGCACACACACATAGCTGTGTTTGGTAGAGAATATCTTCCTTATCTTTTTTTCTTCTTCACAATTATCTTGACTCTTCTCAGCCCTTCTATTTCTATATGAATTTTACAATCACATTGTAAACTTATACCAAAAATCCTACTAGGAATTTGATTGGAATTGAATTGAATCTGTGGATCAGTTTGTGAAGAAATGACATTTTTATAGTATTGGGCCTTCTGATGCATGAAAATTATAGATTTCTCCATTTATTTAGGCCTTCTTTAATTTCTTTAAACATTCAGTAGTTTACTGTGTAAATATTTCCTACATCTTTTGTTAGATTTCTAGCTATTTAATGTTTTTCAATGCCACTATAAAATATGCCTTTTAATTTCGATTTCTAGTAGTTCCTGTTTATATGAATATAATTTAATTTTATATATGAAATAAAACTGTTTATTTGATCTAATGATTTGACTCTGCTTTGTTTTAAATTCTCTAAATACACAGTCACATCAAGTGCAAATAGCTTTTTTCTTCCTTTCTATTCCTACACTTTTCTTTTTTTTCTTGCCTATTTTACTGACTAGGACCACTAGTCCGGCATTGAATACGAAATGGTGATAGAACATATCCTTGTAAACATTCAGCATTTCTCCATTAAGGTATGATGTTTGCTGTGGTTTTTTATTATAGAAGCCCTTTATCACATTAAGGATAGTCCCTTCTATTCCTAGTTTGCTAAGAGTTTTTTTTTTTAAATGGGTAATAAATTTTATTAGATGCTTTTCTGTATCTATTTAGATAATTATATCATTTTTGTCTTACTATTTTAATGTGGTGAATTGCATTGTGTGATGTTTGAATGTGACATCAGTCTTGCATGTGAAATAAACCCGGTTTGGTCATGATACATTATCCTTTTTATGTAGTGCTAAATTTGAATTTTGATATTTTCTTTAGGATTTTTACATCTGGTGTTACATCTGTTATTCTCCCACAGTTCTGGAGGCAGGCAGTCAGACATTAAGGTGTTGTGGGGCCACGCCCCCTCTGAAGCTGATAGGGGAGAATTTCCTTGCTTCCGTTAGCTTTTCGCGTTTGCCAGCAGTCCTTTAGCTCGCTGGCTTGCAGATGCATTACTCCCAGCTCTGCCTCTGGTGGATATGGTCTTCTTCTCCCTGTCTGCCTCTGTGTCTTCACATGTTACTCTCCGCTCTCTGTTTCCCTGTTCCTGTAAGGATGTCAGTTGTATCAAGTTAAGGGTCCACCCTACTCCAGTCTGACCTCTTCTTAGCTAATTACATTTGCAATTACCCTGTTTCCAAATAAAGTCACATTTTGAGGTATTAGGACTTCAGCATATCTTTTTGGGGTACACAGTTCAATTCATATATTAGGGCAGGTCAGTAATCATCTTTAAATTTCTTTAGCTTTCATGATTTTTGGTCTGCTTATTCTGTTACTAGGAGAGGGTAATGAAAATCTTACACTATGACTACAGATTTATCTTTTCCTCCTTTTGAGTCTGTCAGATTTTGCTTTATATATTTGGAGGTTATGTATTAGGTGCATAGACATCTAGAATTGTCAAATTTTCTGGTGAAGTGTATCTTTTATCACTATACTATGTCATTTTATCTCTGTGATGCATTCCTGCCTCAAAGAATACTATTTCTGATATTAGCATAGACTTTTAAGCTTTCTTCTGGTTAGAGTTGCATATATATTTTTTTTCATTATTTAACTTTTCCTTTTCCTGCATCTTAGCCTTAAGATGAGCACAATATATAGTTAGGTTTTGTTGTTGTTGCCATTGCTTGTTTTTGCTGGGAGTCTGTGTTTTGAATGGTCAGCTTGCATTGAATGTACTTACTGACGTGCTTAGAATTAAGTCTCTTGTCTTGCCGTTTGCGTTCTATTCCTTGTCCCTGTTCTGTTTCCCGTTTCTCCTTTCTTGCCTTCTTTTGATGGATTCTTTCTTTGCCATTTTTGTTTTTCGTTTAGCTGTATTAGTCCTAGAATCTTTATTATACTTTTAGTGATTACCCTGGAGACTCCAAAGTGTATTCTTAACTTACTGAAGTCTAATATTAATTAGTGCTTTTATTCCATTCCAGACAGTGCAAGGACTTTAGTACACTTCAATTTTTAAAATTTTCTCTTCCAATTTGTATAGTGTCTTGATATTTCCATATGTCTTAAACCTATGTTTTAACTCCCTACATACCTAATTATAGTAGTATTTAGTTAATATATATTTGTATTCAATTACCATTTACATATTATTTCCTCTGCTCTTTATTTTCTCCTGTATCACTCAACTTCCACTATGATTATTTCTTTATTCTGTCAAAGAACATTCATTTGTGCTTTCTATGGTATGAATATGCTTATGGCAGATTACCTCAGTTTTGTTTGCCTGAGTCCGTCTTTAATTCATTTGCCTTTTGAAAGGGTATTTACTCGATTAGTAGTTACTTTCCTTCAGTTCTTTGAGATTATTAATTCCATTTACGTCTTCCCTCTTTGTTGTTCGTGTTGAGAAGTCAGCTGTAATTTGCTTATTACTCCAGTTCTGTTGTAAACTCTGCCCTCTCTGGCTACTTTCAATGTTTTCTTTTTATTTGTGATTTTCAGAAGTGTTACTAGATAGATTTATGTATAGTTTCTTAGTTTAACTTAATTGGGACTTTCATCACCTCTAAAATCTGTGGATCAATGTATATCACTTGTTTTAGAAAGTTCTAAACTATTCTGTTTTCATATATTGCTTTTATCCTGTTTTCTCTTTCCTTTCTATATGGTTCTCCAATGACACGTATGTTAAGATCTTCTTACTGTGGCCTACGTATCTATTATGTTCTTTATGTACTTCTCCATCCTTTTGTATATTTGATCTGCATATTTTCTTCATGCCTGTCTTTTGGTTCTTGAATTTTTTTCATCTGTGTCTCACATGATAAAGACATTCATTTGGAGTCATTTCTCAGTCCTAAAATTTCATTTGACTCTTTTTTATGATTTCCACTTTTCCTCCAAAATTTTTAGTCATATTTTTCACTTCCTTGAGCATATTATCATAATTACTTTAATATCCAGTTGTGAAAACATTACATTTCCTGTAAATGTGTTACTGTTGATTTTTGTTTCTGGTGGTTTTAGGGCATATTTTTTTTATCACTTTGTATGACTGGTTAGTTTTGACTGAATATCAGACACTGTATATGAAAAACGTGGAGATAATTTAAAAGCTAACATGCAGCAGCATGTTTATTCAGAGAGGTTTTATTTTTGCTTCAGAAAGGGAACCAAAGGATTGACAGTCCCAGATTGCCTTAATTCAGGCAGGGATTGAGAAGATTTGAATTTTACTTTAGTCATCATCAAAGTTGGTCCACTTCTGGATTAGTTTTGTTCGGGGTTCCAGACATGTCTCATCAGTAGCTCCTCAGCTCCAGTCTTTGTCCACCGGTCCTCAGAAATGTGTCTCTCTCTTGCCATCTTCCCTTGCCTCTCAGATCCCTCTTTGGAACTGGCCAATCCTTCTAAGGTAAACATAATTCCAAAGATACGCACACCTTGGTGGGTTTCCTTCTTGTCTAAGATCATAGCCCTGCAGTTGTCTGTCTTGGCCATTCCCAGCCCTTTCAGATAGGCAGCTCTGCTTTAATAACTGCCTGCATACTCTGGTTCTCATGGGGAGGGTTGATTAGTGTTACCTATTTCATGATGTGAAAATCAGAAAGTAATGTGACTATTTTTTTCTGCTGAGCTATAATCTTTAAGGTGGCTGTTCAAAAATCTACAGTTTTATGTGACTCATAAAACATTTTTCATTTGTTCATACTTACATGCAGTTTCTTAGCATAAATTTAGGTGTACATACCTACCAGAAAGCTGTAAGGCATGTGAAGAGAGAGCCACTGAAATGGATGGATGTCCAAAGTTGTCCTATATATGGTTAAGTTAGGCTTCGAGTAGACAAAGTTTAGCTTTTAATAAGCAAAATGTTTTTTTAAGTTTAGTATTATTTTGGCCATTAATTTCTTTTTAAGACAAAGCAAGGTTATTGGTTTTTTTTCAAATTCACTTACATATTTTGACTATCTGCTTATCAAAAACTGGGCAATCTCATTTGTTTTTAAAATCCTTTTCTTATGTTATTAGTAGAATAGTACTTCTTAGAAAAACAACTCATGAGGACTTATTTTGTATAGAAAGGTGTATTTATTTCTGTTAATGTATTAACTCATGATTTTCATTCCAACAACAAAAATACAGTTCTCTTTGTTCATCTTTGCAGAACTTTGGAAATAACTATTTATCACTTGTTTCTTTTCCTCTAAATTTATTTTCATATTTACTGATCAGAAAGTTTGTAACTAAAGTCATCAAGGATTCCATACACTTCCAAGACAGGGATAACATTAGTCTGCAGACTCAAATTTTTTTCTGTCTTCACTGCTTACAGACAGGGAACACAGTCTCTTCAGCCTGGACCTATGTAGAAGAATTTGGAGAAAATAAGCAGGTAAGAAAAAGTCTCAGGAATATTAAGTGATATGTTTAGTTTTCAAAAGCCAGTTATAAAGTATTCTTCTTACGGTTTTAAGAAGAAACATTTTAAATTGTCCAGTGAAACCTTGTGAAAATTTTTGATTATTACGGCTTTTTAATTATAGACTCATTAAGCAGTTTTAAAAGGTCAAACTGGTTTTCATATTTCAGTTCTTCTCAAAACTTTTAACATGTACATTGTGAGCCACAAAGATGGCAAACAGTATTTTACGGTAGATGTAGTTGGAATGAATGTATTATAAGTAGATTACCCAGAATTTCTCAAACTTACTTGAAAATTGAACCCTAATTTTTTTCAAACTTACTAAACCAAAATTATTATTGATACAATTTAGAATAAAAGTTCTGTTTATTAGGATTCGCTGTTTAGTTTTTCCAGCATGGTACTGAGAAGGATAGTTTTAGGAGGAAGTTAAAAGGTAGTTTATATTTTTAATGAAGATTATTACTATCCAAACTCCTTTTTATGTGTAGAGGCAAAAAATGTAGTCCCTTGGGTAGCAATCCACATGTTCCTGAGGAAGTTAATTCATCTTTCTCTGCCCCAATTTACTCCTTGTTAAAAAGAAAAATAATAGCACTTATCTTGTAAAGCTATTGTAAGGATTAAATAGTACCCATCTTGTAAAGTTATTTTTGACACTTAGTAAGTGCTCAGTAAAGACTAGCTGTTATTAATATAACTTACACTTCAGATACAAAGAAATACATTTATTATGCTTGAAACTTAAAACTGTTTAGATCTTAAATCTTAGCATAAAAATTCAAATATGTAATGATATGTTCCAAACTGCCTTTCCTACAAGTTCTTATAGTTCAGATTTTGAATTATGAGGACTAATTTTACTGATGGAAAAGAAACTTTGAAGAGAGTTGCTATCTTTCCTGAGGCTTTTATGTTCTCATCACTTTTGCTCAGATAGTTTTTCTGTTGAGCTACAGTTTTCGATCTGTACTGAAGCCTAGTTTACTACAGCTCAGATCATAATTTTCCCTTTCATAGGCTAGTCTTTTATACTCTCTTTCCAAACGGTATAGAAACTAGCATTAAAAGGAATCTGACATATGAATCTCTTAATACAGAGGTAGCAGACTGGAAGCTCTAGATATGGCTTGTTTGGTCTTGAGTTTTTTGAAAGGAACGCAACTAGGCTTCGTTTTGGTACAAATAGACACCTGTTGTTTTACGTTCGGTCCTTTTTGAGTTCTTTTTTTGGTTGTTACATCTTGGTCTCTGAAGGCATTTGAGTTTGTAATTGCTGTGCTTAACAGTTTAAGAATTTTTCTGATTTGTTTTTCATGTTTTCCCATTATATATTATCCCTATTAAAAGTTCTTCTGAAAATGGTTTGCAGAGTTTTTCAGTGAAATAACTGTTTCTGTGGTCAAGTGTGGGAAGACCCATGTACTGTATACTCCCCTTGGAAAATCATAATGCATGTTAGCATATTGAACAATTGTAATAGCAGTCTGCCTAGCTGTTAAGCCCGAACCCATCTTTCCTAAGATTTTCCCAAGATTTTTTTGGCTGAGGGATTTGTTTTGAGGTACTTGAATTGTGTGGTATATAGTTTGGAAAACACTTAAGGTAACCCAAAGAAACGCTTGGGATTTCTTTATAATTTTTTTGAGGTATAATTGAAATACAGTAAAATGCACATATTTGAAGTGTACCCTTTTGTCAGTTCTGCTTTATACATCTGTGAAATGACACCCATGATCAAGAAAATAAAGATTTCCGTCACCTCTACTATAACCCATTACTTCTCCTACCCTCTTTCCTAGGCAACCACTGAACTGATTGCTGTCACTGTAGTGACGTTAGTTTGCATTTGCTAGAGTTTCAAACCCTTGTTTTTGAAAATTTAAATTATAATCTTTAAATACTTTAGAATCAAACAGCTGTAATTTCTTAAAAATAAAAGCACAGATATCTGACAGTATATGTTTGTGATAATTGTTATAAAGTATCAAAGTTTCACAGTAAGGATTTATTGCTCTTTTAAAATTATATTGGAAAATACATTTTAAATTAAAAATAATTTACTTAAAAACAAAACCAGATGATTTTCTCCAAAATTGAATCTAAAAAAATATAATTACTCTAGTAAAAATAAAGAACTAACTAGAACTTTATAAGGAAGCAATTATAGACAGAAACTTTCTTTCTTATCCAGCTATCTGTTACTAAGACTATATACTCAAAGCCTCCTATAAATCGTCTTAAAACAATAATACTGACCTACGCTATTCTGTGGGCCTAGTCTTAAAAAAAAACATTGGTTACTTCAAGTCTACTGTTTGCCCTTTCCTGTCAGTCACCTGGTAGGAAAAGTAAGTAGAAAATAAAAATAATTTTTCAAAATTTAACTATCATAGTACCCTTTCCCAGTAAATGAGTAAAAATGCCACTGAATTTGGTAACACTAGTGTATTCTGACTGAAAGCATCACTTAAAAATTTTTAGTTACTGATTTAAAAATATTTCCTAGGTTATAAGATGCTTAATAATTAGCAGTTCTGAAAATTCTTTCCTCTCCTTTATCGTTAGCTCTTGATTTTCTATACTAGGACAGAAAGTACAAAATAATAAATGATGAATATTATTTGTATTCTAATATAGATGTTTTTTTCTCTGTGTTAAATCCAGCCATATTTTATGTTCTGGGTGTGTATAATAAATGCCGTTAAAAAATTTTTGTTTTCCAGATGAAATTCAGTGATTCAGTAAGTTACTGAGTTATTACAGTATGGCTATTTGAATGTTAGAAATGGAAATAATAAAGTGTGAAATTAATTTTTTTCAAAAATTTTCATAAAGATCTTACAGAAATTTAAAGAAATGTTTAAAATATGTATTAAAGGTATAGGAAAGGTATTTCATCAGTCAATATCAGATGCTTCACTCTCATACATTGGTGCTGGGAGTGCTTAAATGGTATACAGCTGCCTGGGAAACAGTTGGCAGTACCTCAAGAAGTGAAACCTAGAGTTTACCGTATGACCCAGCAACTCCATTCCTAGGTACTTAACTCAAGAGAATTAAAGTCACATGTCCACACAAAATCTGGTGCACATTATTCCTTAGCAGCATCATTCCTAACAGATGAATGGATAAACAAAATGTAGCCTCTTCATACAATGGGTATAAAAAGAATGAAGTTCTGATATATGCTATATGGATGAACCTTGAAAACGTTATGCTGAGAAGCCAGTTTAAAAAGACCACGTAAATTGTATGATTCCACTTATATGAAAAATCCAAAATAGGCAAATCTGTAGAAACAGAAATTAGTGGCTGTTGGGGCTGGAGGAGGGGGAATGGGGAGTGACTGCTGGTAGATACAGAGTTTCTGCTGAGGGTGATGAAAATGTTCTGGATAGTGGTGTTGGTTGCACATCTTTGAATATACTAAAAATCACTGAATTGGACATTTTAAAAGGTACATCAAAAAAGAAGGGGTGGATGTACAGGTGGAACTCTAGAGGGTGGAGCTAACAAAGGGAAAAAGTCCAATTATGAGGAATTTACTCTTTCATAGAAAATTTATTTAAAGAGTATGTGGTCAGAAACAAGCTAAAAGAAAAAGGGCCAAAATTAATATGAGAAGACGCTTTCATTGAATTCACTTTGAAGTCTCTATTAAGGGTTTTCTCCTTCTTTATGTGAAACAGAAAAGCAGCTAGAGAATCTGTGATATTTGGTCAATATGTGTAAGAGAATTAGAAACAAAAAATAAGACAAATATAGAGATAAATCAGCATGCGTCCATTGCTTAGATTTCCTTAAGGAACATTGTGGTGGTATTTGTCTCTTGTGTCGGACAGAGGAAGGGAGTAGTCCGCATTATAATCGCTAGAAGCGGGACTGGCGAGCGGCTGTGAATGTGCTGCAGGCCTCTGCACTGTTCTCCTGTCAGATGTGGTGCCACGGTTACCACTCACTTTCCTGCCCGTTCCAGACACAGCTTCAGGATTCTTTGGAATCCAGGGTCCTTTTAGCCTTTACTACTTGATTAGAGTTGGCACTGAAGTTTAAGCCTGTTTACTAGTCTTTACATAGATCAGTGTTAGTCTATGAAAATATTTGTTTTCATTCAAAATATAAATGTGAAATTTTAGAGGATTTGATCAAAATGCTGTCTCTAATAATTATATTAAAGCATTATAATGGAGCAAGTAATACAGTTTTTGCAAAAGGGTCTTTTCATCAAATGAAGTACTACATAAAAGTTTAGCATATAAAAGCAAAGGAATGCAGAGCTGGGTGGTTGAAATGGGAAGTGTGGGGGTGGGTAGGTGCAAACAAAAGCCAGGTAGCCTAAAGCACCATCTACTTTATTTCCATCCCCCTGCTTACGGCAACCTTTTGAGATAGTTTCTCTCAACTCAGTTTTGAGAAGATTGCCAAAGTAAAATGCTTGATCAAGTGGCAGTAATACTTTCCTAGGAACTGAGAGGCCTAATTTAACCATGGTGGTATGGAACACTTAGTCAGCCATTTTTTTGTCTATATCATTCTTCAGTGAAAAAGATGGTTTGAATTAGAGACTTCTAAGGACTCAACTCTTCTTCGTTTAATATTTTGATTTGGAAAATCTGATTAGCCGAAAGCTTTATTGATATCAACAATAAAAAGACAAAACCAATAAGAATGGTCAAAGGGCTTGAACAGATACTTCACTAAAGATGTTCAAATGATCACTCAACACATTATTGATCATAAGGGAAATCCAAATTAAAACCAAAATGAGATACCATTTCACATCACTGGAATAGCAGTGATTAAAAACACTGACGATATCAAATGTTGGTGAGGGTGTGGAGCAACTGGAACTCTCATATTTTATTGATGCGAGTGTAAAAATGGTCACATTAGAGCACTGTTTGGTAGTATATATCCCTACCCTATGACCCAGTAATTCTACTCTACTGTTTACCTCAGACAAATGAAAATAGATACCCACAAAAAGACTTGTATAAGAATGTGTATAACAGCCTTATTCATAATATTTAAAATTTAGAAACAACCCAGATCTTTATCAACAGGTAAATAGATAAAGGAATTATGGTGTATTCATACAGTGGAATACTATTCAACAATAAAAAGGAACAAACGACTGATACACACAACATGAATGAATCTTGGAAATTATGTTGAGAGGGAGAAGATAGACATAAAAATACTTTTAAGAAATACATTTTATATGAAGTCTAAGAATGGTCTATAAACTATGCTTATCGTGATAGAAATCAGAAAGTGGTTGCCTCCAACAGAAGGGCTCTTGACTGGAAAAGAATAATGGGAACGTCTAGATTGATGGATATGTTTTTTATCTTGTTTTGGGTGCTGGTTACATAGGTTTATATAGTTATCAGAACTCATTGAAATGAACACGTAGGATGTATGCATTTTATGATATGTAAATTGTTCCTTAATTTAAGAAGTGTTAGGCAGTTGAATAATTCCCAGTGTAAAACTTAAATTCTGAAACTGGCTCTGTATCGTTCCTTTAAGAAGGGGAAAGGGGAGTACAGAGCCCAGTCTAAGGCAGAAACAGTGGGTTTGAAGAGCTAAGGATGTTCATTGGGAAGGAAAACCAGGGGTGGGCTAGTAAGTATATGCTAGGAACTTTAATTCATTTATTGATTTGTTGTTTCATAGAAATCAGTGATGCTTTCTGAGTTTTACTGTCAGTGATACATAAATTGTATGTTAGAGGAAAACATGATTCATCAAGGTTTATCTCACTAGTTACTAAGTTTGATATGTATTCCTATTTTCAAATCACCCAGATATTTTTCTGAAATATTTAGATTCTTAGATTGTTAAAAAAAATTATTTTGAAATGCTTAAAAACATCAGAAGCAGTTTGTTTCCTAATCTTTGTAGTATTGGGGGGGGGTTTTCTCTTAATTTATTATCCTCTATGGATAAAGTCATCAAAGAGAACTTTTAATTTTATATTTTTGTTTACTCTCCTTAAAAATGTGAGAATACAGCAGTCCATTAATGTATTTCTTAAATATTTTTGTCTTTTTTAAGGCTCTTTTTAATTTTTTTTTTTAATTTACTTTGGGTGGGGAGGAGGGGGAGTTGATTAGGTTTCCTTTAGTGTATTTTAAAATGTTTACAGGAGGCGAATATCGGAGATACAAATTTTCAGACCTAATAAGCACTCTGCCGGTAGTCAGTTGTCTATCTTCTTTGTGAAATCTTCCTCAAAGGTCTCTCTATCCATGTTTCATGAATAAGCTGCATTAGCTCTTGAGGGGATAGAAACCTAAAGTAAAAGTGACTTCTCTGAAAGCTACGTTTCCCCACCTCCAGAAGTAACTATTTAAAGATCTGCTCTTCTAAATAATGTTGTCTATGAGCACACTGTTAAAATCTGAAAGAGCTAGTTGTATCATGTATATATGGCTGATAAAGAACTGACTGTATTTGTGCAATAATCTTTAGAAGAAGAGAATCCTTGAGTTATCCTACTTTGGATATTAGAAAGGCACATGGTATCAAAGTAATTCCTTACCCATTTCAAAAATACTGAAAATATTTTGAACTGGATGCCTTAAATGTATTTATGTCTTCTTGGAAAAAAGCTGCTTTTAATTAATCTTATCGTACCATTAATACAAATAAAAAGGTTAAAAATTATTTTAGTTGGTTTTACAATGCTAGAAATTAAACCTATATTTAACTGATTTTTAATTTTTCCATTTTTTTCTTAACTAGGTCCTTTCTGATGTTGCTTGAGCTTATTCTCCTGCAGTTGATCTCATTCCTGTTGGCTTAATATAAAGTCCATGACAACACTAAGTTAACGCTCACGTTTTAGGCCTCATTTATAGTACCAGGAAAATACAGAAAAAATTTTACCTGTACATTAGATGACTTAATTTCTTCCACTCCTAGAAACACCATAAGTTATATAAATAATCATTTTATAGTCATTTTCACACCCTTGGCTTACTCTACACTAAAGAACATAGTTGAGTTTTTGGAAAGTACAGGATTTACAGATTTGGTCTTTAATACTCACACACATCTATAAACATAATTAATGAAGCAAGAAATTATTGGTACAGAAGATGAATGTTTATTGTGGAACAGTAATATTTCAAATACTGTTTTAAAAAATTTGGTTTAATTTTGGGGTTTTCCTATACTATAAATTGATAATGGTTTCTTGAAGTTTATTTTATAAAAATGACTTACTTTACTGTTTTAAGGTACCAGTAGGATTCTAATGTTAAATTGGTTTGTTGAGTTGTATAAATGTTTATGTTAGTATTTAAATAATGAAATATTAGACAATATTTCAATCCAGGGGTGAATTTTTCTGCTGGTTTTATACCTAATGCAGTTTCAAAAAAGAAGCAAATATGAATTCACTGTTTTTTATCTTTTCTTCATGGACCACACCTTAGTGTCAGTACCAAATCTGAAAAGAGCTTCGTTGTGGATGGAAATCAGAGGCTCTCTTTCTCAGTGATCATAAAAAGACACAAAACAATTAATAGATATCTAAGAAATAGATACCTAAGAATGCATTTTAGTGAGATCTCTGAAGCACTGTGTCAGTGAGAGAAATGTAGTATTGACCGATGAGAATACCACGATTTGCAATACAGTGAATGCTGAAACAGCCTTTACCAGTAATACAGTATTATCAGGATTTTGAATGTTAGAACATTATGTTGAACTGTGATTATAGTTTTAATGCTTTGTCTATTTGAATTAAATTTGTAAGCATAAAGATGTGCAGCATAATTGTTCATGTATTTATTTACAGACTACAATTTCCGTCGCAGCTCGGTAAATAGTCTTTCCCCCGTTAGTGCTACCCTCTCTTCTGGGACTCCCAGCGTGCTTCCTTATACTTCAAGGCCTTGTTCTTATCCGAGCTATCCCTTGTCACCACCAGTGTCACTTGCTAATGGCAGCCATGTTGGACAGCGACTATATATCTCCAATCAGGCCTCATTCTTCTGAAGAAAAATATTGTAAACAGGAGTATGAAAGTTTCTTTGTAAAGCATGCAAATTAAAATACTGTTTCATTTTAGAATCGGGTTTGCACATTTGGTTTTAAAATGATAATTACATATTTATTTCAACATAGTAAACATCAGTCACAATTCAGAAAAACCTACAGTTGTAAAACTTGTACAAATGCTACGTTTAAAAAGTTACTCAGTGACTTTTCTTGATAAAGGAGTAACAAACGGCTATTCTTAAAATTTGGGGATTTTGAATACTTCTGATTCCTGAGTGGGTAATAGAACCCAGAAGTTTATGTTAAATTTTTGCATGGTAACTTTGCTAAATAGCATTTCACAAATATTAAAGCACTTGCAGACAGTGGTTACACTAGATTTGATTACCAAGGATCACTATCTGTATTAGAGTTTAGAACAATCATATAACCAGAAGCATCTAACTATTATGTAGAAAGGAATGAAGGGCAAAAAGATTAAGATGCAAATTTTATGCAGTACTGAAGAAAAAGCAATCTACCATTGTGGTCCTTGAAAATAACTATAAATATTTTTGTTAATTATTTGTTATAGAATAAATTGTAATTTTGCTGTTAATGTATTTGAGGTTTTTATAGTTACGCTTCATTTGTGTTTTTGATATTCACTGTATAGTTTGAGTAATAAGTGTTAACAAGTTTTTTAATGTTGAAATCATGTGTTGTTTAATTTTTGTACTTGAATTCAAATTCTTTGACATTAAATATGTGATGCTTCTAATATGCATATGTTTTATTTTTGTTTATTTGTATGCACAAAAAAAAATTAGCTCTCACAGTTGCCTTGACTTTCTAGGGATAATTTCCCTTACTTGGTACGCAGTTATAGACTCGGTGTCTTCATTGGGATCAAAGCAAAGGATACTGCAGAGAGAAAAATAAGTTTTGGGAAGCAGTAAAAAAAATCCTTTTCAGGATATTGAACCCAGTGACATTTCCCCCTTTTTCTTATGAATAGCTAATGAATCCAGGTCATTTTGACTGTTCAGTAGTTTAGTAGTGTCCATCTGTAATAAATTTCTAATGATGGTTTACATAATTGATGGAGACAAAAATCTGTCCATTCTTAGATACCAGATATTAAGTTTGTTGATCGACTCATTGTATAGCTGTATGGGACAGAGGATTTTTCATAAATAGAATATGAAATGGTTGCAAATATTTTTTTCAACTAAAGCTTTTTCTAGCAAGAAGTTATTGGGGAGTAATTAAATGTCTCCTTTTTCCCGTCCTGTGAAGAAGGCTCAGTCCATCTGACAATATGCATTACTTACCTGTCTAGGTTGCTGCCTGTGCTTTTCTAATTTAAATGAGCACAGACGCTGCACTTAACTAGCATTACTTATTTTCTGACACCTGAGTTTGCATTTTAATTACTGTGACTCACAGGTTCATATCACTCCTTCAGCAAACATACAGTGAGTGTGTGTCAGCGCTGTGGAAATAGCCTTGGGATGCAGAGATGACTCGGATTCCAGACTCGAAGAAAAACAGATTAATTTTAGTTTTTCATGGAAATGTTTGGAATGGCCCAAATCATAATTACAAGTTCCCACATAACTTTTTCACTTAAAACTATACAGTTAACCCTTGAACAATATGAGGTTTAACTGTGCACTCCCACTTATTCATGGATTTTTTCCAGTAAATCCATACTGCAGTCATACGCTATCCAGGGCTGGCTGAATCCGCCAGTATGGAACAGTGGATATGAGAATTTCAACTACATGGTGCGTTGGTACCCCTAATCCCAGTGTTCTTCAAGGTTCAGCTGTACATCTCAGAGAGCTTACCATCCACAGAGTGCATTTGGAGATAGATAGTTAACATGGGAAATGTATAAGCTTTGGCCTCAGGTTTGGTTACCACTTCTGCCAAGTAACAGCTCGTTTAACTTGTACACAGTTTTTAACCTCTGAGCCATACTTTCACTCTGTAAAATCATGATATAAATAAATCTTAACAATATGAAAGATAAAATGCTTGCAAAGTAGAGGACTCAAATGGTAGCTGATATTCTTTAGGTATAATTATATAAAGCATATAGTATTTATTTGTATTAGTTTTTCATTTCTTCTGTCCCCTTCAACCAGAAATAAATCATATCAAGCAGTGTCCCTTTTCTGTGATGTTGTGGCTGAGCAGTTAATTTTGTTCATACTGCTTATGATATTTCACTTGTCTTGTGAACATAGCTGCTATCTGCTGCTTTACTCTTCGTATAGACTGTATAATAAGAGACTGATCACAAGCCATTATTGGTAAGTTTCTTAGCTATATGGTATAGCTAATTGGGCAGGGAGACACTTCTAATGACAGCCCTTTGTCAAATTGTGCAACTTTGTGCAGGGGACTATGGCTGAGATGTGGTGTATGTTCTACTAAGTAGACCTGATCCATCTTGCATAAAATCCCTTGTAAACATAAAGATCAGAAAGTTTACGCAGAAAGTTTAACCTTGCCTCTCTTTTCTAGTTTTTCTTTTACAATATTGGAGTGTGAAAGATTTCCCTAACTGTGACTCAAAATCTAGGAGCCATAATAGAAAAAGTTTGGTAAGTCCGATTTAAAAAGGAAAGCCTGCGTGGCGAGAATACCATTGGGTTGTGTCAAAAGAAATGATAAACTTGAACAGTAACTGCGAATCATTTCACAAAGGGCTAATCTTTCAAGGTATCAATAAAAAGATCATCCACTCGAGAAAAATGGATAAAATGTATGAAGGCAGATGACAGATGTCCGGCCCTTAAACACAGAAAGATGCTTTATCTTACCCGTAAGGGAAATGCAAGCTAAAAGCTCAGATTTGCAGCCATTTGAAAGGTTCATAAATCATTGGGAAGCATTAAAGGAAACGGGCATTCTCATGCATTGCTGATAGGATTATAAATTGATATAATTCATACAGAAAGCTTTTTGGCAACTACCGTCCAAAGTTACAAATACTTAACTTGTTTGACCCAGCAGTCCTACTTCTGGGATATACTTGCATTTGTGTGCCAAGTGATATATATAAAAAATATACTCATTGAAATGCTGTTTGTAACCCAAATACCCATCATTAGGGGACTGATTAAATACAATAATACATTTATTGGTGCATAGTAAGAGGTTGTACAAAAGAGTAAAAACAGTCTTTATTCCTAACACAGAAAGAGATAAGTGAAAAAGAGCAAGGTTCAGAAGTATGTGTAAGATACTATGATGTGTTTTGGGTGAAGAGGTAAAAAACTTGTGCGTGCTTATATTTGCACACCAAAATGTGGAAGGATACGGAAAACTAATTGATTATGAAGAAAGCATGTGAGATCACACTTTAAAAGTTCTCTCTACTCAGTGCAATGAAATCAATTAATCTGTCATCTAAATTTGTTTTTAGGTAAAAAGACATATAAATGTTCTCAGAAACAAAATGAAGATCTCTAGTGGACCCTAATCTGAAGAAAAACACATTTGGAAAAGCTATACTGATCTATTTACTCAGTGACCAGTAGTTAATGGGTTTTAAGTAGGGAACTAGGGCAAAATAGACCCACGTGGTAAATACAGCAATGCGAGCTGCTATGTACTTCATCAGTTGTGACTCAACGGGTCCAGTGTACTGGAAATCTGTCACTACTTGTGTGTGTGGCACATAAAACCTCTGATCAGAAAAACAGGTAAGACCTCGGAGATCTGGAACAAAGCCATATTCTCTTAGGCAAATAATTCTCCTGAAATACAGCTCTTAGTGAGTGATTAGGGTTAGTAGAAACTGACCCTTATTAACTGAGTGTCGCTTCATTGCCAAGTGCGTGTTCAGCAGCACCGCTGTCAAGTGGAAACGGCATAAGGCAGTCTAAAGGACTCTCTGTGCCATGCTACTGTCCTTGCTCGTTCTCTTGTATTATAGGGGATTCTTAAAGTCAGTTGGCTAAGGGAAAAAGAATTGAAACCTAGCATCCTAAGAATAATGGAACTCACCAAAAACCAAATCTCTCTACACATTCTCTGGAAACTACAGAACAATATCAAAAGCAAATAGAGCCATACACGATCCACACTTTTAGCATAACTGAACAACTACAGTTTGCAAACTGTCTGTAAGTTAAGATATAGATATCAAATTCCAGAAGAGTTTTTAAATTATTATCAAGGTCAGTTTTACATATAACATTGTATTAGTTGCAGGTGTGTAACATAATGATTTGATATTTATGTATATTGTGAAATGATCACCACAATAAGTCTTAACACTCATCATCACACATTGTTATAATTTTTTCTTGTCATAAGAACTTTAAAGATCTATTCTTTTATCAACTTTCAAATGCACAATACAGTATTATTAACTATCATCACCATGCATACATCTCATGATTGATTTATTTTATGGCCTGAAGTTTGTATTTTTTGACCCCCCACTTTTATCCATTTCACCAATTCTCAGCCTCCATCTATTTGATTTTTGTATCTATGAGTTCCGATTTTTTGTTTATAGTTTTTTGCTTTTAGATTCCATGCACGAGATCATATAGTATTTACCTTTCTCTGTTTAACTTACTTCTCTTAGCATAATGCCCTGAAGGTTCATGTTGTCAGAAACGGCAAGATTTTCTTCTTTTTATAGCTGAATAGTTTGCCATTGTGTTTGTGTCTCTCTCTCTCACACACACACACACACACATACACACCCCACATTTTCTTACACATTTTTCCATTATTGGACACAGGTTATTTTCACATCTTGGCTTTCTTGGCTTTTTAAATAATGCTACAGTGAACATGGGGTATGGATATCTTTTCAAGATGGTGATTTTATTTCCTTCAGATAAACATCCAGAAGTGGCATTTCTGGATCATATGGTAGTTCTATTTTTAGTTCTATGAGGAACCTCTATACTGTTTTGTGTAGTGGCTGCAGCAATCTACTTTCGCACCAGTGATGCTCAAGTGTTCCCTTTCCTCCACATCCTCATCCACACTTGTTGTTTCTTGTCTTTTTGATAATAGCTGTTCTAACAGGCAAGAGGTGATAGCTTCTTGTGGGTTTGATTTGCATTCCTCTGATGATTGGTGATATTGAGCATCTTTTCATGTGCTTGTGACCATATGTATGTCTTCTTTGGAAAAGTGTTCAAATCTGCCAATTTCAAACTGGATTGTTTGCTTTTATTGATTTGTGTGAGTTCTTTGTATATTTTGGATATTGATCCCTTATCAGATATATGATTTGTAAATACTTTCTCCCATTTGGTAGGTTGCCTTTTCACTTTGTTGATGGTTTCCTTTGCTGTGCAGAAACTTTTTAATTTGATGTATCCCCACTTGTTTATTTGTGCTTCTGTTGCCTTTGCTTTTAGTGTCAAATCTAGAAGCTCATCACCAAGATCAATGTCAAGGAGCTTACTGCGTATGTTTCCTTCTAGGATTTTTATAGTTTCAGGTCTTAAGTTCAAGTCTGTAATTCATTTTGAGTTAGTTTTTGTGGATAGTAGACGGGTTGTGGAAACAGCAGACCAGGCCCCTCCCCCAGCCATTGTTAAGGCTGAGCACCTGGCCTCTGTTTTTAGCTGACAAAACAAAAGTGACTTAGAGGTTGCACAGACTAAAATATGAGCTGGAGAAGTTGAGGGGTTCGTGGTG
Source organism: Vicugna pacos (assembly GCF_048564905.1). Classification (NCBI taxonomy): domain Eukaryota; kingdom Metazoa; phylum Chordata; class Mammalia; order Artiodactyla; family Camelidae; genus Vicugna; species Vicugna pacos. Next base: position 10,851,896 of record NC_132988.1, on the reverse strand, counting down.
AAGTGCAAAGCATGCATGGTTAGAGCCGTGGGGTTGTGGATGAATGTGGGGAGCAGAGAGGATGATCAGCACACGTTTGCTGTGTGTGGTGGGGCAGTAATGGTCCCGCACAGCACAGTGGGCAAGAGAGGGGTGAGGCTGTCTCCTCAGCCTCCAGCACCTTTTTCCTGCCTCGCCTTACTGCCAAAATTCTACCCGTTAAGGCTCAGCTCAGATATCGCTTTCTCCGAAAGCCCTTCCTGATTTCAAGTTTGGGCTTGATGTCTCTCCTCAGTTCATTGTTGGCATGTCTGTTTTACTGCTTAACCCTTCCGATTGGTTTGGAGCCAGCTGTGAACACGCCAGTCTCCGCTTGTAAGTGGGAATCACCTGATAGTTTTGCATCTTCCATTGAGGAGCACAGCCCCTAATGCACAGAAAGTGCTCAAGACGAATTAATTGATTTAGTTGGAAAGTGACTCAAATCCTATGCTGAAGCATCGGTGTGGTTAGTGGTAGACTTGAGAGCAGACTCGGGGTCCCTCTTAGTGCTTCACAGAGCACTTGCTAAGCACATTTTGCAAGGTCTGCTCTTACTGTCTGTGACTGCCTTTTCCTCCTGGCCTTGATTTTCTGTGTTTGATTTTATCTTACCTGATTGTAATAAATGTAGTTTTCATAAATTTTCTCAACCTTCATGGATTAAAGCAAAATACAAATAAATTTCAAAAAAAGTCTACTTACAATAAATAATGAATATGCACAACTTTTCTATTAAATGTGTCACACTGTGAAAAGGGGCCATTATAAAGGCAAATGATTGCTGCTAGATTCTCCAAGTGGTAGGACTACTCTCTCAGTGTTTCGAATGGGTCTTGAGAAATCTTCAGAAGAAAAGGAAGCCTGCTACATATGTTTTGAAGTTTGGTAATCTGTAGGGATGGTGTGATCAGCATTTTATAGAACTCTTCTCTCATTTTTGTGCTGCTTAAGTTTCTGAACAAGTCATCTTGAGACTTGTTCTTGGAACTATGGATGGGGCAAAAGCCAATGAATCCAGTATAGATAAGCGATTAAGGAAATAAACTCAACTGATTTCTGTAACAGGTAAAACTAAAGTCAGTCCAAGTGAAAGGACTAGATATTTAAGAAGGTTCAACTTTGCATATAAATTTAGTGAAATTACAGGGCTCTAGTGGGCATAAACAATTTCACTGAACTGACCTTTAACATGTGTTTCTTTTATACATCTTCTTGAGCTGAATTTTTAATTCAGGAAAGCAGAAGAAATCTTGACAGTTGGTCTGAAATTGCAAACCAGCCGCCATTTTTCATCGTCGTGAGTGAAGCTTTAGTTACCTAGTACAATTACTAATTATGTCAATTCAAGCTTCAGAGAAAGCAGTGCTCTCAGCAGCCCATGTTAGTGCATACACAATTTCAAAAATTGGTTCTATGGTGTGTTTTTTTAAAGTAAAATCTCCTTTGGTGAACGTCTCACTCTTCAAAACATTTAACTTGTAAATATATAGCTGCACTGGCTTTCTCTTTACTGAAGGTATGTGTATAAGCAGATCTCCACGGTGTGTACAAAATGTGACAATAAAGTCATGAAGGATTATTGTAAACAATAGTTGTATTTGGATCTACTACTGTAGGGGCCATACAAGAAAAATTGATCTCATCATTTTGGTCACTTCTCATAGCCTCAAACATTCAAGTTTGTTCAACTCATCCATCCCATTACTTCCAAATGACTTCTAGATTTTTCAAGAATTCCATCCATTAGCAGTGGATTAATGCCATGGCTGGGACTACCTTGAAGACTGGATCTGTTTCTGACTCATCTTATTGAATAATGTGTTGTCTGGTTTGTGGCAGATGCTCAACAAGTGAAAAACTGCATCTGAAGACATTCCTCAGGAATTCCTAAACTACTTCAGTGCAGAGAACTTGTCTCCAATTTCTAAGATGTCATATAGCTCAGTACTTATGGCCCACAACTGAATATCATACATAAGAAACCACATTCCATTTTGAGCTGGAAATGAAAACTCATTTATAGAAGTATTTCTACAACATGTGGAAAATTTAGGTGGAAATGAGTCAGAGTCAAAACAATATAATACCCAAACTTTTCAGTACTATAGTAATTTTTACTGTTCCATGTTCTTTAAAATGCATTATTTTATTTTGCATAATTCATATTGCATTGTCCTCTTAACAATCATGTAAGTCAAACAAAAAAGTTCAGGCACAGAAGGATCTAGGCTTGATGATAAAGACTAAAGTTAATGTAATTTATGGGGTGCTCAGTAAAAAAATGAACATAACACTATATAAGAAAGAATATTTGGAATGAGGAAAGAAATCACAATAAATAACAAACTTAAAATGATGATAAATACCATAATCATCCACAAAATCTAGAAAAATAACTTTTTATTAATAAGCTACCTGACACATATCTGTAGGACATTTTTCCTACATTTCTGGCAGTATAATCTTTGATTGTCTATTTATATGACAATATTTAATGTAATTTTCTAGAGATATCAGAAAGGTAATTCATCTTTCTTTTAGCTTGTTTGATTATTGTTTTTTATGATTGATAGTTGGGAAGCATAAAATATGTGACTTCACACCCAGTTGCATTTGTACTTTACAGACTGCTACAAGATTGTGCCCTAAAATCCAAGAATTCTGACAAATTCTATTCTGCATGATTTTTTTTTATGCTTTTTAAATTGAAGTATAGTCAGTTTACAGTAGTGTGTCAGTTTCCCACCCCTTCCCTCCCCCTCCCCCTACCCCCGGTAACCGTAAGTTTGTTTTCTATGTGTGTCTGTTTCTGTTTTGTAAATAAGTTTGTTTGTCTTTTTTCCTTAAGAGAACTGCATGATTCTTAACATAAAAATATTTATGGCTCATTGATAAGTCTATACATTGGATTATAGAATATATTCCTAAAATAATACTATATTTTTATACCAACTAGAGCCATTTAAATAGTTATTCTGGAAATGATACATAAATTAAATATTATAGACTTCACATCACATAAAGATACAGAATTTGACTATTTGACTTCTTAGTTCTAAAGAAGTTTAAGATAGCCCTTATTGATGCATACAGGGCACCTTTATGAAACACATTTTAAATAGATGAGAAAATGAGGTAAATGAAGACAAGGTTATGGAGAAGCCAAATATGATTGAGAAGTGACTATAAACAAGGATAATATACTAATAATCTGGGCCGAGGTCACGTGAATGCTGTATTAGCTGAGCAAGTTCCTTAACCCCTCTGGTCTTCGTTTTCTTATCTGTAAAATGAGGACGTTAGTGATATCTACCTCTAGAGTTCTCGTGGGTGGACTGAATCACTTACATATAAGGTCCTTAGCACATAATTACTACTTCATAGAACTGGCAATATTATTACTTAGATTACAAGCTTCAAACATTATTAAGGTTTATTACTAATTACTCCTTAAAATAATGATCTGCAGGTTTTTTACAGTGTAGTTTGTTCTGCTGTAACGTTTGAGGTTCTGCAGAGCAGCAGAACCAGAACAACCTACTACAGGGATCACTTTCCTTTATGCTGTGGTAATAACCATGTGTATCTGTTTGAAATCAGCTAGAGGATTTGAGTTAGTTTGAAGCTGAATTTTGTTCTCTATCCACCAAATACTTTAAAATATACTCTTTACTGGTTACCTGCATTCAGAAGCCAAATTTCAGAGACAAGGGAGGAGGCAGAGAGAGGCATAGAAGGAAAATGTGTGCCAGTGACTGGCTTATTCACTATTGTCACGGACGACTATTATTTGTCTTACGGTTTATTATTTCCTAGGATCTCTGACAACATCTAATGTAAAGTATAGGCCCTCAATAAATACTTGTTAGGCTTGAATTTAGTGGTTGAGAATGTAAAACAGGAAAATGCTTGAACACTTGTTCTGGTTTAAAAAAAAATCTATTTCTAGCCGTCTTTTCCCAGACAGTTGAACACTTTATTAGCTTCTAATGCAGATACTGAAATAGGAAATTTCACAATTAATTTTTTAAACTCATTTTATGGACTGATAATAAACTGTCTCTTCCAAAAGCTGTTTATGCTATGGGAGTAGAGGAGGCAAATCAAGAATAGGTACATTTCTGCCAGTTGCCCTGCCACTCCCAGTCACCATCTTCATCTACTTGGTCACAACTGGATCGCTGGCAGATCTGCTTTCCAGTTGGCAGGAAAGAATAAAGAGCCAAAGTCCCAGAAAGGCAGTTTGTGTATAAAAAGGAGATACCTGGAAGTTGTCCACTTTCCTTCCCCTCACTTCATCCCGTGGCCCACACTAAGTCACGTGGCCATGTCTGGCTGCAAAGGAGATTCAGAATGGCCATCCTTTGCTGGGCAGCCATGTGCAAGGGAAGAGGAAAGCACAGATTTTGAAGGTTAGTATAGTCTGTCACATTGGGTATGACCATTTTAAGCAGCATCAGTGATTTTTGTACTAGAATTTCTCAAAATGCTATGAGACTTTTTTTCTTCTTTAGGTAGTAAAGCTTTAGCATATTAAAAAAAAGATTCTCAAGTGAATGCCAACATAGATCTGAGCATCTCTGTGGGAGCAGAGACAGACTGCTATGTAAGAAAGAAATAAATCATTTCCATTCAACTGTCTGTATTGGGATACTTTAGTTAGAATAGTTTAGTGTTTACCTTAAGAAATTCAGAAATTGGTACCTGGGGACAGTGTCCCGTCATAACAAAAAATGATAATGTGTTGCGTACTAGCGGGAAAGTAGCTGGTGATGAGAAAGATACTGCAGGCTGGAATGCCCTTGAACATTTGTCATCATGTAATAAAACCTTTGGTAAAATGGTCTATTTTTTTAAAAAAATAAAATCTTTTAGCAAACTAGGAATAGAAGGTAGCATTCTTATTCTCTAAAATAACTAACGCTAACGTCGCACTTGGTGAAATGCTGAATTCTTTCCTTTGTGATCAAGCAATGGACAAGCATGTTTACTATCACCACTTCCACCCCACACTTGACTCAAGGCTCCGGTGAGTTCGATAGCGCTAGAAAAAGAAATAAAAGGTACAAGGATTAGAAGGAAGAAACACAGCGGTATTATTCACAGTCTTGTGAGAGTTTGCAAAGACAACGTATGTACATTGAATTGTACAAAGTTACCATTCATGAAAGCATCAAAAATATGAAGCACTTTGGAATAAATCCAGCAAAATAAGTGCCAGGCTTCTACAAGTACTCTTAAGATACTTTTATTGAAAGAATCCTATATAAATGGAGAACTAAGTATTGTTCATAAAATGGAAGACTGTCGTTCATGCCAATTCATTTGGTGAGTCAGTGCCATCGGAATCAAAGTCGGTGCTTTGTGTGTGACTTGGCAAGCTGAGTCTAAGATTAATACAGTATACAGAAGGCCAGACTTGTCCTGAAGAAGAGCAGGTTGGAAGGATTTGCTCACTAGCTATCAAAAACTTTTTGACAGTCTAGTAACTAAGGCAGCTTGATCTTTGTGTAAAGACAGATGAGCCAGTGGAATGCACCAGAGAGCCCAGAATCACATCACGTGTACGGGTACTTGATATGTGACAGAGGCAGACCAGGCAAGAAGAAATTTTTTATTACTTGCTGAATAATAAATAAATGATGCTGAGGCAATTCAGTATCCATGTGAGAAAATATAAAACTTGATCCTACTTCATCTCATTCATAAAAAAGCAATTCCAAGTGGAGTAACTCTTTCCATATGATTCCAGGAGGCAAACTTTAAACACTGAAATATCTCTGAAACTAGAATGTTTTCACAATCAATGACATATCATAGTTTACCAAGCAATAGTCCTTCTTCTTTGTGTGTTGAAAAAAATCATTGGTGGGTCTTATATTTGATGAGGATTTAGGTTCAGTGGAATATGGTGTAACAGTTGGGGTTTGGTCAGGAAAATAAGAGTCAAAATTCCAAGAATAAAACATTTTAATACAGGGAATTAGAAACTTCCACAACCAGTGGAATGGCTACGGGAGTGAAGAGCAGGGAAGTTATCACTGCCAATCTTACCCATCAGTGCTTGAGAGCTCACCTGTAGGTGGCTGTAAGCCTCAGGACCCTCCAAGAAGTTACTGATCACTCCCTCAGCCTGAAGCATCTCAGAAAACCACAAGCAGTGATCTCAGATACCTAGAGTACCCAACTGCTTAATTTGAAGATGTGCTTTCCTATGACCCTCTGAGGCTCTTACCCAAGTATTATAAGTATTATAAGAAAGGGATACGCTCGGGCTAAAATTTGGTTTCCATTGTTTGTTACGTGTATACTGGGAAGAATGTAAATAGCATGTCTAACTTGCTTCCTAATGGATACTTCTCCGGGCCTGAGGAGCCACTCTGGACCAGATGGGGAAGCTGCTAATTACTCAGGGATCCTGAGTTTTGAGCTGGCTGCAGAAACTGGATGGGACTTTGAATATTTTCCCTTGGGAGAAGGGTGGTGTGTTGTATGTGTAGGTAAAATGATGTGTAGGATACTTGGGTGGACAGATGAGCAGACTATAGCCAACTGCAAGTTGCCTCTTTCTTCCCGGATATGTCGTAATCTAGGTAGAGAGAACATCTCCCAGTCTTCCTTGCAGCTAGGTGTGGCCATGTGGCTAACATTGGACCAGGGAGCCATGAGGAGAAGTGATATAATCAACTCATATCCCATCTCCAGCCCAAGGACCAGTCACTTTGTTCAGGCATCAGTTCTTTTACCCTTGCAGGAACTGGAATACAGACATGCCACGGACCTGGCTATGACCATGAAGACAAGGATGATGAGACCTGGCTATGACCATGAAGACAAGGATGATGAGACCTGTCTATGACCATGAAGACAAGGATGATGAGACCTGGCTATGACCATGAAGACAAGGATGATGAGACCTGGCTATGACCATGAAGACAAGGATGATGAGACCTGGCTATGACCATGAAGACAAGGATGATGCTTTGGGCATGGCCAAGCACAAGGTACCAGGTACGCGGGTCTCAGAATGTCCATGTGGGAAGAAAGGCCCTGCCAGCCTAGAACAGCTAGACAACAATGGGATAAAGGAGTGAGTAATAATCTAGCTTATTTAAGCCATTGTATGTTGAGGTCTCTTTGATCCACATCATACTGAAATTATAACCTGACAAATACTTACAATGAATGTGACTTAAAGTAATATTTGTAGTTATTTTACCAAGCAATAAACTGACCATTTTAAAATGAGCAAATCCAAAGCCTTGTATACCTGAAATTTTCCCATGGCCCTAGGTTTTATAGAAATTTCTCTAATCCTGTGTTCCCTAAACTCCCAACAGAAGATTAACTCAGAAATGTGAATTTTTTTTTCACAGTATATCTTTACAAACAAGGCCATGGATATTGTAGAAGCTCAATAAACATTCTCTGATTGACTAAAGATGATGCATATGGACCAAATAAGGTGGTGTTTCAAAAGAATGTATATTTTTAATTTCATGGAAAGAAAGATAACACAATTCTTCAGTTTGGGGTAAAAGTGTTAATTTTGGCCTGGAGTTTGAAATTCCTGACTGAAGTCATTCTTCTAAGCCATAAGTGGCTTATTTTCTACACTGATGCATGTTGGATTCTATTCTTTCTGCCATAAAGCAGTCTTTGGCCATCATATGCTTTTATAACATCAGATAATCCTGAAATTTGTTTGCAGATCAGAATTTTGTCTGTGTTGTCTCCCATCATTTATTTTAGTTTTCCTGAGGTGTTTTGTCTTAATTGTAGCTGTTTTAGTGGCTGTCATCACATTCTTCAGCTTACTTCTCAAGTCCTCTTTCAATGAACACTTTTCTGATCATTCCATTTAAAATCGCACGCCCCTCACCTCTACCTACCTAATCACCTCTACCTCTATTTTCCATTGTATTTACATCTTCTAACATGCTCTGTCATTTACTTATTGCGTTTGTCTGTTTGTTTATTGTTTATCTCTTCCCACTAGAATAGAAGGTTCATTCAGGTAGGGAATTTTGTCTGTTTAATTCATTGATGTGTTTTTAGTACCTAGAGTAGGAACGCAGTAGATATTGGTTAAATAAATGAACAATCACCACTTTATTAAAGATAATTTGATTAAATTCTATTTAGACAAACAACTGAACAATCTGTCTGATACAAGAAACCCTAAAACTATGTTCTATTTCAAAACTTGAATATATATTTTCAGGAAAGATATTGAAACAGCAAAATGAATGAAGTTGGATTTCTTTTCTGCTCCCCTGTATGAATTGTTATTCATTCTGGCTGAGAAAAAACAAAACAAAACAGTCATTTGCAAGGTTGATCATAGTCTTTCAACCTGTACTTTTCCCACACAATGTGTCTGCCATCTGAGCATGTTACCCCACAGTTCTGTTAAGTTAATAACAGAAGAGTTTTGCACCCCTGTGCTTTGTCAATGCCTTACAGCTGCAGCCAGTTGGTTCTGGTAGGACCAGTGTCACCTCTAAATGATGAAACCTCCATATCAGGGATTGTTGCATTGTCACCAGGCCTAGGGGGTAATTCAGTCCTGCAAATTAATTTAAGTTCCACCTATAATCAGGGAAAGGGAGAGAGGGGGCCAAGAAGTAACCATTATTATTGCCTGGATGGTAGGAAGTCATGCCCGTTCCCAGTAACACTTGAGTGCAACGTGATACTGTCTTATTTTACATCCCTACACCCACTCCCTCGTTTATACCCTCATCTCCTTATACGACCAGCCAACGTTTATTCACCATTTATTGGTGGCAGGTACTGTTACAAGCACTTTACATTATCTTTATTTTTTTTATAATAAACCCTCCTCAGCAATCTGATGAATTAGATATTTTAATCATCCCTATTTTACGGGGGAAGAAACTGAGGTGTGGAGACAGTTTGCCCAAGTTCACACGGCCTGAGTATGTGGCAGGGTTGGCATTCACCCCAGGGGTCCTCCACAACACATGCTCTCCAACGCTACCTTAGTGTGAGATGATGATTTGAGTCTCTTGTTCAAAGGTTCCCCAATGCTTGTTGAATTTACGCCTCTTGGCAGTCGGCACTTTCCGTACTCTGGCCCTCCATTGGCTCTGCCAACATTTACTCTGTTTCACTGAAGGATTTATTGCTGTTTGCCTACTGTGTCAGTGGTGACTTACTTTTTAAACCCTTCATCGGGGGCAGTGTGGTATGGAGGAGTGTGTTAATTAGTTTTAATCCACATGGGCATTGGGGAGTTGCCCAAGGAGGGAATACACACCCCAAGGGTGGTGGTGTGGCATTTAGTCAAAACGACTCTCTCAGAGGAGAGAGCTCCTATGAACTCTTCAACTATTTTAGCTCTAATCAATACTAGATGCTTTGCTGATTAGCAAAGTGAAGGTTAGAAATTAGTCTTTGCTGGTGAATTTAATTGTTCTCAAGACATGTGGGTTGGCCAGAAATATGGATTAGAGTATAAGATTCCAGAAGGCCCAGTAGTGTGCACCCTTTGTACTGAAAATTAAGAAAACTTCCCATTTCAGGACTCCAAAAAAAAAATTGACATTCTTCTCAGTGTGAGCTTGGGCCATCCATGTGAAGAAGTAAGTATGAAGAAGAAGTTAGTTGTGTATTTGTCTCTGAAGAAGTTCCACTAGCAGCTTTGAGGGGGAGAGCAACGGAAAATGGTAAAAGTCTTTGCAAAGTATCTGTAAGAAGGTAGTACAAGATTTTGGAAATGAACTGTCAATCAGATAATCTCCAGGGTGCCAAGGTCATGTACCCACCTATTGACCCTGTATCTCCACTTGGCTGTTTCATAGCTTGCTAAAACTTGGTATATTGAGTGGAATTCTTGATTTTTTCTCATCTCAAATCTTCTCCTCCTCAGTAAGTGACACCACCATTCACTCAGTTGTTAGGCCAAAACCCCCTGCACGTATCCCCCATATGGGATTGTAAGTATTCCAAATGGTCATTCCTCATCACGGCCACTGCTTCTCCCTAGACCCAAGCCAACATCTGAACATAGCCTCCTAACTGCTTCCATTTCTACCTTCCCCTCAATCTATCTCAGTCTATCCTCTCTCCATACAACATTCAAGATGCTCTTTCAAAGCACTATGTAGACTACATACACTTGTTCAAATTTTTTAATGGTCTTTGGTTATTATTAGGATAAGACAGACATTTATTACCTTGACCAAGATGGGGCCATGCATAACCTTGTCTCTCCTGCTCCTCAAACTCCGTATCCTTAACTCTCTCCCTCACTCTTTCTGTGCCAGCTACAGTTACCTCCTTCCTGGTCCTTGAACCCTCCACGTTTATACCTGATGGAAGGTTTTTACATTTGCTGTTCCCTGGAATTCCTCTCCTTCCAGATTGTTGCTTTGTGGATTCTTCTTGTCATTTAGACTGACTTTCTCTTTGACTTCCTTGTTTATAATAACTATTGGCCAATCACTCTCCTTTCCATCACCCTTCTTAATTTTCTCCATAGTGTTGGTCACTATGAAACTGTTCTCTTTATTCATTTGCTTGCTTATTTTGTCTCCCTCAAGTAGAACACAAGCTTCATAAGAGCTGTGATGTTTTTCTGTACTATTCTCTACCATACCTTGACATCTAGAACAGAATAGGGCATATAATGGATTCTCAGTAAATATTTATTAGATAATCTCAGCATATTAAAAATAGGAAAAATGTATTGGTTCTGGGGTAATCATACAGTGATGTAAATAGAATATTTCACCATCATTGCATTGTATTCATAAACCAAATTATATGGTTTGATTTTATTTTTACATAGCCTTATCATACATGATAAATATTTTTAAAAATATGATAAAAGAAAATGTGGAAAGAGGAAAGGACATTTCAAATGCTTATTTCCCCTTTCTTCATTTTTTTATAGTTAAATATTTAACAATTATTCTCTGGATTATTCATCTATAAAATAGGTGATTAATGTGGAAACTATCTTACAGTTTTTTTATGGCAAAGTTGTATTTGACTGATCCACTGTTATTTGGCCCTCTGTATCTGCTGGTTCTGCATCCACCTACTGATTCAACCAACTGCAGATAGAAAATATTTGGAAAAAAGTTCCAGAAAGTTCCAAAAAGCAAAACTTGAATATGCTGCATGCCAGAAACTATTTATATAGCATTTATGTGATGTTAGGTATTGTAAGTAATCTGGAGATTTAGTTCATGGATTTACTGGAAGATGCACTTAGGTTACATGCAAATACTCTGCCATTTTTATATGTATAAGGACCTTGAGCACCTGTGGATTTTGGTATCTGCAGGGGTCCTGGAACCAATCCCCCATGGATGCCATGGGAAGACTATATTCTTTTCAGAGGGCTATAAATCATCAAATCAAATCTAATGATATTGGAAGCCCTGGTTTAAAGCACACCTTTAAGAATATTCTAGTTAATTTAAGGGAACAGAAGAAGGTCACATAACATCCAGTAAACCTTTGACATTCAGCTGTGCTGCAGGTTCTGTAAATCAGTGTTACATTTCCCAATCAGGTCACTCTGACATCAATCGAAGAAAATAAAATTCAATGGTAATGTATGTATTAACGATTTAAAAAATGGTAAGTCCTTCCCAATTTTAGCAAGTGATGTTTTGGTTTACATTTCATGATTTTATAAATGTACAACATTATTAAATGTTCTTATATTTAGAGTTCAGGTGATGTACTAAAGAAACTTAATCAAGGCTCTGATCAGTCATATGTTTGTGAAGTTGAGTTCCTTTTTGGCTGTGATTTTTCCCATATGGAAGCTGTAGGGCAGAGGAGGGGGGTAGACAACAGCAAAAATCAGCCTTCATCTTGACCTGAGGATAAAATACATACAGCAGTAAGTATCATCCAAGGGAAATGAGTACGAAAAGTTCCCACGGGATTTCCAAGAGGGGAGATTGTGTTTCTTGCTGTGAGAAGGGAAAAGAATCTAAGAGACTAACAGGACAGGTGATTTGTAATTTGCTCCTAGGGAGATGGAGGAGGGAAATTCCAGGTGCAAAGACGTATAGCCTTAGGTGTTTGCAAGGAAGGTGGGCTCTTTCAGGAGTGGACTCAGGCCAGACAGTAGAGGGACTTGACGATCGCAGAGAGGAGTTTGAATTTTGGTAGTTTATGTGGGATAGGGAAAGGTGAGTGGCGTGATGGAAAGTATGCTTTGGGAAGATGATTAGGGCAGCAGGAGGATAGAAGAAAAAATCTTTGGGGGTGAAATTGTTAGAAAACTCTGTGATGGTCCAAGTGATGGACTGTGCAGGTAGAAATAATAGAGCACTGAGGGGCTGGAGAAGAGAGGAAAGACTTGAGATATGTGCAAAGGTTGAAGTCGAAGATGGGAAAACTAATTTGATGTGGAGAAGGAGAATCCGTTCAGTTTTAGCAATGTTGAATTTGAGGCCTCTGAACTACCCCTACGTGAAGCTGTCTAATGGGCAGTTGCAATAATAGAATTCAGATCTGCCTGAAAGTTCAGAGGTGGAATGGGGGTCTTTGTGTGTGTCTTGGGGGCGGTAATTCAAAAGTACTAGCGCATAAAATCTAGGTTCTTGGGGCTTCAGATTCAACCACAACAATTCTCCAAGTTGCTCCATCAAAATTTCAAAGAAAGAAAAAGCCCTTCCAATGAAAATACATGCAAAGCTCACGTTTGGATCCCCTATTTCTCTTTTTATTATTCTTTTTTTTTATTGAAGTATAATCAGTTACAGTGTGTCAATTTCTGCACAATAGATCCGCTATTTCTTGTGACTGCCTCATTGCCTCTACACTCTCTGAAAAGGGGACAGCAAAGCAAAAACACCAGTGACTGGAAACAGCCCCAAAGCACATCTCTCCTGCAGGACAGAGACCACGTGACTTGAACCAGTGTGTGCGCCCACTGAGACAAAATGCAGAATTCAAGTCATAGGATGGTGAATGTCAAAAGGGTTGAGAGAGCATCTGCTTACTCTCCACTATTTTATGATGAAAGAGACTGAGACCTACAGAGGGTAAGTGACTTGCTCACGGTCACAGACTTAGCTATTGACATACATGGGACTGCAAAACTCATTGGGTGTCTCTGAGTGCAGTGGGCTTTTTATTGTTTTGCAATGAAAGAAAATGGGATCTATGACCACAGAGGAAGAAATCATATGTAATATGCTTGCTTTAATTTTTACAGCCTTAATCGCTCTATTAAAACAAAAGCCAGGGTACAAATATGGGAGAGGTGTGCTGTAGTGTCAGCCTTTCACACAGTCCTCTCTATTAGAGAAAACAATAAAGGCCATATGCCTTTAGTGAAAACCTGTAGATTTGATGATTTCAGAGTAGAATGGGATTTTCCAAACCACTAACAGTGAAAAGAACCTTAAAAGCATATGTATTCCTTTTGCCTCTACAGATGGCCTGGTACCACATGTATCTGAACAGGTAAATGTTCTGTTTCTGCAGTCACCATCACTGTTCTGGCCAGAACTGAGGATAATGGGCAATTCTTCAAAGATGAGGTATTTTAGTTCAAATGGAAAGTTGTTCCTCGGTTCAATAGATCGATCTGAGAAACCGGACTGAAAGTTTGTGCCAGGGAGCACAGTCAGCACCCAGGGTGGTAGGTAAGTTTCCCACCCACTCCTGCTCTCCGGGAGAGGTGGCTCAGGAGGCGTGCAGCTCTTAGCACCGCATGCAATGTTTTCTGTGACAAACCTGCTATTTCTTCCCTCTGGTGACCAAAGACTGAGTTTTTAAAATTGAATTCATGTCAGTGTGACCCCCAAATCTTTGAGTATTATTAGACTTTGAGTCTCCTTTAAAGAGAGCATTAAACAAAATAAATTTTACCCCAGCCTTACTGCTCTCTCAACGTAATTATTAATAAACTTAGAAATATTTTATTGGAGTGTAGGTGGGAGATTCACATTCTAATTTTTTTCTCCCAAAGTCTTTCGTATATTTAAAAGTTCTCAAATACATTCTGCCTCTCAGGAGGACAAGACAATAGATAATTAAAAAAAAAAAACAGGTTCATTAAGATGAAAGTCACTCTTCTGGGTGTGCAACATAGGGATTTTAGTATATTCACAAAGTTGTGCATCCATCATGACTAAAAAATTCTAGAATATTTCTATCGCACCAAAAAAAATCCTGTACCTGCTACCAGTCACTCCCCATTCCTCCCTTCCACCCCTGGCAACTGCTAAAGTACTTTCTGTCTTTATATTTTTGCCTGTTCTGGGACATGTCATATAAATAATACAGCATATGTGACCTTCTGTGTCTGGCTTCCTTTGCTTAGCATGTTTCCAAGGTTTATCAATGTAGCATTTGTAACAACTTCATTTCTTTTT